>NW_026061913.1:0-644564 GCF_023897955.1 Schistocerca gregaria | reverse complement strand
ACAATAGTGTCACCTTCTCCTCTACCTGTGCAAGCCGCCAAATCTTTGCCTCTGGCAGCGAAATCACGTGCTACATAATAAGCAGGATGGAAAGGACAGAGGAAATGCTTCCGTGGAGGCTTCCTACTTCCTTCAAGCTAACAAACTTCTCAGCTTTCATCTACTGAATGCAAAGCTTGCAAGACACCAAAGGCAAACAGTCTTCTTCTTCACTGACTCACTGGTCCTCCTCAGTAGTCTCACTGAATAATACCCTCACCCACCCAACCTCAATTTTGCCAGTGCACGCTGCTAACCATTTGGATACTCCGGAATCTCCACACTGACTCTGATAGAATGCTGACACACACGTAGCTCACATAGAGCAGGACTCTACAGTGACTGTAGCTGCCAAGTGCCAGCCTTTGAAGATTCATTACTACAGGTGACAGAGGTGACGACCCGTCACTTCTTTACCTCTTCCCATTTCCCCACCGTGACCTCCCTTCAGTGGAACAGTCGCAGCACTAGATCCAACAAGGAGGGATTATGGCTACTCTTGCAATTGCAGTGTCCACTTGTTTTCTCCCTCCAGGAAACAAAATTGCCCTCACAACTGCTTCAAACCTCTTGGTATTCTTTCCAGTCCTCTTTCACCTTCCAACTGGGGATAGCATTCCATTTGAGGAGTCACACTGCTCATCTGCAATCACATTCACTGTCACTCTGTCTCACTGAACACCAGACTGAAGCTGTTGCAGTCATCACTTCATCTTTCCTGTTTCCATTGTCCACGTCTCTCCATCATTGTGTGTTACCAGTGCAGACATCCTTCAGCTTATTGGACAACTTCCTCACTTTTTGCACTTCAATGTGCACCATCCCCTTTTGGGCTCTTCTGAATAAGATATTTGTAAAAATAGCAAAACCATGGTGAAGAGATAATAAACTTTTATCCACACCTTGTATTTGCGACTTACTGGCTGATTTTTTAACCTCTTTCTCGACCTTCATGCAGAAATTAGCAGTAGTACCTTCGTCAAAATGGATGGCTCTCACTGGTGTTGGGTCTCTCTTCATTATTGGTACAGACTTTCCAGCATCAGCTTTCAAAACATTGCTCAGTATTTAGAGCGGTTTTCTTTGTTGTGTATCAGGCCACATAGCGACACAGGCTTTTCAGTCGTATCATCTGCTCTGCCTACACCCTTCAGAGCCTGTGCTGTATGTTGTCCATCCCTTAGTGAAACAGATCCAAGAAATCTTTCACTTGCTGAACCTTTATGGAGCCACTGTGATGTATTTGTGGGTCCCTGGTCACGGCAACCTGAGAGGAAATGAGGGAGCTGATACTGCTGCTGAGGCAGCTGTCCTCTTACCTTGGCCTGCTAGTTCTTCCATTCCCTCCGATCTTTGTGTTGCTGTCTGTCAGCAAATGGTGTCTCTTTGTGATTAATACAGGTCTTCCCTTCATGGAACAAGCTCCAGGGAATTAAACCTCTTAGTGGCTTGGCCAACTTCTTCCTCTTACCTTAAAGAAATGTCTTGGAATGTACACGCTGAGCTACAGAATTAGTCCTTTGCCAGCCACAAATGACACCATATTACTCCATAAGGAAGTTTAATAATCCCAAGCAATCTTGCCCTCAATTCCAATTGTAAGAAGTCTTGCCATGCAACTAAGAACATCATTCCGGATAAGCACTGGTATATCAGCAAAATGAAGGCTGTGCCATTCACTCAAAACAAGGAAGCACTGCTCATACACTGCAGACATTGTCCTGCTGAACTGGCCTCCATCACTTGATTCCACATTGCTCTCCTTTGATTCCCATTACGCCAGCAGTACGGCTCAAGTTGGCAATAATTCACAGATGTGCCACTTGTCCTCATAACAGATATTCCATTGGAATACTGCTGCCATCTGCAAACATGGTAAATTTGGTAAATTTGTACTAAACACCATTCACAATAGCTGGCAGATAATTATCAGAAATCAGAGGACAGACACAGGACAGAAGGCCTTTTTCCCCCAAACCCTATCCCATTGCTATTACTAAAAGACTAACTTCATGGCCTGCAGTACCAGTTTCATATTGCTTATCTGACAGTGTCCTGGGTCAACAGAAATATTCCTTTTTAAAATGCAGGTAGTAATTACAAAAATACTGAAAATGGAACTGTTGTCAGAATGTAGTCAGTAAGAAGTATGATCTTGAATCAGCGGTTAAACATAAGAAGAACAGTATTCAGAAATGGCGTGCATGTCTTCAGCCAGTAGAGATAAAGATGTACAAAAAACACACACTATATTAATCCAGTGTTTCTTAATGAGAGCACTTAGCTGCTTCCAACAAAAACATTGATTATAAATTCAAACCTTCTCAAAATTCCTAATAGCAGACATTTAAAACACCATTTGCAAAGTAACAAAAGTTCAGAGAAACTGCAGTGTGTAAAACAACTCCAGATAATTTGAAGCTCAGTTATTAGAAGCAATAATAGCAATTAGAAACCCAATAGCAAACGATTTCCCTTAGTTTTTTTGTGGCCTTCCATAACATTTTCTAGGTTTGGCTGAGCTACAATAAATCCAGGTTTATGAAAACTATATTATCAGTGTCAGTTTGCTACACTTCACTTTCCTTTGATTTCTGTCACATGCTTTTGAAATTAAGACTTAAAGCAACATATGTATTACATTCCTGCTTTGTGTCCTTTAGCCTTTTCACTATCCAAGGTTTTTATTGCATACTGTGCGCATTGAGAACATAGAAATAACTGTAATCCGATATGACTCTCGTTCCTGTCATGCTATTAAATAGGTTATATTAAGTACATGAAGATCAGAGCATATTTTTCTACTACGTATGTATGTCTACAAACTACTATTTCATGTGCAGCTACACAAGAATGTATTGTTACTCCTGTGCTTTTTAATCTCTCTCTAGGAGAGCTTACATCACAAAGTTATAGGCTTTTTATGATACATTTTCCTGAAAATATATATTTGTGCACACTACTGCCATTCAGTTGTAAATTGTTTTCTTTGAAGCGAACAACTGTGCATATAGAAATATTACACGCTTGTAATATGATCTGAAATGCTGAGTGCCTGTTACTGTTGACATCCCACCTCTTGTCCTAAGCAGACTAATAAAAATGTTGATGTATTGTTACATTACAAAGCAGTTAATTGTATGTGTTGTCTGGCAGTTTATTGTGATGGTGTATAAGCTTAGGGGTGGCCACTTGCTTAAGATTGATCGACCCACAGATTGCCACCTCTTCATAATATTAGACTTCATAAATAAGACATAGTAATACATTTATGTTCCTTGACATGATGTAATTATAATGGAACTAGCTATAGTGAGTGAGCTGCTTATGACATTGCAGTTTTGTGTGTTTACACAAGTTAGGGTTGGTACACTGCGTTTCTCGTTATGGCATATATATACGTCAAGAATATGTGCACCCTTTTTATTCAGTTTTCTTCAGTCTTTTTTTTTTACACAATACTGGTACTGTGAGGATGGGAAATGACTGAAAAAAGTTGTAATAAAGTAACCTCTCACTACTCTCACCTGTCTGAGGAAAGAATTATTAGCTCAAGAAGCCATAGTTTCCTCATTTAAACATTTCTATTGACATTTTCACTGTTTTGATATGACTTGTTCACACTCGATTACAGTTGTATGATATTTATTCAAAAGTTTGCGTAAAATACAATAGATTTCATGTAAGTTTACATTCTGATAACTAGAATTAGTAGTATAAATTTGCATTTGTCAAAGTAGTTACTGAAATCAGAATTTCTGTGCTTGGAGTCTCTTATCCAGAAGCACTCTTCAAAATATTTTGTGTTCCAAAAATGTATCATTATTCACATTTGTAACTGTTAGTTGTTTAAATTTGGTCCCTTTGAAAGGAAGCATAAGTACTTCATATTGCAATTACTGAAGCTTCTACATTACTGTCGTTTCTTGCAATCATTGTAAAATGTCTGTGTCATTTAATTGAACCTCATGAAGCTCCCATTATTGCTAATATTTGCACCAATGTCATATTTTGTACTTCCAACATAGACATTACAGTATTTGGAGATTTACGAACTACAGGAAATAGTAAAGCACTGATGTAGAAACTGTATTCTATCCCTAATGTAACATCCAGTATTTAGGTTGCATGTTCCATAATATGAAAATTATTAAAATGATATTCCTCAGTTACTAGAAACTCTTACCCAGCTAGATGACATTCTTTGTTTGCATTTAGGATGTATATTATACCGTCAGCCACAGGGTCATATATTATAGATAGTCTTGTATGTTGTCTTTGTATCTTTGGCAGAAGTTAAAACAGCTAACTGGAACTTGACAAAATAATCTACTAGTAACATCAACATACAGAGTCATTTGTTGTTCGTCTGTCTGTCCGTTCTCAAGAATGGCTATACTATGGTAAACGATCCCTTTGCGATGTAAATAATTTAAGGTTCTAAGTCAATGTAGTCAAAAGATACGGCCACATATGTCACATATTTCGTTACTTGCAAACTCACTCGTCAAATCCTATTGATGAAATCAGAGCTCGACCCTGGGGCCTGGCGCTGTGCACGTATAGCGCAGAAACCGAGAGGTCGTTATCGTTTCTCGATCGGACCACCAATTTCTCATTCATCGTTTTAACCTAGTCTTCACATCTCAACGATGTGAGGAATCGTGAGGAACAACATGTGGTTCAGATTCCGCGTAAAAATATAGGTTGCCTTTACCCGGTTCGATAACGTAAGCAGGTTAGGGACACGGTAGTCGCTCTGGTGGCGTTGAATACGAAGACTTGCTTCACGCCTCTGAGCCACACTAAATTATTATTATTATTATTATCTATAAGAATAAGTAATTTGTACAGAAACCTCATAGCGCCGTCATCCTCCCAGTTGTACTGTCGTTTTTGGCAAATTTTGCCCAGGTGGATTACATAGGTCAGTCCTCCTCAAATAATGTGCTGCATGACAAAAGGTCACAACGCCCTTACCTACTCAGTTATATGACACGAAATTTGGTTTAAAAACATAGGGTGAGAGTGTACTTGAGATCTGGTTTTTGCGTTTACACTCTGTCATTTTTGAATAGACCATGAACACACACATCAACACAGAATCACAGACGGAAAGTAACACTTCCAGCAAAAATTTCCGCATACTACCGTGTTGACAGTATGTGCAACTGATAGTTATGTGATTTCATTTCAAAGATTATAGAATCAAGTCAAATGCAAGTTTTGGTTGTCAATGCAAATAAAATGGGCTCTAAGCACTATGGGAGTTAACATCTGAGGTCATCAGTCCCCTAGAACTTAGAACTACTTAAACCTAACTAACGTAAAGACATGACACACTTCCATGCCCGAGACAGGATTCGAACCTGCGACCGTAGCAGCAGCGCGGTTCCGGACTGAAGCGCCTAGAACCGCTCGGCCACAGTGCCGGTGGTTGTCAATGCAGATAATGAATATCGATGTGGACGAACAAGGTAATGAATGTGTCGAACAAGTAGCAATAAACCTACAGGGAATCAGAATTCTCTTTCAACGTGGAGCACCCTTACTTACGACGCAAACTGGAACAAATGCTTGGCGTTTTGTATGAACATTCTCTGTGTGCTTAAGGTCTGGGTGGGATTCACACGTCAGGCAACCATTTTTAACAAGTAAAAGACCCACTTCACCTGTGGTAAGGCCGGCTGAGCTGTGCCGTGTTGCACCGTGTTTCCATATCCACGTTAAACGCGACGACCGGTCGCTACATACTGGTGGAGTTGGATTGGGTTGTTTCGGGGAGAAGACCAGACAGCAAGGTCACCGATCTCATCGGATTAGGGAAGGATGGGGAAGGAAGTCGGCCGTGTCTTTTGACAGGAACCGTCCCAGCATTTGCCTGGAGCGATTTTGGAAAATCAAGAAAAATTAAATCATGGTGGTCGGACGCAGGACTGAACCGTCCACCTCCCGAAAGCGAGTCCACTTTGCTGACCACTGCGCCATCTCGCTCCGTCTACTGGTGGAGAGTCGCTAATTGTTGGAGACGTAATAGAGGCTGATGTCACGCTACATAGCGATTCTGTTATCAGTAAGTTTCTTTATACAAGAGTTATTATAATTAATGAACGAATCGTCACGTAAGGTCGCAGGACACTTATTTCTTACGGTGTTTGAACCCGAGATGTTGAAAATATTTGTCTGGGACTGAGATTCGAACTCTCATCCTTCCCTTCGCCAGGCTTCACCCCTTTCAGATGATTTAGTTCCAACGATTCAATGTTTCCCCTGGATTTCTGAGTTCTCAAAGTCTCTCCGAAAGACGCATATCTGGGTTCGACAACTGGTCTGGCAAAAAGTTTCCATCACGACGTTTCAAGCTGCAGTACGCGCACACCAGCCTGCAGGTGACAATTATAGCTTTCAACGTCTCTCCGTGCCTTTCAACATTATTGATTGCTGCCGGTTTCGACTCGCAATCAGAATGATTCGTCATATTAATTTCATATACAATCATCGTCGCTTAGTTTGGTGAAAAAGTATTTCATAGTCAATGCCTCTTCGTGTGTAGTCAAAACGAAGACATTTGCAGGGCTCGACTTCCAATCAGCACACAGCTGTACGTCATGTTATTTCCAGTTCAAATACCTGTACATCTCACAACTGGTGAAATAAAATGTTTTGTAACATGTGTTCATGACTGTATAACACTAAAAGGGGTACTGGTTTCGAATCCCGGTAAATCAAAAGTTTTTCACCTCGGTATTTCAGTTTTAGTCGTCTTGCTAGTGTTGAAAAGATTTCAGATCTAATATTTGATTGTGCTCGATTAACAATTCAGTATCAACTGGGTTCGAATCCCAATCCCCCACAAACTTTATGCCATGTCATTTCAAATTCAATCCTGCACACACTTCTTACTTTTGACCTGAACCATGTTTAAAATTTTTCGTTGTTACTTAACATGAAGAAGAATTGCTGGATTGGAGACTTCAGTCCCATTCCAGTACAAAAATGTCTGTAATATAATTTCAAGTTGAATTTTGCTTTTTGAAATGTTATTTACTGTAATAAATTTGAGTTTGCAAGCGTAATGGCCGTGTCATGTCTAATAACGTGTTTTCTGTATTAATTTGTATGTGGATTGATACCCATTAAGGGCAGTTATTTTTTGAGGCCTCTTGTAATAACCATTTTAGTTAGTCAAACAACTGTATCCAAAAGACCACAGAGGGTATGCAAGAAAGTTGCGTTATGGGGATTGCATATAAATCAGGCGAAACGCGATTCATGTCGTTCGGGTACTTTTGAGCATGACAGTACCACTCTCCTTAATAAAGCAGTTGTGTTTAAAAAGGTATATAATGTTTCTGATATTTATGTCTTGATATAGTCAGATATTAAGCTCTTTAAACTATTTTGGACTTCTTCTGGCATAATGTCTACTGCGTTTCATACGTGGCATGTCTAATTTTCGTGCATGCACGTTCGCAGAGTCGCTTCGCGTTAGAATAACTTACTATACAAACTGATTGTTTAGGTCACGATATTTATTTCGCCATTAATCTGAAAATTCTGTTGTGATTATTTCCCTCGCAGAAAAGTGTAGCACGTTCTTTTACGAACAAAGTTCACCTACACGGTTTCCCATCGTTAGCGAACTATGAAATAGTTCTAGGTAGAGTTACTTGTTACATTGCACAAATCTGAAATACGTATGTTGCTAAATCTTGCAGTGAGAAAAATATGGGAATGTAGAGCATCAATTTCTCAGTTCAGATAAGTTTTGACTTCCAATTCTCTTACTGAGTTTCTACTGCACAAAGGGAAAATCTAATCTCATTACATAATTACTTGTTTACTATATATAGATCCCCCATTGGGATATTTTGAATCGATTATGAGGAATTTCGAATCCTTATTATGCTGTCTGCCAGACAGCAGAAAGCCGTTAACGGTCTGCGGTGACTTCAACATGGACTTACTAAAGGGTTCTGATAAAACATACACTCCTGGAAATTGAAATAAGAACACCGTGAATTCATTGTCCCAGGAAGGGGAAACTTTATTGACACATTCCTGGGGTCAGATACATCACATGATCACACTGACAGAACCACAGGCACATAGACACAAGCAACAGAGCATGCACAATGTCGGCACTCGTACAGTGTATATCCATCTTTCGCAGCAATGCAGGCTGCTATTCTCCCATGGAGACGATCGTAGAGATGCCGGATGTAGTCATGTGGAACGGCTTGCCATGCCATTTCCACCTGGCGCCTCAGTTGGACCAGCGTTCGTGCTGGACGTGTAGACCGCGTGAGACGACGCTTCATCCAGTCCCAAACATGCTCAATGGGGGACAGATCCGGAGATCTTGCTGGCCAGGATAGTTGACTTACACCTTCTAGAGCACGTTGGGTGGCACGGGATACATGCGGACGTGCATTGTCCTGTTGGAACAGCAAGTTCCCTTGCCGGTCTAGGAATGGTAGAACGATGGGTTCGATGATGGTTTGGATGTACCGTCTACTATTCAGTGTCCCCTCGACGATCACCAGAGGTGTACGGCCAGTGTAAGAGATCGCTCCCCTCACCATGATGCAGGGTGTTGGCCCTGTGTGCCTCGGTCGTATGCAGTCCTGATTGTGGCGCTCACCTGCACGGCGCCAAACACGCATACGACCATCATTGGCACCAAGGCACAAGCGACTCACATCGCTGAAGACGACACGTCTCCATTCGTCCCTCCATTCACGCCTGTCGCGACACCACTGGAGGCGGGCTGCACGATGTTGGGGCGTGAGCGGAAGACGGCCTAACGGTATGCGGGACCGTAGCCCAGCTTCATGGAGACGGTTGCGAATGGTCCTCGCCGATACCCCAGGAGCAACAGTGTCCCTAATTTGCTGTGAAGTGGCGGTGCGGTCCCCTACGGCACTGCGTAGGATCCAACGGTCTTGACGTGCATCCGTGCGTCGCTGTGGTACGGTCCCAGGTCGACGGGCACGTGCACCTTCCGCCGACCACTGGCGACAACATCGATGTACTGTGGAGACGTCACGCCTCACGTGTTGAGCAATTCGGCGGTACGTCCACCCGGCCTGCCGCATGCCCACTATACGCCTTCGCTCAAAGTCCGTCAACTGCACATACGGTTCACGTCCACGCTGTCGCGGCATGCTACCAGTGTTAAAGACTGCGATGGAGCTCCGTATGCCACGGAAAACTGGCTGACACTGACGGGGGCGGTGCACAAATGCTGCGCAGCTAGCGCCATTCGACGGCCAACACCGCGGTTCCTGGTGAGTCCGCTGTGCCGTGCGTGTGATCATTGCTTGTACAGCCCTCTCGCAGTGTGCAGAGCAAGTATGGTGGGTCTGACACACCGGTGTCAATGTGTTCTTTTTTTCCATTTCCAGGAATGTATGATGTGGAAACCATATTTGGTCTTACAGTGTGATCTCAGTGACTAATCTTCCAACATGGGTGGATAAAAGTAGCACCCCAACTAATGATATTTCCTTTGATGAAGCTGAATGCAAGAAAGTAACTGTGCACTCACTAACAATGCTGTCTCTGATCATGGTGCACAGTCAGTTAGAATAAAAACGACAGTGCCTCTCCTCAGTGAAAACCGAATAATTAATGATTGAAGAACAAATGTTTCTTAGAATGCTTTACGAGAAAAAAACATGGGATGAAATTTATAATGAACTAAATGCTAACACAAAATTTAATTTATTCTATGATAAATTCATATAACTGTTTGAAAATAGTTTAAGAAGACAGAGGGATTCATATTGACAATGTTTCCTTTGATGAAGCTCAAAGCCAGGTAATAGCTGCATAACTAATAATAAATTTTCTCTCAGTTCATGATGCACAGTTACTCAGGATAAATAAGACACTGCCTTACTGTATAAGACGTCTAAGTCGATACCAATTAGAGTAATTAATGACGCTTGGACAAATATTTTTGAGAATGGTTTACAAGCAATGACAAGGGATAAAATTTATAACGAGCCAAATGTTGAATTAAAATTTAATTTATGGAACTATAAATTGATATCAGAATTAGAAGACAGCTTTCAACATAAGCAAATTAGAAAGAACATTAACAAGCGTATAAAACATATGGATCACTAGAGGAATTCAATCATTTTGTGAAAGGAAAATGGAAATATATACACTCCTGGAAATGGAAAAAATAACACATTGACACCGGTGTGTCAGACCCACCATACTTGCTCCGCACACTGCGAGAGGGCTGTACAAGCAATGATCACACGCATGGCACAGCGGACACACCAGGAACAGCGGTGTTGGCCGTCGAATGGCGCCACCTGCGCAGCATTTGTGCACCGCCGCCGTCAGTGTCAGCCAGTTTGCCGTGGCATACGGAGCTCCATCGCAGTCTTTAACACTGGTAGCATGCCGCGACAGCGTGGACGTGAACCGTATGTGCAGTTGACGGACTTTGAGCGAAGGCGTATAGTGGGCATGCGGCAGGCCGGGTGGACGTACCGCCGAATTGCTCAACACGTGAGGCGTGACGTCTCCACAGTACATCGATGTTGTCGCCAGTGGTCGGCGGAAGGTGCACGTGCCCGTCGACCTGGGACCGGACCTCAGCGACGCACGGATGCACGCCAAGACCGTTGGATCCTACGCATTGCCATAGGGGACCGCACCGCCACTTCACAGCAAATTAGGGACACTGTTGCTCCTGGGGTATCGGCGAGGACCATTCGCAACCGTCTCCATGAAGCTGGGCTACGGTCCCGTACACCGTTAGGCCGTCTTCCGCTCACGCCCCAACATCGTGCTGCCCGCCTCCAGTGGTGTCGCGACAGGCGTGAATGGAGGGACGAATGGAGACGTGTCGTCTACAGCGATGTGAGTCGCTTCTGCCTTCGTGCCAATGATGGTCGTATGCGTGTTTGGCGCCGTGCAGGTGAGCGCCACAATCGGGACTGCATACGACTGAGGCACACAGGGCCAACACCTGGCATCATGGTGTGGGGAGCGATCTCCTATACTGGCCGTACACCTCTGGTGATCGTCGAGGGGACACTGAATAGTGCACGGTACATCCAAACCGTCATCGAACCCATCGTTCTACCATTCCTAGACCGGCAAGGGAACTTGCTGTTCCAACAGGACAATGCACGTCCGTATGTATCCTGCGCCACCAAACATGCTCTAGAAGGTGTAAGTCAACTACCCTGGCCAGCAAGATCTCCGGATCTGTCCCCATTGAGCATGTTTGGGACTGGATGAAGCGTCGTCTCACGTGGTTGCACGTCCAGCACGAACGCTGGTCCAACTGAGGCGCCAGGTGGAAATGGCTTGGCAAGCCGTTCCACAGGATTACATCCAGCATCTCTACGATCGTCTTCATGGGAGAATAGCAGCCTGCATTGCTGCGAAAGGTGGATATACACTGTACTAGTGCCGACATTGTGCATGCTCTGTTTCCTGTGTCTATGTGCCTGTGGTTCTGTCAGTGTGATCATGTGATGTATCTGACCCCAGGAATGTGTCAATAAAGTTTCCCCTTCCTGGGAGAATGCATTCACGGCGTTCTTATTTCAATTTCCAGGAGTGTATGTTGGGAAGAACAAGTAGAGATCCAGCAGTGATTGAACATTACAAACGTTTTTCATAATAATCACATAGGGTGTCTCCCAATGCTCAATCTTAGGTCTGCTATGGTTCCACATATATGTAAACGATTTTTGGTCTAATATACAGCAAGTGGAATTGGTTATTTTTGTGGATGACACTAGTATGGTAATCGTTCCAAGCATACATATCTTAACAAATGAGATGGTAAACAAGATTCTTAAAAGTATAATTGTTTTTCTGCTTGCAGGCTTACCCTCTATTATAAAAAGACACATACTCAGTTTTGAACATCTAGGGATACTATATCAATGATCAGGGTAAGGCACATAGTGGGGAAATAATAAGTAGGGTGGAAACTTCAGTATTCTTAGGTGCCCAAACTAAAGTTAATTTAAACTGCAAAAGCACATTTCGTTGCTCCCGAAAAAACTTTGTCCATGTAAACACACTTAGAATCATTGTAAATTTAGGGAGAAACAAAACAGAAAGTTGACATTTACATGTATTTTCATTCAATAACCTCTATGGAATAATGTTCTGGTATAACTCATCATTAAGGTAGCAAGTCTTCATTGCTCAAAAATGTCGTGCAAGAATGATATATAGTGCTCACCCATAATCATCTTGTTGACATCTGTTTAAGGAGTTGGGCGTTCTGACTACTTTTTCACAGTATTTTTATTACCTCATGAAGTTGACTATAAATAATCCAGTTCAGTTCAAAAGGAACAAATTACAATACCAGAACAAAAATGACATTCATTATTCCACATTAAAGTTTAGTTATCACAAAAAAGGGTGCACAACATTGCAACAAAAATTTTTGGTAACTTACCCAGTGATTTCAAATTTTACTTAGTTGTCTAAGATTATATTACAAACTGAAAAAGTTTCTGGAACGATAGTTTCTCTCCTCAATTATTATGGCCAATTGAGTCAATGATGAAGAGCTGGCAAATATTGTTCACGAAAATGTCCATTAACAACAGGAAATTATTTGTGACACATAACATGATTTGGTGGTATATTATGTCTTGCAGCAATATATCGTTGTCTGAAAGTGTAACATGGACCATAGAAATTCTTCAGATAGTGAGGATGGAAGCATGAAGGAGAATGTTAAAACGTGATGGAACCACAAAATGCAGATGATAATGTATTAGAGTAACTAAGAAGAAATTACAAGGGCTGCCGTAAGATGACCAGAATTAGAGGGCGGAGGTGTAAAGAGTATATACGAAAATGGACTCTTTGCAGCAGTAATTCAGGATGATGTGCGAAATAATCACCCCCATTAGAACAGGAAGATATGTAAAAGATAACGAAATCAGTTGCTGGACAGTTGTCAGTTGAGTGAAACACACAAGACAACGTATTCTCAGGAGCTCCTCACACTACAAATTTCGCTTTCAGTAATTTTCTATACTGTTTGTTTCTATGAAAATGAGGTTAGCAAACGCAAGAGATGAAATATAATTTCATTGTAAAATTAGGTTGAAGAGAATATTTGAGACTCCTAGTAATTAGAAAAAACTCACGTGTATGCATTTTTTGTGTTAAACGGATAATGACCTTGAGCAGCTGGTGGGCAAATTTCTTATACTGAACATTGTCAGCTAACAAATTTTCGCACATAATCCGCTCAATGGAATAGTTATGCATCATTGACATCTGACATTCTTATTTATACAGGGTGTTACAAAAGGTACGGTCAAACTTTCAGGAAACATTCATCACACACAAAGAAAGATGATATATTATGTGGACATGTGTCCGGAAACGCTTACCTTTCATGTTAGAGCTCATTTTATTTCTTCTCTCCAACTCACATTAATCGTGGAATAGAAACACACAGCAACAGAACGTACCAGCGTGACTTCAAACACATTGTTACAGGAAATGTTCAAAATGTCCTCCGTTACCGAGGATACATGCATCCACCCTCCGTCGCATCGAATCCCTGATGCGCTGATGCAATCCTGGAGAATGGCGTATTGTATCACAGCCGTCCACAATACGAGCACGAAGAGTCTCTACGTTTGGTACCGGGGTTGCGTAGACAAGAGCTTTCAAATGCCCCCATAAATGAAAGTCAAGAGGGTTGAGGTCAGGAGAGCGTGGAGGCCATGGAATTGGTCCGCCTCTACCAATGCATCGGTCACCGAATCTGTTGTTGAGAAGTGCACAAACACTTCGACTAAAATGTGCAGGACCCCGTGCGGGTTTGGGGGTTAGAATAGGTCCGCGGTATTCCTGCCTGTCCTAAGAGGCGACTAAAAGGAGTCTCAAACTTTTGGGCCTTATATGATGGTCCCCTGTTGGGTTTGACCTCCATCTCTCAAAATTTTCCGAAGAGCGAGCCGATTGGGGAAGGGCGTTTTACTTGGTGCATTGTGTCCATCTCGCGATCAGACCGTTCGCCTGCTTATACACTGTTGAATTGCAGTCCTCTCCACTCTCCATCTCTTGGGCATGACTCTGTTTCTCCGTGCAGATTACACCTTGCACTGTGCAGTGCCTGTTTCTGCACCGACGGCGACCATGGACCACATGTTACCTAACATCCAGCACGGTAGCCAGGCTGTTGTGGTGGGGCCGCCATGTACCCTATTGATTGTAGCCCCCTGACTACACAGGGATCGCTCTACTGATGCCTGCGCCGTTAACTCCCCACGTATGCCAAGGAGTAGATGCCTATCCTCCTGGGGTATCGGGACTCCCGGCAACAGCCATCCTGCCAGGTGGCTTTTTTGCCGTGGCTGGGTGGCGCCTGTGGGGAGGGCCCTTGGTCGGAGTAGGTGGCATCAGGACGGATGACCCGCAATGAAGCGTGGTACATCGTCTCTCGCCGGTGGCCAGCCGCCAGCAGTCTCTAAGCGTTCTCGGGCTCAGTTTAACGCTCAGAAGTACGATCCGAAAACGTTTCCCTCCCTGGCCACAGTGTGGGAGAAACGTATGTCTCAGGATGGCAGTAGCAGTTATTCGCCCCGCTTCTCAGTTTGCATGAGGGCTGATGGGGAGTCTTTGCTCTCCACAAAGCCTCAATTCTTCGTCAAGCATTTAGAGGACAAGTTTGAGGAGGTGGAGGGCTTGTCAAAATGCGCTCTGGGTCAGTCCTGATATAAATGGCATCCTCTGCCCAGTCACAATGGTTACTCGCTTGTGAGAAGTTGGGGGATGTTGCCGTTATGTTCACACCCCATAAGAGTTTAAATATGGTCCAGGGAGTTATTTACCATAGGGATCTTCTTTTGCAGTCTGATGAAGAGCTGCGCGCCAGTTTAGAGCGCCGAGGTGTACATTTCGTCCGGCACGTTCATCGGGGTCTGAAGGAAAATCAGATTGCTACCGGTGCCTTCATCTTGGCCTTCGAAGGGGATACATTACCGGAAAAGGTCAAGGTGATGGTCTACCGATGTGACGTTAAGCCCTATATCCCTCCCCCGATGCGGTTCTTTAAGTGCTGGAAGTTCGGCCATATGTCTTCTCGCTGCACTTCCAGCCTCACATGTCGAGATTGTGGACGGCCATCACATCCCAATACTCCATGTGCCCCGCCTCCCATCTGTGTCAACTGCGGGGAGCACCATTCACCTTGCTCGCCAGACTGCCGAATTTTCCAGAAAGAGCGTAAAATCATGGAATACAAGACCCTGGGCAGACTAACCTATACTGAGGCCAAAAGGAAATACGACTGACTCCATCCTGTGAGAATGACATCTTCCTACACTGCTGCTACAACACCTGTGCTAGCCCTGTCTGTTTCTCCAATTGCGGCCGGATCGACGAGTAGTACAACTCCTCCTGCCCCCTCGCCAGTGGGGGCTCTACCCACCGGGTTGCTCCTGCGCCACCTACCTCAGGAGAAACACCATCCCACCCATCGGGGACGTCCATCCCCACTTCTAAGCCAGAGAAGTGTCCAACTTCTTCGGCTTCTCACGCTTGCAAGGGGTCCCTTGGGGGTCCCTCCCTTTCCAGGTTTCCGCCAGCGAGAAGGCTGACGACTTACAGTCGCGTAAGTGCCCGCAATCCGCTGGTCGTGGGGCTTCACGATCCTCCTCCGTCCCGGAGACTGAATCGGTGAAGCCCTCCCAGCCGGTGCGACCCAAGGAACGGCGTGAGAAATCCAAGAAGAGCTCTCAGCCCAAGGAACTCGTGGTGGCAGCCATCCCACCGCAACCTTCCAGCTCTGCGTCTGAGGAAGAGGTGGAGATTCTGGCGTCCCCTGAGGACCTCAATCTCGCTGGTCCATCAGACGCCATGGAAAGCACTATCACAGGTGCTAAATCGGAGGCAGCAGGTGACCCAGTGGCGTAATCTCCCTTCCCAGTCCCGTCACGCCTTTCTCAGCCATGGACACACCATCCTCCAGTGGAACTGCAGCGGTTTCTTCCACCATCTAGCTGAGCTCCGCCAACTTACCAGCCTTCACCCTTTCCTCTGCATTGCTCTGCAGGAAACTTGGTTTCCGGCAATGCGAACCCCCACCCTCCATGGCTACCAGGGTTATTATAAGAACTGGGCAGCTTATGAAAGGGTGTCTGGTGGCGTCTGCATATATGTCCTGAACTCTCTTCACAGCGGGTCTGTACCTCTCCAAACACTTTTAGATGCTGTCGCTATTCGGGTGTGGACGCCACAGGCTGTTACCGTCAGCAGTCTTTACCTTCCACTGGATGGTGATCTCGTGCAGCATGTCCTGGCTGCTCGGATAGCCCAATTGCCGCCACCTTTCTTGTTACTGGGCGACTTTAACGCCCATACCCATCTGTGAGGTTGGTCAGTGGCAACAGGTCGAGGCGCCATCGTTGAGCATTTATTGGCGCAGCTTGATCTCTCGATATTAAATGATGGTGCCTTCACACACTTCAGTGTGGCGCATGGCACATACCCCGACAAAGACCTTTCGATCTGTAGCCCTAGCCTCTTACCGTCTGTCCAATGGAGAGTGCATGACGACCTTTGTGGTAGTGACCAGTTTCCGATCTTTCTGTCACTACCACAGCGTCAGTCTTCTGGGCGCCCTAGCAGATGGGCTCTGAATAAGGCTGACTGGGACTTGTTCTCCTCCACTGCCGCTATTGAGCCTCTCTCTAACGATGACAGTAATGCAGTGGTTCAATCGGTCACCACCGGCATCGTTACTGCCGCCGAATCTGCCATTCCCCGTTCTTCTGGGTACCCTCGGCTGCGGACTGTGCCTTGGTGGTCGCCTGAGATCGCTGAAGCGATTAAAGCTCGCCAGCGGGCGCTCCAGCTTTACAAGCGACATTCCTCAATCGAACTCCTTATCGCCTTAAAACGGCTGCGTGCGCGAGCCCGCCGCATTATCCGCCAACACAAGCAGGAGTGCTGGGAGCTGTATGTGTCCACCATTGGCCTCCATGTCACTCCATCGCAGGTCTGGGTCAAGATTCGCCGCCCCTATGGCTATCGGACCCCTGTCAGCGTCCCTGCGCTCTCACCGAATGGAGCAGTTTGTACTGACTCCGACGTCATTGCAAACCGCTTGGCAGAGCTCTTTGCTCTGAATTCCGCTTCTGCCAACTACCCCTTGGGCTTCCGCTCCATTAAAGAGCAGATAGAATGTCGGAGTCTTTCTTTTCGCACCCACCATCCTGAATTGTACAATGTTCCATTCAGTGAGTGGGAATTCCGCAGTGACCTCGCCGCTTGTCCTGATACCGCTCCTGGCCCAGATAGCATCCACTCTCAGATGCTGAAACATCTTTCAGTGGACAGCCAGCGACACCTCCTCGACCTTTACAACTGCATTTGGGTCGAGTGTGAGTTTCTGTCGCAATGGCGGGAAAGCCTTGTTGTCCCCATTCTGAAACCGGGGAAGAACCCTTTGGAGGTGGACAGCTACCGTCCCATTAGCCTCACCAACGTTCTTTGCAAGTTTCTTGAACGGATAGTGAGCCGGCGCTTGAATTGGATACTGGAGTCTCGCGGCCTTCTGGCTCCGTCTCAGGGTGGGTTCCGTAAAGGCCGCTCCACCACCAACAATCTGGTGAGCCTAGAGTCGGCCATCCGCTACTGCCTTTGCCCGCCATCAGCATCTGGTCGCTGTCTTTTTCGACATGAGGAAGGCGTATGATATGACATGGCGTAATCCCATCCTTTCTACGCTTTATGGATGAGGTCTTCGGGTCCCTCTGCCGATCTATACCCGTAATTTTCTGTCGTATCGTACTTTCCGCGTGCACGTCGCGGCCTCATGTAGTTCCTCCGAAGTCCAGAAGAACGGTGTGCAACAGGGTTCTGTTCTAAGTGTGTGTCTGTTTTTAATAGCCATTAACGGGCTCGCTGCGGCCGTGGGAAATTCTGTCTCCGCTTCCCTGTATGCTGACGACTTCTGCCTTTACTACAGCTCTATTGGCATTGCAGTTGCTGAACGTCAGCTACAGGGCGCAATCCGCAAGGCGCAGTCTTTGGCTGTAGCGCACGGTTTTCAGTTTTCGGCAGCCAAGACCTGCGTCATGCATTTCTGCCGGCGACGCACTGTTCACCCAGAGCCGCGGTTTTATCTCGACGGCGAGCTTCTTGCAGTGGTGGAGTTACATAGGTTTTTGGGGTGGTTTTTGGTGCCCGGTTGACTTGGCTGCAGCTTAAACAGGCGTGTTGGCGGCATGTAAATGCTCTGCGATGCCTGAGCCACACCAGGTGGGGCGCCGACCGATCTACTCTCCTACGGCTTTACCAGGCGTTAATCCAGTCCCGTCTGAACTATGGGAGTCTGGCTAATGGCTCAGCATCCCCATTTGCGCTGCGGGTGCTGGACCCAATCCTCCACAACGGGATACGCCTTGCCACTTGTGCCTTCCGGACCAGTCCTGTGGACGGCATACTTGTGGAGGCAGGTGTCCCTCCACTGCGGATACGACGCCAACAATTACTGGCTGCTTATGCTGCCCTTGTTTTTAGCTTGCCCGAGCATCCAAATTATCGTGTCCTGTTCCCGCAGTCCCTCGTCCATCTGCCAGAACGTCGGCCCAGGTCGGGTTGTCCGATCGCCGTACGCGTCAAACAGATTCTCTACGGGCTTGGATGTTTCCCTGTACCACCTCCTTTCCGGGCCCCTCTGCGTACACCCCCATGCCTTCGGCTCGACTTGGCACAGGGCCCAAAGGACTCAGTTTCTCCGGTGGCCTTCCGACGCCGCTTTTATTCCATCCTGGACACGTATCAGGGCTCTGGCGTTGTCTATTCCGACGGTTCGATGGTTCCTGGTCGTGTCGGTTATGCACTAACTCTAGGGGACCATTCTGAACAACGTTCGTTGCCGGCTGGCTGCAGTGTTTACACTGCTGAGCTGGTCACCATCTTTAGCTCCCTAGAGTATATCCGCTCCTGCTCAGACGAATCCTTCGTTATCTGTAGCGATTCCCTGAGCGGTTTACAAGCTATCGACCAGTGTTTCCCTCGTTCTCGTCTGGTGATGGCTATCCATGAGTCCCTGCATACTCTTACCCGTTGCGGCAGATATGTGGTCTTTGTTTGGACCCCGGGTCATGTTGGGATACCCCGAAATAAAACTGTTGACCGCCTGGCGAAAGAGGCCACTAGTGCACCATCTCTGGAGATTGGCCTCCCGGCGACTGATTTGCGGGCACTATTACGCCGCAAAGTTTTCGATTTATGGGACACTGATTGGCGCAACATGCCCGTGCCTAACAAACTCCGCCGTATCAAGGAGACGACTACTGTGTGGCGGTCATCCATGCGAGCTAACTGCAGGGAATCAGTCGTCCTTTGTCGGCTCCGCATTGGCCACACCTGACTGACGCACACTTATTTACTGTGTTGTGAGGATCCCCCTCTCTCTCGTTGTGGGGCGTCCTTGACGGTGGTCCATATTCTGTTGGAGTGCGCCCTTATATCTGTGCTCAGGCAGACTTTTGCGTTGCCTGATACGCTCTCTGCGCTTTTATCTGACGACTCTTCCATAGCGGACGTAGTTCTGCGTTTTATTCGGGCAGGGAGATTTTATCGCTTAATGTAAGTGTGTGAGTTTTTGTGTTGATTCTGGCCTATGGCCTACGATTTGTCTGATTTTTTTTCATGTCTTTCTCGATGGTTGGCTTTTCCGTTTTTGTTTGTATGGTCGGCCAACCACCGTCATACTCTGTGTGATTTTAGTTCGTCTTGTCTGGTCTTTGTCTACGTTTCTCTTGTTCTGTGTCGTCTGTCTTATCGTCTGTCTTATCGTCCGTTGATCGTTTTATTCTCAGTGGGTGTTTTTAGTATTTGGAAAAAGGGACGGATGACGGTAGCAGTCTGGTCCCTCTAACCCCCACAAACCAACCAACCAAAATGTGCAGGACCTCCATCGTGCATGAACCACATGTTGTGTCACACTTGTAAAGGCACATGTTCTAGCAGCACAGGTAGTATCCTGTATGAAATCATGATTACGTGCTCCATTGAGCGTAGGTGGAAGAACATGGGGCCAAATGAAGACATCACCAACAATGCCTTCCCCAAACGTTCACAGAAAATCTGTGTTGATGACGTGATTGCACAATTGCGTGCGGATTCTCGTCAGGCCACACATGTCGATTGTGAAAATTTACAATTTGATCACGTTGGAATGAAGCCTCATACGTAAAGAGAACATTTGCACTGAAATGAGGACTGACACATTGTTGGATGAACCATTCGCAGAAGTGTACCTGTGGATGCCAATCAGCTGCTGATACATGGTACAGAAACAACTGGTTCTCCCGTAGCTTTCTCCATACAGTGACGTGGTCAATGTTACCTTGTACAGCAACAACTTCTCTCACATTGAAATTAGGGTTATCGTCAACTGCACGAAGAACAGCCTCGTCCATTGCAGGTGTCCTCGTCGTTCTAGGTCTTCCCCAGTCGCGAGTCATAGGCTGGAATGTTTCGTGCTCCCTAAGACGCCGATCAATCGCTTCGAACGTCTTCCTGTCAGGACGCCTTCGTTCTGGAAATCTGTCTCGATACAAACGTACCGCGCCACGGCTTTTGCCCCGTGCTAATCCATACATCAAATGGGCATCTGCCAACTCCGCATTTGTAAACATTGCACTGACTGCAAAACCACGTTCGTGATGAACACTAACCTGTTGATGCTACGTACTGACGTGCTTGAGCGTAGAGGAATGAGTCGCATGTCAACACAAGCACCAAAGTCAACTTTACCCTCCTTCAATTGGGCCAACTGGCGGTGAATCGATGAGGTACGGTACACACGGATGAAAATAAAATGAGCTCTAACATGGAAATTGAGCGTTTCCGGACACATGTCCACATAACATATTTTCTTTATATGTGTCTGCGGAATGTTTCCTGAAAGTTTGACCGTACCTTTTTGTAACACCCTGTATAGGTTCTATGTGTATCTATAAACGTTTATAGCTTCTACGAAATTTGGAAGGTATCAGTGTATGAAAAAACTGATGAACAATCAAAGATTATTTCCAAATGAAGAAAGTGAAATAGCAGAAGACCTTCTAAAATAATGGCTTAGAGGCATATCGGACCTAGCGAGGAGGCGCAGTGGTTAGCACAATGGACTCGCTTTCGGGAGGACGACGGTTCAAATTCTGATTTAGGTTTTCTGTGATTTCCCTAAATCGCTTCAGGCAAATGCCAGGATGGTTCCCTTGAAAGGGCACGGCCGGCTCCCTTCCCTAAGCCGACGAGACCGGTGGCCTCGCTGTCTGGTCCCCTCCCCAAATCAACCAACCAACAGAGACATCGGAAGAATCATATTGGAATACAGTTTTGTTATCGATTTGTAGACATATTAGATTTATTCTCTCTATGACTCCTTTCCCCTGTCTTCTTTATCTTCGTGGATGCATATTTATTTTTTCCTCGACACTTGGACGATAGTTTACATATGAACGGCGGCTTTCGTCAACGAATTAGACTATCACATGTGGCGATAAAATTGGGAAGTTGTAAGGCTGCAAGTATATGTCTTGGTGGGATTGTTAGAAAAATACGAAGCAGGATCCGCTTTGTACTTCGTACCTTGTATTTTAGATCGATAACCTATGTCTGGGGAATAAATAAATTACTGTAGTTATTGAGTCTGTCTAGTCTTGCTGTTCGTTGAGTGCAATAATGATTTCTTCAGATTTACTTACCTCATTAGTAACCTCAACAAGGGTATGTCAGTATAATACTCAGTATGTGATTAGTTCACGTTGTTTGATCAAAATAAACAAAGATCTGAACCGATTTGTAGCACCTATCACGTCAGTTGACCGGCATAAATATTGCCTCCTCTCGCTCTCAGAGAAACGATATGGCCTACAAATTATTGCGAGATTACGTAGCTAAGGTCTTAAGCTTTAAAATCATCTAAGATTATTGTATGCATCATTTATAGTTTACTAGTTACTGTCGATCATGGACAATATAACGTTTATAACCCAAACTTTTTCGAACATGCCTAAGGGCCTCGAACACGTGTAGCCACTCGCTAAGTAAGCCTTCTCAGTGTTTGTGTGCTTTCTTAACTGCGCCCTCAGAGCTTCGGCGCAAAACAAATCTGGAGCTGCATTTTGTGGAGGGCCGGTGCTTTCCCAGAAGTGACCTCCTGCTGCGAGACTAGGGGTGGCGGCTGCCCGCCTTTGTTTGTTTGACGTTATATAAGACGTCACTCAGCGGTAGGGTGACGGGAGGGCGACGCCAGTTGTCTGCAGTAACCACATTAGCAATCTGCAGACAAACATGACACTTTGTCCTGTCGTCGTCCTTGTGCCTCCACAAACATTCCCTGGCCGCGGTTGTGTGTTTCGGACAACATAAAGAAGAGGTTCAGTCACCGAAGTAAAGGAACAGCACATATGTTAACTGCTTCTTGGAGTGAAAACTTTACAGTTCTCTGTTAATACATCGAAAGCGGAGTCATATGCCCTCCTGTAAAATTGCTGAAGGGAATGAAAACTGAACATCAATTAAGTTTGTCTGTGTTTTGAGGACGTTGGTGTAAGAGAAATCGTTACCCCTGTTCATAGATTTGAATCCACTTCTGTCATTTACGAACCCAGGGATTTCTAACGTGGTGAAGCCCTCTATTGGTGATTAAGTAGTTACACCAACGGAATAGAGTCTCAGTTGGACAATGATATGAATCTTTATTAAAGGTATTTTGGGATGATAGTGCTGAAATAATAATCTACTGTCAGAGATATTTCGAATCTTCGAATAAATTTTTACTTTGTTATTTACATTTCTAGTGGTGATCATGTCATCTGGTTGCACTACCATTCCCTGTTACCGAATAACCCACTTGCGTTATTCATTTGCGTGTATAAAAGAAAACGAAGAATGCTCACATGTGCATTTCACCAAGTGTCGTGTAGGTTGCACATATATCAGAAATTTTGTGATGACTAAATCTTATACAAATGGTCCGCCCCCGGTAGCTGATTCAGTCTGCTTTCCGCAGCGCTGTGGCGAGGACGTCTTGTTTACGTCCCGTCCGCGCGGTCGCGAGTGCTCGTAGTTGTTTACTACTGCGTTGTCGCTAGTTTAGCGTCCATCACTACCGACGGAACATGGCACATTCATACAGACAAACCACCATCAAGATCAGTTTTCAACCCGATAATGCACGACCGCGAGCTTTTGAAGTGGAACGTTTCCTTCATGACGACGTTAAAATTGACCCGCGAGACGTAATTGGTATCCATCTCTCTATCACGAGCAGTGTTGTCTACGTCAAGCTAGTAAGTGACGAGGTGTGCAACAGAATCGTGAGCGCACATGCCAACGGTCTTAAATTCAAACATTCTGATGGCCATATTCGGGCGGTCTCTATCGATCACGCTGGGCTTGGCCTACGTACGATACGCGTCTTCGAACTCCCTTTTGAAGTACCACTGGACGTAGTCACCGCGGCTTTCCAGCCCAACGGCAGAGTAATCAGCCATATGGCCGAAAAATGGACCACCTTTACAACGTACCCCGTTCTTAACGGGGTACGACAGATTAAAATTGAATTGACCAAACATGTTCCGTCATATCTGTCATCGGCGGATGTAGGGCGATCATTATGTATGACGGTCAGCCACGCACTTGCTCTGGTTGTGGCCAAGTAGGGCACGTCCGTTCGGATTGACTCCGACGACGGCTTACTCAAATCCCGACAGGTGAATCTATGACTCCTTCTACGGTGACGACCCTTCCTCTCAATTACGCCGAAGTTACACGGGCAGCAACCTTTACCGCTGCTGACGACATTAGTCCGATAACCGCCCTCGATGGAGAGAACATAATGGCTTCTGCAGTACAGGATCCGGCACCCCCACCTGAAGATAATCACCGACCGACCTTGCAAGAAGGCGTAGATGCCAGGATGGACATTGACCCACGGGTTGTGCCGACAGCAGCTTTTCTTCCAGACACCGGAGCAGCTGAAGAAATCTACCCACATTCAGATACTGAAGCACACGTCCGTAAACAGCGTTCCCCGCGAAAATACAAGAGACGGCGGCGTGCTCCATCGGACGAGTGTTTGCAGCAATCGTCTGCCATGGACTGTGGAAATTCCGACGACGGTACCGGCGGTACAGAGGCCGCTGTAACTTCAAACTCAACAGATCGCCGTGGTGACGGCTTCAGCCCCTCCGACCCCACAGAACAGCAGGATCACAAGCAGACAGCCGCTGCCGATTCCCAGCCAGAAGAGCCGATGGAGTCAGCGCCGAGTGCCACAGCAGCCACTAACAGCCACCAACAGCCGATGGTATTTCATGGCGACTGGGCAGACGACTGTGAGGCACACTCCCTGCCCATCGTGTCGGACGACACGGGGGGAAATTTATCCCACCAGTGCTGACCCTTTCCCGCCATTAGGTAGAGTGACGAGACAGCCTTACAGGGGTACTGATGGCCAACACAGATGCTGTGGATAGACCTCAAACTTATCGCATTGCAAATATAAACATCAACACTATACGGACGCGCGCTAAGTTATCATTGCTTCAGGATATGTTGAACTCGGCTTCCATCGACATAGCCCTCCTCCAGGAAGTGTACGTCGACGACTTCCCAGACATGTACGGTTACGATGCTTGCGTCTCTCCAGCTTCCCCAAAAGGCAGTGGTGTCGCTGTACTTCTTCGGGAAGGGGTAGTGGCAGACGATATCCTGTTTCTGCCTGGGGCAAGAGGAACGGCACTCACAGTACTGGGTGTCCGCCTTATCAATATCTACGCACCTTCCGGGACGGACAAACGTCGCGAACGTTCACGATTCTTTGCGGAAGACGTCGCCCCGCTCTTCCAAGGCCCCCACGTCCATCTGTTGTTTGGAGGTGACTAAAATTGCGTACTGGCGCCCAAAGACCAACTCCCACGACATAATCCTTGCCCGGAACTGGAGACGCTAATTCGAGACCTGCAGATGGTGGACACTTGGGAACATCTTCACAGCCAACGACCGGGATTCACGCACTTCACGAGTCACTCTTCCAGTCGTATCGACAGGATTTATGTCTGACGCTCTCTCGCCGCTGGAACACAAGATGCGGAACTGTGGCCTGCAGCATTCTCGGACCACTCAGCTTACATTTGTGCCGTCACCCTGCGGCGGCAACAAGTTTGGAGAAGCCGCAGCCCGTGGAAATTAAACATCGCTCACCTGACGTACCCGGATTGCCGCCAAGCCGTTGAGGATACGTGGCATTCGTGTGAAAATCCCCTCCGTGCATATCCCACAACGATCCGCTGGTGGTTGGACTGCGCCAAACCGTCACTGAGGCGAACGTTGATAACCTACGGTCGCGACCACGCTACTTGGCGAAGACATACACTCGACTTTTACTTCCGGGTCCTGCGCGACTGCGATACTATGGCGCCGTCTCCGGAACGACAAACGGCGGTCCACCGTGCTAAGGCTCATATTCTCGTTCATATGCGACGCCACCTAGAGGGGGTAGTCATCCGCTCGAGGACGCAGGATCGGATATCTAGCGAACGCCCGTCAATGTTCCACGTCCTTCGTGAACGTAAACGACGCCAACGAGCGCTGATACGCTTCATCGACACGGAGGACGGTCATCGCCTCACCACGCAACAAGACATAAACACAGCGTTCTACAATCATTAATCCCAGCTCAATTCCGCTCAGACCCCTGATCCGACAGCACTGGAGGACGTCTCTCAGACGATTTACAGCACCGTCACCCCGGTAATAGAAGCGGCCTTGATGGAAGAAATTACAGAAGAAGAAGTGATCAACGCCATTAGAAAAGGGGCTGTCAACAAGTCTCCGGGTCCTGATGGGCTCCCCTTGGAATTTTACCGGACTTTTCAATATTTATTAGCCTCCCGATGGACGGACATCTGTCGCGAACTACTATCCCCGGACGTGCCGCTCCCTGCGGCGCTTGTGGAAGGGATGATTATTCCTATTCACAAACCGTCCGGTGGCTCACGACTGCAGGACTACCGCCCGTTGACGCTATTGAACTGCGACTTTAAGATCTTTTCTCGACTGTTGGCGGCGCGGATACGCCAGACCCTACGCAATGTTATCTCACCCGGTCAGACGTCATTGGGAGGCGACAATAATATTCAAACGGCACTCAGCGAATATCGTGACTTGATCTCACTGGCGAGGGCATGTAGTCTGAAGGGTGCACTGGCGACCGTCGATTTTAGTCAAGCTTTCGACCACAACTATTTGGAAGCGGTCCTCCAACATATGCGGTACCCACAGCCATTCGTCACTGTCGTCATGCGACTACTCCGCGGCGCAACGTCCAAGGTGATAGTCAACGGCCGACCTACGCAGCCCCTCACCATTTCTCGATCGATACGCCAAAGCTGCCCTCTGTCCACTTATACTTTACGCTGTGGCCACAGAACCTCTCCTCTGCGGCCTGCGCCAACGACTAACGGGTATGACGTTACGAGGCCACACTTTCCGATGTAAAGCGTACGCTGACGACCTGGTGATTGTCATCCGCAACGGTGACGACACCGCTAGCGCACTAACTTGGATAGCGAAATATGGCATGGCCACTGGTAGTCGTATCAACGTCGCAAAATTGGTGGCGATGAACATCGGGGTCGGATTGTCTGAGAACAGTGTCACCCCCTTACAGCTCAGTGATAGTTTGAAATGTCTCGGCATTGATTTTACAGACGATATACGACGGACCGCTGCTCACAACTTTGGAAGGCTTTTACGAAATGTTCGGACTGGAATTGCCAACAACCGCCTACGAGCCCTGGATATCGTCCAACGGACCCAGTATGTCAACACACATTTAGCGTCACGCATTCCGCACTACGCCCAGATATTACCTATACCGGTGATGTTAGCTCGCCGTATACTTGCGGCTTTTGGGTCCTTCGTGAGTTCTGGAATGCTTTTCAAGATCAAATATGAGACTCTCACCCTTCCCCCGGATCGGGGAGGGCTTGGCCTTTATCACGTTTATGACAAAGGGGTCGCCCTATTTGTCAGCACATTAGTCAAACTATGGCACCGCCGTCCGGACAGTCTGACCAGTTTGTTAATAGAAGAACTAGCACCGCCCTCCCTGTTGCCGCCTGTGCCAATACACCACGTCCCCTCTTCGCTCTTCTACATCGGTGTCTTTTACCTCGAACTCAGTTACGTTCGACTTGCCTTACCAGCGACTCAACTGGCGACGGCAAAGACTGTTTGTAGGGTCCTGCAACGTGGACGACCCGATAACGTCGTGGAGAGGAAGCACCCAAACGTCAACTAGCGAGTAGTGTTGAGGACAATTCACCACGTAACACTAGACACTGACGTCACGGCGATGTGGTATATCACTATCAACGGTAATCAGGTGACCAGATCAAGGCTTCATGCGATCCACATGGTAGACTCACCCATGTGAACGAGCTGTGGCGTTCAAGACAACGATGAACACCGTCTTAGCTGTGGCGAGTCTACAGCAGTGTGGCACTTAGTGAGGCAAATGTCAGCATACTTCCTTCGGGTAACGCCGCATCATATCGACCCCAAGACTATCTTATACCCGGATGAAACGTATTACCCACGCACTAAAACTAATGCAACGACGTGGCTTCGTGGACATGCAGTGCACTATTTGTTTCAAGACGGCACTAAGGACACTTTAGACTTTTGGAACTATTTGCAGGAACGGCATTGCAAGATCCTCCGTAACCCAGAGTATCGACAATATTTTTCCAATTTTTTGTGGAGTGCGTTCCACGACCCTCCACGTAGCTGGAACATCACGGGTAAGAGAAGCTAAAATTACAATACGATAATAGAACACTACACGGTACAAGGTGGGATCTACTTTCATCATTACAAGAAGTCATACCTGGATGATACAGCAGATGGAGAGTTTCGTTGGGAACCCTCACACTCTGTAGCAGTATTTGTCCCATTTCCTCTTTTTGTCCCCGGTGCGAAAAGGTCTTCGCAGTTTTAGTTTTCCCATCCGGTGCAAGATGTAGCACTGGTTAATGGTGGTATGGATTCCACCCTTCAGTTTTGTTTCATGGTTTCCTTCGCCCCGCACTTTGCTCTCTTTCTTTATGCCCTTTTCTACAACTATTAGTATGGTTTTAGTTACGTGCGTCCCCAACTCGACGCAACGAGTGCACTTACTAGTTTTCTGTTCCTTACTGTTAAAAGAAATAAAAATAAAAATTAAAAAATAGTGGTCAGCGCGACAGACTGTCAATCCAAAGGGCCCGGGTTCGATTCCCGGCTGGGTCGGAGATTTTCTCCGCTCAGGGACTGGGTATTGTGTTGTCCTAATCATCATCATTTCATCCTCATCGACGCGCAAGTCGCCGAAGTGGCGTCAAATCGAAAGACTTGCATCAGGCGAACGGTCTACCCGACTGGAGGACCTCGTCACACGACATTTCATTTCATTTTACAAATGAACTTGTCAGTTAGTTTTATATGTTGTCACATCGGATCGATATAGGATTTTAACACAATGGCATGTTCGATGTAGTTTTTTAATAGTATGATTGACAGTATAAAAGTGGTGACCAAAGCTCGTTTTGTTTAAAATCTTTCTGTTTGAATATGTTAGTCAAACATGAAACAGTTCCAAGTATAACATAACAAAGAAATGAAATTATTGCGCTAGTCGTACACTGGTCTTACTCAAAGAGCCTAAACAGCCCATCACCCATAAAAACATAGAACCCAAAATATATTTTATTATTATTAGGTGGCATTAAAGTTAGTTGACTACAGGCATACAGTAAAAGTACGGATCGATAATATGGTTTAATGTATATTAGCTAACGAGAAAATACCTATTATGTAAACGTAAACACCCTACGTAACGTAAAAAAAATATAAAAAGATGTCCACTGGCTGCCAAACTAATGCAGCACGTGGTGCAGTTATAAAGCTACAAGAACACATGAAAGGTAATGGAAAGTTAGCGAGCATCACTTATAATGGCGGACACCAAGCTTACTCAGTTAAAAGTGGAAGTATTTCATGTGTGTCGTCAGTCTCTCTTTCATTACTCATTATTTTCGCGCTGGTATTTTATTAAAACGCTCATTGTTAATGTGTAATCATCGACACAGACACTCTTTTATATATTTTGTGGAGTTGTTTAAATATTCCGATACAAAAGTGGCTATGTAACTTATAAACTATTAAAGAGTCCATTTTCTTCCGTTTTCAGGTTATATCATCTACACAGTCTCTCAACTTGTCAACTAATTTTTTTCGCTTCAGGTATGGATCCATTTTTGGTTCAACTGCGTCTTCTGCCACTCATGTACTGCACCCTCCCGAGACAGTTTAACAAAATTTAAGTTGTCAACAATTAATTTTGAACTAAAACGATTAACAAACCAGCTTACTGGTAACAATTGTTCAATATACATACGCTTTTATACTTCACACACGTCTTCTTTGCAACTTGGGCTGCAATCGAGTGTTAATATTCGATCCACCAAGTCTATACTGCCAAAAAAGGAAAGAATCGTACTTTAGTGCATCGTGATTCGTTTAGCTAGACTGATTTATTGGTGACAGACAATGATAGTTCAAACTCTCATACAACGCCTTCATCACACAACTAATGTAACACGAGAAAATCACAAAATTAAATTGATAGCTTCCAGTCGAGTAACGCGAATTATCAAATAAATCTAAATCATTTACTCAGTAACAGCTGCGAGAAATACCGTTAAATTAAAACACAATAGTGACGGTCTACATTCCTGTGTTGAAACTGTCTTTTTTGTTGTACTTTTAACACTTCACGTCATCTAGTTAATATTTATTGTAAGCCTTCAGTAAGCTTTTCGATAATTGATGATAACTCTGTGTAGGGCATCTACGTATCTGTTCTTTGTTTTTCATACGATGGGTGCAACAGTTTTGTTTAGACAACGAAAAGAACGATGACTTACTTTCTCAGGTGAACTTCTTCCTCACTGACATCTCAACGGAAAGCCTTCCTCGCTGAGTAGCTGACTGTTTATAATGATCTTTGACAGACCGTGCGCTAAATTCGGCACCATTAACTGCAATAATAGAAAAATGCTAGTTGTTAGATTATATGCCGTGTACAGACCTTCTCCATAAAATTTTGCTGATCTGAAAAATAAAATATAGTCTGTCAGATTCACTGCTCAGGATGTTAGCCCTAATTTTTGTGTATAAAATAGATTCATATATTGACGTCTCCGGTATGTGCACAGATACTGAAATTTTGGTAATTCCCAAGAATGATTGCCTATCGAAGTTGGTGGGGTCCAAACGATACATATCGAACGTGCGATAGTAAATCGATTACGGAAGTCTCGTGGCGGGCGTTATGAGTATGTTTCAAGTTGTCACTACAAAAACGACCAAAGAAAAGTGTTGGAGAAGCATTTGTAAATTCAAAGGAGACGACTTACCTTACTCGTCGTTGGTGTTATCGTCTTGTAACAGACCGTGTGATGTATAAAGTACAGGGGCAATTCCATTTTCCTGTGGCCAGGATAAACTCTGCCAATATCGCGCAGGAATATCGGAAGAGTGTCGCATGCATCGACTTTTCCCTGCAAACGCCAAGTTGTGGAAGTACAGGTACTGGAAGGAGTACAGTCCGTTCCTCTGTCCTGGACGCCCTTCTCTTTTTATGGGAGACTTGACAGACTTCCACAGCCGTTCTATATTCTGGGTGTGGACACTGTGGAGTTCGTCTCTTTGGAAGACGCTAGAGTGGTTCACAAATTCGTGGTAGAACCCTTCAGCCTTCAGAGTCTGGTACGACTAAAATCTTGTGTGATTACTTTTGTTAGAGGCAGTATGAAGTGTTTTATGAGACCGATTAAACTCAACTTGTCTCGGGACAATACCCTCACAACACTTGCGGTACTCTCTTTGCCCGCATCTCGTGGTCGTGCGGTAGCGTTCTCGCTTTCCACGCCCGGGTTCCCGAGTTCGATTCCCGGCGGGGTCAGGGATTTTCTCTGCCTCGTGATGGCTGGGTGTTGTGTGATGTCCTTAGGTTAGTTAGGTTTAAGTAGTTCTAAGTTCTAGGGGACTGATTACCATAGATGTTAAGTCCCATAGCGCTCAGAGCCATTTTATTTGGACACCCTTTCTGTTCCACCGATAACCCAAATATGATCTACTTCACTTTTAGAAGGCCGTCCTCTCTGGTTCTTTCGTCTAATATATATAAGATTCGTCTACTTCTACTATTTTATTCGGTCCTCCAATTTAGTTTGAGTGTGGCTGATTAACGTCTCTGCAAGTTAGTTTTACACTTTACACATCACAGAAACTAAAAAGTGTAGTTACATTGGAGACGTACACGAATTCCGTTAAAAATATCTATTACATGCATAATTGTAACATGACAGTTTTGTTATCCGCATTAAATATTAGTTCACGTGTATATGTACTGCTTCAAAAATTGCCAGAAAAATGGTACCGTAGGAATGAATGTTGAGAAAAGGATTAACTTTGTGGTGTGTTTGGTGCGTTGTGTGAGTGCCGTTCATATTCAGCCTTTGATGCCGGCGCCGTGCGCTGTGGCCGAGCACCAGTGCCCGCTGCACGCCGCATTTTTTGCGCGCAATGCAGCTCTGCTCTGTCCTGCTTTCACACTCGTAGTGCTGTCGCCAGTTTTGGACTTTGTACTATATATTTATTAGGCAAGATTTATACAAATCACTCATAAGTGTTCCATATTAATCGTCAGATTCGGACGATGATTCCCTTTCATCTTCAGAGTCACTATCCAGTATGAGAGAAAGAGTTTCATCCACAGTATATCGCTTACCTGCCATATCACTTCTAGTAGAAACTGAAGTTAACAACACGTCACTTCAGATCAGAATCAAGGCGGGAAATGAGCGAAACAAACACTTTGAAAGTGATTGCAACTGCATCTAGCGACTGTTGTTAACTACAGACGTTGAACAAAGCCGCTAGATGGTGCATAGGTCAAGCTTCCACACAAGTCGAGCGTAGTGAAGCGGAGAAGTATGACGCGAAGCGGAACTGCTGCACCAGTCCACCGGTTGAGCGCCACATTCGCTCCCGACTTCTACAGAAGTTCATCGTAGCGAAAGGGTTACTCGCGGGGATTGGATCCGTTTTATAAGAATCAGTTTGGCACCTAATTGCAGCACTCTCTCATACCCTAGCCAATCGACACAGCCAGAGTTCGAGCTGTGCGACAGTTCCCAACTCAAGTCATGGGCGGCACTGTCAAGTTTGATTTCTGATATCCATCAAACTCACTCTGAGTTTCGATTTGTGTCATGTTAGCTTTATTGCCGACAGCATTGCAGTTACTAATCTGTTTCGTGCTGTCATTATTAATATTACTCCAAAATTGTTTCAACTGCGAGTAGACGACCTAACGTATTTAATTCACCGTGACAATGTAAACTTTAATCCAACTATGTCAGTGTTCGCCCGCCCGGTTGGCCGTGCGGTCTCACGCACGTCTTCGGGCGGGAAGGAGCGCCTGGTCCCCGGCACGAATCCGCCCGGCGGACTTGTGTCGAGGTCCGGTGAGCCGGCCAGTCTGTGGATGGTTTTCAGGCGGCTTTCCGTCTGCCTCGGCGAATGCGGGCTGGTTCCTCTTATTCCGCCTCAGCTACACTATGTCGGCGATTACTGCGCAAAACAGTTCTCCACGTACGCGTACATCACCATTACTCTACCACGCAAACATAGGGGCTACACTCGTCTGGTGCGAGACGTTCCCTGGGAGGTCCTTCAGGGGCCGAACCGCACAATAACCCTGGGTTCGGTGTGGGGCGGCGGAGCGGTGAAGTGGACTGCGGTAGTCGTCGTGGGGTTGTGAACCACTGCGGCTGCGGCCGGGACGGAGCCTCTCCGTCGTTTCTAGGTCCCCGGTTAACATACAATACAATGCAATGCAATGTCACTGTTCTCCTGCGGTCGGTCAGAATCCACTCCACATGTTATTTTCAACTAGTATCCGCACTGCGCGACAATCTCGCTCCCCACTGTCTACTACCGATAGTTTATTCTCGAGTCTTGTACAAGCTTCCGTAAGGATCACATACTCACATAATGAAAATCTGGAACCTAGCAGTTACAATTGGAAACTGATTGATAAGGGTTATCAAATGTCTATTTCGTAAAAGTACCTGCAGATATTAATGAAATATGAAAAATAAATTACAAGGTCTTTTCTTTTTTACTGTTTCCTGTTCACCGTACTTGAGTAATCTTAACTCTGGTTACGGTTCTCCCACAGTTGAAGTGCGAAGGAATGGTTGGACCCTTATTTTGAAAATATAATTTTAAGCTAAACGTCAAAGCAGCAAAAATATTTCTGAATTCATATTTGATGACGAACTACAGTTTCAAACACAGAAACTTAGTTCTTAAATTCAACTTAACTGTAATATATAAGGTGTTCAACTTTGCTTCCGCCGTTTGCCGATAGGTGGCGGCAACGATAAGTAGCGGTCGAGAGAAACAGATCGCAGACGTCAGGCAGTTAGCCTTGACCTCGGTCAACATAACCTCATTCAGACATTAGTCGATTTGTGTCTGCGTAATAAAGTCAGTTTACGATCCTAATTCTCGTCATTTGCGGGAGGTGTTACTGTTTTGTTTCAGTATGAACAAAACAGCGGCGAGTCTCATCGAATGTTCTCAAGCACGTATGGTAAGGACGCTATTAGTGAAAGAATGTTGCGTGAGTGGTTTCAACGATTCAAGAGCGGTGATTTTAACGTCTTAGACCGGCATAGTGGTGGAATAGAGAATGTTTTCGAAGATGCAGAATCGGAGGCATTGCTGAGTGAAGACTCTCGTCAAACTTAAGAATTGGCACGATTAGTGGGAGTGACACACCAAGATATTTCAAAACGTCTCAAGGCTATGGGCACGATTCAGAAAGAAAGAACGTGGATCCCCTGTGAACTGAAACCGAGAGATGTTGAACGGCGTTTTTGTGTGAATAGTTGCTTCAGAGACAAAAACGGAAGGGATCTGCATCGCATTGTGACCGGGGACGAAAAATGGGGTCATTACGATAACCTAAAGGCAGAAAATCATGGGGATATCTCGTCCAAACCGAATATTCACGACTCCGAGATCATGCTCTGCATTTGGTGGAACCAGCTCGGCGTCGTGTGGTGCAGTATGAGGTGTTAAAATCAAGTGAAACAATCACAGGTGCTCGTTATCGAACGCAGTTAATGCGTTTGAGCAGAGCATTTAAAGAGAAACGGCCGCAATAGAGCGAGAGGCACGATAAAGTGATTTTGCAGCACGACAACCCTCGACCCACGTTGTAAAGGAGGTCAAAATGTACTAGGAAACGTTAAAATGGGAGGTCCTACCCCACTCGCCGTATTCTTCACACATTGCTCCCTCTATCACCTGTTTAGATCAATGGCGCATGGCCTGGCTGACGAAAAGTTCTGAACTCGTGAAGAAGTAGGAAATTGGATCTATTCTTGGAACGTTACAAAAGATGAACAACTTTTTCGACGCTGGATTCGTACAGTGCCCGAAAGATGGGAGAACGTATTGGCTACCGGTCGAAAATACCTTGAATGATACAAGTGTAATCAATTTTTTTCTCTAAAGCCTCAAATGTTGGGGAAAAACGGGGGAAGCAAAGTTGTACACCTTGTAAACAAATTTATGCCGGCCCTGGTATCAGATTTTCAAATGTCGCATCGGTAGTACATCTATACCTTTTACAGTTAAGTTGAATTTCAGGAATAAATTTCAGTATTTCACAGTGCTTGTAGAGATATTTACACGGCTTGGAAATTGCTATGTTGGTACTCAGATCTAAAACTCCGGGAATGACGAGGATCGTAAGACGACAACATGTTAATATGTAACTCATTAGAAGGTTTGCTCCATAATGAACGTTGTATAATATATACAGGGTGTTACAGAAAGGTACGGCCAAACTTTCAGGAAACATTCATCACACACAAAGAAAGATGATATATTATGTGGACATGTGTCCGGAAACGCTTACTTTCCATGTTAGAGCTCATTTTATTACTTCTCTTCAAATCACATTAAACATGGAATGGAAACACACAGCAACAGAACGTACCAGCGTACCTTCAAACACTTTGTTACAGGAAATGTTCAAAATAACCTCCGTTAGCGAGGATACATGCATCCACCCTCCGTCGCATGGAATCCCTGGTGCGCTGATGCAGCCCTGGAGAATGGCGTATTGTATCACAGCCGTCCGCAATTCGAGCACGAAGAGTCTGTATATTTGGTAGACAAGAGCTTTCAAATGCCCCCATAAATGAAAGTCAAGAGGGTTGAGGTCAGGAGAGCGTGGAGGCCATGGAATTGGTCCGCTTCTACCAATCCATCGGTCACCGAATCTGTTGTTGAGAAGCGTACGAACACTTCGACTGAAATGTGCAGGAACTCCATATTGCATGAACCACATGTTGTGTCGTACTTGTAAAGGCACGTGTTCGAACAGCACAGTATCCCGTATGAAATCATGGCGGTGAATAGAGGAAGTACGAAACTAAAATGAACTCTAACATGGAAATTAAGCGTTTCCGGACAGATGTCCACATAAGGTCTTTTCTTTATTTGTGTGTGAGGAATGTTTCCTGAAAGTTTGGCCTTACCTTTTTGTAACACTCTGTATAATATGAGTCGACCAAAAAGTTCCGTTTTAGGGCGTTGCTGCAGCATATATATAACGTAACTTGACTTATATGTGGGTATATAAACAGTATGATGCAGGCAAGGGATTAGTGTGGTATCCCTTTCTATCCGACGTGTGTCCGGTAAATGTCTAAACGTGGCATATTACCAAATGCGTTGAAAAGGGACCAACGTGCTGTTATTGTTTCCTTCACTGCCGAAGGATAAGCAGCGGTTGACGCCCTTCAGAGAATGAAGAATGCGTGCGCTAAGGGCTGCTGGTGCTTCACGATAACGTACGTCTCCACATTGCACATGCCGTGACGCATTTGTGCCAACTACTGATCTCTGCCCCATGTGATTGTCATACCTTTCGTCCCTTCAGAAAAGCCACTGAAGGATGGACGATGTGTAGCACGCAGCAACGGACTTCTTCACGCAGCAGGACACCGTGTTTCATCAACATGGTGCACCGATGGGGCGAGTACCTCAATGCTGACGGGGATTTCGCCGGATTGAAATATCGTTTCTGGATTGTACGGCCTTCGAACAGAAACATTTTGATCAACCCTTATATGAAGACCTTATCTTCATAATGTTTCCGTGTATGTATTGGAGTAAGTAAAAGTCGTAAAACATAAACGCTCCTTTTGTGTAAGAACCAGACGCTGTGGACAGAAACGGAGACTCATTTGTTACAAAAGGGTGAAAAACATTTTTCAGGAATCGTCAGGAAACTATTCTTCCTGCCAAACTAACATTCTCTCTTCTTCTGTTGCGGAAGCAGTGAACTAAATGGCCCATAATGAAACAAGAACCAGGAAATCATTGTAGAACTGTAGCTGTGTCGCCTGTAAAAAGGACTGTCAATACGTTTCACCTGGCCAGATGTAAAAACTTTAATAATCGCATTAAAACTACGAATTTCGTAAAAATTACACTAACTACGTATTACAAGAGTAATACTAATATAATTCGTTCAGTTGTTAAAATGAGTGCTTGATTTTTAATTACAAATGAGAATAACTGCAAATGTCAGCTCCTCTTCACATCGTGTTTAATGATAGAAACTCAGATTTTCGTCTACGTCTACATCATACTGCGCAAGCCACCTAATTGTGTGTGACGGGGGGTACTTACGGTACTACTATCTGATCCCTCCAGCCCTGTTCCACTCGCGAATACTGCGTGGGCAGAATGATTGACTGTAAACCTCTGTATTGGCTCTAAGATCTGTAATTTTCTCCGCGTGGTATGTGGAGGGAAGTAATATGTTGTCCGACTCCTCCTGAAAAGTGCTGTCCCGAAATTTCAGTAGTAAATCTCTCCGTGATGCACAACGCCTCTTTTGTAACGTCTGCCAGTGGAGTTTGTTTAGCATCTCCGTGATGGTCTCTCGCCAGCTAAACGATCCCGTGACGAAACGCGCCGCTCTTCTTTGGAACTTCTGTCCTAACTGACAGGGATCCCAGATGGATGGACAATACTCAAGAATCGGGCGAACAAGCGCCTTATAAACCACTTCGTTCGTTGCTGAGTTAGACTGATCGCAAGAATCGTAAGGAAATAGGAGTCTGGTGTCTGCTTTTCCCATTATTTCTTTTACGTGGTCATACCACTTAAGGTCGCTTTGGATAGTTACGCCTATCGGATATTTTACGGCATATGCTATTTCCAGGTGCTTGTCATCAATGGTATAGCTGTGTAGTTGCGGATTTCTTTTCCTACTTATATGCAATGTTACATTTATTTACGTTCAGGGTCAACGGTCAGCGCCTGCACCACTCATCGAATCTGTGCAGGTCGTTATGCAAATTCGTACCATCTTGTGGCGTTGCAACTATGGTATAGACAACTGCATCATCTGCGAATAGCCTTGAAAGGCATCCCACGCTTATATATATATAGTGTAAACAGCAACGGTGCTATAACACGTCCCTGTGGTACTCTGCATATTACCTTTACATCTGCCGATTTTGTTCCGTTCCCCTTCATGTGGCTTACGTTGTTAGTTATTGGTGAAACCTGCTAGGCAAGAGAAAGCAGGATTTGGTTACGCTTGTGGACGGGGCCGTTATACACAATTTATTTTAAACCAGTAATTCCATACTCAACAATAAATAAAAAATAACACACGTTAATAATGAAGAAGTAAACAACTGTCTAAAAAAGAGTTTTCAGTGTGTTAGAATTTAGCAAATCACCATTAAATACAGATACAGCAGATAATGTTTTAAAAGCAAGCCACTGTGATCTGGGCAGAAAGTCTTACACGCCAGGAATGGCAATATATTAAGAATTGTATAAGAACTAGCTGCAATTCACAACTTACTGGTATTGGAATATTAAAGGTAAGTCGCCACAAACACAGCAGAAGGCATCAGAGGCCAGGAATGACAAATTAGAATTTTAAGGCAGATGGCCGCAATCACGCCAGGAACGGCAATAATATAAAAAGTTTAGAAATCTGCTGTAAAACAGCAAATACAATAGCAAAGGTTAATTAAAAAACAACGCTTTCAATGTTAACCAACCACTGAACACTACACTGCTAGATTTATTCCAGAAGGTGACCAGAACTATTAAGTAGACATATATAACCTCTAATGTAGGCATTACAAGGTATTGTAGTAAATAATACAATACTAAAACACAAGGACCAGTACATAAGTTCCCTAATGGGTACTGAGGCAGATTATACCCGCAGAAGGCGTGGGCTGAAGGAGCGTAACACAGAACTATTGGCCATCAGTCCTTTTGGAACACACATGTCTTACAAGAACCAAGGGGCCACAGACGGTGCTCCAGGAATCGACCTCAGAGAAGCTCCGGCAACAAACACTTTCGCGAGCGATGAGATTGACAGCCAAGAGTTGCATTCACTTCACGAGATGGTAATTCAGACGAATGACTAATGGTAATTTTGGTGAAGCTACCTGACGTCTGATAAACCAAATTCAACGATGGAACAATACGCCAAAGCTGGAACCGGCAGTCTGTATTACGTCCCCAGAATACTGTGTTTAGAGCCCCCGGAACGAGAAAGCAATCACTACAACCGGAGTAGAAGAATCACCAGCCGGCCTACGATCAAGAAAACTTCCAAAACTACGCGCTTTACTGGACAGCAGAGGAAAGGCGAGGAAACTTACACTGCCGTTACGCACACTAACCCCCAGGGTAGGTAACTGGGACGTTAGCGGCCACCAGGCAAAAAAAATTACCGTTTGTTGAACTTAACAAATTGTAACAAGTTGAACGCAGTAAATAGTAATAAGAAGCTAATCAGATCTGCCTTTCCCAAGCACTCCACTCGCTACTCTTCGCGTCGGCGAAACTACGAGCAGCAACACGAACCCAAGTCACTGGAGAATCGCGAGATATCACATTGGTGGAGGTTTCTGTACATGGATTGAAATGCACTGACCTTAAAGCTTGCTGGATCCGGTTTACGACGAGGTCGTACTCCCTCGTGAACACAGCCCTTCCATCCGGCAGTCCATGCGTACCGCCAGCGGCCCCGACGTGTTCTGGCACTGTGCGGGCCTGGCTCCTCCTGAGTCCCCAACCGAACTGGCCAACTCACACGACCCAGAAAACCAACGACGTCGCCCCAAAGATGGGGCAACAGTTACTACATATCGATAACAGCCGCAGCTGCCACTAGCTGGCATGCAACCCTTGCGAAACCGAGTGGCGCCAGTCAACACGAGAAGCTGACAAACAAACTCAACCGTGCCAACTAAACGATACCGTCTGGCCTCAAACACAGGGCGAAAACTGTACGTTGTAGAACAGCACCAACGTGACCGCAGCACGGCTCAGTTGGTGTCACACGCAAGCGTGGTGGAGGCAGAGCACAAGCACGAATTAGGGAAGGATAGGGAAGGAAATCGGCCGTGCCCTTTCGAAGGAACCATCCCGGCATCTGTGTGAAGCGATGTAGGGAAAACACGGAAAACCTAAATCAGGATGGCCGGACACGGGTTTGAACCGTCATCCCCCGAAAGCGAGTCCAGTGTGCTAACCACTGCGCCACCTCGCTCAGTGGCGTGCATGGTCTGTATGTAGACAGTCCACGTGACCACTGCCTAAGTCTGACGTCAGCGTGCAATAATCACTCACAGACAGCACGCCGCAGCAGTGGCAGTGGAGGGTACATGAAAGATGTCAAGGGAAGCGGAAAACAATACAGTCGTTGAAACTTCCTGACAGATTAAAACTATGTGCCAGACCGAGACTCGAACTCGGGACCTTTGCCAGTCGTTGACATAATCTACATCTACATCTACATCCATACCATGCAGCCACCTGACGGTGTGTGGCGGAGGGTACCCTGAGTACCACTATCAGTTCTCCCTTTCTATTACAGTCTCGTATTGTTCGTGGAAAGAAAGACTGTCGGTATGCTTCTGTTTGGGCTCTAATCTCTCTGACTTTATCCTCATGGTCTCTTCGAGAGATATACGTAGGAGGGAGCAATATACTGCTTGCCTCTTCGGTGAAGTATGTTCTCGAAACTTTAAAAGCCCGTACCGAGCTACTGAGCATCTCTCCATCTTCCACTGGAGTTTATCATATCTGTATCGCTTTCGCGATTACTAAATGATCCTGTAACGAAGCGCGCTGCTCTCCGTTGGATCTTCTCAATCTCTTCTATCAACCCTATCTGGTACGGATCCCACACTGCTGAGCAGTATTCAAGCAGTGGGCGAACAAGCGTACTGTAACCTACTTCCTTTGTTTTCGGATTCCATTTCCTTAAGATTCTTCCAATGAATCTCAGTCTGGCATCTGCTTTACAGACTATCAAATTTATATGATCATTCCATTTTAAATCACTCCTAATGCGTACTCCTACGGTGCTACATGTGGGCTTGAGCAGTAGGCGCCCGCTTCCTGCGCCCGTGGCGACTGCTGTTTGCCATTCACTGGCGACGAAGGGTGGAGTTTGCACGCCAGTACTGCAACTGGACGTCCACCGAGTGGCCTTTTCAGGTAAATCACGTTTTACGCTTCATCTGAATGAGACATCTGAAAGCAGGTACCCTTCAACAGTCATCGGAATGGTCCAGGCGGGGGAGGGGGTGATGGGGAAGGGGGGGGGGGCAACGTTATGACCTGGATATCTTTCCGTGGCCTTCCGTGGGTGATATCGTCATTCCGGAAGGCACAGTCGATCATAACATGTATGCATCCACCACTGTGAACCGTGTCGACTTCTATATGCAGCTCGTTTTTCCTCAGCACCACTGCATCTATCATCAGTACAATGCAACTTGTCACACAGTTGGCAGTGTACGTGTGTAGTTCGAAGAGGACCAGGTCACCAAACTCCAAGGATTTAAAACCAGTCGAGAATCTTGGGGACCACTTGGATCCGTGTGTTCTCACCACGGATCCTCAACCTGGATACCTATTGCAGCTCGTCTCGCAATTGGAGTTGGGGTTGCATCAGAACACGATTACTGACCCCGTGGAGTGCGAAAAAAGTAAACAATATTATTAAAATGGCTCAAATGGCTCTGAGCACTATGGGACTTAACCCTAGAACGTAGAACTACTTAAACTTAACTAACCTAAGAAATCACACACATCTATGCCCGAGGCAGGACTCGAACCTGCGACCGTAGCAGCCGCGTGTTTCCGGACTGAAGCGTCTATAACCGTTCGACCACAGAGGCCGGCAAAACCTGACGTCCTGCTATGACTAATGTACAATGAGGGGCAAAATAATAATTCAGGCAAAATAATAATTTAGAGTCCAAGAACAGAGCATTACCAATGCCCAAGTTCAGAAGAGCCTCTATTTACATCTCAGCGATTTGTGGAGATTCAGCTTGCTGTTTACGACTGCAAATAGAAGCAACACAATAGTTAGGATATAGTATTTGTCAAGATACATTGCAATTTAACTCATCCTTTCGCTTCGTTTGGAAATCATTATTCGAACTCGTAGACACGGTCGAAATATAAGAATTCCACGTCGGTAGAATTACTGCGACCAAAGTTGGCCGTCAGTGACGGACCGGCGAGGACGCGTCGTCGCCGCCCCGCCGGCCTCGTGGCGTTCGCGAGCGCGAGACGCTTACTACAAGCTCACTGCAATGACATGACGAACTCATTTAGGAAGAACACTACCAAGATTACATTCCAAGCCGAATATCCGAGACCGCGAGCACACGAAGTAGAAAACTTGTTGCGTGACGAACTGCGTCTAGATCCAAAGGACACAACTGGTATTCACTTTTAGCACACAGCCAGCGTAGTCAATATTTAGATGATTGACGAAGAACAGTGCACTGCCGACAAACCACAGTTTACGTACTTTGATGGACTTACCGGCGCTGATACCGCTGAACACGCAGGCAGGGGTGTAAGGCCACTTTCTGAGGTATCCACGAAGTCCGTTATCCCCCCCTCTCAAGTAATATATATATATATATATATATATATATATATATATATATATATGGTATCTGTTCTCTTGGACATGTCCGAAAGAACAGATACCATCGCTGACCATGCAGCTCGTTAGAATGATATTGCAATGAAATGAACACCCATAGCTGCTTACAGGCGTTGACATACGTCAACGGGGGCAGATGAAAATGTGTGGCCCGTACCGGGACTCGAACCCGGGATCTCCTGTTTACATGGCAGACGCTCTATCCATATGAGCCACCGAGGGCACAGAGGATAGTGCGACTACAGGGATTTATCTCTGGCACGCCTCCTGCGAAACCCACATTCTCAACGTATTGTCCCGCACTACATTCGTTGTGTCCCCGCCCATTATACTCATTCCTCACGGCGCATTGCCGATTCCCGTAAGAGTTCGGGCACTGTTCGTGCATTCGCACAATGTGGATTTCGCAGGAGGCGTGCCAGAGGTAAATTCCTGCAGTCGCGCTATCCTCTGTGCCCTTGGTGGCTTAGATGGACGCCGGCACGGTAGCTCAGCGTGCTCGGTCAGAGGGTTAGCTGCCCTCTGTATTAGAAAAAAAACTGAGATAATCGAGCAACAACGAACTTAAACGGATGGCTTACGACGTCCGCCCCGAGCAGATGCAACGAACAAAATGAAAATGAGATGTCGTACAATTATCGCGTACGATGGACAACCGGGCACATGCTCAGGAAGCAGCAAGGAGAGTCACATTCGCTCTGATTATTTGCAGGGGCGGATCGCCAAGAGTCCTTCAAGAGAAGCGGCACAGCACGTTCCTCCATCGATCCTGCCAGTTACTTATGTACATCTGCGACGTCGTGCGGCGGGGATCGGGACATGCTGCCACCGCAGGCGGGCGAAGACGCTGTTGATGAGGCACATACGGTCCTCCTTATGCAGACGGAGTCGCCTGATTGACCTGAACAGCAATCGTCACCTCACAACGAGCGGCTGGATGTTGATTCACGAGTCGTGCCAACCCGAACTTTCCTCTCTGAAGGCGCCGAGGCACGGAGGCACGCCGTCTCGGGACTGTCTCTTGTGGGCAGGGGCAAACGATCACACCGATGTAGACAGTGTCGTGGATGTCCGTGCTCCGGAGTTGTCGACCGACGCTGCTCACTCTTAGGAACTGCCACGACGGACTTTCCTTCTTGCTGACACCAGTGCGGGGATGGAGGGGCGATGGAACACCGACGCAGCCGCGAGGAATCGTAACAAGAGGGGCTTCTTTGGTAGCCGATGAACCACACCGACAGCCTCTCTCCAGTAACTCGTGGGCGGACGACTCTCAGGTGGGCACACCACATGCAGAAGAGGGGGAGTTACATCATCCTACCCATCTCCTGCGGACAACATGGTAATGGTAACGTCAGGGTGGCGTGCGGGTGAGCGAACCTGTCGCCACCGGGTGCACCGATGACTGACGCTGCCGTCGAGGACGAACGACAGTCATGTCGATTCGTGAAGATTAACATCAATATCATCCAGTTGCGCGAGAATCTTGCATTGTTACGCGACACACTTTATTCAGCCGACACTGAGGTGGCCTTATTGCAGGAAATATACATTCTTGGCTTCCAGGACATCTCTGGATGCACGACACGCGTATCACATGCGTTGGATACAGGCAGTGGCCCCGCAAAACTTTTCAAAGAAAGTTTAATAGCGACCGATATAAGTTACCTATCAAATGCCAGGGGCATGGCTCTTATAATCCCAGAGATACTCCTCGTCAATGATTACGCAGCGTCCGGTACCAACAAAAGGCGTGAACGTTCCTCAGTTCTTTACTGAGGAATTAACACAGTTATGCCCAGGCAGGATAGATGATATGGTGATCGGGGGCAGTTTTATTGTACAATTCGCTATGACCAAATTCCTCAGCATACACTACGCCCAGAACTCGGCACTGTCATTTGCGAGCTCGATTAGATAGACACTTGGATCATCATCTGTGCTGATAGGGTTTCGCGCACTTTACGGGACATTAATCAAGCAGAATTAAAAGGCTGTATACATCCCGCTCTCTCGAGGATGCGGTCAAGGCAGCCGAGTTGTGGCCAGCTGCATTTACTGATCACACTGCTTACGCCCGCCCCCAGGGGCTCAGCATTCACTTGCTGAGTACGGGCTTGGCGACCCCGGGGTCCTGAGCTGGGGACTGGTCTGCGCCGCCAGTGCCCTGACACCGTAACCCCCGGACATGCTTCAGCGACCACCTTACGGCGCGGCGGTGAAACGTTGTGTGCTGCGGGGAATGGTAATCTTGGCTTGACCGCCTGGATTGCGAGGAAGGCCAACCTCTATAAAAACCCCTCAATCTTTCGGTGTGCTCCGCGCCTAGAAGATGCATGGCTGTTGGGGTGGAACAGTCGCAAGCGGGCAACCTCTGGGGCACCTGCCGCACCCCAGTTGTAAAAGGCTTACTCAGGCACGCGGGGCTCTGTCTGAGCGGACTTTTAGTTCCCTAGCTGCTCGTGGGACCACAATGGACCCTTCGACCTCTACTTTTCCCCCTACCAGTGGCTTGGGTGGGCCGCTGGTAGGAAAACACACCCATTCGAAAAAGCGGCTACGCGCTGCGAGTCCTCCAGCGCCTGGTGTTGCTAGAGATTTAACAGAATGTAGTAACGGAGCGCATGCTGATCATCAGAATGTGTTTTTGATTATTAAAAGGTAGGAGGGTAGCTTTGAGAGGGTTTCTCCCTTTTACATCCACAAGGGTCTTGAGGGCATTGCAGGAACGCTGAAATCTGTAAAGCGACTGCGCAATGGGACTCTGTTAGTTGAAACTTCTAGTTCCCGTCAAGTCGCTGCCCTTCGGAAAGCAAATTGTCTAGGAGAGTACGCTGTCGAGACCGAGCTCCACTCCACTTTGAACTATAGTAAGGGTGTTGTGACGTGTAGGGACTTGGTGGATATCCCCATAGACGTGCTAAAATCTGAGTGGGCTGACGAAGGAATTGTTGACGTGCAGCACATTATGAAACGAGTCAATGGGGACCTCGTCAAATCTGACTCGTTTATTCTCACATTCAGTTGCCCGAGACTGCCGGAGCATGTTAAAGCGGGGTTCTTACGTTTGTCCGTACGGCCATATTTCCCCAACCCAATGCGCTGTTTTAAATGTCAGCGCTTTGGGCATACTACGTTGGGGTGCAATGGAATAGCCACGTGTGGTAAATGTGGTCAGCCTGCCCATGACGGAGCCGATTGTTCCTCGCCTGTGAAGTGCGTGAATTGCTCTGGGAGTCACCCTGTCTGGAGCCGGATCTGCCCCATCTATCTCGAAGAGCGGAAGGTACAGGAGATTAAAACCTCTAAGCGCATCCCCTATGGTGAGGCCAAGAAGATCTTTAAGGCCATGCAACCTCCTGTTTTTTCCACATCTTTCGCTTCCGCTCTCAAAAAACCGGTCCAACTGGCCACTGTTGCTACACAAACGGAGGTTGCTAGTGTTAGCACTAAAACCTGCGCTTGCCAGTGCACTTGTGCTGCTGCGGTTGTTTTGCAATCTGCGGCTCTCCCCGCTACATCGGACAAGGCCGTGGTTGCTGACATTGAGGTACTTCCAGCCTCCCCCCATATGGCGCCTTCTGCCCAGGCGAGTCAACCTCCAACTGTTGACAAGGCTCTGCATTCCAAGCCCCCCAAGACAAAGCCTCAGAAGCTGAAGGTTCTGCCACCTGAGGAGACTAGTCAGCGTCGGTCCGATGATGATGCCATCGTACTGTCTGACATCTCCCGTGGGTCGTCATCGGATCTTATGGACATTGATGTCGACCGGGGGCGGTCTTCTCGCCCCAGGAATAAATCTCCGGCCAGTACGGTCTCTCCTCCAAAGCACAGAGGCAGGGTGAAAGTTCAGCCACCCTGATCACTGGCTCCCATATTACAGTGGAACCTGAATGGTTTCAGGACGCATGTGGCCGAATTACAACTCCTCATACGAGAGTGCCCCTTGTGCTTATGTCTCCAAGAGACACATTTTCGGGCCACTGATTCTCCTTCTTTACGCGGCTATACCGCATATCGAAAAGATGATCTGACGGGGCAAAGGGCAAAGGGTGGTGTTGCAGTTTTTGTCCGTGATGTGCACCCCTCATCTGAGCTCCCTCTCGTCACCGACTTGCAAGCAGTTGCAGTTGACATTCTTGTGGGTCGGAGGCTCACAGTCTGTTCTGTTTATTTACCACCTCCGGATGCGATAGACACTGAGGCTCTCACGGACCTTATTAGCCAACTCCCTCGCCCATTTCTTCTTCTGGGGGACTTCAACGCTCATAATGTCTTATGGGGCTCTCCGACTACTTGCCCCAGGGGTCGCATTCTCGAAAGCGTCATGATGTCTGAAGAACTGTGCCTCCTCAACTCTGGTGCTCCCACTCATTTCTGTACTGCTTCCGGATCGTCATCGGCTATTGACCTTTCCTTTTGCTCTCCTGCACTCGCGGATTCTGCTCTGTGGGAGGCTGCAGCTGACCTCCATTCTAGTGACCACTTCCCCCTCTGGATTCGCCTCCTGGATGAGGCTGTGGCATTACCAGTGCCGCCCCGGTGGCACCTTTGCAGAGCTGACTGGACACTTTTCAGCCAACTGGCTGTTTTGGAACACCGTGCCAGCGTCCACGAATGGGTAGACCATGTTGCAGCCGTGATCTCTCATGCTGCTGAATTGTCCATCCCACGGTCATCCGGTCATCCCAAGAGGCGTCCTGTCCCTTGGTGGACCACTGAGTGCCACTCAGCCATCCGCGCCCGCCGTGCAGCACTGCGCCGCTTCAAGTGCCGTCCCTCAGCTGACAATCTTGCGGCCTTTCGAGTGGCAAGGGCCAGAGCGCGGCGGGTGATTAAAGAGAGCAAACGACGGTCATGGCAATCGTTCTTGAATTCCATCTCTCGCTCCACTAGTTCTACGAAAGTATGGGAAGCCATCAGGAGGATTTCCGGGAAACTCAGCCAGCTACCTGTCACGGCTTTGCTGCATCAGGGATGTCTCCTCACGGCGCCGAGAGACATTGCCCAGACACTGGCCATGCATTTTGCGGAATCTACCGCCACTATTAACTGTGATCCAGATTTCTGCCGCTACCGCACTGCCATCGAAAGGGGTCACTTGGACTTCCGGTCTCTAAATTCTGAACCCTATAACTGCCCCTTCACAATGTGGGAACTGGATTCTGCGCTGTCTGTGGCTCATGATACTGCGCCTGGTCATGATCAAATCCGGTACAGCATGCTGCGGCACCTGTCGCTGCCATCCAAGGAAGTTCTCCTGAACTGTTTCAATATGATATGGTTATCTGGCACGTACCCTGACTCGTGGAGGGAGGCAATTTTGATTCCCCTCCTCAAACCAGGGAAGGACCGAACGCATCCCAGTAGTTATCGGAGTATTGCCTTGACGAGCTGTGTTGGGAAGACGTTGGAACGCATGGTCAACCGCCGCCTGGTTTGGCTGCTCGAGACCAGGCAGCTCCTTAGCCCCTCTCAGTGTGGCTTTCGGAGATGTCGTTCCACTATAGACAACTTGACCCTGCTTGAGGCCGCCATCCAGCAGGCCTTTCTACGTAACCAGCATTGTCTAGGGGTCTTCTTTGACATTAATAAGGCGTATGACACTACTTGGCGCCGCCTTATCCTCAATCAACTCCATGAGTGGGGCTTTCGTGGCCGTCTCCCCATCTTCATTCGGTCCTTTCTTTCTCACCGCCTCTTTCGGTATCGGGTTGGTAATGTGCTATCGGATTTGTACGTGCAGGAGAATGGTGTTCCTCAGGGCAGCGTTTTAAGTGTCACCCTCTTTGCCGTTGCTATTAACAGTATCACGTCCATTATCCGGAGTCCTGCCCAATGCTCCTTGTTTGTGGACGATTTTGCTGTTTTCTGTTCTTCCTCCAGTCTTATCAGTGCTAGTCGGCAGTTACAGCTTACGATAAAGCGCTTAGAGGCATGGACTGCAAAGACGGGTTTTACCTTTTCTGCAGACAAATCTGTGTGTGTTCATTTTAATCGTTCTCGGCGTCTTTTTCCCTCCCCTGAATTGCGTCTGAGGGACACCGTTCTTCCTTTTAGAGACACTGTGAGGTTCCTGGGCCTCACTTTTGATTCCAAGTTGTCGTGGTTGCCTCACCTTAAAGACCTCAAGGTGCGGGCCCTGAAGGCACTGAATATTTTGAGGTGTCTGAGCCATCGGTCCTGGGGAGCAGATCGGGCGCGTCTGCTGCAGTTTTATAGGGCTTTCGTCCGATCGCGTCTTGACTATGCTTGCACCGTGTATGGGTCAGCAAGGCCTTCGTATCTGAAGATCCTTGACGCAGTACACCATGAGGGTATCAGGCTGGCCACTGGTGCCTTCCGTACCAGTCCCATCCCCAGCCTGTGTGCTGAGGCAGGGGAACCGCCGCTCGCCATCCGGCGGAAACTCCTCATGGTGCGACGGGTGTGTCATTTCCTTTCCTGTCCTACCTCCCCTGCGTACCCTACCGTTGCCCGACCGCCTATGGAACGTCTCTTTTCCAGTCGTCCCAGGGCAACAAAACCATTTGGGATTCGTGCCAAGCATTTGCTTGAGTCCCTTGGTGTGGAGCGTGTGGCCCCCCAACGACAAGGTTTTACTCGCCTGCCTCCCTGGTTGCTCCAGAGGCCCAGCATCCTTTTAGACTTGTCGGAGAACCGGAGGAACTGCACTCCGGCGTTTGTTTTTACCTCCTTATTTTACGATATTTTAAACCAGCATGCGGACCATGTACCTGTATTCACAGATGGCTCTAAACAGGGGGACACTGTTGGTTGTGCTGTTGTTTTCCCTGATCGAGTCGTCAAGTTACGGCTTCCTGCGGTGTTTACCATCCTCGATGCCGAATTGTTTGCAATATTGCGGGCATTGGAGCAGATGAGATGTGTTCCCAGTATTAAGTTCCTCATCTGTTCTGACTCCCTGAGTGCCCTTCAGACCATTCAACACTTGTACCCAGCGGATACGGTCGTCCAGAAGATCCATGATGCCCTACTCCACCTGCAACGGCAGGGGAAGGAGGTTTCTTTCTGCTGGGTGCCGGGGCACGTGGGTATTAGGGGCAACGAACTGGCGGATGTGGCTGCCAAAGATGCATGTTCCCTCCCTCACGTTGTTGAATGTGCCGTCCCCCTCCATGCTGTAACCTCCCTTTTGCGTTTTCGTGTTATGCATCAATGGGAAGAGGAGTGGTTGGCAGTTTCTGACAATAAGCTGCGTCTGGTAAAGGCCACTACGCGACCATGGCGTACGTCCTACCAGTCATACAGGCGGTATGAGGTTCTCCTCACTCGCCTCCGCATTGGACACAGTCCCTTCACGCATGGTTTCTTACTCCGGCGGGAGGACCCCCCAATCTGCAGTGCTTGTGGCGTCCAGATTACTGTCCGCCACATTTTACTTGACTGTCTTTTATTCTCTGACCAGAGGGCGGTGGTTTCCTTGCCACCGGATTTGCCCTCTATTTTGCAAGACGACGCAGCGACTGTCGTTAAGGTTTTACGGTTTTGTGTCCTGTCCAATCTGTTGCCTCGGATTTTAGGGAGAAGGTTTTAATGTGCTGCTGGGTGACTGGCTCACCCAGTTTTTAGGTAAGAGGTCCGCCAGTCACGATTACCTCCTTGTTTCACTTCGGTATCTGTTCTCTTTTCCTTGTGTTTCCTTTCCTTTTTTAGTGTGTTTCTTCTCCTCTTGTTTTGCCTCTGTATGTGCGCATTTGGAACTGCGTCAGGCCTGTGTCTTTTAGCCGTTCTCCTTGTTCGGCGTCCGTCTTCGTCCCTTCACCGCCTGTGTTCCTGTTTCTATGCGCTTGGGCGCTGATGACCACGCTGTTTAGCGCCCGTAAACCTCAAACACACACACACACACACACACACACACACACACACACACACACACTTACGCCTGTACCATCAAGCTTCGACGACAACTACTATGGCGTAGGCGCTGCCCGTTTACCTGATCTCACCGGAATGTCAACCGGCAGTTGGAGACACGTGTAGACTGTGCCTACTTAAACCTAACTAACCTAAGGACATTACACAACACCCGGTCATCACGTCGCAGAGAAAATCCCTGACCCCCCCCCCCCCCCCCCCCCCGGGAATCACAGAGTTTTACTACGCCATCCTCGGATATTGTTCCGTTATGCGACAAGCACGGGCTCGACAGATGACTGTCAACCGAGCACGTCAACACTGTGAAGGGACCATCATTTGTACTCGTCAAATGGTTGGAATCATCAACGACTGCCCTCCATATCCCACGTTGTTTTTGTTGGAGTCTTCAGTCCTGAGACTGGTTTGAAGCAGCTCCTTATGCTTCTCTATCCCTCTGAATCTGCTTAGTGTATTCATCTCTTGGTCTCCCTCTACCATTTTTACTTTCCACGCTGCCCTCCAATACTAAATTGGTGATCCCTTGATCCTACCAACCGATCCCTTCTTCTAGTCAAGTTGTGCCACAAACTTCTCCCCAATTCTATTCAATACCTCCTAATTAGTTATGTGATCTACCCATCTAATCTTCAGCATTCTTCTCTAGCACCATATTTCGAAAGCTTCTATTCTCTTCTTGTCTAAACTATTTGTCGTCCATGTCTCACTTCCATACATGGCTACACTCCATACAAATACTTTCAGTAAAGACTTCCTGACACTAAAATCTATATTTGATGTTAACAAATTTCTCTTCTTCAAAAACGCTTTCCTTGCCATTGCCAGTCTACATCTTATATCCTCTCTACTTGGACCATCATCAGTTATTTTGCTCCCAAAATAGCAAAAGTCCTTTACTACTTTAAGTGTCTCATTTCCTAATCTAATACCTTCAGCATCAACCGACTTAATTCGAACACATTCTATTATCCTCGTTTGGCTTTTGTTGATATAATCTTTTATCCTCCTTTCAAGACACTATCCATTCCCCACAACTGCTGTTCGTAGTCCTTTGCTATCTCTGAGGTTTGCCGATGACATTGAGATGAAATAAATACATAAATCTATACTCGATGTTAACAAATTTCTCTTCTTCAGAAATGGTTACCTTGCCATTGCCAGTCTACATCTTATATCCTCTCTACTTCAAACATCATCTGTTATTTTACTTCCTAAATAGCAAAACTCCTTTACTACTTTAAGCGTCTCATTTCCTAATCTAATTCCCTCAGCGTTACCCGACGTAATTCGACTACATTCCATTATCATCGTTTTGCTTTTGTTGGTGTTCATCTTATATCTTCCTTTCAAGACACTATCCATTCCTTTCATTTGCTCTTCCAAGTCCTTTGCCCTCTCTGACAGAATTACAATTTCATCGCCGAACCTCAAAAGAAAACTTCGGAGTATGTATTAAAATCCATGGAGAAGAAATAAAAACTTTGTTTACTTCACTGCTTACTCAATATACAGATTGAATAACATCTGGGAGAGGCTACAAACCTGTCTCACTCCCTTCCCAACCACTGATTCCCTTTCATGCCCCTCGACTCTTATAAATGCCATCTTGTTTCTGTACAAATTGTAAATATCGTGTAAATACACTGTATATTACCCATGCCACCTTCAGAAATTCAAAGAGAGAAAACATTTGACAGTGCACTGGAATACTCTAAGGAAAGGCCAACCTACGTTTCTAGCTTTTGTAGACATAATCTATTTTCTAAGATAAGTCGTAGGGTCAGTATTGCCTCACGTATTCCAATATTTCCTAACTGATCTTCCCTGAGGTCGGCTTCTACCAGTTTTTCCATTCGTCTGTAAAGTATTTTGCTGCCATGACTTACTAAACTGATAGTTCGGTAATTTTCACATTTGCCAACACGTGCTTTCTTTGGGATTGGAATTACTATATTCTTCTTGAAGTCTGAGGGTAATTTTTCTGTCCCATGCATTTTGGTCACCAGATGGTAGTTTTGTTAGGCTTGGCTCTCCCAAGGCTGTCAGTAGTTCTAATTGATTGTTGTCTACTCCTGGGGCCTTATTTCGACTTAGGTCTTCCAGTGCTTTGTCAAACTCTTGATGCAGTATCATATCTCCTATTTCAACTTCATCTACATTTTCCTCCTGTTGTATGATATTGTCCTCAAGAACACCGCCCTTGTATAGACCCTCTATATACTCCTTCCACATTTCTGGTTTCCCTTCTTTGCTTAGAACTGCGTTTCCATCTCAAATCTTGAAATCCATGCAAGTGGTTCTCTTTTCTCCAAAGGTCTCCTTAATTTTCCTGTAGGCAGTGTCTATCTTTCCCCTAGTGACTATCACGACAGCTGTCCCGCAGAAATATGTGGACGGCAATCAGCGCAAAGCGTGTGGCACGTGGTGTCCACTGACAAGCAAATATTCTGTTAGGCCAAATTACGACAATGGTATGATGCACACAGGAGTAAAAAACAAACCAGTTTGAGATGGGCTATAGTACCGTGTATACACGTATTCTGGGTCTGGTGCACAAGCCATGGACTACTTGGGTTGAGCTTAACGTGAGCTACTGATGTGTTTGGCTTTATTTAGGGCTGTCCACATGTTTCGCTTTCGTTCCTAAGTACAGTGTGCCTGGTGGTTCATAAAGAAAGTTTGCTTCACTCCAGACTTACGTCCATTGTTATTCCGTGGTCACGTGATCGGACGACATGCTCATATCACTGAGGCCTGTATGCCCTCAACGTGCACTCCTGTGAGAACATCATTTACCGCATTCACCAGCTAGTAGACATTATAAATAGATTTCATTTGCCGGTTACTTGTTTACTCTTTTGTGCAGAGTCAATGTATTTATGGCAAACAAACACCATCAAGTTCCATCGCCATGACATCACTTTATCCTTGTCCCTCAACACAGTACAGGTGTACAGCAATAAAGCTAGTTCACTGCGCAACTGGCATGTGAGCAACAATATTAGCCTGTTCCGTCTTCACTGGTGATCCAGATGTGATCTGTGCATAACATTTGGTGAAGGACTTTCGCTGATGTCTGTGACATGGAACCATTAGGTGACAAACCATCGAGTTTTTTGTAATAAGCCTCTGCATCCTTACATTTGTCCTATAGCCATCCCTGCTTAGCCATTTTGCACTTCCTGTCGATCTCATTTTTGAGACGGTTATATTCCTTTTTGCCCGCTTCATTTACTGCATTTTTATATTTTCTCCTTTCATCAATTAAATTCAATATATCTTCTGTTACCCAAGGACTTTTACTAGCCCTCGTCTTTTTACTTACTTGATCCACTGCTGCCTTCACTACTTCATCCCTCAAACCTACTCATTCTTCTTCTACTGTATTTCTTTGCCCTATTCCTCTCAATTGTTCCCTTATGCTCTCCTTGAAACTCCTTACAACCTCTGGTTCTTTCAGTTCATCCAGATCCCATCTCCTTAAATTCCCACCTTTTTGCAGTTTATTGAGTTTTAATCTACAGTTCATAATCAATAGATTGTGGTCACAGTCCACATCTGCCCCTGGAAATGTCATACAATTTAAAACCTGGTTCCTAAATCTCACGCATCGAGTGGCAGCTCGAATTCTGCGTACGACATCCCGTGTCCTATCAATTGATGAGTCATCGATAGGTGGGATGCATAATATGCGCTCCGCCCTGTGCCGCTGATTGCCCTCGCTAAGGTGCGTCGCGTATCGGGAGCTCTGGCTGCGATGTTCGTCAAGCATTTGATTGCGTCAGTCATACGTACTAAACTGCTGTTCTTCAGAATAAGCATTACCCCGACGCTTCCTCCGAGGTGTTACTCGTCTCCTACGTGGCGCAACAGGGAAAGCGCTTGTCAACGTTAGACTGTCGAACACCTTGTAAATTCGCCGCTGTGTTACACAGGTACGCCTATTATGGACAATACTGTACGCCTTGCAGTAGAACCTTTGTTGTGCGGGCTGCGACACCGCCTCACGGGTTTGTCTCTTGGTGGCTTCTTTTTTAGGTGCACTGCGTATGCTGATGATCTGATGTTACCTCTTCGTGACGAACATGATGTTCGCAAATCATTGGATTGGTTAGCCACTTCGAAGCTTCGAGATGCCGTGTAAATGTACATAAATCAATGGTTTTGAACACTGGCGTGGGATGACACCTGCGAGGGTGGCACTGCGCGATAAAATCCGTTGTCTCGGTATCGACTTCACGGACTACATCTCACGCACGACCACCATCAATTATCGGAGTCTCTTGCAAGTGCTGGGCTTGTGGATCTTCGTCTTCGTGTGTAGGACCTACATCAACGGACCGAATATGTTAACGTCTATCGGGCATCGCGAATTCCGTACGTAGCGCAAACACTACCGATGCCTAAACACATAGCTCGGAGCATCGTGGCCGCATTCGGTTCCTTTGTCAGCGCTGGAATGATATTAAAGGTTCGATATTACTCCGTCACTCTTCCGAAAGAACGAGGCGGACTTGGCCTTGTCAGTGTTCACTATCGAGCAGTATTTCTCTTCGTTAGTTTGCACCGCAGGCTTTGGCGACGATGACCGACCAGCCTCACCGGCCTACTGACGGATGGCCTGGCACCGTGTTCCCTTGACCCTCAGGTCAGACACGGGTGCCCTTTTCCTGCTCTGGCAGGCTTTACCTGGAGTACGGCAACCTCCCCGTCTCTCGCTTACCAACAGCCAGTCACCTGCCGCACACTACTTCGCCGCCGGTCGCTTAATGTCGTCGAATTGACGTGTCCTACCGTGCACTGGAACGTAGTATGGTGCTCTGTCAACGCGGTGACGCTCGATCCTGGTGTACGTTCGACCTGGTATTCGAGGGACTCTCCATAGGACCCATCTTGCAGATTCGCCTTATGTGTGAACTGCAACGTCTAGAATAGAGACCAACACCGGCTCCGTTGTGGGCCAGTGGAAGAGATCTGGTGTTTTGAGCGTCAAAGTCTGGCTCTCTTTTTACGTATGTCACCCTCTTATGCCGATTCCCGCACTCTACTCTACCCGGACGATGTTTATTATCCGAGGACGAAACACAACGCTGTCACGTAGATACAGTGCATGTACTACAGCTATTAAAACATCGATATCTAAGCCTCTTGTGGCGGTAATACAACACTAATGCTGTAGGTAGATAATAAATTTAAACAAATTTAAAGAAATTAATACAAATTTACAGAGATTATATTCGAAGTGAATTGGAAACACGCTACTAACTCCCACCGGCTGCTAGAGCAAATTTCGTGAGCAGAGTGGATGGTTGTAGTGCTATAGTCGTTAAAAAAAAGATTTATGTCTAGTTCATGTAATACAGTTATTCATATCTCAGCCTGTTATGGCGGTAGCATGAAACTAATGCAGCAGATAGGCAATAAATTTATAAAAATTTGAACAAATTATATTCGAATTGAAAGGAAACACCATACTAACTCTCATCAGCTGCAAGAATAAAGTGTTAGAGCAAATTTCGTGAACATTCTCAAAGACGGTGGCGAACACACTTGATGGTTGTAGAGGTTCTAATTGTTTAAATAAGGACATATGTCCAGTGCAAGTAATAGAGCTATCGATATCTTAGCCCCCTATGGCGGCAACACAACACTAATGCTGTAGGTAGATAATAAATTTAAACAAATTATATCCGAATTGAATGAGCAGGCTCTAGTGGAGGCAACACAACACTAACTCCCATGATTTGTGGGAGTAAGCTCTTAGAGGCAGTACCACAATCCTCTTGGAAAATGCACGTTAATTTCGCTCTAACTGCTTAATAAGGACTTATGTGTAGAGTTGAATGATTTCATGTAACATACCGACAACCTATATCTCAGCCTCGTGGTGGTAACACACTAATGCCGTAGGTAGATAATAAATTTAAAGAAATCTAATCAAATTTAAACATATTTAAACAAATTTATAAAAATTATATTCGAATTAAATGACAAAATCATAATAACTTGCATCAGCTGCAGGAGTAAGCTCTTAGAGGAAAATTCGTGAACATTTGACAAGAGCATGGCGAAAACACTTGATAGTGGTACTGCCTCTAATGGTTTAAATAAAGACTTATGCCTACTTCCTAGGAAGAGTTGACTTAGGTTAGTGGAGATAGCCAATTCTTTCTCGCCATTTTTTTAGGTTAGTAGAGGTAGCGCAATTGAGCTATCATCCCTCCAAAAGCCACTATCTTGGATAACGGTAATCGTGTCATCAGCTAACATCAATCGCGTTATCAGTTGCCCCACTACTTGAAGTTACTCATTCTGAAACACTAAGTTTTGAAAGTAAAGTTAAATGTTATGCAAAAAAAGACGTTTAGTAACCTCAGTGTAACTTAATGCAAAATTTAGAAAACGGCAAGCATTTATTTTTGACTATTGAAAGATTGAACTGAATTACCTTTAAGCATATGAGAAATCGGTTTCACTTTTAAAATAACAACAATCAAATAAATACCAAGGTAGCAGAAGTCACTCTCTAAGGTTAATACAGAGTAAATGAAATTGCGCTCTCTTAATTTATATTGTTGTAGCCTACAGTCCTGAGGCTGGTTTGATGCAGCTCTCCATGCTACTCTACCGTGTGCAAGCTTCTTCATCTCCCAGTACCTACTGCAACCTACATTCTTCTGAATCTGCTTGGTGTATTCATCTATTGGTCTCCCTCTACGATTTTTACCCTCCACGCTCCCCTCCAACACTACACTGGTGATCTCTTGATGTCTCAGAACATGTCCTAGACGTCGATCCCTTCTTCTAGTCAAGTTGTGCCACAAACTTCTCTTCTCCCCAATCCTATTCAATATCTCCTCATTAGTTATGTCATCTACCCATCTAATCATCAGCATTCTTCTGTAGCCCCACATTTCGAAAGCTTCTATTCTCTTCTTGTCCAAACTATTTATCGTCGTGTTTCACTTCCATGCACGGCTGTCGTGCGGTAGCGTTCTCGCTTCCCACGCCCAGGTTCCCGGGTACGATTCCCGGCGGGGTCAGGGATTTTCTCTGCCTCGTGATGACTGCGTGTTGTGTGCTGTCCTTAGGCTAGTTCGGTTTAAGTAGTTCTAAGTTCTAGGGGACTGATGACCATAGATGTTAAGTCCCATAGTGCTCAGAGCCACTTGAACCATTTGAACCATACATGACTACACTCCATACAAATACTTTCAGAAACGACTTCCTGACACTGAAATCTATACTCGATGTTAACAAATTTTTCGTCTTCAGAAACGCTTTCCTTGCCATTTCCAGTCTCTATTCTATATCATCTGTACTTCGACCATCATCAGTTATTTTGCACCCCAGTAGTGGTACGGAGTAGTCATCGTCGGTGTTGTTCACGAGCCAAGCAATGATGCACATGTGGTCACCTGCTGATTTTGTGATTTTGGCTTAGGGCATGCGGCACCCGTACTCTTGATGTTTGAGCCTTTCCCATTGCACTTAAATTCGTACGGTGGTGAAATAATTGCAGTTTACCACATTTACCAGCTCTCGAGTACACTCGCGTGGATCATTGTGGGTTCATGAGTGTGAACGACTTCCATCAAACAGCGAAATCATTAACGTCAAAACGATCCTCCTTAACAAGAGAAAACCACTTCCTTAGAGTTCTCTGTCCAATAGTCCAATAGTATTATCCCCACACACGGTGCAAATGTTTCTGGGTGCCTCCGTTGCTGTAGCCCCTCGAATGAACTGAGACCGTGAAAAATGTCGGAAATGTTCCGATTTCTCCTGTTTGTACTCCATTTTGTAGCGTCGACAGCTCCACTCACTATCTTCAGACACAATATTTCAACATGTAAACTCAAATAGCAACAGTAAACTAAAAATAAAAACTGACAATCGTTAAATAAACCCATAGCAACCTGAATACCAGCTGACAAAAAAAAAAAAAAAGAAAAAGCTGTGAACTTCTGCACCAGCCTAATAGATACATATTATCAAGTGAACCTAAGATTTCAGACTTAAATTTTTTGTTTTAGAGCGATTGTATCAGGACGCTAATTATGGACAAAGTATGGTCACAAAATTTCGACATAATATTTACAGATGACTTTGACATAACACAAATCAATATTTTGCACATTTTGCGCCATTTTCTGGAGCATCTATGTTCCACTACATCCGCATTATGTACAAACCAGCAGAATTTCTGAGATTTATAGTAGTGTTGCAAAACAATACCTATGATGTATAAGAAAACACAATTAGTTACTTCAGACTTTTTTTGAGTACACCCTGTGGTCCATAGCATTCTACTTAAAGCTCCTAAAGCATCTCGCTAACACTAGGCAGATATGAGACATCGACGTGACAATTCTAAACACTGCGTATGACTTTAGTATGACAGATGTATCCCATCAGCAACGAAAGATTTAACTTTTTCTCAGTTTCCCTGATTTATTTAAAGAAGTTAAATCGTTTTTCGCAAAACTAGGCCTCACGCTGGTCTATTTGCTTCCTCATTTGGTCATATCCTACTCTTTGTTTCGAACAATTTATAGAGAATCATATTTTCGTTACAATGAAAAGTTTGACCAATGAAATACACAGACAGCATTCCGCTCTAGGCAGAAGCACGCCAAAAAGAGAAACTAAAGTGTAGCCTGTATAGAAACAATAGCTGTTGTACGTTCTCGCTTCCCACCCCCGGGTTCCCGGGTTCGATTCCCGGCGGGGTCAGGGACTTTCTCTGCCTCGTGATGGCTGGCTGTTGTATGCTGTCCTTAGGTTGAAGTAGTTCTACGTTCTAGAGGACTGATGACAATAGATGTTAAGTCCCATAGTGCTTAGAGCCATTTTTTGAATAACTGTTGTAGAATTAAGGAACATGTTTTATGTGGAAGAACTGCGATGTTTTTGGAAAATGAATATCTCTTCTATACAAGTCAACATTGACTTATCAGGATGGCAACGTAAGAAGGCAGTATTGAATACTGAAAAGAATTGTCAGCACCATTGCTCTTTGCAACGTATGTGAGCCGTGACTGGCTGGATGGGTGCCTTGCTTTTTTTTTTTTTTTTTTTTTTTAATCATTTGTTGTAGCCCAGTGGTTACCGCAATAACGTTGCTGTCTTCTCTCCGTGAGCAGCAGCAGTGTGTATCGATACTAGTACTGCTGTACTATGTCTGGTGTGGCGGATATGTTTTCCGGGTGTGCTGTGTGTGACAGTCGGTCCGTTGGGTCAGAGCAACGAGGAAGTCTCTGTGGCGCGTGGTCAGACCGGAGCCGCTGGCGGCGTGCACGTGCGGTTGGAGTTGTGAGGTGCTTGTTGCGAGGGTTACGAAGTTCGTCAGCCACCGAAACTGGACACTAAAGTTGAGTGCTCACTTAACCTACTATCAAGCCTCAACTGCTATCACATCTCATGGTTTGATCCTGGTTGTCACTTTCTGAGAGATCCACGCGAGCAACAACGTGTGTGCATTGAAGTCGACTAGAATTGCAGCCGTCTTCCTGTGTGGTGTTAAACTTCATTAATGAAGGAATGACTTAAATTAAGTGTACCAGAGGTATCTCCTGTGTTGTGGCCGTTGACGTTCCAGTGACCTAAAGTGGTTGTTGACGTAGTTTCTGGCAGTGTATTTTCCACATCGTGTTGGTATTGTACAGCACAGCGTGTAGTGTGACAGCTAAGGTGTTGGTAGTTTTGGGCGTTTATTCTCATTTGGCTTGATTGGCCACCAGTATCCGGAACGTTTTGCGATTGACATCTTGTTGTCGTTTTGCTGTTCAGATGCAGTAGAAGTGATGTTGTTGGTTGGTTCCTCGGCTGGCTTTTTGTTGGGTTGCCTTTTGATTAAGAAGTTGTCGGTCTGGCTGCCTGTTTCACCTAAAAGTGCGTTAGTTACTTCCCCAGGTTGGAACCTTCTGAGCGCCGCTCCTTGTGTTTTACAGAGTGATTTCCTTTTTAGTCTTAAGTACTGTGTGTGGCCTTCAGCGGAGTTTTTTCTTATTGAAATTTCAAGGCTTTTCTTCTTAGGCCTTAAGGCGTAAAAAAAGTTTCTTGACTGGTATGTGGCCTTCAGCCGAGTTTTCAGCCTTTTAAAATCAAAAGTTGAAAATTTTGTCTAGGATTTAAGCCGGAAGAAATATTTTGTAGTTTTTATGTGGCCTTCAGCCGAGTTTTTCAGTTAAAGCCCAGACAAAGAAATTTCCAATTTTTAATTTTAAGACGTGAGATTGTTTGGGTTTCGTATGTGGCCTTCAGCCGAGTGTTATGTGAAGCATTTTAGGATAAAGACTTTAGCCTATTTTAGTTGAAATTCAGAATCGCTTCCTTTAGGCCTTAAGTCGTAAAATTGTTTTCTCCATGATGTGTGTTTTAATCTCTATTAAATTAAAAATTCAAAATCCTTGTCTTGCCCTTAAGTCATAAGATTGTTATTTTTTAATATGAGGCCTGCAGCAGAGTTTTACACGAAGTATTTTGAGATCAGGCCTTCAGCCTTTCCAAATTGAAAGCTCTTCTTCCCAGGCAAAATCCGTAAAATTGTTTTGTTGATATGCGGCCTTCAACCGAGTTTTCAGCCAATTTAAATTAAACTTTGAAAATCTTTGTCTCAGCCTTAAGCCGCGACACTATTCTTGATTAACGTGAGGCCTTCAGCCGCGTTATATGGGATAAAATTAAAGCTAAGGCTTTCAGCCTATTTATATTGAAGATAAAAAAAATTCTGAAGAAGTGAAACCGCCAGAAGAACTCCTGTACCTTGCTTAGGCCTTGTGCCTTGGATGTTCGATGTGGCCTTCAGCCGATCTAAATTAAATCAAAGGAGGTCTTTCGTTAAAACCTTGAGAGTTTTGATTCTTGCTTGTCTGATTGTGTGTTTTAAGAAATAAATTTTGTATGTTGGTGTGCAACTGACAGTAACATATTTTGACCTCTTTCCACAAATATAACCCCATCCGCTCCGTCCTGCTAGCCCAGGGATTTCACTGGTAGCAGAGAATGGTTACGTTTGTGTTCTTGCCATTCCAGTTACTGTTAGTTTCAATTTTATTTCTGTTCTGTGACACCACATTGTTTTGGGTGTTGATTGTTTCAGGTGTATTGTAATGGCGGTCAGTCAGAGTCCGGGGATCGGCCTGCTCAGGAACATCTTGTTTACGAGTTGGAAATAAGGCGCCAAGCTACTGAGGGCAGTGATCCGGATTTAGTGGCCCGTTTAGGTGCTGCCGTTTTTCAGCCGGTTGACGTCACGCCGGCGGTGTTGGGTGAGACAGGAGCGGCCACTGAATTTTTGTTGAAGGCTGTTAGGGGCCTTGTGGACAATATTTGCGTTTTGGAAGGCACTCAACCTAGTGCCAGTCTATTGGATACGGTGTAGGCCCAGTTAACAAATCGGAAAGCGGATTTGGGCATGTTAGCTTTGGAAGATCACCATTAAAAATTAGCCGCCGAATTGGGCTCTTTGGTTAGTGCATTGCAGTTTAATCTTACGTGTTTAGAGTTGGTGAGAGGAGGATTGAGTAGCGGGACTTGCTGTGTTCGGGAGAGGGCGAGAGCCTACCCGGGATGGTACTGTTACGTCCTCGGTGAAGTTAGACGCAATGTTTGCCAAGTTGCCTAATCCTCTCGTGATATTACTGAATTAGTCGTGGAGCGGCTTGAACAGGTCGAAAAATTATTACGGTTGTCGGTTCGTCTTGAACTTTATGCTTCTCCCTTTCGTGGTTCCACACCAAGTAATTTTGTCACTGCCGTACCTGTTAGCTAGAAGTGAGTTGCAGAACCTCCTCTTCCGAGCCATGGCTGAAGTGTTCTCCTTACAGCAGTTCAGGGAGCTCGTCATTAGGCAGAGATTGACCACAGGAGTTCGAAAACCGCTTGAATGTCGTTACATTTGGGAGTTGCAGCGGGATAAAGAGCAGTTACATCAGTATGTGGACAGAGTTCAGACGGCGTCCTTGGCTTTGTTAATCGATTTGCCTGAACAACACCCGGTGTCTATTGTTCTTAGGGGAATGCGCGTTGCGGATAAGTAGCACTATGTTTTCCGTAATCAGCCTTCAGCTTGGGAAGAACTCCGTGCCGCGGTTGTAGCGATATGGGCGTTGCCGCTTGGATACGATGTATGTCACGAAGTTAAGGGGCAGGCCACCGGCGCTGGCAAGGGAAATTCCGAAGTGTCTGCATCCGCTGAAGCAGTAAAACTGGAACCCCGGTGTTGTTTCAGGTGCGGCAGCACGGCTCACTTGGAGCTCTCTCGGATTCAGCCTCGCGCTCTCAGAGCCAATAAATGACGCCGGACTGGGCAGCTATCTCGTGATCGAGCCTTTAGACGCTGGCGTACCCGTGTTGTCGCTCCCTCTTCACCGCCCTCGCCTTACGTTTGTTCTCGAGTAGGTGGCGAACCGATCTGTGCTCTTTCCGATTCTGCTAGCTCATTTTCATTATTGTGCTTCGAGTGGTTTTTGGAAGTTGGTCATTTTACGAAACTTCGGTCGGTGCTTTCTCCGGTGCAGAAATGTCGGGTGGCCAATGACCAGGTGTTGCCTCTGCATGATTGGGTCCGAGGGAATATATCGATGGGGGATTTTTCCTGGCCATTGTCATTAGCCTCGGTCAAGGAGCTGCCGGTCGATCTAATTTTGGGATGTGATTTCAGTAAATACTGGGTTATTCTTGGATTATTCTGGGCACACCTTTTTCTTTAAGTTAGATCCTGTGGAGAAGTTTCTACATCTACATCCATACTCCGCAAGCCACCTTATGTTTCTTTTATAAGTGCGCTAAACGTATTGTGCATCGAAATGCAGATGCATTGGCCGTTCAGGATGTGGCTAATGAGTTTGATCTTACCCATCTCTCGCCGCATCACGCTTCTCAATTACGGGATTTGTTACAGAGTTTTCCTGAGCTTCTTAGTGATAACTTGAGTGTCACTAATGTTCTTAATTACCATATCCTTCTATCCGACGATAGTCCTGTCAGGCAGCCCCCACGTCGCCTCTCACCTCCTAAGGTGAAGATACTGAAGGCGAGAATATCACAAATGCTCCAACAAGGAGTTATTACGCCTTCTACATCTACTTATGCTTCCCCCATATGCCATGTTCCCAAGGATCAGGAGCACTATTTCAGACCTGTGGTTAACTACCGGGTGCTTGAACACTAAGGTTGTCTTCGAATGTGCCTCTGCCTCTGATCTACATAACTTTTACCTGGTTTGCCGGTACTAATTGGTTTACTGTTCTTGGTTTGAACCAAGCCTGTTATCAGATTCCATTAGCTGAAGAATGTAAACATGTTACCGCATTTTGTACTGATTGGAATCTGTTTGACAGAGTTCCTTTTGGTTTGGCAACTCGTTTGCTGGATAATATCCTTAGGGACTTGAAATTAGTGTTTGCCTATAATTATTTGGACGATTTAGTCATCTATAGCCGTTCGTTTCAGGACCATTTGGATCATATCCAGAAAGTTCTTTCGAGGTTTCAGGGAGCCGGGCTGACTGTTAAACCCAGTAAGATGACATTAGAAAGGCAGCAGGTGTTCTTCTTAGGTCACCTAGTGTCAGGTCAGAGTATTCGCATCGAACAAGAGCGAACTAAGACCATACGGGCGTTGCCTCCGCCTACTGATAAACGCGGAATTTGCTAGGTTCATAGGCATGTTGAACTATTTTATCGTTTTGTCCCTAATTTTGCTTAGTTGGCCGCGACCTCAAACGAACAGTGCCGGAAGAGAGTGCGTTTTGAATAAGGACCTGTCCAGGAGCCCGCGTTTGAGTATATTAAGGCAGCTGTAGCCAATGCTCCATTTCTAGGAGTACCACACTTTAATAAAAGGCTTATTGTCCAAAATGACACATCTAATGCTGGTATTTGAGCTGTTCGAAGGTCAGACGCAGCCATTAGCTTACGCGTCTCGTCGGTTCACTGGCGCCGAACTTAAGTACTCCATCTACGAGTGCGAGGCGTTGGCCGTTTTGTTTGCATTGGAGAAGTACCACTTCTGCCTTGAGCATCGGGAATTTCAGTTAGAAGCCGACAATCAGGCTTTGAGCTGGGTGCTGGCTAGGCCGCGTAAAACTGGCCGTAGTGCCAGATGAGAGGTACGCATTTAATTTGAAGTTAAACACGTGAGAGACACTGAAAATATCCTTGCGGATGTCCTCAGCCGGTAGTTCGCCGAATCTACACCTAGTGAGGGAACCCGGGAGACAGATGGAGGCAGGATTGGGAGAAATTCCTCTTTAGTTTGATGTCGCTCAGCGTCGGGATCAGGACCCTATTTGGCTGGGGAACTGTCGCATGAGTATATTATTAACAGTTGCATTCTGCGTAAAAGGGTCGGGCATGCGAAGCAGTTAAAGAAGTTTGCCAGTAGCTCTGGTGCGCCCGGTTTTTCGGTACTTTCATGATTCGTTGGTGGGTAGCCACTTATAAGTTCCTAAGACTCTGAAAAAAGTCAAGGAGCAATTGACTTGGCCCTCCATGGAGCGAAATGTCAGAGAGATGGTATAGCAATATCGGCTGTATAATGTAGTCAAACCCAAGAATGCTCTTCAACAGGGTTTGCTGAGCTCTGAGCGCGAGTCCTGTCCTACGCACAAGCTCTATATCGATTATCTAGGACCCTTTCTTCGTACTAAGAAAGGTCATCGGTACGTGTTAGTTATTATTGATGCGTTCTCCGGATTCACTTGGCTCATTCCGAGCCGTAACGTCACTGCTACCACCACTATTTCTCATTTAACTAAAGTTTTCATTGTTTTTGGCCCCCCTAAGAAAATTGTTAGCGATAATGCGCCGGCCTTCCTTTCGGCTCCTTTCAAGGCGTCCTATTTTCAGAACGGTGTCGTATTATCCGCAGGCATGCTTTACGGAGAGGGTTAACCGAAATCGTAAATCCGCTTTGATTTCCGAAAACGCCTAGTAAGTGGGACTCTAGTCTTCCTTGGCTTAGTTTTGCTTTTAATACCACCAATCATGAAGCCTTGGGAGCTACTCCCGCCTCTTTGATCCTTTCCTATCCTGTTAATTCCCCTTTTTAGAACTTGTGGGGAATTCAAGATCTAGTTCCTCAAGTCATCAATGAAAACTGGAACCGTGCCAGACGTAATATACTCAGGGTCCATAATAATCAAGGTGAGCGTTACAATCGTAATCGGCGAACCTTTAGAGGGAGGCCAGGAGATCAGGTCTATGTCCGTAGTTTCCCCAGTAGGCAGCTGCGTGTCGGAAATATGAGTAAATTTACTCCTCATTTTCTGGGGCCTAGCACCAATTTGTTCATTTTAGGCCCGGTGAATCTGCTGGTTAAGGATAACCATTCCGGTAACCAGTACTGGGTTCACCTTAGCCAGGTTAAATCCAGTTAGTTAGTCTGATGGTTAAGTAGCCACCCCCCCGCCCCCCCTTCCAGCATCGTGTTTGTTTGAGGGCGGGAGGTTGAGCCGTGGCTGGCTCGTGTTACGCTTCCCATTAAATATTGGTTTTGGTTGATATTCTGTGATTAGTCTCTCGCGGTTAAGCTGTTATCCTCTCTCTCCGTGAGTCGCAGCAGCAGCGTGTATCGATATTAGTACCCTTGTACTATCTATGGCATCGCGCTTATAGTTTTCCGACTGCAGCGCGTGGGGGTAATGCTCCGGTCCTTTTGCCTCAGAAAGTCTACAAGGAAGAGCTATGTGGTCTACTTAGTTCTGGTGCATACCGGAAGATTAACAAAGATCCTACTAGCAAGGTGACAGTATGGACTGCTGCCTTGCTGAACGCTTCATCACTACCAAAGGAAGTCAAAAGAAGTACCACCGAGATATTATGGTCTTCCTAAAGTTCACAAAATGTCTAAGTATGAGAGTGTAGAGGTCTATGAGACCTATAACGAGCGCTATTGGTTCACCGACGTATTTTTCTGCAAAACACTTGACTTCCTAATTAAAACAATTGGTAGGAAAACGGAGTCACCACATTCGTAATTCTATGGATTTTATTCAGAGACTTAACACGTCAAAACTAACTAGCACATCATTATTATTTAGCCTGATGTTGCTGTCATTATGCACCGGTACCTTTAAAGGACTCTTTCTCTTATCAGCCAACATCTTGATACGAACATTACGGCCTTATTTGAACATGTGCTTTTATCATCTTATTTCCAGTTTAATGGTGAATTTTATGAGAAGATTGATAGTTAATAAAAATTTGCGGGTTTCCAGCCGCGTCGGGTGGTTAAAATCCCACGGGCTTTCGACCGAGCTCTCCCCGGTCATTCTCAAGTGGTAAGACTGACTGCTGTGTCGTCGTGGCCGCGTCGTTATACAGCCGCACTGCTGGCTGTGACGTCACTGGTGCTCTCTTCCACGTCATATATGATCATGTTTTCATACCGCGTTCATCGCGCCCGTTTTAACATCGCGATAGCCGGGTCCCTGGCTGTGCTGAGTTGCAAACATCCGCCATTGTTGATGGTGTCTTCAGCGTTTTTTATTTCAATAGCTTCTTTTATGACGCTATCGCAAAATCCCTCCGCTTTCATAACGACAGATGTTTCGTCGAATAGAATTCGGTGTCCATTTTCTAAGGCGTGTTCTTCCACGGCTGATTTTTCTGGATAGCGTAGGTGTAAGCACCTCTCGTGTTCCTTTTCCGACGTTGCTCTACCATGCGTACTGTTTGGCCGACGTAGTAACAGCCACACTGACATGGTATCTTGTACACTCCAGGCGTTCTTAGCCCTAGGTAGTCCATCACAGGCCTTATGAGCTGACGAATTTTTGCTGGGGGCCTGAACACCGATGAAATGTTATATCTCTTCAGGAGTCGGCTAATCTTTCCCGACACTGTACCACAGAAAGGCTAAAACACAAGTTTCTTGCTTTCTTCTTCGGTGGTGTTCTCTTCTCTGTTGGTGTGTTTCTTGCGTGTCAAGCCAGATATAGCCTGGACACCTGTCCGTGGCTGTACCCGTTTTCCCGGAAGACGTTTCGGAGGTGGCTCAGTTCTAGTGGCAGATTTGCTGCGCCTGGGACGACTTTAGCACGATGGACGAGGGTATTCAGAACGCCACGTTTTTGTGCCGGATGGTGGTGGCTGAGAGCGTGCAGATACTGATCTGTGTGTGTGTGTGTGTGTGTGTGTGTGTGTGTGTGTGTCTCCGTTTTCTGTAGACACTGTGGCTGAGGGGCCCCTTGGTTTTCCGTCGAATGAGGACGTGAAGCAAGGGCAATGTACCCTCTGTCTCGACTTACATCTTACACTTGATGTGGCCGTGAATGCTGTTCAGGTGTTCCAAAAATTCACGACCATGGGGCTACATGATGAAAGTGTCATCGACGTAACGCTAAAAGCAACTTGGTTTAGCTGGAGCCTTGTCCAAGGCGAAGTCTTCAAATTTTGCCATAAAAAGTTTGGCTATGGATGGAGCCAGAGGGCTTCCCATAGCCACGCCGTCCAACTGGACGAAATACTGGCCGCCATGTAGGAAGTACGACTATGTCACTGTGTGCTTAAACAGTCCCACAATTGTGCTATCAGATAATTGGAAGAGGAGATCTATACAGTCTTTGACCGGAACACGTGTAAACAGGGAGACCACACCAAAACTAACCATCATATCTCCTTGACTAAGACGCAGTTGTTTAATTCTGTTGAGAAAGTCGACGGTGTTCTTGATGTGATGCACACAACGACCCACATGCGGTGCAAGGAGGCTGGTCAGGTGTTCTGCCAGTCTATAAGTGGGTGACCCAATGGTGTTCACAATGGGACGAAGAGGAGAATCCGGTTGTGGATTTCTGGTAGTCCACAAAGCGTAGGTGGTCTTGGCGCCTGAGGGAGGATAGTCTTAATAACGCCCTCTTCCAGCATTTACTGTTTTGGAAGCTCTGATGTCTTCCTCATTATTCTTGACGTCGGGTCCCGTGGCAGTTAACGCTATATATCCTCTTCAAGCATTAACTGAATTTTGGCATCGTAGTCAGCTTTATTTACAATGACGGATGCATTGCCCTTGTCGACTGGCAGAACCACGATGAGTGCGTCGTTGCGGAGTGCGTGAAGACCATTGCGTTTAGCCCTAGTCAAGTTAGACCTCGGTGGTTTAGATTTTGAAATGATGCGACACGTTTCGCGATGAATTTCGTCAGCATTCTCACTAGGCATCTTACGGATTGTTTGTTCAACCCCACTTATATCATCACAGACAGGGATGCTCTGAAGCGCTGGTGCGAAGTTAATACCCTTCTTAAGCGCCGAAATGGCACCCGCATCGACCTCTTTCTTCGTCATATTGATGACAGTTCCTTCTGTTGATTTCCGTTCTGCACCGTGTTGTTGTTAAGAAATCCGCGCGAACTACCCTTTCTGTTTCTCTGTGGCCTTCTTTTGCTGTGGTGGCCGCGTCGACCCACTCAAAATCTAATTGTGAGAGTACCTCTGTCAACTGCAGATGTATAGCCAGCAGTTCGCGACCTTTTAAATCCAGCTGCCTCCTAGTGAAGTGTATCGTTTCCCGCAGCAGGGCAGAGCTGGCTGAACGGTAGATTCACCTGGCTGCCGAGGTAAATCGTGGAATCGCGTTCTCATCTCGACAGCGTAGCAGGAAGGCTAGAGAGCTTAACAGGTTAGCCTTCTTCCCAAGCAGGTTCCCTAGGCGCCACGTTCCCCCCCCCCCCCCCCCCCCCCCCTCCCGTAGAGGTACGCCATGTATGAATGCGTGGTTTCGTGGCGATATGAATTAATAAGATTTTCTCGGGCTTCCAGCCGCGTCAGGTGGTTATAATCCAACGAACTTTCGACCGAGCTCTCCTCGGCCACATCAAGTTTACGATGGAAGTCGAGACAGATGATGCACTGCCCTTGCTTGACGTACTCGTTCGACGGAAAACCAACGGGCACCTCAGCCACAGTGCCCGCAGGAAACCTACACACACAGATCGGTAACTCAGCCACCACCATCCGGCACAAAAAGTGGCCTTCTGAATACCCTCGTCCATTGTGCTAAAGTCGTCCCAGACGCAGCAAGTCTGCCACTAGAACTGAGCCACCTCCGAAACGTCTTCCGGGAAAACGGTTACAGCCACGGACAGGTATCACAGGCTATATCTGGCGCGACACGCAAAAAAACAAACTAAGAGAGGTGAGAACACCACCGAAGAAGCAAACAAGAAACTTGTGTTTTAGCCTTTCTGTGGTACAGTGTCGGGAAAGATTAGCCGGCTCCTGAAGAGATATAACATTTCATCGGTGTTCAGGTCCCCAGCAAAAGTTCGTCAGCTCATGAGGCCTGTGAAGGACGATCTAGATCTTAGAACGCTTCGAGTGTACAAGATACCATGTCAGTGTGGCTGTTACTACGTCAGCCAAACAGTACGCATGGTAGAGCAACGTCGGGAAGGAACACGAGAGGTGCTTACACCTACGCTATCCAGAAAATTCAGCCATGGAAGAACACGCCTTAGAAAGTGGACATCGAATTCTATTCGACGAAACATGTCGATATGAGGGAGGGATTTTGCGATAGCATCATAAAAGAAGCTATTGAAATAAAAACCGCTGAAAACACCATCAACAAAGACGGAACCCGACTATCGCGATGTTAAAACGGGCGCGACGGACGCGGAATGAAAACATAACTATATACAGTGTGTTACAAAAAGGGACGCCAAATTTCAGGAAATATTCCTCACACACAAATAAAGAAAAGATGTTATCTGGAGATGTGTCCGGAAACGCTCAATTTCCATGTTAGAGCTCATTTTAGTTACGTCAGTATGTACCCTACTTCCTCTATTCACCTCCAGTTGGCAAAATAGAAGGAAGGTAATGTTGACTTCGATGTTTGTGTTGACATGCGACTCATTGCTCTACAGTACTACCATCAAGCACATTAGTACGTAGCATCAACAGGTTAGTGTTCATCACGAACGTGGTTTTGCAGTCAGTGCAATGTTTACAAATGCGGAGTTGGCAGATGCCCATTTGATGTATGGATTAGCACGGGGTAATAACCGTGGCGAGGTATGTTTGTATCGAGACAGATTTCCGGAACGAAGGTGTCCCGACAGGATGACGTTCGAAGCAATTGATCGGCGTCTTAGGGAGCACGGAACATTCCAGCCTATGACTCGCGACTGGTGAAGACCGAGAACGACGAGGACACCCACAATGGACGAGATAATTCTTCGTGCAGTTGACGATAACCCTAATGTGAGCGTCAGAGAAGTTGCTGCTGTACAAGGTAACGTTGACCACGTCACTGTATGGAGGGTGCTGCGGGAGAACCAGTTGATTCCGTACCATATACAGCGTGTGCAGGCACTATCAGCAGCTGATTGGCCTCTACGGGTACACTTCTGCGAATGGTTCATCCAACAATGTGTCAATCCTCATTTTAGTGCAGATGTTCTCTTTACGGATGAGGCTTCATTCCAACGTGATCAAATTGTAAATTTTCAGAATCAACATGTGTGGGCTGACGAGAATCCGCACGCATTTGTGCAATCACGTCATCACCACAGATTTTCTGTGAACGTTTGGGCAGGCATTATTTGTCGGTGATGTCTTGATTGGGCCCCATGTTCTTCCACCAACGCTCAATGGAGCACGTAAATATGATTTCATACGGGATACCCTACCTGTGCTGCTAGAACATGTGCCTTTACAAGTACGACACAACATGTGGTTCATGCACGATGTAGCTCCTATACATTTCAGTCGAAGGGTTCATGTGCTTCTCAACAACAGATTCGGTGACCGATGGACTGGTAGAGGCGGACCAATTCCATGACCTCCACTCTCTACTGACCTCAACCCTCTTGACTTTCATTTATGGGGGCATTTGGAAGCTCTTGTCTACGCAACCCCGGTACCAAACGTAGAGACTCTTCGTGCTCGTATTGTGGACGGCTGTGACACAATACACCATCCTCCAGGGCTGCATCAGCGCATCAGGGATTCCATGCGACGGAGGGTGGATGCATGTATCCTCGCTAACGGAGGACATTTTGAACATTTCCTGTAACAAAGTGTTTGAAGTCACGCTGGTACGTTCTGTTGATGTGTGTTTCCATTCCATGATTAATGTGATTTGAAGAGAAGTAATAAAATGAGCTCTAACATGGAGTTAAGCGTTTCCGGACACATGTCCACATAACATCTTTTCTTTATTTGTGTGAGGAATGTTTCCTGAAAGTTTCCCGTACCTTTTTGCAACACTCTGTTTGTCGAGGAAGAGAGCACCAGTGACGTCACAGCTAGCAGTGCGGCTGTATAACGACGCGGCCACGTCGACACAGCAGTCAGTCTTACCACTTGACAATGACCGGGGAGAGCTCGGTCGGAAGCTCGTGCGATTTTAACCGCTGGAAGCCTGAGAATATTTTATTAATTCATATCGCCGAGAAACCATGCATTCATACAAGACCGATGGTGTTCTCATGGGACGCCCCCTCTACCCTCTGGTAGCTAATTTATTCATGGAAGACTTCGAGGACAAGGCACTGGACTCAGCAAGTTTTAAACCAACGGTCTCCTGGAGGTACGTGGACGACACATTTGTGGTATCGCCGCACGGGATGAATGAATTACATCGATTTCTTGAGCATTAGAATTCCATCCATTCTAGTATCAAATTTACTATGGAAATATAAAAAAACGTCTACCTCCCATTTTTGGATGTTGTCGCTCGCCGTAAAGTTGATGGCACATTAGGACACGCCGTATACCGGAAACCAACGTATACAAATCTATATGTTCATGCCAGTAGCTGCCATCACCCTTCACAGACCGTATGTGTTCTTAAGACCTTAGTGCATAGGGCACACTGTATTTCCGATAAAGACAATTTGCAACAAGAGCTCACATACCTTAAGAGCATTTTTAAATCGAATGGATTTTCTCCGCAACAAATTTGTAGAGCATTCAATGTAAAACCTAGGAAGAAGATAGTAATTCTTTCAAATCTAGTACTTTTTTGCCGATGTGGGTGTATTCCTGAGAAATTCTGTGTTGTGGTGGTCTTTCACCCCCCCCCCCCCCCATCCCCCCCAACGAAGACTGCTGCAGCTTTACTCTGTGAAGGACGATTTACAGCTTCGTAAAGCGGGTGTGTATCAGATTTATAGCGGAAATTGTGAGAAATCGTACAGAGATCAAACAACACGCACCGTTCATGAGAGATGTGTAGAGCATCGAAGATACAAACGCTTATTACAGCCAGACAAGTCAGCTGTGGCCGAACATTGTCTTGGTACAGGTCATTCCATGAATTACAGTGATGTGAATATTTTAACATCCACGTCTTCCTTTTGGGAATCTGCCGTCAAGGTATAGAGATTAGAGCAGCTAATAATTTAATAAACAGAGATAATTGTTTTAATTTGGACAAAGCATGGAATCCGGCTCTTGGGGTAATTGAACTGCAGAGAAGTCGTCACGGTGTCACCGCCGCCGCTCATACATCGATAAGCGAATCAAATGTCTGTACGCCTTCGCCACAGGCGGTGCATGTATAAGCGTATTTCTTTGCCGCCGACCAACATCTCTCACTCGCATGCGCAGTACCGCCGCGGTGGAGCATCTAAGGCCGCGCTTGGCATCTTGTCGTCAGTCTTATGACTCACTCTGAGGATGGCCGGACGATACGCGGCCGAAATATCAGCGGAGGAAATTTTATTTGCGCGGCTGCGTGCCCAAAATTTAATGGACTGTTCATTACGCCGCGAGAAATTGAAAATGGACAGTGGTTATGAAGTTTTTTAAGTGAGAAACTGAGGAAAAATAGGGAGGAAACGTTTATGAAAAAGCACATCGCCGATTCAAAAATGAGCTTGTAATGTCTTCACTTACGTTGTACTATATCCCACAGTATGTCTCGTTTCACCAGCTATCGATGCCCCTTAATAATTACATTGTTTCATCGTATAATGCGGTCAATAATTAAGTTTTGCATGTTAACCATACGGCAAAGCACTCTTCTCTTTGCGTGCTGTCATTTGCGAAAATCTTGTTTCCATATCTCAAACCGTTTGAGATGTGAGGAATGTTGAGAATATCTCATTCTAGCTTTTTCGCTGGCTCGGACGGTTGCAGATGAGTGCGCTACATCAGATTAATTTTTCCGTCATTGGTGACTGAGACTTCCACCAAAGTCTAAAGAAAAATTCATTATCTCAGCTGAATTTTATACGCGGCAACATATTATGTAATGTGTACCAAACGCAAAATCTTAGCAACCCCTATTTTCTATTTTAAGCTTTTTCGTATTTCATGCAGTGTCTTACTTAAATCGAAGTACCATAATAACTGTCACCATTAACGAAATGATGGGCACGTCACACGAAGCTGGCATATAAAGCTATAAGTAGGGAAAAAAGATTTTTTTTTTTTTTACGGAATAGTATCTGTAAAATCGTTTGAGGAAGAACGCAGGGCGTGTGGCTCGCTTCTGCCATCGCAGTGTGTCGCCAGCCGGCTGGAAGTGGCCAGACAAGGTCGGCCCCGCCTAAAGAAACAAATGAAATCGCTCAGTAACTGTTCCCTGCGCATCGGCCACTGTATCCAGCACGGATTCCACCATCTGCCACAGCATATTACACGGCTTGCAAGGTATAGGGTAGATGTGGACCAGTGATTTTCCACAGCTGCCACTTTGCTCTGTATGTAAGTAAAGATTTTACAGCGGGTTTGTCGTTCAGAAATCGCATTTGAGTGTTGTTTGTTTGTGGGAAGACTGTGTGACACCTTGTGTACGAAGGGGAAACGTCTACCAGCACGTACCAAAGTCCGAGACTGCAGTTTGTCGTTACGCTGCTCGCGCTGTCACGTGAATACGGTGCCTATCGGTTCGCGAGGGTCACGTAGGCTGTTAATGGCCCTACGTGACTAGCGCCTGAGAGGCTCGACGTGCTGTTTGGTTGGCTGTGCAGGACCACACAGACACACCAGGTTCCCTGTGTCATGGAACGCAGCGAGCTCACTGGTGGCCAGAAGAGCGCCCTCACGGACAGTGCGGCGACGTCCAGCGACAACTGCTGTCGAAGCCCACATCGACGCGGCAGGAGACCGAGGCGGTCGACAGTGGAACTCCCAACAAGGAGACTGGACATACCAAAGTGGCACTATGTCGTCTTTGCAAACGAGTCCCAGTCCTGTGTACAACATCACATTGGACGTATCCATGCATGCAAGCTCTGAGGAGGACGAACGTTGCCAGACTGCTTTCGTCATCTTCTCATGGGCTCATCATCTGAATTGTTGGTATGGGGTACCACTGGGTAAATAAGATGATCGCGTCTTGTCCACACAGATGGTAATTTGCACTGTACCTATCACATTTCTGGCGCCTTAAGGACGGTGGCTATGACCCTTCTCCGAGATCTTCGTGACATTATCTTTCAACACATTACACCAACATCGCATGTTGCCCATGCTGTGCTGACCTGTGCCGCACACCGGAGTATATTTACCGAAATTATGGCCAAAATGGCAAAAATGGACGTTTGGTCAACTATTGTAGCAAGTACATGAAAGGTTCTCGGTTCACTTGCCTCGTCAAATTTTCAGAAAATTCCACGCTTTCGATGATACCCTCCACCATCGTCGTCAGGGACTAAAACTGACTGTCGTGAACTGGCAAGGTTCCCTCTTTCATACTCATAGGAAGGCATCTGATTTGGTGGATTACGTCACCGTGTAGCATACAGATGTGTTGCCCCCCTACGTAGATAGATTTTGCTTGCAATCGAGCGCTGCATGCAGCACCATCTATCGCATCAGGCTGTGAACTGCGAGAAGTAAGAAAATAAACCAACGTGCAATTGAAAAGAACTTTGCGAGAGGCCTGGGACAATCACCTGCTGTGATCGGTAAAATTAGACAAGTGAACGTAGCAGAACCAACCTAGATTAAACATACTAACATACACTTCTCAATACGCACATATATAACACAGTACATAGCTATAATTAGTTTGAAGGCGCATTTAAAAATTGCGAGAAAAGTATGGCAAACTAACTACATATGGAACAATCACACACGTGACGAGCAATTCGGTGCCCTAGTAGAAGCAGTCCTGTCATCACGTCACCAGTAAAATCGGTACAGCAAATTAAGGGTATCACACGAATCTACTTTGAAATTTTCAAGTACAAAAGGTTAAAAACTAGTGGAAAGTGGCATGGTACAAACTGAAAGACAGGCAGACAAACTAACAAATGCATGCCGAGTCATCCCAGGCCAATCTCTATGGACGGCAGTGGAGTAGTTTAGGGGTATTCACAACTACAGTTAACCTAGTAGTGAAAGGGAGTGCTTTAAAGGTTTGAAACTATCAAAAATAATTTTGGCCAGGATTTCGGTACATGTAATCCACTGTTGGTTGGTTGAATTGTTGGAGGGCACCAAACAGCAAGGCCATCGGTCCCTCACATTATGGAAGGATGGGGAAGGAAGGTGGCTATGCCCTTTCAGAGGAACCATCCCGGCATTTGCCTGAAGCGATTTGGGGAAATCACCGAAAACCTAAATCAGGATGGCGGAATGGGTTTGAACCGTCGTTCTCCCTAACTAGAGTCCAGTGTGGTAACCACTGCGCCACCACGCTCAGTATATAATCCTCTTTGCGTCGATACAGAGCGTTCCAGACTGTTGCTTTAAACAGACACCAGAAACACTGGCTACGAACTGTGCAGAGACAGCCACAACAGGGGGTGAAACCCGTGTAGGGGCTACACGTAACACGACTTCGGTTCGCTGTCAGGCCACTTGCAGTGCTGCAAGTTTATTAATGCATCATGTCGCTTTCTTATTGGATGATCGTTAGGTTCTGTGTTTGTTTTCGTTCCGTAGTGAACGGAACTTAACAGAAGCTCGTTTCAAATCATTGTGCTTCTCATTCCTTATTGTCTGCTTTGCACTCTTTGAGTTACGTTGTAAGTATGTTGCTCATATTCTGATTGAGCTCTGTTGACATCAGTAATACTGGGTCGGGTAAATGGGTCCATATTTGGTTGTTGTTCATATAAAACAGAAGTTGGTTTCTTCACATGATGTTCTGAGATTTATGATTTTTGTTACCACTTACGAATCTGTGTGTTAACTACGCGATTTAGACAATTGTTAAGAACGCCGCTTTTATTATACTTTATGTGGTGGCACCGCCAGACACCACACTTGCTAGGTGGTAGCCTTTAAATCGGCCGCGGTCCGGTAGTATACGTCGGACCCGCGTGTCGCCACTATCAGTGATTGCTTACCGAGCGCCGCCACACGGCAGGTATAGTCTAGAGACTCCCTAGCACTCGCCCCAGTTGTACAGCCGACTTTGCTAGCGATGGTTTACTGTCTACATACGCTCTCATTTGCAGAGGCGACAGTTTAGCATAGCCTTCAGCTACGTCATTTGGTACGACCTAGCAAGGCGCCATATTCAGTTAATATGAATGTATTCTGAACAGATAATATTGTGAATCATGTACCGTCAAGAGCGACGTTCATCATTAATGGATTAAAGTTAAGTATCAAAATAATTACGTCCGCTTTCTGAATTCTAATTCCTTGTCATGTTCCAGATCTGACGTTAGTATAGTTCTTTCCTCCTCACGCCAGCCTGCGTGAGCTAAAACGCGTGCATTTCGGCCTCCTCTTGTAACACGGTGTTGGCTCTTCTGCCAACACAACACTTTATATCTGTTTACATACGTGTCCTGTACTTTCACGCTTTTAATGAAGAACTCCATCTTATCGGGTGTCGACAGTATTGCAACTCCACATTATTACATCTGTTGCGGAACTTGTATCTAATTCTGCATTGAGTGCTGTTGCTTCTCGTCACTGGATGCCATGCGTTTCACAATGGCTCGAAGAGTGTCGATGTAGGTGTAGATGACTGTTTCGTAGTCTCAGTAACTAGCAAATGTTTTCACACGTTAGTAACAGGCAGTGCAGATAGTGCATTTTAGCAGAAGTCAATGAAAATTTTGGTGGAGTACGAAAAACGAATGGGAACAAAAATAACAAAGGATACGAAGAGTACACTAACAATGGATTTCAATCGAGGTTCTTAAGCTGTAACAAAAATACGTGAGTCTGCAGAACACCGCGATACAAAACTAGCGTCCTTTAGCATGCAACAAAAACAAATACAGAAGCATTTAGTTCACCCTATAATACGGATGTCAGCAAAAATTAAACAGAATACGAGCAACGTATTTGCAATGCAATTCAAAGACTGCAATACACATAGAGAGGTCCTCAAGTGGTTTGAATGGCTGTGAGCACTATGGGACTTAACATCTGAGGTCACCAGTCTCCTAAAACTACTTAAACCTAACCAACCTAAGGCCATCACACACATCCATGCCCGAGGCAGGATTCGAACCTGCCACCGTAGCGGTCGCGCGGTAGAGATGTCTTAATCGGGAACATAATTTCATCTCGATTACAGCCAAACGGTAGAAATTGCATTATTGGGTTTTAAAATAAATGCACTTTGTCACCAGACCCACTCATATAAATGAAAAATATTATCATATAGTACTCGCATTTTGCAGAGCAAGAATACAGATTATCACGTCATATTTCCCCGAATTCAAAGTTCACCGCCAGGGCATTTGGAGCGCTAGTGTCGGTCTCTGCGACCGTACCTTAACATAGTCGCTACTCTTGTGACATTTTGGTATTCTGTGTGGCGGATCACCACCCTCGATTCAGTACGATACAGAGTCGTATCAGCGTGGAATGCCTCGCGGCACCCCTGTCTGTCACACGAGCTTAGTTCGACTCGATGTGCTGCCGCTTGTCACTGCCTGATGTAGCTTCACTGTCTATTATTCTGAATGAACAAAAAATTAAGTACTCTAACTAGAAGAGAAACCAGGCATTGAGCAAGTATTTATTTCTTCTAGTCTTCCGTTATTCCATCTCTTCCTCCCGCTTCACTCTGTCCACCTTCTTCCCCCCTTTCTCTAGCCATCCTCTCTCTCTCTTTATCCACTCTTCTCTCCCGTCCCTCCTTTATCCACGGCCTCCACACCTCCCCTGTCTCTTGCCATCTCGTCCTCTCCCCTCTCTCTGTCCATTTCCTCTCTTCTGCTGTCCATGTCCTCCTCCTCCTCCTCCTCCCCTCGTCCCTCTCCACGCTATCACGCTCACCCCAGCAGGAAGCTGGTGGTTTTTAGCTCTTCATTCTAGACAGCGACTAATATGTGTGCCAAATATGACTGAAGTCGTTCCAAGGATTAGGATGAGAATTTTACCGCTAGTTTGCTCGTATACGTACACGTCACCTAATTTCAGACAAATTTCGATCATATTTGTATACATATTTCACCTGTATGCCTAGCGAATTTTCACCCTGCTGTTGTGTTTTCATATAGCTAAATGTTTATGACGTCGTATATCCTGAAATATGTGTTGTACAAAAAGATAATTTTCCAGGTAGATCCAGCAGTATACGTGGCCACTATCTGCGAAATGCGTTGTGAACACAGTTGGCAGTAAAGAGGTAATAAATTAAAACGTCACACATCATCTGACAGTTTCTCGCGCATCTCACTGTTTATGACGTAATATCTCTTGAACTATTTGTTATAAAATTATATATTTTTGTAGGTACGTTGAGCGGCATATATGGATGATGTTTGCGACTAGAGTTGGTTTCAAATAAGTGATAAATTGAAACGTCATGCATAATCTGAACGTTTTTCACTCATGGTTCAGGAGACATGTCAAATACTGAGATGAGTTGTAGAATTATATATTGTAGGTACATTCAGCGACAAATGTGGATATTGTCTGTAAAAAATGTTGCAAATAGAATAAGTAGCAACTAAGTAATAGATTTAAACGTCTTACATGATATGGTAGTTTTCCACGCAGTCAGTGTTTATGAAGTCTTGTCGCCACCATACTTGCTCCGGACACTGCGAGAGGGCTGTACAAGCAATGATCACACGCACGGCACAGCGGACACACCAGGAACCGCGGTGTTGGCCGTCGAATGGCGCCACCTGCGCAGCATTTGTGCACCGCCGCCGTCAGTGTCAGCCATTTTGCCGTGGCATACGGAGCTCCATCGCAGTCTTTAACACTGGTAGCATGCCGCGACAGCGTGGACGTGAACCGTATGTGCAGTTGACGGACTTTGGGCGAGGGCGTATAGTGGGCATGCGGGAGGCCGGGTGGACGTACCGCCGAATTGCTCAACACGTGGGGCGTGAGGTCTCCACGGTACATCGATGTTGTTGCCAGTGGTCGGCGGAAGGTGCACGTGCCCGTCGACATGGGACCGGACCGCAGCGACGCACGGATGCACGCCAAGACCGTAGGATCCTACGCAGTGCCGTAGGGGACCGCACCGCCACTTCCAAGCAAATTAGGGACACTGTTGCTCCTGGGGTATCGGCGAGGACCATTCGCAACCGTCTCCACGAAGCTGGGCTACGGTCCCGCACACTTTTAGGCCGTCTTCCGCTCACGCCCCAACATCGTGCCGCCCGCCTCCAGTGGTGTCACGACAGGCGTGAATGGAGGGACGAATGGAGACGTGTCGTCTTCAGCGATGAGAGTCGCTTCTGCCTTGGTGCCAATGATGGTCGTATGCGTGTTTGGTGCCGTGCAGGTGAGCGCCACAATCAGGACTGCATACGACCGAGGCACACAGGGCCAACACCCGGCATCATGGTGTAGGAAGCGATCTCCTACACTGGCCGTACACCTCTAGTGATCGTCGAGGGGACACTGAATATTGCACAGTACATCCAAACCGTCATCGAACCCATCGTTCTGCCATTCCTAGATCAGCAAGGGAACTTGCTGTTCCAACAGGACAATGCAAGTCCGCATGTATCCCGATCGACCCAACGTACTCTAGAAGGTGTAAGTGAACTACTCTGGCCAGCATGATCTCCGGATCTGTTCCCCATTGAGCATGTTTGGGACTGGATTAAGCGTCGTCTCACGCGGTCTGCACGTCCAGCACGAACGCTGGTCCAACTGAGGCGCCAGGTGGAAATGGCATGGCAAGCCGTTCCACAGGACTACATCCAGCATCTCTACGATCGTCTCCATGGGAGAATAGCAGCCTGCATTGCTGCGAAAGGTGGATATACACTGTACTGGTGCCGACATTGTGCATGCTCTGTTGCCTATGTCGATGTGCCTGTGGTTCTGTCAGTGTGATCATGTAATGTATCTGAGCCCAGGAATGTGTCAATAAAGTTTCCCCTTCCTGGGACAATGAATTCACGGTGTTCTTATTTCAATTTCCAGGAGTGTAAATGTCGTTCCACGATGTAATTTTCTGCTACATTCAGAGCTATAGGCGAATACTGTCTGCATAAAAAATTTGCCACGAAAACGTTAGCAACAAATACCCAATTAATTAAAACGTCGCTTGCCAAGTGAACAGCAACACTGTAGTAAGCGACATTTTTTTTGTTTTCATCATTTTTTGGTGTTATGAGAAAGAAAAAGTTTCCTAAAGATTTGAAATTATGTGTCAAGTTTATTGCAAGTCTGTAAGTGATCTGAGCTACAACTGCTGGATGACTGAAGAGTGGGTGTTCTCGATCGTGGGCTGCGCTGGTTTTGCACTCCCATCCCCCACCCCCACCCCTTGTGGTCCTTACCACCACAGTGCTCCTTTCCACTCAGTAAATGATACGTGCACCAAGTTTGGTTGAAATTCGTCCTGTGGTTTAGGCAGGTGTGTTTAACGAACATACATACATACACACACATATACATACAAACATGTATATAATTTGTGTGAAGTACACAGTGAGAAGATTTAGTTATTTACTGTCCTTCCAGTGCAGTTTTAACACTCGCAATACCAAGCCATTTTCAGTAACGTGTATTACCAAAGAGAGGGGGGCGGGGGGCTACTTTGTACCCACCGTAAAGAATTTATAAAATAAAAACGTCTCATTAATTGTTTTTAAATTGCGTTAATAGCATACTTTTGAAAGATCTATTGAACATAGTCAGGATCCAGTACCTCAATATGTCTTATAAAATGCATTTTTGAAAACAGTTTTAACCTTTCACTTACTTCACTTTTAAGTTAAGTAAGTCTAATTATCTTGAGAAAAATTAGTAGTAAAAGTCGTTAAAATACTATTGAAGTGCACTTTACTATAATTAAAATAGTTACAAATACCTGAGGTAATATAGAAATATATGTTATGTACATAACATAGTGTCGTGAGAGTAATTATTCACGACTTTCTTGGGCTTGGAACATACAACAGTTTTTTGCTGTTTTGCACATATGTACCTCTTACAATTGTGGCAGACTATTATTGTTTTGTTCACTTTGTTGTACTTTTCTGCTTTTGAAAGGCTTTCACTAACACACAAAAGACATCTACCTTTACCTCCATGAGCTTCCTTTGCACCGTAGTCCTGCTGGATTTTCCTCTGAGAATACCCTCCATTCTTGAAACTACAGGCTTTGGCAGTCCAGAAATATTTTAGCCCTTTCTTCAGTGTATGGTTTCGCGAGCTGTAGTCCAAGTTCTTGAAGAATAAGTCGTCACTTACTAGGTTCTTCTTATCCCAGTCCGGCAAGTTCAACAAAAATAGTGTAGACCTATTCACCACTGCTATGTACACAAGAGTACAGAAAAGAGATAGCGCCCACCTTCTTGTAGCCCTCTTAGTTGAATATTTCCTCACCATTTGATCTATCGTGTCAACGCCACCTTTAGTCTCATTATAGTATAAATTTATGATCAGATGATAGAAATAGCAGATTTATTTTGGGTTTTTACGGGGGATACAATTGTGATTGGAATATTTCCAACACTAATATGTAATTCTCGTCTTGAGATGTCTCTCAGTTCTTGAGGTATGTGTTTCCAATTAGCTTGTAATGTTCCCACGAGAGTCAGCTTGTGATTCCTCTATAGATCTTCGGCCAAATCAATTGAAGTGTAATATCTATATGTGGTGACCTTTCTCACTGAATTATGTATAGGAACTTTCAGGCGTTTGACCACAGCTGCAGCGGAATTTGAGTGCTGTGTACCATTATTTCTTTTCCCAGCATAAGGCTCCGTGCAGATAACATATCTGGTTTTAGCGTCTGTGAGCATGCGTGTAAGTACACCGTATTTACCATGCTTTTCCTTCACGAAGACCTTGACGGGACACCTGCCACGGAACAATGGAAACTTTTTATCAATAACAGTGTGCATCCCAACAGAATAATATTTTGGACAAAATTCATTCTTTTTATCAAAAACTTCTTGTATTGCAGCAAACTTATCACGTTTATTGCGATCGCTTCGTGACTCTCTGTGATCAAATCTTATTACTTTAGTAAGCTGCTCGAATCTGGTACGACTTGTAGCAGTATAAACAAACATTCCTTAAGTATAGAACCATAAATCTATAAATGATGACTTACTGTCGTTTTCCTTCCCCATTATAATAAATAGTCCTATATACGCTATGAACGCAGGTCTGTCTGTCTGTCTGTCTTGGGTATTTTCTGCCTCAATGCTTCTTGATTGGTATGCTTTATTATGATGTTGACAATTTCTGGAGACAAAAACTCTTCAAATATGTCTGTTATTGTTCCTAGTTTACCTTCGTCTCTTATGCCTTCTCTTTCTTTCACTGTGTTTTCTGCTACTCGTCTTCTAATTTGAGGTGGTTTGGAGGTATAAATTTTTCCAGTGCTTGTAATATCCTTGTCACTAACCTCGCAAACTGCGACGTCATCAGTTTCAGGTACCCAGAGTTCATCATCAGCTTCTGTAAGTGCTCTATCACTGTCCACATCATAGCGCACAACACAATCCTCTTCAGGTCCACTCACTACAGCTTCAGTTTGATCAGATTCCATTTGAGAAGCCGTAGCTTCTTCCAAAATCTGTGATATTTCTCCATCAGTAAGTGAATGTCGACAAGTTTTGAAGCACAGTTGTATTAAGACTGAACTAAGTGCCACTGAACAGGAAACAATAAAGAAACAAAGGGAAATGAATCATTGTTGGGACCATTGTTGCTATCAGTCCAGAGAAATATAATTTCCATGTGTTCTAAGGTCATATAATGCTGTTATTTGTGGAGTAAGACAAACATTGTGGAAGTCTCATCTACTACCAAGCGGGTAAGACATTATGACCACCTCCCTTCAACTTAAAATTTCGGATTAAGCTTAAACGAAAAATGTAAAACAATCATAAAATCTGTAAGAAGATTTCATCAAAGACAACAAACATTTTTTACAAAACTTAAGAAAATAAAGTACCCGAGTAGATTTCAATATTTTCAAAAGGTGGGTACAAAGTACCCCCCCCCCCCCCCCCCTGGTAATGCGAGTATTGCGAGGGTTACTGGTCAAGACTGTAAGTGATTAGGATTTCCATTACTATATTTGACCGATATACTACTAACTCGCAAAAAAGAAACGATATTGCTCGCATTACTAACGATTTCTTTTAACGAACATTTTCTGAGTATGTCGTTTTTGACCTGCGATAGCGCCACTACGCCATCACAAAAATTGCATCAAAACTGATAAAGTGGACCAACAATTTCCTGCAAACGTGTTCTTACGCTCTGACACGAAAGAAACGACAATGATGTCCCGATACCGGATACGCTCCGTTGCTGTAACCTGCTCTGAGGCAGACGAGAGGACCTTGCTGAATTGCCCTCTGCCACTTCCTTCATACCTACCGCAGTTCAAGGTCAGTGTCGCACGTGTACTTCCTTGCGTACGTATAGTACGACACAGTTCTCAAAAAAGGTTGAAATATCGCCTTTGCTTAATATACTCGGAAGTTCTGTAACCTTCACAGAACTCTTATAGTTATCTTCTTAATATATTCCTCCGCAAGTGAGTGTGCAGCGAAATGATTGGCCCGTGTCACGCACACGGCGCCTTCAACCATACCGCTAGAAAATAGACTGAAGCACCAAAGAAACTGGTATAGGCATGCGTATTCAAACAGAGAGGTATGTAAACAGGGAGAATACGGCGCTGCGGTCGGCAACGCCTACGTAAGACAAGTGTTTCGCGCAGTCGTTAGACCTGTCAAGGCTGCTACAATAGGTCATGATTGTGAGTTTGAACGGGATGTTACTGTCCACGCACGAGCGATGGGACACAGCATCTCCGAGGTAGCGAAGAATTGGGGATTTTCCCGTACGAGGATTTCACGAGGGTACCGTGAATATCAGAAATCCGGCAAAACATATAATTCCCGACATCGCTGTGGCCGGAAAAATATTCGGCAAGAACGGGACCAACGACGACCGAAGAGAATCGTTCAATGTGACAGAAGTGCAGTCCTTCCGAAAATTGCTGCAAATTTCAATGCAGTTGGAATGATATGGGACCCCTGATACGTCTAGATACTACTCTGACACGTTCCTAAGCATCCTGTCTGATCACCTGCATCCGTTCACTTTCATTGTGCTTTCCGACGGACGTGGGCAATTTCAGCAGGACAGTGCGACACCCTACACGTCCAGAATTGCCTCAGAGTGGCTCCAGGAACACTTTTCTGAATTTAAACACTTACGTTGGCCACCAAGGTGCGCAGCCACGAAAATTATTGAGCATATCTGGGATGCCTTGCAACGTGCTGTTCAGAAGAGATCTCCACCCCCTCGTATTCTTATGGATTTATGGACAGCCCTGCAGGATTCACAGCGTCAGTTCTCTACCGCATTACTTCAGACGTTAGTCGAGTCCATGCCACGTCGTGTTGCGGCACTTGTGTGTTCGTGGGGGACCTACACGATATTAGGCAGGTGTACCAGTTTCTTTGGCTCTTCAGTGTATATTACCATCGGATTGGCAGTTCTAACATAACATTTGCGTGTGGTACGTGACTCACATTGTCCCTTACATACTCACTTCAACGAGAGACACAACGGGCGTTAGTGACTACTTAAATATGCAACAGTAGTTTTAATAACCAACTTACAACAGAAATAGAAATAATTTTCCTGCAATTTTCTAGAAATTTCTCCCAGTAAAATAGATTAATGGCCGATGTACATGTATTTTGATTGTTTTTTTAAGAAGAGTTGTTATTGCTTGTTTTTCCTGTGAAGAGGAGCCTTTTTCTTGTTGTCTTCCAGAGTAATTTGTTATAACTTCCTTTCTTCGCGTGACGATGTTTAACAATTTTGCGAAGAGGAGTGTTACTTCACAGTTTATTCCATTCTTTTGCATGAAGAAGTTGTTTCTCTGCTTTTCACGAAGCAGCTCACCTTGTACAAAGACCAGGTTATAGTTTTGAGAGGGTTACTTACGCATTCTGGAAGAGGAATCAGGTCGAATCCTGTGAGGAAAATACCGTTACGAGCTACAAGCCTCTATCAACTTAAGAATTCTTTTATGGTGAGCGTAAGACGGAGCTAAATGGGAAAAGTAAAAAGGAGCGTAGCTGTGATTCGAATCTTGCTAGTAGCAATGTCTATTTTTAGTATTTATGTTTCACATTTATTAACAAATGAAAATGACATTATCTCATAGTCTTTAATGATAATAAAATCTCTCCATTTCGAATTACTGACCGCGTAAAAATTTGATATAGAGAGGCGAAACGCGTTTATTAAATAAGAAAGTTGTACATCAACAACGCAGTTCAATCTCTAGAAATGAAAATAGGGTTTATTTTGTATCTGATGTTTCGCATTTTTGTACCCAATAAATTTTAAAAAGGACGTTATTTTTATTAAAAAATGTGATTCGATACTTGATAATAAACGTTTCCATATTATCATAAATTCGGTATTTAAATAAAAGTAAAAGTGAATGCTAATAGCGAAATTCGAACTAACGATTTTACGCTTACAGGCCTCTACGAAATGGCTCTGAGCACTGTGGGACTTAACATCTGAGGTCATCAGTCCCTTAGAACTTGGGTTAGTTGGTTTTAAGTAGTTCTAAGGACATTACACACATACATGGCCAATGCCTTTACACTATGCATTTCAATGCCAGTGAATACGTTAATGGTAATAAATTTTTTGTACGATACTTAATAATGAAGAGAATTCTTATGATATTCAAGAGCGACATATTCGAGGTGTTTCTTATTTAATTGTGTCGTATTTCGTTAGAATGTTGCTATCCCAACACAAACCTTAATATCCCGTTACGCCAGTGCTATGCAGCCTTCCTTACTTCTTTGCCTCTGGAGGTTTACAGGAGGTACAAAGTGTCTGAGAACCATGGCGCCCTGATTGCTTCCCACTCTTCAGCTCTAAGGCGTGCAGGGCTGCAGTGCTGCCTGTGACTTCCAATGTGCACTCACATTAATATGACCATCTGTCGGATGACTTTGCGGCTAAGAGTGCTGGGAGACGCGTGGGAAGAGAGTCGCTGAGGTTCTGGAAGGTACCGGCAGGGATGTGGAGCCGTGCCAAGTCTACAGCCGTGGCCAGCCTGGCTACTTGTCTCAGCTGAGCAAGCATGGAACGAGCAGCCCCATCCAGCCACTCTTTGAAACCACTCGTACACTGTGAGCTGTGTGACTCGTTGCATTGTCCTGCTGGTAGTTGCCATCGCGCTTAGGAAAAACAAACTGCATGTAGAGGTTGACATCGACGCATATTTGTGTTGATCCACTGTGGCTTCCAGAATGACAAGATCATTCAAGGAATTTTGTGTCGTCTTGTTGTCACTGTAGACTTGTACTGTGGGAAGCAAGGAGAGCATGTTGTTTGGTTGCCAGTATCCTCTTCTATAACAAAAGGTGCATGGGTGTATTAACAGGGTTCTTTACTTATAAGAACAAGAAGTTACTTAAGATGGCCGACTTTTACTTCACACAAGACCTGGACTATGCACACTATTCTGATGGCTAGGTACTGACTGTGAGCTAGAGGCTGAGCTAACTGCGATTTCGACTCCCATTAGGCTGTGACTGATGACTCAGTTCGTTGACTCACTGGACGCCTGCTGACTACCCCCCTCTCCACCCCAAATCTGCGGCGGCGATCTAAATACTGGAGGTCGAGAGGGCGCTGGCGGCGCATTGTTTGCGAGTGCGTCTTTGGCCTCTCTCCCGATAGGCTCGCTTGCTCCGGTGACTACAATCAATCTTCTCACAACCTCTGTGTCACCTGCTGTGCTGGCGAGAGCTTATGCCAGCACATTACCTCCCCCCCCCCCTCCCCCCGAAATGGCGCACCGTTGCCGTGTAGTGAGGCAGTTAATGACAATGGGGAGGGAGGCAGGACGCTGGACGTAGAGATGAGCGAGGAGCCGTAGCTGTGGAGAATGGCGTGCTTCTGGCTGTACCCTGCCTTCTGGCTTGTGAGGCAACAGCAACGCACTCCAGAAAACTGCTGCCAGGCCGCACATCCAGGCCTAAGGGCGTGTCCTGGGGCAACGAGGGCGACGGCGATGCTGATGCCATGTCCACCTCCATTGGGTCGGCGAGCGGGTACGGTAGGGCGAGGGCGTATCGTCCATCTGTTTCTTGGTGGCACCAGCGGGCATCTGCGAAGGCCGTGCGCCCCTGTGAGGCAGTGAACATGGGGGAAGAAAAGCAGCAGAATGGTGGAGAGATGACACGCACGAATTTGGTTCTGATGGCGGCGGTGCAAACCATTCGAAGCTGCAATCAAATATGTAAAGAGCCAATGCGTTCCTGAACCACGCCTCTTGCACCAGCGCTCACTGTTGCCATAAACAGTACAAAAAAAAAAACAAGATTACGCGGCACGAAGCGGTACCTGCGGCCCATTCGCGGCACCGGGTGCTGTGGTGGGTGTAGCAACTGAAGCACTGACCTATGGCTGCGGCCGTGCAGAAGTTCCGGCAGTGATGGTCCGTCTCGTGGGTGTGAGCGATAGGAGGCGGAAAAGAGTTGCAGCGCCTGTTCCGATTAGAATCTTAATAAATTTACAATAAAACACCATTCCGAGGTTTTTAATTTAAACTATTAATCAGATTTTATTCTGTATTATAGTAAATGTGTAGGTGGTGAGAAGCTTGGCCACTGTTGTTTGCAAGTCCGTATGAAGCGATCTGCTTGTCCGCTGGTCTGCGGGTGAAACGGAGCACTTGTTAGATGACGAATGCCGTTTCGTTCACAAAACTGTTCAGGGTTTGCCATGAAAACGTTCCCAATACCACAACGCTCCCGCCTCTGGCCTGGACTCTTCTGACGACTGTTGCCGGGTGTTTTCTTTTAGATGTTTCTAGCCATAAACGCCAGCAGCCGTCAGTCTAGTGGACCATAAAAACGGGAACCACGTGATGAGGCCATCTGTTGCCACTGGGTGGACGTCCAATTACGGTACTGGGCTGCGAATTCCAGCCTCTGTCGACGACGAACAGCGGTCAGCATGCTGACCTGAAGCGGGCGCCTGCTGTAGAGGTTCAGACACAGCAACGTGTGGTGAACGGCCGCTGAGGAGACGCAGTCGGCAGCCCCTCGGCTAAGATGGGCGGCCAGCTGCTCAACAGCTGCTCGTCTCTTCGGCCGTACACGTCTCCACAGCCATCATTCACTCCTGTCATCTGTGGGGCGCGCTGCACTACACTTCCACTGGCGCCAGGTTTGGTTAGCGCCGTCTTACCGTTGACTTCATGCTTCAGCCACGGTGACAGCGAACAATTTTTAAACTTAGCCGCTTCCATCCCTGGCTCGAAAAACAATTGTCGTGCCCTTTTGGTCGCCAATTCAGTTTCTCCTTTTCCTATCAACGACTGCACCGTTTTCCGCGTCCCCTGACACGCTATGCGTACACCCTCCACTGCTAGAGCTGCACTTGCTGTCTGTGAGTGGTTACTGCATGTGTGACGCTATTTCAGTGATTACATAATCATGTCAAGTTACAAAGAACTTGACCGTATGAGCCCATTTATCAGTTTGACGTTGCTCTCCTTCTCTCCTAGCTGTCATGCACTGATTCGGTTGAGGAAGATGCCATAAGGTCAGTTTACCCCGGAGCCACTGCGCTGAAACAGTTTATTTGGCGTCTTCAGTCCCCAATACTCGTTCTATGTGCAATCTTGAGATGCAGATCTCCAATCTAAATGTACATGTGCACCACTGCAAACATCCTATTTTCAGTTGGTCATCCTGCTAAGATGCAGATGTGCTAATGCCGTCTACATTATTTAATGGGACCCACATAGCAAGTCTTTCTGTTCAGTACGGGACGTTGGCCAGCAGAGATGTCTATTGAGGCAATGGAGGACTGCAGGATAGGTGTGTTGAATCTGCAAATATCTTACATTAGGTGTCAGGTTACCAACTTGGGAATGCTTGGTAAACACCCCCCCCCCCCTTCCACCCTATTCCCCGAGAACCAGTGAGAATTGATTAAAGTCCCCAGAGTAGTCATCGAGGCAACTTTGTCATGTGACAAAGGTGACGACAACCGGCTCACTTACTCTCCCCTCTAAGCAATGAGGATCAAGCATTACCTCCTCCCCTCTTTTATAACTGGGACACTTGAGTGCGAGGGGCTACTCCAGAGCTGTAAAGCACGGGGGGGGGGGGGGGGGGGGCATCAGCCAATGGCTATTTGTTTGTAACGAATTACATTAAGTCATGTCACTTGAGTTATATTTGTTAATACCAGTATTATATAATTAGAGGCACCAGCGGATGCCGCATCCAGGAAGTACTCTCATTATTCCATATTTTTTTGTAGTTTTCACCCATTTTCATATTTTTTGTGTATTCCTCAGTTTTATGTATTTTTCTTTCTTTTTCTTATTGCTACCAGATTTTCCACAATTTTACGTATTTTCCACCACACTTTTCCCGGCGTCACGTCGCCATTGTGACTCTATCTGCCAATCACAGTCCAGCGTGGTTCTGATTTACGGATCACTGCTAAGCCACCACTCCATTACTAGTGTGTGTGTTACGTCATAGTGTTAGAAATGAAGAAATTGGTAGAAATAGTGACGTCTCGTCTAATACATAATAAAGAATTTCTAACCAAAGATATTCTATGTATAAAAAATACCACACTGTGATACATAAATACCAAATACATCGTCAGATTGTGTGATGTCATAGCGATATTTTGATGCTTCCAATCAAAGCTACTGTGTTTGTACAACAGCACTACAAAATATGCCTCTGGAGAGGTGAGCAGTATCTGCAACAAACCTACCTAATGAACAGCACATCACCTGCAGGATGGTCCTCCACTCAGAGACCCAAGGAAACTGAGTTTTGTCATTTAATACTAACATGGCATTCTGAGTCATATGTTTAGTCATTTCAAGTATTTCCAGGTGGATCATCCTTTTGATATTCTTTACAGAATGTAAAATCTTACAATCAACATAATTTGAGCGATTAGTTTTCTGTTATCAGATAATTAGCAAAGGTTTAACCTTTCTTTCTTAATCTGTAGTTTCTCTCATGTTCAGATAACCTAAGTTATTGGTCTGCCGCTGTGGTTGCCCCGGTTGCCGCCCGCAGTGGCGCTGAGCCCTCGCCTGTGGTTGATTGGGAGGTCGTTCCAAGGCCTGGCAGGCAGCGAAAGGCGTCCCCGGAGGCTGATCAGAAAGCCTCCCCAGTGTGTCTGACAAACCGGTTTCAGGCACTGTCTCTGGCTGAGCCAGATGCAGCTGCCTGCCCTATTTCAGAGGATCATTGTCAGCCTTCAAGGTCCGGGCAATCGCAGAGGGTGGGCTTACTGGTAGTTGGGAGATCCAATGTTAGGCGCGTAATGGGGCCCCTTAGGGATACGGCGGCTGAGGAGGGGAAGAAATCCAGTGTGCACTCCGTGTGCATTCCGGGAGGAGTCATTCCTGATGTGGAAAGGGTCCTTCCGGATGCCATGAAGAGCACAGGGTGCAGCCAGCTGCAGGTGGTGGCACATGTCGGCACTAATGACGTGTGTCGCTTTGGATCTGAGGAAATTCTCTCTGGATTCCAGCGGCTATCTGATTTGGTGAAGGCTGCCGGTCTTGCTTACGAGATGAAGGCAGAGCTCACCATCTGCAGCATCGTTGACAGAACCGACTGCGGACCTTTGGTGCAGAGCCGGGTGGAGGGTCTGAATCAAAGGCTCAGACGGTTTGGCGACTGTATTGGCTGCAGATTCCTTGACTTGCGCCATAGGTTTGTGGGGTTTCGGGTTCCGCGGAATAGGTCCGGAGTTCACTACACTCATGTGGCGGCTACATGGGTAGCAGAGGCTGTGTGGCGTGGACTGGGCGGTTTTTTAGGTTAGATGGCCTCGGGAAAGTGCGGGATGGGCTGCAATGCCAAAGGGTGCTTGGCAAATACAGGACGTGCTTGGATCAAGGAACAGTCGGAATTATAGTTGTAAATTGTTGTAGTTGCGCTGGAAAAGTCCCTGAGCTTCAAGCGCTAATAGAAAGCAGAGAAGCTGATATCGTTATAGGTACAGAAAGCTGGCTAAAGCCTGAAATAAGTTCCGCAGAAATTTTTACGAAGTCTCAGACGGTGTTCCGGAAAGATAGATCAGGCAGAATTGGTGGTGGAGTGTTTGTGTCTGTCAGTTGTGGTTTATCTTGTAGTGAAGTCGAAGTAGGTACTCCGTGCGAATTGGTGTCTGTGGAGGTTATACTTAACTGCCGAATTAAGATAATAACTGGCTCCTTCTACCGACCCCCAGACTCCGATGATACAGTTGCGGAACAGTTCAGAGAAAGTTTGAGTCTCGTAACAAATAAATACCCGACTCAAACGGTTATAGTTGGTATGTTGGCAAAAATACTTGTTCAAAACCGGTGGTAGGCAGAAAACGTCTGCCGAGATTGTCCTAAATGCTTTCTCCGAAAATTATTTCGAGCAGTTAGTCCACGAACCCACGCAAATTGTAAATGGTTGGGAAAACACACTTGACCTCTTAGCCACAAACAATCCAGAGCTGATAGAGAACATCATGACTGATACAGGGATTAGTGATCACAAGGTCATTGTAGCTAGGCTCAATACCATTTCTTCCAAATCCATCAGAAACAAACGCAAAATAATTTTATTTAAAAAAGCGGATAAAGTGCCACTAGAAGCCTTCCTAACAGACAATTTCCATTCCTTCCGAACTGACTATGCGAATGTAGACGAGATGTGGCTCAAATTCAAAGATATAGTAGCAACAGCAATTGAGATATTTATACCTCATAAATTGGTAAGAGATGGAACGGATCCCCCGTGGTACACAAAAAAGGTCCGAACGCTGTTGCAGAGGCAACGGAAAAATCATGCGAAGTTCAGAAGAACGCGAAATCCCGAAGGTGGTCTAATATTTACAGACGCACGAAATTTGGCACGTACTTCGATGCGAGATGCCTTTAATAGGTTCCACAACGAAACTTTGTCTCGAAATTTGGTAGAAAATCCGAAGAAATTCTGGTCGATGTAAAGTACACAAGCCGCAAGACGCAGTCAATACCTTCGCTGCGCAGTGCCGATGGTACTGTTATCGACGACTGTGCCGCTAAAGCGGAGTTATTGAACGCAGTTTTCCGAAATTCCTTCACCAAGGAAGACGAATGGGATATTCCAGAATTTGAAACACGAACATCTGCTAGCATGAGTCTCTTAGAAGTAGATACCTTAGGGGTTGCGAAGCAACTCTAATCGCTTGATACGGGCAAGTCTTCAGGTCCAGATTGTATACCGATTAGGTTCCTTTCAGATTACGCTGATACTATAGCTCCCTACTTAGCACTCATATACAACCGCTCGCTCACCGATAGATCTGTACCTACAGATTGGAAAATTGCGCAGGTCGCACCAGTGTTCAAGAAGGGTAGTAGGAGTAATCCATTTAACTACAGACCTATATCATTGACGTCGGTTTGCAGTAGGGTTTTGGAGCATATACTGTATTCAAACATTATGAATCACCTCGAAGGGAACGATCTATTGACACGTAATCAGCATGGCTTCAGAAAACATCGCTCTTATGCAACGCTGCTAGCTCTTTATTCGCACGAAGTAATGGCCGCTATCGACAGGGGATCTCAAGTTGATTCCGTATTTCTAGATTTATGGAAAGCTTTTGACACCGTTCCTCAAAAGCGACTTCTAATCAAGCTGCGGAGCTATGGGGTATCGTCTCAGTTGTGCGACTGGATTCGTGATTTCCTGTCAGGAAGGTCGCAGTTCGTAGTAATAGACGGCAAATCATCGAGTAAAACTGAAGTGATATCAGGTGTTCCCCAGGGAAGCGTCCTGGGACCTCTACTGTTCCTGATCTATATAAATGACCTGGGTGACCATTTGAGCAGTACTCTTAGACTGTTCGCAGATGATGCTGTAATTTACCGTCTAGTAAGGTCATCCGAAGACCAGTATCAGTTGCAAAGCGATTTAGAAAAGATTGCTGTATGGTGTGTAAGGTGGCAGTTGACGCTAAATAACGAAAAGTGTGAGATGATCCACATGAGTTCCAAAAGAAATCCGTTGGAATTCGATTACTCGATAAATAGTACAATTCTCAAGGCTGTCAATTCAACTAAGTACCTGGGTGTTAAAATTACGAACAACTTCAGTTGGAAGGACCACATAGATAATATTGTCGGGAAGGCGAGCCAAAGGTTGCGTTTCATTGGCAGGACACTTAGAAGATGTAACAAGTCCACTAAAGAGACAGCTTACACTACACTCGTTCGTCCTCTGTTAGAATATTGCTGCGCGGTGTGGGATCCTTACCAGGTGGGATTGACGGAGGACATCGAAAGGGTGCAAAAAAGGGCAGCTCGTTTTGTATTATCACGTTATAGGGGAGAGAGTGTGGCAGATATGATACACGAGTTGGGATGGAAGTCATTACAGCACAGACGTTTTTCGTCGCGGCGAGACCTTTTTACGAAATTTCAGTCAACAACTTTCTCTTCCGAATGCGAAAATATTTTGTTGAGCCCAACCTACATAGGTAGGAATGATCATCAAAATAAAATAAGAGAAATCAGAGCTCGAACAGAAAGGTTTAGGTGTTCGTTTTTCCCGCTCGCTGTTCGCGAGTGGGATAGTAGAGAGATAGTATGATTGTGGTTCGATGAACCCTCTACCAAGCACTTAAATGTGAATTGCAGAGTAGTCATGTAGATGTAGATGTAGATGTAGATGTACCACAGATCTACCTGACTCACAAGCAGTACTGTGGAGAAGTATAAGTTAGTCACTCTATACACAACACTCATTGCCAGTACTTCTCGGTGACATAAGCAAAGTGATACTTTCCTATGTAAACAATCTACATCTCATTATCTTTGGATCTTATGCATTTATAACATCCACGAACTCAGTTTGAATTACCTTTGGCAATAAGACCGGAGCTCATTAAGGCGATTAAAGGGCAATCACCACGCAGCATTGCAAGAGAAGATCTTAATGAATTCTCGGTTCCACAAAACCAATTACAGCAAAATAAGCATCTCCGGTTTAAAGACTATGAGACTAGCCGACAGAGATTTTCCAAGCCCTTTATAGCTCCTAGGTCTCCGTGAGACACCCTATTGTAGTGCAGAAATGAAGCAGTTGCTGAAGTGAAGCACATCCTGTTCATCAAAGAGAACTACTGACGGATGTGTTATGGAAAAATGTTCTTCTCCCCGTGTCCAGTGCAACTCTGTTGCGATCATGAGTAGTTGCCATCTACGATCACTGTTTGTAGGTAATGTCTAGTAAAGTCATTAGAAGATCGAAATCGGTTGCAAAACGATTTAGTAAAGATATCTGTATGGTTCGAAAGTTGGCAGTTGGCAATTAGCGCAAAGTTAAGAAAAGTGTGGGGTTATCCGCAAGAGTGCTACTAGAAATCCGTTAAACATCGGCTACACGATAAATCAAATCTAAAAGCCGTAATTTTAAATTAATACCTAAGAATTACAGTTACGAACTACTTAAGTGGAAAGAAGAGAGAGAAAATGATGCGGGGAAGACAAACCAAAGACTGCGTTTTTTTGGCGGAGCAGTTAGAATATGTAACAGATCTACTGATGAGTCTAGCTACACTGTGCTTGTCCGTCTCCTTTCGAAGTACTGCTGCGCGGTGTGGGATTGTTACCAGATGGAATTAACGGAGTACATCGAGAAACTTCAAAGAAGCGCTGCTCGTTTTGTATTAATATGGAATAGGGGAGAGAGTGTCACTGCATGATACACAGTTAGGGGAGGACGTCATCAAAACGAAGGCGTTTTTCGTTGCGGCGGAATCTTCTCACGGAATTTCAGTCATTAACTTTCTTCTCCGAACGTGAAAATATTTTGTTAACGCTGACCTACATAGGGAGAAACGATCATCATAATAAAATAAGGGAAATAAGAGCACGCACTGACAGATATACGTGTTAGTTATTCCACCACGCTGTTCGAGATTGGAATAATAGAGAATTATTGTGAAGGTGGTTCGATAAACCCTCTGCCATGCACTTAAGTGTGATTTGCAGTCTACCCATGTAGATATAGATGTAGACAGTGGACGCTCATATCAATAAAAGTACCCCGTAACTCCACAGGAGAAAACGCAAAAATCACTGCATGAAGGATTATAATTAGTGTGTTTATGATATGTTGAAATGTCTGTGTAGAGTCGCTTCATAAGACTGTTGTCCTGTTTGATTCTGTTTGTCTGCAGTTGGTTCTACTAACTCTCCCAGAAGGACTGAGAAGTTTCAGTGATAATCTGACGTTAAGTGCAAGCAACTCGTTCTGCGCATCAGTATGTCAGTACTTTAAGTGATCCATTAATATTCCATGTGTAATCGAGCCCCATATTTATAAAGTTCGTCCATTAGCCTATCTTGTGTGACCAGGTCTTTTTATGTGTCTTTTCAGGTTTGTCTTGGGTTTGGTACTTGAGCTGCTTTTCGTCTGCTAGAAGCACAGGATAACCAATTTTGTACCTCTTACGTGGGCAAAGAGTTCTATCGGTGCTGTTCGACAGCTTCGTGGTTGTCAAGTTGGTATTGTCCGTTTCCCGTGTGGGCTTTCCATGCGCTCCGAGCCGAGCGGTGGCTGTCGGTGGATGTATGGCTCTGAGCGCTATGGGACGTAACTTCTGAGGTCATCAGTCCCCAAGAACTTAGAATTACTTAAACCTAACTAACCTAAGGACATCACACACATCCATGCCCGAGGCAGGATTCGAACCTGCAACCGTAGCAGTCGCGCGGTTCCGGACTGAACTCGGTGGATGGTAGCTGTGCTCTTAAGTGAGCCCTCTCCTGCCAGTGATGAGATAGGTCGTAGCTTCAAACGCGGCCTTCATGCGTGGAGCCGTTCGGAAAAGCTCTTGGCCTGAATGAAGTGTTTCGATTACTTCTTGCTTTATATTGCTCTTAATAGGATGCTTGAGTCTATGATTTTGTCAGTGTCCGGAGTTTGCTTTGTTCCTTTCTACTATTGTTGTGTCAATGCGCTCTACGGGATATGGTTAGCCTGAGTTAATGTGCTTTAAAGCTTTGTGAATATGACAGAACTTGTGTTTTCGTGTATGTGCGATATTTCTTTTTATGTATTGTAGTTTATCGCATGTTCTATTTTCTGCTGTGATCTCGAGTTGTCTTTATTCTGTGAGCGTTGCGCTCTATTACTGAATCTCAATAGTTGTTCCGTGTTATTTTAACTGATAAGTTATGGGTGAATATTTGCGTTACTGCATTTCCGTGTTTTGTGGGAACGTGTAGCAGCTGCCTTTGTTTAATGGGGGCCATATGTTTCTCGAATCATTGGGGCCTTCCGCCTTGATGGTTTTATTATGAATTCGGTGTGATTCATGATCTATTCGTTGTTCAGTGGTGTACTCTCATTGATTTATACATTTAGCGATTTTCACTCACATCTGTTTGAAACAGTTGGATGTGCAACTCAGGTGACTTCTTTTCATGATGCTTGCGTGAATTCTCAGGTGGTGTATTTGCTGTAACAAGATGTTTCAATCGGTGTAAACCCCTTTGATGTTAGTGCATGCAGGCAATGCAGGTATTGTTCCTCTGAATTTCGTCGTTTTCGTGTGAAGCTTGATTGGATAACTGAAGTCATATGTTTCTGTTCCCTTTCCTCTCTTTTCCCTCACGTATGCATAGTTAAATTGCGCTATGTAATTTCTTCTTGCCAGATCAGATTAGTTTATTTCGTGTTCAGGCACAACTTAAGTATATCTACAGAATGTCCACCCATAATTCTTTGTGGCTATTTTTGAATAAATGTGTTTCATGAAAACTCAAATCGTGTGTCCTCTAACTACTTCAGAACGCACCAAATAGCTGCCAGACTTGCAACTCGATGCTCTTAACTGCTTCTTTCTTTGAAATATTAGCCTGATTTTTATATGCTGCACAAAAAGACAGTGATAACGAAGTACCCAGAGAGAGGAATGAGTAGAACTAATGTGCCAAATTCACAATCCATTGATTAATTATACAGGTTCATTTAACGATGTTATGTACTATGGTTAGATTTAGTATTGCATTAACTGCATGCAAATTTTTTTTCCACTATGCTCAAACAACCTCTGTGCCGGTTGGTGAACTCACGAAGGGACTGAAGAGAAATTTAATGAGCCGAGGAAAGTGAATGAAAAGCTATTTGATGACTTAGAAGCTGCGAATCTTAAGCTCGAACGGAACGTGGAAAGTAAAGCGAATGACTAGAAGATGCTACGGGATGAAATAGTGATCGAGTTAGCGAAAACGTCGAGGGTCGTCGAGAAGCGTCTGTGAAGCTGAAAGCGAGCAGTTGCCGCTAAACAGAGTGCTCGAAGAACAGGAGAGCAGGGTTATGGCGACGTTCGTGGCTGTCCCAAAGTGAACGCGTAGAGCTACTGTCCCGAGCTGAGAGAGCGGCTGCCGGGCGTTTGGAAGCCACGAAGGGTCAGGCAGAGCAGAGAATCAGCGCGATACGTACTCTGTCTTTTGCTGCGCCCGAGTTCCTGTTCCTAAGAGCTGCCGAGAGCCGGGAGTTAACGTCGCAGAGACAGCGAGCACCAGTTCGGCCGCAGGCGGTGGCGATAAAGCAACAGACTGCCGGCTACTGTGAGCAACACCCAGGTTTGGTCCAGAGGGGACGATACGTAGCTCGTGACTTGAAGAAACGTGTGGCTCACCTCAAAGCAGGTTGTCCCGAAATTGAAGTAGACAGTTCCTGCGAATTAGTATGCACAGAGGACATTCTTGGCAACCGGAATCAAATAATAACTGGATCCTTTTACCGACCTCCCAATTCAGATGATACAGTAGGTGAAAGGTTCAAAGACGAGTTGAGTTTAATTTCAAACGCGTACCCGACTCATACAAATATAGTTCGTGGTGCCTTTAATCTATCCTCGATATGTTAGTGAAAATACATGTTTAATTCCGGAGGTACGCATAAAACATCATCCGAAATTTTGCTAAACGCTTTCTCCGACAACTATTTCGAGCAGTTACTTCATGAATAGTAAAAGGTTGTGAAAACCGCGCTTTACCTGTTAACACGGAATAATCCTGAACTAGTAACGAGGATTAAAACGGATACTGGTATTATTGAACGTACCCAGACCCCCAAGTCCTCCACAAATAAACGAAATATATACCTGTTCAAAAAAGCACATAAAAATTCACATAACATCTTCCTCCACTCCTTCCACATTAATAATGTCACTGCAGACCAGATGTGACTTGAATGCAAAGAAATAGTATCGGCGGCAATTCAGAGATTTACACCAAATAAATTAACAAACGACGCAGTTCATCCTCATTGGTACGCCAAACGCGTCAAAACACTGTTGCAGAAACAACGAAACAAACCTGCCAAATTTAAACGGAAACAAAATCTCCAACATTGGCGATCTTTTAAAGAGACTGGAAATTTAGCGCTGACTTCAATGCGACATGCTTATAATAGTTTTCACAACGAAACTTTATCTCCAAACCTGGCAGAAAATTCAGACAGATTCTGTTCGTATGTGAAGTATGCTAGCGGCAAGACACAATCAATGCCTTCTCTGCGCGATAGCAATGGAGATACTATCGAAGACAGTGCTGCCAAAACAGAGCAACTAAACACAGTTATCCGAAATGCCTTCACAAAGGAACACGAAGTAAATATTCAAGAATTCGAAACAAGATCAGGTGTCAACATGAGTAACGTCGAAGTAGATATCCTTGGAGTAGTGAAGCAACTTGAATTACTTAATAAACGCATGTCTTCTGGCCCAGAGTGTATACCAATTAGGTTCCTATCAGAGTTTGGAGGTGCAAGTCATCGAGTAAAACAGAAGTGATTCCTGGCGTTCTCCAGGGTCCTTTGCTGTTCCTCATCTCTATAAACGATTTGGGAGACAATCTGAGCATCCGTCTTTGATTGTTTGCAGATGACCCTGTCGTTTATCGGCTAATAAAGTCATCAGAAGATCAAAACAAATTGCAAAGCCATTTAGAAAAGGTATCTGGATGGTGCGAAAATTGGCAATTGACCCTAAATAACGGAAAGTGTGAGGTCATCCACATGAGTGCTAAACGTAATCCGTTAAACTTCGGTTACACAAAAAATCAGAAAAATCTAAAGGTCGTAAATACCTAGGAATTATTATTACGAACAACTTAAATTGTAAGTCACACACAGAGTATGTTCTGGGGAAGGCTAACCCAAGACTGCATTTTACTGGCAGGAGACTTAGGAAGTGTAATACATCTGCTAAGGAGACTGCTTACACTATGCTTGTCCGTTATCTTTTAGAATACTGCTGTGCGGTGTGGGATCCTTACCACATAGGACTGACGGGGTGCATCGAAAAAGTGTATTATCACGATATAGGGGAGAGAGTGTGACTGAAATGTTGGAGGCTTTGGGATGGAGATCATTAAAACAAAGGCGTTTTTCGTTGCAGAGGAAGCTTCCTACGAAATTTCAATCACCAACGTTCTCCTCCGAATGCTAAAATATTCTGCTGACGGAGACCAACATAGGGAGAAACGATCAGCATAATAAAATAAGGGAAACCAGACCTCGCATTGAAAGATATATATGTTCGTTTCTTCTGCACTCTATACGAGATTGGAATAATAGGGAATTGTGAAGGTTGTTCGATGAAATGGCTCAAATGGCTCTGAGCACTATGGGACTCAACATCTGAGGTCATCAGTCCCCTAGAACTTAGAACTACTTAAACCTAACTAACCTAAGGACATCGCACACATCCATGCCCGAGGCAGGATTCGAACCTGCAACCGTAACGGTCGCGCGGGGTTCGATGAACCCTCTGCCAGCCACTTAAATATAATTTGCAGAGTATCCATGTAAATGTAGATGTATAGGGGCTGATGGAGTTGGAGCCTCAGGGAATAAAGTGCAAAGAGGGTCTCGGAAAGCGAGGATAAGTGCGATTACAGGGAAAGCAATGTTGCGGGAGGTTCTCGCGGCGGAGGACAGACCTTCGCGAGAGAAAAGCAAAGCTTCTGTTTTAAGCATTTCCTTTCACTACGTGAGTTTGAGATGTTCCTGAACTCGGTTAACTGAATTCACCCTATGTCTGGTCGGAACTGTTCGAATTTGTGCTTTCCCCAGTGTGGCCCAGCACACACTACTGGATTCGTGCGTTGTTTCTTAGCAGGGGAACCTGCCATGCCAATGAGGACCAGATCGCGGCGTTGTGCGACAGTAAGGGAATTTCGGCTGGCTTTCCTTTCAGCGCCGCCCGTTTGCTCGAACACATGGTACAGGCTAATCAATTTTTGTTTTATACGTTCGGAGAAACAGAGCTGATCAGTATTTGCCTGACTATCATGCCAACCCACATGTGTCACATCATCCCAGCTGCCAAATGCAGCCGGCCGGTGTGGCCATGAGGTTCTAGGCGCTTCAGTGTGATGTCATTTGGTTAGTTAGGTTTAAGTAGTTCTAAGTTATAGGGGACTGATATCTCATCGTTTTGCAAAATGAAAGGATGATGTGGAAGCATTTAAAGCGGTGCAATAAGAGTTCGAGTACGATTTGGGGGAGTATCTGTCTAAGTATACGATCTAGTCACGCGGTGCGCAAACGCACGATTCCAGTTGCGGGCGCAGTCGAAAACCTAGACCAGAGTGACAGACTGTACGCAGCCACCCTAGTTCCTTTGGGAACAACTGGGGAATAGAAAAACGTAGGGTAAATCAGTACGCGAATGAAGGGGCACACGTACGCGGTCACGAGAACCCTGGAAGCAGTGGGATCAAAAACCATTTTTATGCATTTCTGTCTGTAAAATATCGGAGTGTGCATGCGGAACGATTTGAAGTGGAATGATCATATAAAATTAATTTTTGGTAAGGCGGTCACCAGGTTGAGATTCATTGGGAGAGTCCTTAGAAAATGTAGTCCATCAACAAAGGAGGTGGCTTACAAAACACTCGTTCGACCTATACTTGAGTATTGCTCATCAGTGTGGGATCCGTACCAGATTGGGTTGACGGAGGAGATAGAGAAGATCCGAAGAAGAGCGGCGCGTTTCGTCACAGGGTTATTAAGCGTGATAGCGTTACGGAGATGTTTAGCAAACTCAAGTGGCAGAGTCTGCAAGAGAGGCGCTGTGCATCACGGTGTAGCTTGCTGTCCAGGTTTTGAGAGGGTGCGTTTCTGGATGAGGTATCGAATATATTGCTTCCCCCCGCTTATACCTCCCGAGGAGATCACGAATGTAAAATTAGAGAGATTCGAGCGCGCACGGAGGCTTTCCGGCAGTCGTTCTTCCTGCGAACCATACGCGACAGGAACAGAAAAGGGAGGTAATGAGAGTGGCACGTAAAGTGCCCTCCGCCACACACCGTTGGGTGGCTTGATCAGTATAAATGTAGATGTAGTAGCGACAACAACGGGCGGTCGTAGTGAGTTCGATTACGGGGCTGGAATCAGCTGAGTGGTGATAGCAATAACGGGTGGCGGTGATTTGGGAACATCTGGGGAATAGAAAAAGATAGGGCAAATCAGTACAGGAATGAAGAGACACGCGAACGCAATCACAAAACCCTGGAAGCAGTGGGATCAGAAACCACTTTAATGCCTTTCTGTCTGTTTTAATTATTCGGGAGCTGACCGTTTGGTTTTAAACTTTGTTTTCTGCGTTTAATTTGATTGGGAAACCGTTGAGATTAAACTTAACATATACGTGGATGGACATGAGAAATGAAAGGTGTAAGTAGGCTGTTTAGGTTTTTATGTTGGTAACGCCACATAGCGCTCTGTATGAAAATCACTGATTGTGCTATGTGCAGTCTGTGGCTGGTTGGCATTGTTGAAATATTCGCTATTGTAGTGTTGGGCAGTTGGATGTGAACAGCGCTTAGCGTAGCGCAGTTGGAGGTGAGCCGCCAGCAGTGTTGGATGTGGGGAGAGAGATGACAGAGTTTTGAGAGCGGATGATCTGGACGTGTGTCCATCAGAGTAAATTTGTAGGACTGGATTTCTAGTTAGTGCCTTCAATAGTTAGAATCTTTTATGTAGCTGGCAGTACTGGCGCTCGCTATATTGCAGTAGTTCGAGTAACGAAGATTTTTATGAGGTTAGTGATTCGTGAAAGGTATAGGTTATTGTTAGTCGGGGCCATTCTTTTGTGGGGATTATATAAGTCAGATTGCGTTGCGCTAAAATATTGTGAGTCCGTTTAGTGATGATCAGAGTAAGTGAAGAGAAATGTCTGAGTACGTTGAGTTTTGCTCAGCTGTTTGAAAATCAAATAACGTAAAGGAGATTATCAGCACAATCATTAATAAATTTTTCTAAAGGGAGGTTTCAAAGGTTGCAATAAATTTTTCATCTATGATTATTACTTTACATATGAAATATTCTATTGCAGATTAATAAAAACGAATTTCTTTGAATGTTCCCAAAATAATGTTCAAGTTTTATTTTTATTCAAGGACTACAGCTGTTTGTACAAGAATGAAAATATAATTTTCCATCGAACTTAGCAAAGATTTTCACGTTGCACTGGATTTTTGTTTACTGGATATAGCCCGACTAGCTTTGAAGCATAAGACTATCTTTACTTTATGAATTCTTTTTTATATTTCTAAGCTCTCCTGAAGAATTATCCACTTTTAAATACACTTCACGTTATGTTCAGAATTTATCACTTTTTGAATGAAAATTTAAAAGAGCTGCAGCTTGTATCCACCTGTGAATGCACAAGATAAAATCTACTATCTCTTTGTATTCTGCCTATGGAATGCTGTGAAAAGAAACACGTTTTTATTTTCGTTCACCTCTACCTGCACCCTTTTTAGGATGTGGTCGTTATTGCGATGGTATATTTTAATCTGCCGCTGTTCCAGAATGCTCGCTCACGGTGCAGCTCCGTACTGCCAGCGATATCCAATAAAATGCTGGAAATTCTAAAATAAAATGGGTAATGTCCGGTGCGAACTTTGCAGTAATTGTGACAAACAGATTTTACTAGATAAATATATTTTAACAGAAACAATTAAAATCTTTACACACCGTTTACAATCCCAGCTACAAATGGCGTCGATCATCGACTTATGACAAATGAAGACTACGTAAGAGCCTAATGCAACGTTACGGGTTCCTCTCCCATTCAGTCTGTGCAGAAGGCAAGCGATTCTACTACAATATATTGCCAATTTATATCTTACCTAATTTTTGTACAGTCTTTGTCTTTTCTGATAACATATCCTTTCTTCTGTAGCGGTTTTCACATCCTCCGCCACAGATAGTATTTAACAGTCTTTGAATAATCATTTATAATAGCAAAATTCATAATTATCTTTTAAATGTCCTTTTGAAATACAATTAACAGAAACACATATAAATTATTTGTTGCAATGAACATTATACATCGAAATGTTCTTTTAACTTTCACTTTGGATGCATGCTGCCAGAGAACGTTACACCACGAAAGCAGAGACTGCTCATGAGGGGACCGTGAGCAGAATAGGAATGCCTTGGCGGGACCACCACAGTTGGAGAAAATCAAACCCGCTGATCCACAACATAATCCACTTAACGACAATGAGTGGCGGGAACTCTCGCGACAGAATGGTGCGGAACAGGACGGATCTCTGAGCAAGGTAAGTGCGAATGTTCTACACGTGGAAAAATCCAGCACACGGGACGATTTGTTACAGGAGGCTGCAGGCAGTAAGGTTTCAGCTTTTATGCCAGATATCACCACCTCTATTAGAGTATCAGTACCCAGAACGCACTTGAGCTGCATCTGCCTGTGTTCTATTACAGGTGAGGCAGTGTTTCGTAACTATGTGTGGCTACAGAGGCAGCGTGCAATATTTCTGCAAGGGACTTCTATCGACTTTTTGAGTACACGCCACACGGAGATGATGCTCTGTACTGGGTGAAACGAGGTCCGACACGATGCTACGACGTGCTCCGTGACTTTTGCTACTTCAGTGTATAAATGTACCGGATGTCTCTCTTAAAAGTCTTCAGGCACATTTCTTCTGGTTTTTCAGTAGATATTTTAAATGTGTAGATGCAGTCAGTCCAAACGTGTACTGGTCATCACGTCGACGGAAAGCTTCGGTTTGTTTCCGTTACACGCGAAATGCTGTTTGAAGCGGAATTTTACATTCTCATTCGTTAGAGCGGCCCGAGATTAGTCCAGCTTGGTATTCGTTTTAGCGATACGTATTAGCAGGAAAACTGGAAAACGGAGAGTGGCGGTAGCTATCAATTTGGGCCAGGGCCTTGTTGTCGCTGTTAGAGTATCGGTTATTCTTAGAGTTTTCCCGCTCCTGTTAATACAAATGGATGAAGCGAATGACGTTGTAGACTAGTTTGTGGCCCGTCCATCCCAATGGGTACGTGAAATTCCGCTTTGAAAATAAATTATTTTTTTTTAACGGGGAACAAACCGACGCTTTGCGGCGACAGTGGCAATCATGACAGGCGTAATGAACAGTATTAATTTCGACTGACTCCACCTACACATTCCAAACACGAAATTGAAAATATCTGTCGGAACACCAGAGCAAATGCGCCTGAAGACTCTTGGGTGGAATACCTACACCGAATATTGGAGAAATAGTGGCAAATATTTTGATAGGTGATACCAACCACAAGAACAAGAAAAAAAATACCTCGAACGTGGGTCTGGAAATGCATACTTTGTGAGATCTCTACACTTGTCCATTGTGGCTGAAGACGTTCGGGTGTGAATATGTCCGCCTGACACGCAAGGTAGATATTAAATAAACAAGTGATGTATGGCCACAGGTGCTGCCCCCATGATCCGTGAACCGAGCGAGGTGACGCAGTGGCTTGCACACTGGACTCGCATTCGGGAGGACGACGGTTCAATCCCGCGTCCGTCCATCCTGATTTAGGTTTTCCGTGGTTTCCCTAAATCACTCCAGGCAAATGCCGGGATGGTTCCTTTGAAAGGGCACGGCCGACTTTCTTCCCCGTTCTTCCCTAATCCGATGAGACCGATGACCTCACTGTCAGCTCTCCTTCCCCAAACAACCGAACCCCAACCCATGATCCGTCAATAGCGTTCACTACTGTACGTGTCTTTCCGTATTGACGTACTCCAGTGTACACAAGTCTGAGCACTGGGTAATCTACAGGCAGTTGTGTTGCATGTACTATAGTTTTAGCGTTGTTGGTGTGTGTTATTTTGTAGTAAATTGCTTGCAACTATGGGTATGTATCGCATTTATTTATTCGGAGTATGGCATTTAAGTACATTTCAGAATTGCATCACGTTATTCTATATTACATGGTTTCACAGACAAACATCTAGTCCCTGTAAGTCATATCGCAATGTTTACTGTCACTGTGATATTTGTACTGCACTGTGCACGAATAGGTTGGTAAATTTTCCATTTCTCTTCTGCTTGTTAACAATGGAAGCTTACTACTCATAAAGTGACATGACGGATATAATTATCTCCTATGGGTTAGCAATTGGAAATAGGCCGTAAGCACGTTCCCACTACGCAGAAAAATACCCACGTTGCAGAGTACCATGCGATAAGTTGTTGACCCAAAGTTTTCGGCTTCTTAAGGACACGGATTTTCTAGCATCCAAAAGACGAATGGTGGACCGAATGAGTCAGTTCACACACCTCAGATGCAGGGGGACATACCAGATTTGCTGGACGAAAGACGTGCAACAGCAGTGTGGGGATTTGGCGATTGACACCAACAGAAGGCATAAGTCATCCTGTTGTCCGGCTGGTACTGCTTGAGCTATTGCTGTATCCGTAACACCTTCAACACATCGAGGCACTAATGCCAGAGGACCACGATAGCCTATCATAGTTGTGTCATTGGCCCATACAGAAGCGTGCTGCAGGTCCACTGTTTTCGACGAAGAATTTATTTCTCTGATCCTGTGCGGTTCACAAAGGGTCGTGCTGTGGACTTCCGTACTCAGCACGTGTGGGCTTATGAAAACCCCTATGCTGCTGTACAAAGAGTACATCAACCTCATTTCTCCGTCAACTAATGGATAGACATTCTTGGTGATAAGTTACTAGGGCCATATATCCTACTCCAAACATTTAATGGAGCTCATTATCGTCAACTTCTTGTTAACATTTTGCTTACCTTGTCTGAGGAGGTACCACATCAGTAAAGACTACCGATGTGGTTTATGCATTATGTCACATTTCATCTGCAATGTGTGTGAATATCGGATGCTGACGCTTCATGTCTTTTGGAATGGTTGGGGCGGAGGGGGCACACCTTGGTCCCCTGTTCCCTCGACTTCAGTCCTCTGTAGTTTTGGTTATGGGAACAGTTCAAGGCGTTAGTCTTGCAGTACCACATGTATGTGAAATTAGAAATCGTTACCAGAGTCGGAGACTATTTAGACTCTGAAAAATCCCTTTAGATACAGTTTTGATATACATAATACAATGGAAATATGCTACTTGAAATTTGGCCCTTACATGAGGTCCTAGGGTGAACAATTTGTATAAAATTACTTAATAACTGTATTTTAAAAACAATTAATAATGCAAATCGAATGAAAGGAACACTAAATTCTTTAAATGAAATTCAAGTAAAAAATGAACTGGTGATTTATTGCAAAAAGTCTTCTTCGTACACAAGAAAACCAATAGACTAACTGTCTATCATGTTAGACTAATACTGACAATCAGCAAAAGCATAATGTCCAGGGAAGGATAATGTGTTCATGCTGCACATTCCCTCCACGATGTTGAGGCGAAATAAATAAAAAAATTAAATTTCTTGGTTTTTTGTAAAGAGGAAAAATTGTGGACATGGAATTGTAACTTCAGAATTTTTGAAATGCCTTTCTTTTTTTACGGGCTGTATTGACCAGCTTGAATGCGGACAAATTCAGTGCTGCGTGAAATATGCCTGTAATATAATTTACCATTCCGATTAATTACATTTTTGAGTTCTACGTCACTGTTGATTTAATCAGAGTTCTCACCTTAGACGTAGAATTAGTCCTTCTGCCACAATATTAATTCATTAGTCGTCCTCGATGTTCTTCTCTTTGTTGACCGTGTGTACCTTCCTAAGTCGGCATCGGTTCACTTCACGAAGACGGTGGAAACCAAAGAAATACAATGCTACGTCACTTTAAAAAATAGTGAGAAGTATCGAAGTGTTACGAAAATTATTTATTCACAAGACAACAAGACTTGCTCTGCTCGTCGCACAAATCATGATTACTAACAACATGGCTGCCTTTCCGCACAGTCCGAAATTACGTCCGTCCTCCACAAGGCAACAATCGAAAGTGTCTCTCAGCTCCTTCTTGGAGTATGAAACAAAAGAGATTCCAATTTGAACATTACAGAGATTATATTCTACATCCCTCTCAATTTGATCTTTGGCGCAGCCTTTAAGGTGTTGTATGTCTCTGCGTCGGAATGTGTCATTACAATGTGAATAAACCCTACGAATCTGAATTTTCCTATGTAGTGGTTCCTTGTCGGGACTAAAATGAAAAGAACCTCTCTTCGTATCCGGAATCTTACGGTACTGCGGTGGTGTACAACTATAAAATGGTAATCTCCCAGGCAAATTGGTGCCGCTACAATGTGCTCACCAATCACTAGCCATCTCGATCTACATCCACATCTACATCGATACTCTGCTAATTACGTTGAAGTGCCTTGCAGAGGGTTCTTCGAACCACCTTCAAAATTCTCTATTCTCCAAATGTCGTATAGCGCGCGGAAATAACAAACACCTACATCTTTTTCGTACGTGCTCTTCAAATGGTTCAAATGGCTCTAAGCTCTATGGGACTTAACATCTGAGGTCATCAGTCCCCTAGACTTAGAATTACTTAAATATTAACGAACCTAACCACACACACACATCCATGCCCGCGGCAGGATTCGAACCTGCGACCGTAGCAGAAGCGCCGTTCCAGACCGAAGCGCCTAGAACCGGTTGGCCACAGCGACCGGCTGTACGAGCTCTGACTTCCCTTATTTTATCATAGTGATCGTTTCTTCCTATCTAGATCGGCGTCAACAAAATATTTTCGCATTCAGAGGAGAAAGCTGGTGACCGGAATTTCGTGAGAAGATTGTTCCGCAACGAAAAATGCCTTTGTTTTAATAATCTCCATCACAAATCCTCCATCATTTCAGTGACACTCTCCCCCCTATTTCGTGTTGATGCAAAACATGCTACCATCTTTGCACTTTTTCGATGTACCTGCTAATAAAACGCAGTGTTGGGTCAGCCTTCCCCACATGATTTTCTGTGTGTTCCTTACAATTTAAGTTGTTCATAATTGTAATTACTAGGTATTTAGTTGAATGTATGGCCTTTAGATTTGACTGATTTATCGTGTGACGGAAGTTTAACGGATTACTTTTAGCACTCATGTGGATGACCCCACACTTTTCGTTATTTATGGTCGTTGCAATTTGTTTGCCGGCCGGTGTGGCCGTGCAGTTCTAGGCGCTACAGTCTGGAACCACGTGACCGCTACGATCGCAGGTTCGAATCCTGCCTCGGGCATGGATATGTGTGATTTCCGTAAGATAGTTAGGTTTAAGTAGTTCTAAGTTCTAGGGGACTGATGACCACAGATGTTAAGTCCCATAGTGCTCAGAGCCATTTATCTATTTCTTTGCAATGTGTTTTGATCTTCTGATGACTTTATTAGTCGATAACCGACAGCGTCATCTGCAAACAACCTAAGCGACTGCTCAGATTGTCTCGCAAATCGTTTATACGGATAAGGAACAGCAAAGGGCCTGTAACACTAAGATGTGTGCGTCAACACGAGATCTGCGCCCCCATGGAACTTGTGGACCGAGTTAAGTTGTCAGGACGACTTCCCAGTGCGGAACACCAGAATGATCGCCCCCTTCAGCGATCGAGCACGAGAAGTCTCCTCTACCCAAGAGTGTTCGATCATCCACATCCAACTCCTCAGTTTGGGCCGTCATGGCAACAAGCATGTCAGGTAAAACGTTATGTACTTCTGTCCAATGACAGCAGACGAATCAGAGCCTTGTATAAACAACTCAGAATTTCCAACAAGCCAAGCAAACGCCGCTGGAACCCCACCAGGTCAGGTTCACACAGCAGCAGGCCGCTCCTCGTCAAGAACTGGTCAGTTCTCTCCAGATGTTACCGGGTAAGACACTCAGCGTCAAATTCTGAGCTTCCTGGTGTCGTGACTCGTGACGTCACTATGTGTGCCACTGGATGTCAGACTCGGAAAAACTTTCTTCTTCAAGGCGTGAAAATGACTGTAATGCGTGAGTTATTGCCGGATTTGTTATGCGCTCTGTATGTGCTTTCACCCTGCTCAGACAGCAGCTGGTATAGATTTTACGCTTGTGAGCGTATATATACGTTGTTATGTGGCTAGCGGAGCTTGTGGACTGGCCCTGTTCGATTTCCTTTACGTACATTTATGTAATTCGAAAATCTGTGCCCAGACATCAGTTTACTAAAACAACGTGACAATTTTAAAAAACGCAAAAATGTTAATTCTAAAAAAAGGGAGATATTTTTCCGGCTCAGTTAAATACAAATCTATTCGTAAGTATTTGAGTTTCATATTGGAACAGTGTCGAGGTTAGAACCTCATATTCAGCATTTTTTTAAATTGTATTAATATTGTATTTTTTTGTCAACTGGAAATACTGAATTATAATATTCTAATGAAAATACGATTTTATTTGAGTCAAATCAAATAAATTAAAATTTGATTCAGACATGTGAAATGACTTGTCTATACTAATAAAACTCCCTGAAAGAATATCACTCTGCAGCAGAGAGTGCGCTGCGATGATACGTCCTCTCAGAACTAGAATAATCTGCCAGAAGGTTCCATCAGTAATACTGGTGCGCTTTATATGTTCGTTTCTCCATGTAATGGAGAAAAAAGAATTACTCGACATTCACAGTGACTAGAGTATGTACAAAAAGGGCAATCAATACACATTTGCAGTTGACCAGCAGATCGTTCTGCACATACAGTCTATCCTTTTGAATTTTTAAGTACTAGAATCTATTTCTGTGAAGGATGCTTATCACGATATTTATTTGGTCTTTCACTTTATTCACATGAACTCTGAGAGTTTTATGTGACTATATTATTTTGTTTCTGCAAACATAATTCGTTCCACCAAAATAGCTGGAAATCCCACAGCAGATCAGTTCCAGTCATTCCACGAGTAAGGAGGTACACGGCTCGTCTTGTCTGTAATTCAACCATGCCTAGACGGTCAATACCGTATTTTATCGCGTCCGCTTTGTTACTTTGTGCCAAGAAGGTCTCTCAACAAGGGAGGGGTCAGGCGTCTCGGAGTGAACCAAAGCTATGTTGTTCGGGTATGGAGGAGATACACAGAGAGAGAGGAAATCCCTCGTTCAGACCGTCCAAGGGCTACTACGGCAGTGGATGACCGTATCCTACGGATTATGGCTCGGAGGAACTCTGACAGCAACGCCACCATGTTGAATAATGCTCTTCGTGCAGCCACAGGACGTCTTGTTACGACTCAAACTTTGCGCTACAGGCTGCATGATGCGCAACTTCACTTCCGACTTCCATGGCGAAGTCGATCTTTGCAACCACGACATTTTGCAGTACAGGTGGGCCCAACAACACGCAGAATGGACCGCTGAGGATTGGCATCACGTTCTATCCACCGATGAGTGTCGCATATGCCTTCAACCAGACAATCGTCGGAGGAGGATGAATGCCTCAAGATACACTGTCCAGCGAGTGCAGCAAGGTGGAGGTTCCCTTCTCTTTTGGGATGGCATTATGGAGGGCGGACGTACGTCGTTGGTGGTCATGGAATGCGCCGTAACGGCTGTACAATACGTGAATACCACCTTCCGACCGATAGTACAACCATGTCGGCAGCATATTGGCGAGGCATTCGTCTTCATGGACGACAGTTCGCGCCCCCATCGTGCACATCCTGTGAATGACTTCCTTCAGGATAACGACATCGCTCGATTAGGGTGGCCAGCACCTTCTCCAGACATGAACGCTATAGAACATGTCTGGGATAAATTGAAAAGTGCTGTTTGTGGAAGACGTGACGCACCAACCACTCTCAGTGATCTACGCCCAATCGCCGTTGAGAAGTGGGACAATCTTGACCAACAGTGCCTTGATGAACTTATGGCTAAAATGCCACTACAAATACAGGCACGAATCAATGCAATAGGACGTGCTACTGGCTATTAGAGGGAGAGGTGTGTACAGCAATGTTGACCACCACCTCCGAAGGTGTCCCTGTATGGTGGCACAAGATGCAATGCCTGACTTTCATTAGCAATAAAAAGGGTGCAAAGGATATTCATGTTGATCTCAATTCCAATTTTGTGTACAGGTTCCGGAGTTCTTGGAGCCGAGGTGATGCGAAACTTTTTTGATGTATGTACATTTTTACATTGTCTGTACAGAACTGTATACACTGTTAGCGTAAATAGCTCTAGGGAGGTGCATTATAGATTCAGTAAGCGTACAATACTTCAAAACTCGTTTACTACCTCATTTTCCGCAATTTGATCTTACGTTCTTGCCTCAGTGTCAGAGGTACAACAACAGAGTTTGCGCTTGGCTGTCATCCATTCGTATGTTCCGCTACATTTTTGGAGAGAAACCCGGTTGCCGCACAGTCGCGGCGTTGGCCTCCCTCTCTCTCTCTCTCTCTCTCTCTCTCTCTCTCTCTCTCTCTCTCTCTCTCCGTCTCTGGTGCCAACTCGCTGAGTGTGACACCTAGCGGCAGCACTGGGTACCTTTGGCGCGACGTCGCGAGTCACAATCCCAGAAAGCTAAGGAATTAACGCCGGGTCTTGAGACTCAGACCTGCTAGCCGCCAGTGGCGCACGCAACACCAAAGATCCCACCCTCCTCCGCGTGACCCCTGCGGGCCGCAATGTAGCTGCCCTGCCGGACTTATAACCGGGGACTCAATGCTCTGAGCGGTGAGCAGGCTGTCCCTCCCTTATTCCCATTGTTGTGTGCCTCGGATGTTCTACAACTCTTGGGGAAACGAACTCCGAGGTTCCCACGAATTCTCTCAGCTGAAGTGATGTAAGTTAAGACACACAACCTCTGGAATTTTATCAGGCACAATAGTGAAAATCAAGTATATTAATGAGAGTTTAATAAAGTGATGAGAATCGTGTTCCAGCATTTCTCCGTCATAAGGAGCGGATGGTGTTAGTTTATCAATGGATGGAGCAACCCAGATTGCTTGTAACATTTCAGCCGACGCCACGCCGGTCAATGATACCGAGACACTACAGGATCGCGTCTTCGACGCAACAACGAGCAAGCGTATTTCGGAGAGTGCGTGATCTCTTAAGCTGAGGAGCAGAGCGATACATTGCCATTGGAGGAACGTCACGTTGAGCACCTCATATGAGAAATGTCATTAACGGATATCAGGATGGACGGCTCCTATGGACAAGTGTGCAGATCACAGAAAGTATGCGTTTCCCGATCCACGTTATAACATCCCAGCTTCCTCAACCAAATTATAACGTCCCAGGACTTTCTGCACCAAATTATAACATTTCAGCTCCTCAACACCAAGTTAAAACGTTGCATTAGGAGGTGTCTGCTTCGTGTAAAAGGTCTTGAGTTCATATTGACGACAACAAGTAATTCTTCATTACAGACATTTATTTACAAGCAGAACTGACAGACTTCACAGACTCAACAACTGACTCTCCGAGCTAACCGCACTGCATATCCGAACTGGCAACTGACAACTCCTAGGTGTATTAATATCTTTCCAAACAATGAGAGTCTTTGACAATGTTTTGTTTACAATACGATAGCAATTCACGACTTAAAACTAAATTAGACATCACAGAATTTTAGTTCAGATTAAAGTAAGTAAGAGGATCAGTACATATAAATTTTTACAAGCATAATTTCCAAATTGATTTTATAACATTTTTCTACCAGCTTCTGGATAACCTTCACCAGATTTGTACCGGTGTTTCCAGAAATATCTTGACATTTGATTCTGGATATTTCTTGAGTGATTTAGAACAACTATTTATATGTAAAATGATTTAAATCGTGTTTCAAAACGTAAATAAATCTTTTTAGCAATAGTTCTTGATACAAATCGTCTTTCGAAATTAGGTTATGAAACAGTTTTCACAAGTTTTCCTATTTTTGCGATCATAATATACAATTTCTCCATTGAAAGTTCCAGAAGTGTGCATTAAACGTTCATTTCCAGACTTTCTCTTTAGCTGGTGAGTTTTTAAAAGTATCTTGTCCATATTATACGAAATAATTTAGCTCAAAACTGATAATTTATACAATTAATCAGAGCTACAGCAAACAGTGAGTCTTTCTTTTACAAAATGAAATATAATTACAAAATTGAATGAAAATAGGTTACTAACACTAATATATATTTACATTAATTCTATTTTTGTTCTTTCTGTGCAAAAGTCCTAATATTGACACAGTACAATATTTAAACATCACCAAAGTTTCCCTTTACATTTTGCATATCTGTATCGACATCCCCTAAAAGTCTACAGTATCGAATACTTCAATATGTCCCAATATGTCCTGTAATGTTACAACGTGTAATGGATTTTTTTTCTTGTTTTGGGGGACAGTCCCACCTCTCGAAATATTCGACACTTTGCACTACAGGTTAAAAGAAGAGTGACGAACATAAGATGCCTTCAATATTTATTAACGTTGTGGGTGGTTCTCTTGATTTATGCTAACTTTTTTCCACCCTACGTCTAGATCTGGTTTTGTTCCCTGCATATAAAATTATATGCAAGCGTTTCTATCGCACCAGAAAGGATGGAGGGGGTTTGATGTAAGATCTATTCGTGGTTTCTCCCTTATCGAAATCGTTTCCCATATGAATCCAAGCTACATCGTTAGCCTCGTGGCTATTGAGGTTGATCCTCAAAAAAACGTAGTACTAATAGTTCAATCCAGAACGGTTTAGGTAGCCTTTACGGTACTTGGGTATAGCTGTGTGGTTGGTATCCGAACAGACATCCGAAGTAGTGTGGCGGTAATGCTTCAATCTGTCCGAAGAACAGTTCCAGCTTTATAAATGTAGCCAGAAGTGTATCGTGGCTAATGGAGTTGATCATGAAGACCGATTAAAGTATTTTCCTAATATATTTTGTTGCCCTTATTTTATAAAACCATTCGGTGGCTTTCTAAGAGGTACTTTGTGTTAGGAGTACGAAACGTAAATAAAATTACATTTTCACACGTTTTTCTTCAGGCAGAATGAGGTAATAAAGCCAGTCGATACCTATCGTATAGTGCAACGACATAGTTGCTTACTGGCTGAGTATTTTTCAAGAGATCCTCTCACACAGACTGGTAATTTACACTGTTTTTAAGAGACACTCCGAGTGCGCCGTATCAGTCACTCTTTAACCTGTTACGTAAGGCGATTCGTTCCTGCTGTTATCTTTTGCGTGTATTCAGTCCCGCAACCTATAACCGTGCATTCGGGCGGTAATCAGTTATCGGTGCGTTATTGTAGTCTAAAAACTGAATCCGTTATAGTAACTCTTTTGTTTACTCACTCGGGGTCCCACCGTTTTGTACACAACTGAGGTGAGAAGTAGTTGTGACGTTCTCTACGGCGACATCAAAAACCCATTCTGAGGTGGTGCCGTCGAAAGCGTAAACCGAAGCAATCGGACTGGATTCGAATACATCTTTCGAAAGCGAGTACAAAAGAATATTATCACAGGACTTTACAAACAGGTTTTTCAGAAATTCCTACCAGTTCACTTACTTAACTTATTTAATATTGCAACGCGTTTCGAGCTATCACCTCTTTATCAGGCAAGCCGGCCGCGGTGGTCTCGCGGTTCTAGGCGCGCAGTCCGGAACCGTGCGACTGCTACGGCCGCAGGTTCGAATTCTGCCTCGGGCATGGATGTGTGTAATGTCCTTAGGTTAGTTAGGTTTAAGTAGTTCTAAGTTCTAGGGGACTGATAACCACAACAGTTGAGTCCCATAGTGCTCAGAGCCATTATCAGGCAAAATATGACAAAACAAAAAACATTCAAACAGAATGGACATAGACCTTAATGCAAGTATTTTTTCAGTCTTGTCGTTTGTTGTGGCTTTCCTGCAGAGAAAGTCAAATAGAAGCCGTATGAGAGCGCGTTTACTTCGTTTTCTTGTCTGTAGATGAATACTGGAGCACTCCGTTCATCAGAAAAGGCTGCCGTCTTGTGGCCACTGTGGCTTTAAATTGTAAGCACACCACGTAGCTCACTCGGAAAACATGAATAACTGATCTGGCTACTTCAGTATTATGGGCTTAATTTGTATTATTAGTTCACTTTTCTCGGACATGAGCAGACATCCACAAGTAGCAAATAATGTGACCGTGGCTTCCAAGTTAAGGTTCTTCGGTTAATCACAAGGCGTCTACTTCGGTAATAATCTTGCTGGCATTTCGATGATCTTTCTTGGGATTTCTTCATGATTCATTACATTCTTGCACGTGCTACCTTTTTATAGTTTTATGCACTGTGAGATATAATATCTAGCGATTTTAAAAAGCGAGTGAATCAAGCTGCGTCGGATAGAGGTGGAGGGGATAGCTTCAGTTACGTTTGACGCGAAATAGCATTTAGTCATAATGGAGCGTACACTGTCAAAGCATTTTATCAAAACGGTAGTTCGTACCAGCTAGCACGACGTGCAATCCGCAACCACTTCAGCGTTAATCGAAATTGGCCGCTGCACCTGCCTGGGCGATTAAAATGTGGCTGGGGAACATTGAGGAGACGGCGCCAACTGGGAGACCAAAAACTGTGCGCTCGCCTGAAAAACATCGAACGTGTACGCCAAATGAAACGCGTATAGCACGTGTGATTTGACACGACACTACAGCACGACACGCACGTGCCGCACGAGTCGCGCGGCTGCAGTGCATATTGCGACACGTACACCGTACTTAGCACGCGCCGACTGGCGACGCTCTGCGCTGACAGAACCGTAGGGCGCGCACCTTTTTATCTTTCTCTAATAATTTACAGAAACTATTCACTGAAAATATTTGATTTTTTTCCGTACTTGTGGCTTTACGTGTGAACTTCTTGGCCAAGTGCCTATCATCTGGCTAATAGTCATGCTTACTGTGATCTACACATTTTAGTAAGTCACTACGCAAAACTCAAAAAGTTTGCAATGAAAAATAGGGGGCGCTATGATTTTGCGTTTGGTGAGTATTACAAAATATGTTTATGAGTATGAAATTCAGCTAACATATTAAATTTTTGTTTAGACTTAGGAGGAGGTCTCCATCTGTCTTCGATTTCGAGAAAATGGATCCCATGTAGAGCATTCACTCCCAATCTTACGCCACGGGAATGAAATATTCCTACATCACTGGTATTTCCTAAACCGCTCGAGACATCGAAACAAGATTTTGGTGAATGATGACACAAGGAAGAGAGTACTTTGCCACCCCGGCCGGTGTGGCCAAGTGGTTCTAGGCGCTTCAGTCTGGAACCGCGCGACCACTACGATCGCAGGTTCGAATCCTACCTCGGGAATGGATGTGTGTCATGCCCCTAGGTTAGTTAGGTTTAAGTAGTTCTAAGTTCTATGGGACTGATGACCTCAGATTTTAAGTCCCATAGTGTTCAGAGCCATTTGAACCATACTTTGCCACGTCGTAAACACACTGAGCTTTCTTATCTATCACGGTATATCAGTAGTTACACTTCCCTATTTATTTTTTTTTCATTCCACTGTCTATTTTTTTTAGAGTTATCGACAGCTAGTGAGACAAGAGTGTCCTAATAAGAAAGTAAACATGAAATTTCTTCTCTTATGTTGCCACAAACCGTCACAATGAGTTTTTTGGTAAGATATTCGGCTCTCTGGTCGCCAATTACTTGTTTAATGAGACAGATTTCTAAAACAGTGTGTCACAATAACTGCTGCAAAAATGAGTTTATGCAAATCATATTGTGTTTTGGCAAAAGAAGTGCTCTCAAACCCTTCAACAAGAGAAGTGTGGCCGTTACTCGCAAATGGTATTGCATCTTCGAATGAGACGAGGTTAACAACTCACACGAAAATAAATCGCTAATTCTGTTGGAATTTTTGTTGAATCTCACAACCCATTTTATTTTTAACACCGAGCGACTGAAATGGAAACTTACCAAAGAGTTTTATTCCTTTCCTTCATCTGAGCAATAGCAAAGTAATGAAGAGCGTGGTCTTCAGGCGGGATACCACGCACACTACTGATGCCGGTTCCTCACCAACGCCTTGCCAAACTGACAGACCGTGGTTCGCGAATAAAATAGTTGTTACTGAGAAAAGTAAACAACTGATACGTGGCACAACACAATGGCCAGTGTATCGTCAGCAGCTGCGAATAAATCGCGCGACAGGAATGCGGAAGCCAGCAAGTGTGCTTTGTGAGAGGAAGAGTTCACATCGTTCCGAAAACATTGTCACCATTACATTTCTACATATCACCACACTCTTTCAGGATATTCCTACTTTTATAATAGTACCGACCACTAATTCCTTTGTGTAGCCTGTTGTGTAATTAGTTTATTAATGCTGATAGCGTGTATGCAACCACTGAAATACTTTTCCTCGTCACGACGAGCCGATTAAAACATCGTTATTTACGAGGGCTTCTCGACTATTTCGGGCTTGCAATGGAAATGTCACGTCCACATGTACGAAGTATAACGTCTCTTATTAGACCCATATCCACATGATGATATGAAGTACTTAAGTTTTACTATCTCGGACGCTTTTTACCAGGAGCGCAAAGGGGTCATACCTGTGGAAATTATGCCTTCCCGACTTTTTGTAATGGATCGCAGAGATACTTCAGCATAAGAGGCAGCAAGTAGGTAACCTTGTTTTACTTTCCTGTCTTGCTTCTAGATGACACGATTTTATAATATTCCTTACTTCCTTATTCACTACCCTCACGGTAAATCGTCTGTCCCTTCTTACGTTCTGAAAAAATTGTGGAGGCAGACGATATACTTTCAGTGGCTAATGGCTCACCGGTTATTGAACTGTGCATTGGGTTTTTTGACAAAGAATAAACAAAACAAAAGAACTGTACATATGTATGTAAATGAAAACTATTACGTGCTAACGAAAATGGACGGAGCGCTTAAACAGCGAAAAAAAGAACACTGCTCAGTGATAGAAAACTTCAGTTTACATTACAGGCCGTACTCTTCGGATGGACAATACTTCCACTGCCCGTATGCGCCATGCCGAAGTGAGTATATGGCAGAACTGCCCTCCCGCTCCCCGCCTCACACATCCGTCAGTACCCGCGTGACGCGCGGCGCGAGAAACTGCGCCGCTACCACAAAGCCGCGCGACCTGGCGCAGGCGCGTGTCGCGTCCCAGTCGCGTCGCGTCGCAGTTTGCGCGGTCCCATTTGAACCTGTGAAGTTGCAAAAACGCGCGCTAAACTTGGGATTTCAAAGAGAACGGTAGGAAGGATTTAACCCCAGGATTTGCACTTTCACCCCTACAAAATCTAAACGGTACAGGTCCTTAAGGGAATAGATTATGTGATCCGCAGCCGCTTCTAATTAAAAGTTTTGGTCATGATTATTCGGGACCAGGACATTGTAAACCGTTTGTGGATGAGGGATGAAGCTCACTTCCGTCTCTCCAGTTATGTGAACAAGCAGAACTTTCGATTTTGCAGTGACGTTAATACTAGAGAACTGCATCAGCAACCACTGCACTGGGCAAAAGTTACTGTGTGGTTCGTAATGTCTTCAATTAGGGATCATAAGGCCAAACGATTTTTAAGTTGTAACAGTGACTTCGCAGAGATACGCTAGTAAGCATGAATATTGTCAGTCGTTTGTTTCCAAAGATATGGCCTCCCGAAATGGGTACATTGCATGGCCCTCTTGTTCACTGGACGTCACATGTTTGTGACTTTTTCTTTGGGGTTATCTGAAGCGGAAAGTTTAGCAAGATAACCCACCTCGAACAACTGAAGCCCTGAAAGAGTGGACGCGACAGGAAGTGTGATGAGTCAGTACAAGGTCTGGCTGGAGGAATGCGTGCTTCTAAGCGGACGCCATAATAAGACAGTTATCTTGAAAAAGTAACTGAGGAGGAGGAGGAGGACATTAGTGTTTAACGTCCCGTCGACAACGAGGTCATTAGAGACGGAGCGCCAGCTCGGGTGAGGGAAGGATGGAGAAGGAAATCGGCCGTGCCCTTCAAAGGAACCATCCCGACATTTGCCTGAAGCGATTTAGGGAAATCAGGGAAAACCTAAATCAGGACGGCCGGAGACGGGATTGAACCGTCGTCCTCACGAATGCGAGTCCAGTGTGCTAACCACTGCGCCACCTCACTCGGTGAAAAAGTAACTGACGTTTTACTGTTACAGAAAACACTTTTTCGTATATTTTAAGATTATGAAATAGAAAAAGTGTCTTTATTTAACAGCTTTTCAAAAATCGCTCTTTATTATGCCTCACCCTGTAGTTGAAACTCTCTTCTTCATTTAGCTCATGAGGCCCTCAGCTTTAAAAGAATTTATTGTGTCGTAAACACAGTACTATTTCAATATGCTATACGAGCTTATTTTAGGAAAGACACACGGGAAATATATAGTGGTAAATGCGAAAAACAAATACAGAACTAGTTCTCTCACAAATGTTATGACTACTCTTATTTTTTATTTGGGGGACTTATGAAATCTGAATATTTTCGTAGTCTCCATGAAATAGCTGTGTTAATCTTAGATAACGGTGGGTGTGATTAACGTCTCTGACTGGTGGTGTGGAACTGTCTCAAGTGAAGGACAGCAGTAATTGGGTTATTCAGATACACACAGTAGACGATTGTAACTGCACTGTTTACGTGGAAAGAACCCACACATATTACAAAAAATTGATGTATGTACGTATGTGGCACATCTCCCCCTAGGCCACTGGACTGATATGGACCAAAGTTTGTGCACATACCACTTACTGACAGGTAACAATCATAATTCAGGAGGTGCGGCATCATAAACGATGAGATGCATGAAAATCAGCCGCACCATGCCTGATGTTGAAATTTGCTTCTGTACTACTAACTCTATTCGTAACAAATTTCGCAGACATTCGCAGCGAAAGGCACATACAAAACTATATCATGATGCCACACATGATTCGGGAGATCCGACGTCATGAACACCAAGATGTGTGAAGAACTGCCGGAGTGTGCCTAATGTTTATATTTATCCTTGCTGCTCACTCTGTTAGCAACATATTTTGCTGACGGTATCGACATACGCCGCTGAATGCGCCTACATGAATGCATCGTTGTAGGACTCTTTACTGCCGAGCCACTCGTGCAGTCGAGTGAAGTGACTCCAGGCAGCGCTTTTGGCAGCTTTCAACTATGAGGCGCAAACGGTTGTAGGCCTCGCCACAGAGGCGTGCAGATACTCGAAGCAGCTGTGCCAAGCGCATCATCCCACGCCGAGCCTACTGGCAGGTGTGCGTGCAAGGTTCCTCGTTGTGGAAAACTAGCAAAGTGAACACCCCGACCGACAGTGCCGGCTGTCAGCTAGTGTACAATAAAAACATTATGACAGGTGACAGACTTACGTCATTCAACAGTCTCTGGTCAATGAATTAGTTCTTTCTTATGATCTTAATGAATTATTGTCAATGTAAACAACAAGACACCAACAGACATAGTGATAAATGGTTCAAATGGCTCTGAGTACTATGGGACTTAACATCTGAGGTCATCAGTCCCCTATACCTAGGGTAGTTAGGTTTAAGTAGTTCTAAGGACAGCACACACATCCATGCCCGAGGCAGGATTCGAACCTGCAACCGTAGCAGCAGCGCGGTTCCGGACTGAAGCGCCTAGAAACGATCGGCCACAACGGCCGGCAAAAGCGATAAATGAGGTATTAGTGAAAGATACTGGCTTATTAACATGGCTTGCTTCAAATTTTCAGAAAATGTAACTGATTCGAATATTTGACTAACGTAAAGCCTACCAAAATCGGCTGTATAGTTACGTTCACAGTCTGCACATAACTTTGCGGTGCACGGCCGTTGCCCCTGATAACAAAGTGCGAGTGCACCGCCCTCGTGGATAACATTGCGCCCCCTAGAGTGTGCAGCTGGAACACTGATAGAGGCAGAACATTCCCATTCGTCTGGTGCGCTCTCAAGTGTCATTGATACCTTCTCTGACAATGATCTCTTACCTTCGCCATCAAAATGGCCTACCTCACTGGGAACGCATTTCTGGCCATATGTCCGCATGACCTTTTTTGCTCCTTTTGCTGCGGAAGCTGTGATCTCTGTATCTTGAAACAATACAAACCAAGGGAAAATCGAAATCACTATCTCTCGCCAATAAATAAACGATCTCTATAATCATACAACACGAGCGAATTGTGTTAAGTAACTGATCGTTCATTTTGGCCGCTGTGCACAACGCAAATACCGTCTCCTTGCGATGAACAGCTTACGAATAGAAGAGGTTATAGTTATTATTTGCGGGTCGTCTTGCCCCTCAAAAACTGGAGGGCAGTAAGTGATCTTGAAATTCGGCGACGTTCCTGGGTGCATTACGTGCTCCCACTTCTGGCCATATGAGGGTACGACGAGAATTGTCCATATAATCGTTCCGATGCGCTCACGTGTTATGTTTTGGAGAGGCATACCGTTGGTTGGGCAAATTGATCATGGTACACTCGCAGGTCAGCGGCATTGTGACACTGCATTCGTTTCCCATGCGTATCTTTTCAGGCTGTATGCGACCCTCACTGTACTTTTAAGGACGACAATGCGTGATCGCATCGAAAGCACTGGTGTAGGAGGTCTTTGAATGAGTGGATGTTCGGCAAACGTAAACACCGTGGGCCACGTCGTTATGCATTGGGGATGCATACCGCAGCTCGCCTACATGTTCCAGCGACCATCCAGAGTTCTCAGTCAAACTTGTTGAGGAATGGAACGCTCTACCACATTTCCTTACCAACCTCGTGCCCAGCTTGGGAGCTGGTTACAGAGCACGCACAGCTGTGTTTGGTGATCACATGCTTCATGGAGAACACGTTCCGCCTTTTGCAATGTGACTACTGTCTTTGAACAAAAACGTCAGTTATGTTCGTATCATTGCATGCTGCTTTGTTACCATCTGTACCATGCAGCAGCAATTATTTCTATTTTGCTTGACAGTGACACAACATGTGAAAGTTACTTTGGCCCGGAGTTTCGCAAAGCACTATAATCGAAAACGAAAAAGGTCTGACGGGGTCTATTGGGGTGAAGTGAGACCACGGGGGCTGATTCCATACCACTGTGGCGGCTCCTTTATTGTATGAAGGACTGAATTTAGTTGAAAGTACTTGATCTTCATTTGTCGAGTATATGCTGAAGATTAAAGTTAATCGCATGTGAACCGGTACTTTCAGAGACTAAAATAAAGAGCTCCTGCAAACGCTATTTACTATTCTAAAGAAATGTGACTGGGATCCTAGAATACGCAACTGACTACAACTGTATGTAAGCAATATCTGTTTCTGGTGCTCCATTTATGACAATATGAGAATAGGGGGGGGGGGGGGGGCATAGGATAGTGTACCTACAAACACATCTTCTTTCTTGGTCGGTGTTTCAGTTAGTCACCGATTTTAGAACTATATGAAGCAACGCGTACTAGAGGACGCGGTAAGTAGTTCCTGGCATTTTCGACTGCTGCTGTTGTGGGGCCTGAGGTTTTGTTTTCTGCAGGGTTTGCAAATATAACGAGTTCTACATATTTAGTGTTGTGTAATATATTAAAGATATTTGGAGGATACTGTCTGTTCTATGGTTAAAGAATTTTGTGGTGAATAAAATATTGTTTAATTTTGACTAGTTACATAACGTGTGGATGAATAAGTTATAGTTCGTGGGTCACAAACCATCTCGTACCTTCAAACGGAAGACCTTGCACCATGGAGTATATGAGATTTGCAAAAGAAGTATGTTTATGTAATGTATTAACGAAGTTACCAGTCTCGAAAAGGGAAATTTGTGATAGCTGCAACAGCTTCTATTTCAGATCGTTGTTAACTTCTAACTGGTTTTTGATAAAACGATTGATTTCGCTTGCTGATTATTCTTGTGTAGTAGAGTAATAACGTAAGACATTTCTCATAGAGAAATACACTACTGACAAAATTTTTTCTCGATTGCAACGATTTGAACTGATATTTGTACCTAGGTACATGACCATGTTGTATCTTGGAACAGTCTCTCATTTGTCAAAAATCTTACTTTTCCGGAGTAATTGTAATTTCAGAAAGAAAGTGCACCACTCCTAAAGTGAATGCTGTCATTTCAAAATAGAATAACAAAATGGAGTAAAGGTCTATTAAAGTGTGAAAGTCTGAAGTGTGTTCCACGGTAAAACACTTTTCGCTAATAATTGTCAAAACTAAGAACAAACACAAAACGCTGTCCGAGCATATAAACGATCGATAGTCGAACTAAAAATCTGAATGCCGGGTGTTCGGACAAACTTCTAGGACTTGTAGAAGGGAGACAGGAAAGAATATTTTGAGTACAAACCCATGCCCAGGAATGTACCGTTTCAGTTCTACAATGGTTTCAACTTCGATTTTTAACTCATCCACTTCTGTTTGAGGGATTAAATTACGCATAAGGCAATACAAAACAATTCGAAATGAAACATAACGGAACACCTGTTTATCACTTAAGCACATTTGTTTGTGTTAAGACTCCTCGCCCTGTCCATCTGTCACCATATCGTTTGTTCAGATGTCTGCAAACTGCACGATACAAGCGAGTTGGTGCATCATCATGCTGAAACCACATTTCCTGATGGGCAATCACTGGCACAGCTTTCAAGGACGGCCCCAATATCTTTTGTAGAGACATAAGAGATGCAAGACCAGTTAGAGTGGAAGGAGGTACGGCCCAGTTACACGACAGTCTGGAATGCCTGCCAACAAACAAATATCCAACAGGCACCGAAGCCTCGGAATGTGCTTCGCATGGAGCTTTTTGGCTGCCAGACATGGCTGTTTAGCGAATTCAGAACACAATCCCTCCCCAGTGAACTCACATTTGTCTGTGAACAGGAGTAGTTGGGTAAGGAAAGGATCAGCACATTTTGTTAGCGCAGGTTGCCTACATCAGGAGCAAGCATACATTCAGTGGAAAACCTATTGGTCTCTTTTGATTGACAAGTCCTTAACTTACTATTTTGCTAAGTGGATTATGTCCACCTGAGGATAATCCGTCATTCCAAGAAACCCTCCACACTCCTCCCTTCCCTCTCCTTCTCCCCACTTCTCCTCCTTCTCCACCACCCCTCTGGAAATTGTCTCGCAATACAAGCACACTTATGATATGGACCCATTTGACTAATTAATTAAATCGACCAATTAATTAACCCCTCCCTATCTGGGACACCCCCAGCAGTTCCCCTCCCCTCCCCTCCACCTCCAGGAATTTGTCTGGAAAAAGACCCAATTGATTGGCTAGCAGGTGGAAAATTGATTGCAGTGTATGGAATATTGTTTAACCCTTTATTTGGCAGTGTTGCTTTCAAGCAACATCACATTTACCTTGGCCTTATGGGACAACAAACTCTTCCCAGTGCATTTTACTGGCATTACTGCCTCCAGGCAACATTCCTTTACACACTGCCAACGCCAGTTTTTGTAATAGCTTAAGGTTTTCCACACGAGATAGCAGTTTGTGCAGTGGTGTTACAGAGATCTCCTCGTGTGAGCAACAGAGGTGTCTTATTTTGGTTCTAAAAGAGTGGATTTAAATAGATTGAAGAAAAACTGCTAAGATTACTGGCAAGATATACCCAGAGGTAAGTTTACAGCAGAAATATTTCAATCTTTGTTTGGAAATACGTAAGTAGTATAAAACTTTTATGTTGCCTGTGAGCAACATTGCCTATAGTTGGGACATGTGCCATTAGTATATTACACATGTTTACGGTGTGACAGAGAAGATATTTTTATTTTTAGGGGCTTTTTAGCAATGGATTCCAGAATATTTTATGGAATTGAAAAAGCGAGAGGAATAGTAGTTCCACTAGAAAACCCGGCTTTGTCTGATCTAAGTGAATCTGATGACACTGAACTCGAAGCTTTGGCAGGCTGTAGTGATTCCAGAGCGTCAATCTCAGTTCCATAACCAAGTTATACCAGACACTGATTCTGATTTAGGAAGTGAAATCTCAGAAGCTGAACATGTGCAAGGACCTTCTGCAGTGAATCCTTCTAGTGCAAGTGGCAGTCAAGTGAAAAAGTAAATTACAAAAGCAGTCACTTACATGTGGGTAAAGGAAGATACAACTGCTAGGGCAGAAAGTCTCTCTCCTGTGTTTTCTGATGAAGGCAATACACCACTGGGTTATTTCAGAAGATTCTTTGATTCAGAACTAATTGACAAAATTGTGCAGGAAACGAACTTAAACTCTGACCAACGAACTACACGTCAGTAAACAGCAATATAAATTAAATAGAACAATTTTTCGGTGTTCTGATATACATGGGTCTTGTTTCTATGTCTTAGTAGACTGACTATTGGTCTCAGTCAATGAACTGTGAAAAATTCACCAGCATTTTCAGTTTGAAGCGCTTTCAGAAACTCCGCCGATACCTGCATTTTACGAGCAATGAGAATGCTGTGAACTGTTCTGAAAGACTTTTGAAAATAAGACCTGTTCTTGAGTCAATTGTATAGAACTGCCGTGAGCAGAAACAAGAGTCGGCATTTTCTACAGATGAGAAGATGGTTGCATATAAAGGTACAAGAGCAGGTAATTTGCGCCAATATATTCAAATAAGCCACACAAGTGGCGTTTTAAGATTTTTGTTCGTGCTGGTGTGTCTAGAGTTGTCTATGATTTTCTTCCCTATACTGGCAAGGGGATGATAACTGATCTTGCTGATGACGTGAAAATAATGGAATTGGAATACTTTTATTTTGACAATTTATTTTGCAGCCTTGAACTTAAAACATACTTAAAAAACATCAAAACATTGAGTCCATGGGCACCATAAGGAGGAACTGAATAAAGAACTGTCCTCTACATGACGAGAAGCGGTTACTGAATGACGAGTCAGCTATGACTACAGGAAGGACAGTCACTCCGACCTCATTTTAGTAAGGTGGGCAGGCTATAAAATCGTGACACTTGCAAGCTCGTTTTTTGGTGTCCAACCACTCTCAACAGGAAAACGATGGGACAGCAATCAAAAAAGAATTGATGTGCCCTGTCCCAGTAATGTACGTCAGTACAACAAGCACATGGGAGGAGTTGATCTTGCTGGTATGCTGATAGAGCTCTACAGAGTACCAATGAAAACTAGGCGATGGTACATGAGATGGTTTAGATTTATTCTAGATCTGAGTGTTTTAAATGCTTGCCTGCATTTTTCGAAGAGAATCTCTGGACAAAAAGACCTCATCAAAGTCATTTAGGGCAGATACTGCCAATGGTTTGATATTTTCAGGTAAAAGTAAAGTAGGAAGACCTTCAACAGACAAACCACCACCATAAAAGAAGAGGAGGAAGGCAACAGCTCCGACTGTTACACAAGATGCCCGATTTGATAATATGGAGCATTGGGCCTGTATACGGTCCCAAAGGTCGTTGTCGTTATTGTCCGTCTGAATATTCTACAGTCATGTGTTCCAATTGCAATCTAGTATTGTACTTCGATCCAAAGAGGAACTGTTTCCAAAAATTCCATTGCAAGAAGAACAAGAAGGGAAAATGAAACAGTTCTATTACACAGCAGGAATGCATAAATGTGTTTATAAATTAAATTATTCACGTACGGCAAACATTTTGCTTCAGGTTATCGGCAAACTCCTTTTTCCTATAATATGTATAAGTGTGATCTACTGCTGGCAATGTTGCTTGTAAGCAACGTTTCATAATTTTCATAATTTTTGTCAAAAATTTCTAAAACTGACTGAATTGTATTTCTTTAAGTATAATAAATAGATATAAGCACTTAATTTTTTTTATTTTCACCATTTGCCAAATTAAGAGTTAAAAAGTTTCTCATACACAAAACAATGTGTGAAAGATTCTTTATTTAAACAATTTAAGGGATACAAGGCAGTGTATATCATACAGTTCATTTATTTACTTTAAATATTTAAATAGACAAAATTCCATTACCTACAAATTCTTTGAGGGTGAGAAGATACTTGGAATATTAAACAACTTCGAAATTTTTTTTTTAGCCCACACGCCCAAACACTTCACTGGGCTTGTCATTCCACGTATTACTATATGTGGAGGCCACGCTACCCCTGCTCAGGTCCGTGACTGGCCACTATGAGAGCAGACGTTGCAGTAATCCCCAAACAAAAGAGCTTCTGATGGTGGCTGTTCTTTATTATTTGATTGCTGAGAAATTCCTGTTCAAGCACATGCTCTCTCTCTCTCTCCCCTATCCCCCTCTCTCTCCCTCCACCCCCCCCCCCTCATCACAACCGGTCATGTCCTGTAGTGTAACCCTGCTAGGACTGCATTCACCATTGGCCATGGTCGGATCGAATCACACACAAAGCAGCATTTACCTAGTAAACCCCACCTGTGCATTTCTTAGAGTGAGGTAATATCTCCATCAGATTGATTGTCTAATTAATTAAATCGATGCCCTTCGTGTGGGACAGTTTTCCGTTGCTTTCTATTGGTGGATTACTAGGATTAGAATATTTGATGTGATTCGATCCTACAGCTTCCCAATTTCCGAACCCTACTGTCATTTTTTCCCGTTGCCTCCTATTGGTGTATACTGATACAGTTAAGTCATTTATAGAAAGTCCATTAACCTGGAGGTAGCTGAAAATTTCAAATTTCAGCTCAGCTGCATGCTGTGTCCATAGAAATTCTGTGGAGATTTCGGACTGGTATGTGTGCTCGTAATAAAGCAACAACAATAAATTGATTAAACGGGGATTGGATATTGCGATTGGATTTTTAAATCTTTGTAGAATTCCTAAATTGGTTCTCTCCACTACATTCGGAAGGAGGAGGAGGAGGAGGAGGAGAAAGGGTGGGTTAGGGGGTAGGACAAAGACACAGAAAATACCACAGTCCAGGCCGTAGCAGTAGTTGTCATGGCCAGATGTTGGATATCGCTGAAATACATCCTGAATGCACATGCCCAGTGTCCACACGTCACTCGCCAATCTCCTCATGAGCAACCAGCGCCAACGCTCAGAGGTCGGACGGCCGTAGCCAGTTTGGTGGACGCGTGTGTCCGCCAGAGTGCACCACCCTGACGTGGAGGGCGTCTGGAAGTGATTGGAGTGGTAGGAATTAGGATGTTATCAACACGTTCATTGCCAACACTTGACAGTTATCGATATTGAATGACTCAATTTTCCAAGGGGAATACATGCAACACATACGATCACAGAGACAGCCCAATGCACACTGTGTATTAGTTTGCTGTTTAGCTATCGAAAGGGCACTGTGGCTGGGACTTGTGTGTGCAATAACCGACTAGCTGGCCTACTGGAACTTTTCGTTGTAACCACCGATTGCCAGAAAAGCCCATTTGTTCTGGCCACATGCCTCCTCTGGCACACGCCTCACATTCGAAACCGCGTCGTCCTAGGAAACCAGCAAAATTTATTTATCGCTGTAATTAGAATTAAATATTACACTTGCAGCCCTAATCGCATAACATTGGACACCGACTCTGGAAATATCGCCCTTATAATTGGGTACAGTTTAACACATAAAATGATTCATCCTCCTTGGGGGTATTGGTGCATTAGTACAATGGACATCCAGCTCACAAAATAGTTTGATTGGGGTGATCATGTGCCATCACTGTGGATTTTTAGAGTATAAAAGGAGGTGTGATAGGAGCAATCGTACACCTTGCATGTTTATTATTACTGGAGAATCTAGACAATATTGGTTGTTGTTTTGGTCTTCAGTCCTGAGACTGGTCTGATGCAGCTCTCCATGCTACTCTATCCTGTGCAAGCTTCATCATCTGCCAGTACCTACTGCAACCTACATCCTTCTGAATCTGCTTAGTGTATTCATCTATTGGTCTCCCTCGCCGTTTTTTACCCTCAAAGCTGCCCTCCGATACTAAATTGGTGATCCCTCGGTGTCTCAGAACATGTCCTACCAACCGATCCCTTCTTCAAGTCAAGTTGTGCCACAAGCTTCTCTTCTCCCCAATTCTATTCAATACCTCCTCATTAAGTATGTGATCTACCCATCTAATCTTCAGCACTCTTCTGTAGAACCACATTTCGAAAGCTTCTATTCTCTTCTTGTCTAAGCTATTTATCGTCCATGTTTCACTTCCATACATGGCTACACTCCAATACAAATATTTTCAGAAACCACTTCCTGACATTTAAATCTATACTCGATGTTAACAAAATTTTCTTCTTCACAAACGCTTTCCTTGCCATTGCCATTCTATATTTTATATCCTCTCTACTTCGGCCATCATCAGTTATTTTGCTCCCCAAATAGCAAAACTCCTTTACAACTTTAAGTGTCTCATTTCCTAAACAAAAATCCCTCAGCATCAGCCTCGTTTTGCTTTTGTTGATGTTCATCTTATACCCTCCTTTCAAGACACTGTCCATTTTGTTCAACTGCTATTCCAAGTCCTTTGCTGCCTCTGACGTTCGCCGATGACATTGTAATTCTGTCAGAGTTTTTATTTCTTCTCCATGGATTTTAATACCTACTCCGAACTTTTCTTTTGTTTCCTTCATTGCTTGCTCAATATACAGATTGAATAACAACGGGGACAGGCTACAACCTTGTCTCACTCCCTTCCCAACCACTGCATGCCTTTCATACCCCCCGACTCTTATAACTGCCATCTGCTTTCTGTACAGATTGTAAATAGCCTTTCGCTCCCTGTATTTTACCCCTGCCACCTTCAGAATTTGAAAGATAGTATTACAACCAACATTGTCAAAAGCTTTCTCTAAGTCTACAAATGCTAGAATCGTAGATTTGCCTTTCCTTAATCTTTCTTCTAAGATACGTCTTAGGGTAGGTATTGCCTCACGTGTTCCAACATTACTATGGAATCCAAGGTGATCTTCCCCGAGGACGGCTTCTATAAGTTTTTCCATTCGTCTGTAAAGAATGCACGTTAGTATTTTACAGCTGTGACTTATTAAACTGATAGGTAATTTTCACATCTGTCCACGCCTGCTTTCTTTGTGATTGGAATTATTATATTCTTCTTGAAGTATGAGGGTATTTCACCTGTCTCATACCAAATGGTAGAATTTTGTCAGAACTGACTCTCCCAAGGCTGTCAGTAGTTCTAATGGAATCTTGTCTACTCCCGGGGCCTTGTTTCGACTCAGGTCTTTCAGTGCTCTGTCAAGCTCTACACGCAGTATCATATCTCCTATTTCATCTTCACCTACATCCTCTTCGATTTCGATAATATTATCCTCAAGTACATTGCCCTTGTATAGACCCTCTATATACTCCTTCCACCTTTCTGCTTTCCCTTCTATGCTTAGAACTGGGTTTCCATCTGAGCTCTTGATATCCATGCAATTGGTTCTCCTTTCTCCAAAGGTCTCTTTAATCTTCCTGTAGGCAGTATCTATCATACCCCTTGTGTGATAAGCCTCTATATCCTTACATTTATAGTCTAGCCATCCCTGCTTAGTCATTTTCCACTTGCTGTCGATCTCATTTTTGAGACGTTTGTATTCCTTTTTGCCTGTTTCATTTATTGCATTTTTATATTTTCTCCTTTCATCAGTTAAATTGAGTATTTCTTCTGTTACCCAAGGATTTCTACTAGCCCTCGTGTTTTAACCTACTTGATCTTCTGCTGCCTTGACTATTTCATCCCTCAAAGCTACCCATTCTTCTTCGACTGTATTTCATTCCCCCATTCCTGTCAATTGTTCTGTTATGCTCTCCCTGAAACTCTGTACAACCTCTGGTTCTTTCAGTTTATCCAGGTCTCATGTCCTTAAATTCCCTCCTTTTTGCAATTTCTTCAGCTTTAATCTTCATTTCATAACCAATAGATTGTGGCCAGAGTCCAAATCTGCCCCTGGAAATGTCTTGCACAAATATTGGTAATATAAGTTATATCGAAATAGGTATGATCTTTAGCAGCACGAATTTAAATGTTGTGGTGTCCTAACAGAGGATGGAGGGAAGACAGGGGTTTAAGGTCAGTCTACAAGTTCTGAATGGTGAGAAGTAAATGCCGGCAGACAAATATCCAGTGAAGGGAGGTTGATGATTTGGATCAGCGTCAAACGGTGTCACAGGGCATCTACAAGAGATGCAGATGTTGAGACTCGATACTTGCAGCAGGGGTCTGATTAGCACATTTGATTTGTGTTCAGACTATCTATTACACTGAATGCTAATTCTAAACATTAGAAAAAACAAAGGAGGCGATTTGTTGCACAACACAAGTCAATATCTAAAGCCACGGGAGCTGCACTACATGAGTCTGCAGACAGCCTCTCTCATGGATCATATCAGCACATGGAATTGTTTTTCAACGGCTGGCGCGGATGATGGATGTAGTGGAGTCTCATACAGGTACTAATCGACTGCTACTATATTTTTAATGATCGGCCTATCCAAAATTCATGCATGTGGACCATAAGGGAAAGGGCAAGTCTTGGGATTTTTAATAGTTTGGTGTACAATAAACGCAAATATTCTTGTAGAATATCAGACAGTACATGGGATGTCAGCACTACGACCACACCTATGGGAAACTTTGACGAAAAATTGAATAACGCATTATACGAGGTTTTTCTCGAATTTTACCGATTTCATCACGAGATACTGATGTGAAATACGTTGAAATTGAGGGAAATGCGATAAAATATGTAAAATCACGAAAAACTAGTTAAATATACAAAATTAGAGAAGAATGCCATGAGATATGAAGCTAGCGAAATCAATAGGACTGCATATTCTGGAGGAGGGTGGTAGAATGGCGCTACATAAAGACACCTTAATAGCGGAGATGGCAATATTATCGTGCACATGAGCAATACAACCTAAAATCGAACCATGACATCTGTGTGCAAGAGGAAGGTTACAAGGGGCTATGGTAAACTGTAGGACTGTTACACATTCTCTGGCACTGCCTGTAGTGCTTATTTCCTTGTAAGCTGTCGCTGTTCCTTCGTATGCATTTTTGCCTGCTGACGACCATTTTATGGGACTGTTGTGAAAAGATCACAATTTCTGAACTGTAATTGGCCTTCATACTTTTACAGAGGTGTATGACACCAGGTGTTTACAAAGTTGGAGTGTTTGTTTTACAAAGAATTAATGCCTTCTTTGGCGTGATAAGTAGTAGTTTTATCACCTTACAGTGCGTCACCATAGTTCACCATAAAGAAACTCACAGGAAGAATGTATATCATGCGCTTTATTGCACTGGAATATTAACAGCGTTGTATTCCACACGACTCAGAAGTCACAAGCAGCACAGCTCTAGCAATATAGCGTGTTTAGTGCAGGACCATGTAGCCCTTGGAATGTGTTTATGTTCCACGATCATTTCTCTCTTTCTGATACCTTACTTGTATGGGCGCCAAACACAGGACCAATAATTTGGAATATTTTATATGAATCTACTGTGCTACCAGTTCTAAACTACATTCGTCTGGAGCTCAATCATGCACAAATTTCTTCTTTACGATCATCTGTTATATCATCACAACACTTTCATATCTACCATACACCGATAAGGGGTGCTAACCTCTTCCACATGTCTGCATCTGGAGATGCGCTGTGAGTACGATTGGTTGTGAATAGTCTCCCTGAACACCTGTTACGGATTCAGCTCTCTCTGTTCCTTCACGAGACCTGGGGTTTAATGGGTATAATAACCTCCTACTTCTAGTCAGTTTAAAATGAAATAGGAGACAGTTTTTAGGGAGGGTTGGTCAAAGACAGTGCAAGGAGACCTTTCAATATCCAACTTTATCTAATCAATGCAAGAATAGTCTGTGACCCACATCCACGCAGGGAAAGATGGGCAATCGTAATACTAAATTACGCAGTATGATCAAACTGCTAGAAATATGTAGATAACCTAACTTCATAAGTAGAGATGCTGTCTGGTCTACTTTGTGCAGTACACCCATTCATCGATAATTCTTGTACATATGCACCAGTCATCTATCTACATTCGCAATGGTACTCGCAAAGTAGAGGGGGGCAGTTTAGTGATGATGTAGAACCTGGGAAACATGCTACCATGTCACTGGTCAGCGTTGACATTATGGAAAAACTGATAATATTGCTGAAATTGATAGCACCACCAACTGTGGTGCTTATTACAGTGCATCGGTGGCATCTTTTCCATCTACTGGTACATGGTTGATTACCACATAATGATTGACCGACTCCACCTGTTTGAGGGGGAGAGAGTCTTTATGAGAGCAACACGTTCCAGGGATGACCAGCACCGATTCCTTATATTGCAGCTATGTACGTGATATCTGTTTCAATCATAATGGAACACCAAGACGTCTGCTACCCCCATCACTATTGAAGATGAGATTAAATGTACAGGTCATCACCTCTGTATAGCTGTTTGGAAACGCTCCACAATGCCGCAAACTCTTCCAGTTTCCACATGTTGTGATGTTTTCCACATTTTTGTCAGTAAGAAACACCGCCTCTCTCTTATTTCAACCATCCTGTGTGCTGTGAGAACAGCATCATAGTTTACACCATGCAATGTCCAGCTTTCTGTGAGAGCCAATGGATCGAAATGTGTTTATGTCGGTTTAACACCTGACACAGACCTTGAAGTCATGGTGGATAAAAAAAAAAAGGTATGGCGGTGTACAAAGCTGCAGACATATACTACTTCGATGTGTTACAGCGGAAAGCAACATATCAAACAAAGGCCCAATGACACTCTTTTTTAATTGATAATCTGTGGGATATGGTGGTCCTACAGTGCAGGTCCTGAAGCGACTTCGATCACTGGTTACCTGCTCCAGTCGAGCAGTACCTGTATATTTTCAGTAGGATCTCCACATAGCACACAGACGGTACTTGTTTTTGACATATCGGAAGAGAGGAACACAGTAACACCTTATCAAATTCTCTATTGGGTGAGAGTGAAGTTTTTATAGCTCATAGTTTCTTTCTATTGGATGGTACAAAATAACGAAGATAGAGATAACGTTTTCGTGACAGATAGAAATGCACCCTGAGGGATGCTGTGCGCTAAGTCCGCCGCTGGCGGCCGGAGTGGCCGTGCGTTCTAGGCGCTACAGTCTGGAGCCGAGAGACCGCTACCGTCGCAAGTTAGAATCCTGTCTCGGGCATGGATGTGTGTGTGATGTCCTTAAAACTAATTAAACCTAACTAACCTAAGTTCTAGGCGACTGATGAGCTCAGAAGTTAAGTCGCATAGTGCTCAGAGCCATTTGAACCATTTGTAGTTTGAAAACATCCCTCAAAGCTGTAGCAAAATCATTGTCCATCTTCTAGTTCACATATTATGTGGAGTCTACCTAACTTTCCTCATAAACACTACTGTAACTGCTGGTACTGTCTTTCCTACTAGCTTGTGTCGCAGGAGAAAGCTTTGTTTGGCACTGGCTTTACACATTGCACACGGTTAGCACAGCTACGACAAAATGTTCCCATTTCCACCAGACGGTAAAAAGATGGTCCCGTTGCATTAACTCAGCTCTCCGTGTTTGTCTCTCCAACTTCGGCTCAGTTACGACTCAAACTGTGATGACCACATGGACAAGGCTGCAGTGAGATCGTGGCAGAGACCGAGGGAGAGTTACAAGGTGCAGAGGGACTGATTAAAATCACGATGGAGTTTTGCCGTACAGGGTCCTTAGCAGACAGGATCGAAAGAGGTAACTAGTTTTGAGATAGGAGAGTGCCGTGAATATAATCTACCAGTGGCTGTAATCATGAAAATGTGAATCTCGTGTCACTATGGCCTCCCGTCGGGTAGAGTGTTCGCCGGGTGCAAGTCTTTCTACATCTACATTCATACTCCGCAAGCCACCTGACGGTGTGTGGAGGTGGGTACCCTGAGTACCTCTATCGGTTCTCCCTTCTATTCCAGTCTCGTATTGTTCGTAGAATGATGTATTGTCGGTATGCTTCTGTGGGGGTTCTAATCTCTCCGATTTTATCCTCATGGTCTCTTCGCGAGATATACGTAGGAGGGAGCAATATACTGCTTGACACTTCGGTGAAGGTATGTTCTCGAAACTTTAACAAAATCCCGTACCGAGCTACTGAGCGTCTCTCCTGCAGAGTCTTCCACTGGAGCTTATCTATCATCCCGTAACGCTTTCGCGATTACTAAATGATCCTGTAACGAAGCGCGCTGCTCTCCGTTGGATCTTCTCTGTCTCTTCTATCAAACCTATCTGGTGCGGATCCCACACTGCTGAGCAGTATTCAAGCAGTGGGCGAACAAGCGTACTGCAGCCTACTTCCTTTTTTTTCGGATTGCATTTCCTTGGGATTCTTCCAACGTATCTCAGTCTGGCATCTGCTTTACCGACGATCAACTTTATATGATCATTCAATTTTAAATCACTCCTAATGCGTACTCCCAGATAATTTATGCAATTAACTGCTTCCAGTCGCTGACCTATTTTGTAGATAAATAAGGGATCTATCTTTCTATGTATTCGCAGCACATTACACTTGTCTACATTGAGATTCAATTGCCATTCCTTGCACCATGCGTCAATTCGCTGCAGATCCTCCTGCATTTCAGTACAATTTTCCATTGTTGCAACCTCTCGATACACCACAGTATCACCTGCAAAAAGCCTCAGTGAACTTCCGATGTCATCCACCAGGTCATTTATTGTGAAAAGCAACGGTCCTATGACACTCCCCAGCGGCACACCTGAAATCACTCTTACTTCGGAACACTTCTCTCCATTGAGAATGACATGTTGCGTTCTGTTATCTAGGAACTCCTCAATCCAATCACACAATTGGTCTGATAGTCCGTATGCTCTTACTTTGTTCGTTAAACGACTGTGGGGAACTGTGTCAAACGCCTTGCGGAAGTCAAGAAACAGGGCATCTGCCTGTGAACCAGTGTCTGTGGCCCTCTGAGTCTCGTGGACGAATAGCGCGAGCTGGGTTTCAAACGACCGTCTTTTTCGAAACCATTGCTGATTCCCACAGAGTAGATTTCTAGTCTCCAGAAAATACATTGTACTCGAACATAATACGTGTTTCAATATTCTACAACTGATCGACGTTAGAGATATAGGTCTATAGTTCTGCACATCTGTCTGATGTCCCTTCTTGAAAACGGGGAGGACCTGTGCCCTTTTCCAATCCTTTGGAACGCTTCGCTCTTCTAGAGACCTACGGTACACTGCTGCAAGAAGGGGGGCAAGTTCCTTCGCGTACTCTGTGTAAAATCAAACTGGTATCCCATCAGGTCCAGCGGCCTTTCCCCTTTTGAGCAATTTTAATTGTTTCTCTATCCCTCTGTCGTCTATTTCGATATCTACCATTTTGTCAACTGCGCGACAATCTAGAGAAGGAAGTACAGTGCAGTCTTCCTCTGTGAAACAGCTTTGGAAGAAGACATTTAGTATTTCGGCCTTTAGTCTGTCATCCTCTGTTTCAGTACCATTTTGATCACAGAGTGGACATTTTGTTTTGATCCACCTACCGCTTTGACATAGGACCAACATTTCTTAGGATTTCTGCCAAGTCAGTACATAGAACTTTACTTTCGAATTCATTGAACGCCTCTCGCATAGCCCTCCTCACACTACCTTTCGCTTCGCGTAATTTTTGTTTGTCTGGAAGGCTTTGGCTATGTTTATGTTTGCTGTGAAGTTCCCTTTGCTTCCGCAGCAGTTTTCTAACTCGGTTGTTGTACCACGGTGGCTCTTTTCCATCGCTTACGATCTTGCTTGGCACATACTCATCTAACGCATAGTGTACGATGGTTTTGAACTTTGTCCACTGATTCTCAACACTATCTGTATTTGAGACAAAACTTTTATGTTGAGCCATCAGGTACTTTGTAATCTGCTTTTCGTCACTTTTGCTAAACAGAAAAATCTTCCTACCTTTTTTTTATATTTCTATTTACGGCTGAAATCATCGATGCAGTAACCGCTTTATGATCGCTGATTCCCTGTTCTGCATTAACTGATTCAAATAGTTCGGGTCTGTTTGTCACCAGAAGGTCTAATATGTTATCGCCACGAGTCGGTTCTCTGTTTAACTGCTCAAGGTAGTTTTCAGATAAAGCACTTAAAAAAATTTCACTGGATTCTTTGTCCCTGCCACCCGTTATGAACGTTTGAGTCACCCAGTCTGTATCCGGCAAATTAAAATCTCCACCCAGAACTCTAACATGGTGGGGAAATGTACTCGAAATGTTTTCTAAATTATTCTTCATGTGCTGAGCCCGGGGTCCTATAGAGACATCCAATTGCGATGTCTGAGCCTGCTTTATCCTTGACCCTCACCCAAATCATTTGACAATTCGGATCTCCGTCAATTTCCTTCGATACTATTGCACTTCTTATCGCTATAAACACGCCTCCCCGTTCACTGTCCAGCCTGTCTCTGCGGTATACATTCCAATCTGAGTTTAGGATTTCATTACTGTTTACGTCTGGTTTCAGCCAACTTTCTGTCCCTAGTACTATATGGGCGCTGTGACCGTTTATTAATGAGAGCAGTTCTGGGACCTTTCTATAGACGCTCTTGCAGTTTACTATTAGCACATTAATATTGTTATTCCCTGTTGCATTTTGCCTACTCCTACCTTGCCGCGTCTCAGGAGGCGTCTTGTCGGGCCTAGGGAGGGAATTCTCTAACCTAAAAACCCCCATGTGCACTCCACACGTACTCCGCTACCATTGTAGCCGCTTCCGGCCTGTAGTGCACGCCTGACCTATTCAGGGGGACCCTACATTTCTGCATCCGATAGCGGAGGTCAAGAAACTTGCACCCCAGCTCTCCGCAGAATCGTCTGAGCCTCTGGTTTAAGCCTTCCACTCGGCTCCAAACCAGAGGACCGCGATCGGTTCTGGGAACGATACTACAAATAGTTAGCTCAGATTCCACCCCGCGAACGAGGCTTTCCGCCTTCACCAATTCCGCCAACCGCCTGTACGAACTGAGGATGACCTCTCAACCCAGACGGTAGGAGTCATTCGTGCCGACATGAGCAACAATTTGCAGTCAGGTGCACCCAGTGCTCTCTATCGCCGCCGGTAGGGCCTCCTTCACATCTCGGATGAGACCCCCCGGCAAGCAGACAGAGTGAACACTGGCCTTCTTCCCCGACCTTTCCGCTATTTTCCTAAGGGGCTCCATCACCCCCCCCTAACGTTGGAGCTCCCAATAACTAATAAACCCCTCCCCCCGTGTGCCTGCTCGGACCTTGCTGAAGGAGCAGCCACATGTCCACTCACAGACAGAGCGGGTGATGCCACACGGCCAGCCTCCACATTGACCCTCCGCCTCGTGCGCCGCGAACGCCACTGAACCCGCCACTCCCCTTGCGGAGAGGGTGGCCCAACCGCGCCCGGTACCCGAGAAGATATCTTGACAGCAGGGACAGTGGGTGAAGCATGTAACACCTGGGGTGTACCTTGAGACGCTCCAGACTCCCCACTGCCGCTACACTCCGAGGTAGCAGCCTGAAGTCGGATGACCGCGGCCATCAACACGCTCAGCTGTTCGCGAAGAGTGGCCAGCTCCTCGTGCGTCCGTACACAGCAGTCACACATCCTATCCATCCTAAGGAATCAATTTACTGAAGAGACTTAATAAACTTTTAACTAGACTGCTAATTCACTAAAGGCGGCTGATTATTGACTAAACTGTGATTGCTAGCCACTTCTTGTAGAAAACAATGAAAATAGCACTACCCGTCTCTGGACTGTATTGAAAACAAACACTAGCACTACTGGCACTATGGCTCACTAAAGGGACTCTCTCTGACTGTATTCAAAACTAACACGAAATCTATGGAACACTATTAATAGCAGTCGACAATTAAAGCTTCCTAAAAGCAAAAACACACGGTAAAAGAAGTGACAAGTAAGAAAAATACAGTTAATACTTAAATAACGTAGCTCGCTGCACAGCAGACGTGAAGCAGACGGCGGTTAGGACGACATTTTCGGTTTGACGCCACTTCGACGAGTTGCGCGTCGATGGGGGATGAAATGATGATGGTTAGAACAACACAACATCCAGTCCCTGAGCGGAAAAAATCTCCAGTCCAGCCGGGAATCGAACCCGGTCGCTTAGGATTGACATTCTGTCGAGCTGACCACTCAGCTACCGGGACTGGACGGTGTAATCATTAAGACAACGCGATAGGATGCACCCAAAATATGTGGCTGAATGGTACTAAATTCCAGACAGCATTTCTGGCTGAAAGCTTGACACTAAAGACCTGAGAAGTCATGGGATTTTATACATATTTTATGAGGTCCATGTAGTGATGCATTTTTAAGTGATTGCTCATATAACATACCATCCACTGTATGTGATCATTCTCAATCAACCATCAACCTCCCCTATAACCACGTGGATATATCGCAGAACCTCTGTTACACTGTCTACATACTATCGATATAGAAGACGCTACAAATACTGTTTGTTAGTGTGACAAATACGTAGCAGCTGCAAGAAGCAGTTGCAAATATTGGACTAGTACCATGTTTCTTAGCTGCATCACTTTCTAAATTCGGTGATAGTGTTGATTTTATTACGGGCTTACATCGCTAGCAATGTGCACCTACACTTTCGGTCTGTTAATACAGAAACCGCAATCACTATCCACGTTCAATATCTTGGTATTTGTGCGGAAGACTACTTTATTCAGAAGCACTAGCATACCTCGATTTATAAGGAAGGTATACTTTTCAGCATGGATATCGTTGTTGATACTTGGGTGTCTGTAGAACGAAGACCGATTTTTATGCGGGGTTACAATAACACGGTCTTTGCGATCGTGTTTTTAATATCTGGTAGCTCATAGGACGATTATGCCTCTCTTCCTAAGACACACATGCAAGGTAAACAAATGAGGCATGTCGATCCATTGCGGTTTTCCACTGAATATTGCTTGGAGCCACCAGCATTCAGTTACTGGCAAAGTATTGTACTTAGTAGGCGGTGTGAATGGCAGGATTATAAAGCTAGTTTTGGGGGTGTGAAGTGACTGTGGTTATTGTTTCAACATGTACAAAGAAAACGGCTGTGTCCAGTCATAAGGGAGATATGGGTTTGACATGGGGGATTGCAGTTTCAAGGCATCGATAGCCATAAGGAGGTGCCCAGTCATAAGAGGGTTATTGATATTTCCAGAGCCACAGTCTTCAGGAGGAGGTGTTTCTCTTACTTCGATCTCTTTTTAATGTTATCAGGTTGGGGCTGCAATCGAACTATGTGATTGTAATTACAGTGATAAATACGTCGCTGGTTTCCTAGGACGACAAAGTTCGTCATGAGGAGCACGTGGCAGAGGTAGACTGTGGCCAGAACAAATGGGTTTGCTGGCTAAAAGCTCTTGCGAGTGGTAGAGACAAAGAAAAGTTCAGGCCAGCGGACTAGTCGTTTTTTGCGCACAGCTGCAGGACAACTCCCGGCGATTATGCCCTCTGGATAGCTGAATAGCGAACTGATACTCAGTACGAGTTGAGCTGTCTTTTCGATCGCGTGTGTTGCATGTATTCTCCATGGACAATTGAACAATTCAGTATTGATCACTGCCAAGTGTTGGTCCTGAACGCATTGATGAAATCCGAAGTCCTACCACTCCAATTATCCCTGGACGCCGCCCATGGCTTGGATGGTGCATTCTGGTATACACGCACATCCATGGCTGCTACAGTTTTCTCTGGCCTCTGAGCGTTGGCAATGGCGGTGTACGAGGGGACAGGTGCGCTGTGTGTGGACGATCAGGAGGTGGTTTAAGTGTGTCAGGTTTAGTGCTTCTCAATACATCACAGTGATCTCTGTCTTTCAGTGGTATTTGCTGTTGTCTCTATCATATCAGGCAGTAGACCCTTCCTTCTCGTTCTCCTCCATCTCCATCTCATTGTAGCACCAGTACAAACCCTCCACAGATTGTTTATAGACATAGCGTGCAACTGAACTGAACTTCGAAATTTTCAGTTACCTTCAACTTAATGGACTTTCTACCAAATGACGTAACTGTACTAGTATCGACCGATAGGAGGCAAGTGAAAAAAATAACAGTAGGGTTTGCATACTGGGAGGTTGTAAAAATGGCTGTGAGCACTATGGGACTTAACAGCTCAGGACATCAGTCCCCTAGAACTTAGAACTACTTAAACCTAACTAACCTAAGGACATCACACACATCCATGCTCGAGGCCGGATTCGAACCTGCGGCCGTAGCAGTCGCGCGGTTCCAGACTGAAGCGCCTAGAAACGCTCGGTCACTCCGGCCGGCTGGGAGGTTGTAGGATAACATCCCATCAAATATTCCAGTTCTATTATCCACCAATAGGAAGCAAGGAAAAACTGTCCACAAAAAGGGTATCGATGTAATTAATTACTCAATCAGTCAGATAGAGTGCGGGAATATTTCCAAGACATCCACACCTGGGGTTTACCAGGTAAATGCTGCTTTGTTTGTGGTTTAAACCAACAATGACCAACGGTGCGTACAGTCCTGGCAGTGGCACACTACATGACGTGACTGCTTGAGAGAGAGAGAGAGAGAGAGAGAGAGAGAGAGAGAGAGAGAGAGAGAGAGCATGTGCTTCAACAGGAATTTCTCAGGTATCAAATATCGAAACTTTGCCACCAGCTGAAGCTTTTGTTTAGGGATTAGTGCAACTTCCGCTCTGCCAGTAGCCAGTCATGGACCTGAGTGGGAGTAGTGCAGCCTCCGCATGAAGAAATAGGCTAAATGGCCAGCCTCGCGAAGTGGTTGGAGGTGTGGTCGCACAGTGCTATGAGGTTGATGAAAAGGATTTTCAACAGTGTAATAACGCTTGGTGAGTTATGTTGATGGAATTCCTTGCACAATTGGGATAATAAAGCGCCACAATTGTTTAAATATTCGGAACTACATTGTCACCATCAAAATTTTCCAAGCTCTCGTAAACGACGGCAAAAGTATTTACAGAAAATCTAAATAATTCTAATCATTCTAATATTTCAAATATTTCCCCCTATGAGTGAATATAAATTGGTTCAAGAATCATGAAAGAAGGTTGTGTACATGGAAGAAGCTTAGAGATACTAGAAGGTATCAGATAGATTATATAATGGTGAGACAGAGATTTAGGAACCAGGTTTTAAATTTTAATGACAAAAAAAAGTTCAAATGGCTCTGAGCACAATGGGACTTAAAATCTGAGGTCATCAGTCCCCTAGAAATCCGAAATAAATAAACCTAACTAACCTAAGGACATCACACACATCCATGCCCGAGCCAAAATTCGAAACTGCGACAGTAGCGGTCGCGCGGTTCCAGACTGTAGCACCTAGAACCGCTCGGCCACTCAGGCCGACAAATTGTAAGGCATTTTCAGGGGTAGATGTGGACTCTGACCACAATCTATTGGTTATGAATTGCAGATTAAAACTGAAGAAACTGCGAAAAGGGGAGAATTTAAGGAGATGGGACCGTGGATAAACTGACTAAACCAGAGATTGTACAGAGTTTTAGGGAGAGCATAGGGGCACAATTGACAAGAATGGGGGAAAAGAAATACAGCAGAAGAATAATGGGTAGCTCTGAGGGATGAAGTAGTCAAGGCAGCAGAGGATCAGGTAGGTAAAAAGACGAGAGATGCTAGAAATCTTTGGGTAACAGAAGAAATATTGAATTTAATTGATGAAAGGAGAAAATATAAAAATGCAGTAAATGAAGCGGGCAAAAAGGAATAGAAACGTCTCAAAAATGAGATCGGCAGGAAGTGCAAAATGGCTAAGCAGGGATGGCTAGACGACAAATGTAAGAATGTAGAGGGCTCATCTCACTAGGGGTAAGATAGATACTGCCTACAGGAAGAAAGGAGAAAGGAGAACCACTTGCATGGATATCAAGAGCTCAGATGGAAACCCAGTTCTAAGCAAAGAAGGGAAAGCAGAAAGGTGGAAGGAGTATATAGAGGGTCTATACAAGGGCAATGTAATTGAGGACAATGTTATGGAAATGAAAGAGGATGTAGATGAAGGTGAAATGGGAGATATGATACTGCATGAAGAGTTTGAAAGAGCACTGAAAGACCTGAGTCGAAACAAAGACCCGAGAGTGGACAACATTCCATTAGAACTACTGACAGCCTTGGGAGAGCCAGTCCTGACAAAACTCTACCATCTGGTCAGTAAGATATATGAGACAGGCGAAATACCCTCATACTTCAAGAAGAATATAATAATTCCAATTCCAAAGGAAGCAAGTGTTGACAGATGTGAAAATTACCGAACTATCAGTTTAATAAGTCACGGCTGTAAAATACTAGCACGAATTCTTAACAGAAGAATGGAAAAACTGGTAGAAGTCGAACTCAAGAAAGATCAGTTTGGATTCCGTAGAAATGCTGGAACACGTGAGGCAATACTGACCCTACGGCTTATCTTAGAAGAAAGATTAAGGAAAGGCAAACCTACATTCCTAGCATTTGTAGACTTAGAGAAAGCTTTTGACAGTGTTGACTGGAATACCCTCTTTCAAATTCTGAAGGTGGCAGGGGTAAAATACAGGGAGCGAAAGTCTATTTTCAATTTTAACAGAAACCAGATGGCAGTTATAAGAGTCAAGGGGCACGAAAGGGAAGCAGTGGTTGGAAAGGGATTGAGACGGGATTGTAGCCTCTCCCCGATGCTGTTGAATCTGTATATTGAGCAAGTAGTAAAGAAAACCAAATATAAATTCGGAGTAGGTATTAAAATTCATGGAGAAGAAATAAAAACTATGACAGAGTTACAATGTCATTCGCGAACCTCAGAGACAGCAAAGGACTTGGAAGAGCAGTTGAACGGAATGGACAGTGTCTTGAAAGGAGGATATAAGATGAACATCAACAAAAGCAAAACGAGGATAATGGAATGTAGTCGAATTAAGGCCTGTGATGCTGAGGGAATTGGATTAGGAAATGAGACGTTTAATGTAGTAAAGGAGTTTTGCTACTTGGGGAAAAAAATAACTGATGATGTGATGTTCTAATTAGAGAGGATATAAAATGTAGACCGAGAATGGCAAGGAAAGCGTTTCTGAAGAAGAGAAATTTGTTAAAACCGAGTATAGATTTAGAAGTATTTGTATGGAGTACGTGGACGATAAATAGTTTGGACAAGAAGAGAATAGAAGCTTTCGCAATGTGGTGCTATACAAAGATGCTGAAGATTAGTTGGGTGGATCACATAACTAATGAGAAGGTATTGAATTGAATTGGGGAGAAGAGGAGTTTGTAGCACAACTTGACTAGAAGTAGGAATCGGTTGGTAGGACATGTTCTGAGGCATCAAGGAATCACCAATTTAGTACTGGAGGGCAGTGTGGAGGGTAAAAATCGTAGAGGGAGACCAAGAGATGACTACACTAAGCAGATTCAGAAGGATGTAGGTTGGGGTAGGTGCTGGGAGATGAAGCAGCTTGCACAGGATAGAGTAGCATGGAGAGCTGCATCAAACCAGTCTCAGGACTGAAGACCAAAACAACAACAACAAAACGTGAGTGATTACAATGACTACTGTTAACCCGCTGCCCCACACTTTGTATAGACCCTCTACATACTCCTTCGACCTCCCACCTTTCCCATCTTTGCTGAAGACTGGTTCTCCATCTGAGATCTTTATATTCGTACAGCTGCTTCTCTTTGTTTCCCGAATACCTCCTTAACTTTCCTGTAGCCTAATTCACAGAACAATTTCGGTCGAGTGGTAAAAAGTGAAACAAATGCCTGAAATGGCATCGGCTTTTATTGAAATGGAAAAAGACAGTAAAACTGGGCAACAGACGGGCAACTTTGCAAACTGTCAGCGTGGCGGGTGCGAGGTAGGTCGATGTTACTAAATCGCATCGTCCCATGTCTGGCTAATAAACACTCTCCGAAAGGTACGACTTTTATCCAGGACGGCGCCCCACTCCGCACTGCTACACGTGTGCAAGATGTCTCGCGCACATTATTTAGTGAGGATCACGAGCTGAGCAGCCACTCCCGGCTCCCCAGACCTCAGTACGTGTGATTATTGGCTGTGGGCTTAGCTGAAGTCTCAAGTCACCCGCGATCGTCCGACCGCATTAACGATGCTAAAAGACAACACTCGACGGCAGTTTTTCACCATACCTACTGGTGAGTTGTACAGAGCATTTCACAACGTTGTCGCCTGACTACAGGCACTGTGGGTGAATGACGGCCGACATACTGAGCATTTGTTATAAGTAACATCTTCAAAACTCCATTGCTATGCTAAATATTGCTTTTGTATCATATAAAGAGCCATCTGTAGGTGTACATCTACATCTACATGGATACTCTGCAAATTACATTTAAGTGCCTGGCAGAGGGTTCATAGAAACACCTTCACAATTCTCTATTATTCCAATTTCGTATAGCGCGGGGAAAGAATGGAAACCTGTATCTTTCCGTACGAGCTCTGATTTCCGTTATTTTATGGTGGTGATCGTGCCTCCCAATATAGTTCGGTGTCAACAAAACATTTTCGCACCCGGAGGAGAAAGTTGGTGATTGGAATTTCGTGAGAAGATTCCGTCACTACGAAAAACGCCTTAAATGATGCCTAATCCACATCCGGTATCATTTCGGTGACACTCTCTCCCATATTTCGCGATAAAACAAAATGTGCTGCCTTTCTTTGAACTTTTTCGATGTACTCCGTCAGTCCTATCTGGTAGGTATCCCATACCGCGCACCAGTATTCTAAAAGAGGACGGACAAGTGTAGTGTAGGCAGTCTCCTTAGAAAATATAACCGACCTACTAAGTGTCCTGAAAATAAAACGCAGCCTTTGGTGAGCCTTTCCCACAACATTTTCTATGTGTTCTGTCCAATTTAACTTGTTCGTAATTGTAATACCTAGATATATAGTTGAATTTACGGCTTTTCGATTAGACCTATTTATCGTGTAACCGAAGTTTAAAGAGTTCCTTTTAGTACTCTTGTGGATGATCTCATACTTTTCGTTATTTAGGGTCAGCTGCCACTTTTCGCACAATCAGATATCTTTTCTAAATCATTTTGCAGTTTATTTTGATCTTTTGATCTAGGCGCGCAGTCCGGAACCGTGCGACTGCTACTGTCGCAGGTTCGAATCCTGTGTGTGATGTCCTTAGGTTAGTTAGGTTTAAGTAGTTCTAAGCTCTAGGGGACTAGTGACCGCAGCAGTTGATTCCCATAGTGCTCAGAGTAATTTAAATTTGATCTTTTGATGACTTTATTAGTCGATAAACGGAAGCGTCATCTGCAAACAACCGAAGACAGCTGCTCAGATTGTGTCCCAAATCGTTTATATGGATAAGGAACAGAAAAGGGCCTATAGCACTACCTTGGGGAACGCCGGAAATCACTTCTGCTTTACTCGATGACGTTCCGTCAATTACTAAGAATTGTGACCTCCGTGACAGGAAATGGCCAATCCAGTCACAAAACTGAGACGATATTCCATAATCACGCATTTTCACTACGAGCCGCTTGTGCGGTACAGTGTCAAAGGCCTTCCGGAAATACGGAATCGATCTCAAATCCCTTGTCAATAGCACTCAACAAGAGCTAGTTGTGTTTCACAGGAACAATCTTTACAAAACCCATGTTGACTGCGTGTCAGTGTTATAGCGCAGAGGAGGCATTGATTGTAAATTGCCACTAGCATACTTCATATACGACCAGAATATCTTGGATTTGTCTGCCAGGTTTCGAGACAAAGTTTCGTCGTGGAAACTGTTATAGGCATCTCGCATTGAACTCTGGCTATCCTTTAGAGAAGCCCGGAATTTAAGCAATCTTAGGGATTTTGCGTCTGTTTAAATTTGGCATGTTTGTTTCGTTGTTTCTGCAACAGTGTTCTAACCCGTTTTGTGTACCACGGAGGATCAGCTCCGCCGTTTGTTAGTTTATTTCGTATAAATCTCTCAATTGCTGCCGATACTATTTTTTGAATGCAAACCACTTCTGGTCTACACTTATATTATTAATTTGGAATGAGTCTCTCAGGAAGGCGTCAAGTGAAATTTTATCAACATTTTTGAATAGGTATAATTTTTATTTGTTTTTCGAGGATTTCGGGATTACAATATACAGTCTCGCTACGACAACCCTGTGTTCACTAATCCCTATAACGGTTTTGATGCTCGTTATTAACTCAGGATTATTTGTCATTTGCACTTTCTTTAGTTTCAGTAAAAACCTAAATTTGGGAAATTTGTGGTAAGTTCCTATGGGACCAAACAGCTGAGACCATCGGTCCCTAACTTAAACTGACTTACATTACGGACAAAACACACACCCGTGCCCGAGGAAGGGCTCGAACCTCCGAGGGGAGCCGTGCGAACCGTGGCAAGGCGCCCAAGACAACTCGGCTACCGCGTGCGGCTATCTCTACCTGCATTATTCCGTGAAATATTGACTTTTGAAATAATATGGACTTTAGCATATCCCTGCACAATATCAACAGCAAGGCTTCCAAGACACTTCCCTCGGGCACAATCTAAGTTACTTTGATACTTAATGATGACTCTTCATCCAAGATTACAAGCTACATTCTCCTTATCAAATATCCTCAACTGACGCAAATTTTCATTGATTCCTCATAGTGCCTTACTATTGATAATAGTATAGCATTGGTACTGAATCAAATACTTTTCGAAAATCGAAAAATACTGCATTTATCTGCCTTCGTCCATTACTTTTAGCAGTCATCTGATAAAATAGCGAGTTGGGTTTCACGTGATCATTGTTTTCGGAAATCATACAGGTTGCCATAGGGAGGTCATTCTGTCAGACATACCTCGTTATTTTTTTAATTTAGAATATATTCTAAGATTCTATAACAAATCGATATCAAGGATACCGGACGGAAGTTTTGAGGATCACGTGTACTGCCCTTCTTGTAAACGGGTGCGATCTGTGACTTCTTCCAACTACTGGGCAGGGCTTTTTGTTCGTGCGATGGACGATGGATTATAGTTAACAGAACTGCTAACGCAGCCGCAAATACCATGCACCGTGTTAAGGGATCGGCCGAGCCATGGAGCTTCATTCAATTAGAGAGATTTCAGCTGTTCTCAATGTTCGATGATCTATTGGAATTTGCCGGACGCTGTGGCCGAGCGGTTCTAGGCCCTTCAGTCCGGGAATGCACTGCTGCTACGGTCGCAGGTTCGAATCCTGCCTCGGGCATGGATGTGTGTGATGTCCTTAGGTTAGTTAGGCTTAAGTAGTTCCAGGTCTAGGGGACTGATGACTTCAGATGTTAAGTCCCATAGAGCTCAGAGAAATTTGAACCATCTATTGAAACTGATTAAAGGTAAACACACTATATGAGCAGAAGCGTTCTCTTCTGCAAATGCTTTGCAAAAAAGGGATGACAGTCCTTTTTGAACAGCAATCTGTTGTAGACTAATTATTATTGGTTTTCCCATTTTAAGGATACTGCAAATACACTCCTGGAAATGGAAAAAAGAACACATTGACAAGGGTGTGTCAGACCCACCATACTTGCTCCGGACACTGCGAGAGGGCTGTGCAAGCAATGATCACACGCACGGCACAGCGGACACACCAGGAAGCGCGGTGTTGCCCGTCGAATGGCGCTGGCTGCGCAGCATTTGTGCACCGCCGCCGTCAGTGTCAGCCAGTTTGCCGTGGCATACGGAGCTCCATCGCAGTCTTCAACACTGGTAGCATGCCGCGACAGCGTGGACGTGAACCGTATGTGCAGTTGACGGACTTTGAGCGAGGGCGTATAGTGGGCATGCGGGAGGTCGGGTGGACGTACCGCCGAATTGCTCAACACGTGGGGCGTGAGGTCTCCACAGTACATCGATGTTGTCGCCAGTGGTCGGCGGAAGGTACACGTGCCCGTCGAACTGGGACTGGACCGCAGCGACGCACGGATGCACGCCAAGACCGTAGGATCCTACGCAGTGCCGTAGGGGACCGCCCCGCCAATTTCCATCAAATTAGGGACACTGTTGCTCCTGGGGTATCGGCGAGGACCATTCGCAACCGTCTCCATGAAGCTGGGCTACGGTCCCGTACACCGTTAGGCCGTCTTCCGCTCACGCCCCAACATCGTGCAGCCCGCCTCCAGTGGTGTCGCGACAGGCGTGAATGGAGGGACGAATGGAGACGTGTCGTCTTCAGCGATGACAGTCGCTTCTGCCTTGGTGCCAATGATGGTCGTATGCGTGTTTGGCGCCGTGCAGGTGAGCTCCACAATCAGGACTGCATACGACCGAGGCACACAGGGCCAACACCCGGCATCATGGTGTGGGGAGCGATCTCCTACACTGGCCGTATACCTCTGGTGATCGTCGAGGGGACACTGAACAGTGCATGGTACATCCAAACCGTCATCGAACCCATAGTTCTACCATTCCTAGAACGGCAAGGGAACTTGCTGTTCCAACAGGACAATGCACGTCCGCATCTATCCCGTGCCACCCAACGTGCTCTAGTAGGTGTAAGTCAACTACCCTGGCCAGCAAGATCTCCGGATCTGTCCCCCATTGAGCATGTTTGGGACTGGATCAAGCGTCGTCTCAAGCGGTCTGCACGTCCAGCACGAAGGCTGGTCCAACTGAGGCGCCAGGTGGAAATGGCATGGCAAGCCGTTCCTCATGACTACATCCAGCATCTCTACGATCGTCTCCATGGGAGAATAGCAGCCTGCATTGCTGCGAAAGGTGGATATACACTGTACTAGTGCCGACATTGTGCATGCTCTGTTGCCTGTGTCTATGTGCCTGTGGTTCTGTCAGTGTGATCATGTGATGTATCTGAGCCCAGGAATGTGTCAATAAAGTTTCCCCTTCCTTGGACAATGAATTCACGGTGTTCTTATTTCAATTTCCAGGAGTGTATTTCATACCTGCCACAGAAAATTTGTGTACGTGGGGTTTGTATTCTAATTCGAACGTTTGATTTACGCTATACGTATTCGTTTCGGAATATCGTTTCTACGTCTTCCGTTAACTATACTTGGTTAACATTATGAAGACATTTAATAACATTAATGAAATACAACTTTGTTTGCGGAAAACATAATGATGTTCGAAGTTGCCAGTTTTTCCACGACAAACTACTTTCAACAACTTATTATATGCATAATTGTTGCAACTGATTGCTGGGAATTATATATATATATATATATATTTTGTGTGTATGTACACAAATTTGAATTACAAAAAACAAATACTAAAAAAAATGGTTGCATGGCGCGAGATTCGATCCGGCGAACTTCGGAATTACCAACCCGAACCCGAGAGTTTACCGCTGCGCCACGACGCTGTAGAATACTATCAATCGTAGTGAGTATTTCACCGCAACGGTTTCTTTTAACTGTCAATTTTCTCGACAACGGCTGAGAAGTACATCTTGGTGCTTTCCCACATAGCACCTCTGGCCATGAGCTTTTATTATGCGCAGTATGAATTGAATCTGAATTTCACAATTGGCGGCCTCCCCTTGTAAGAGTGCTTCGAATTCCTCACGAGGGATCACAGACAGCCAACCGCTCGACGCTTGTTTACAGCGAGGCACGGGACAGAATGCACGCGGGGAGAGTTATGTTGTCCCGGTTGCCTCTTCGTCATATCATAGTTTTGAATCTGGAAGAGAGAAGGTGTCCAGCACGAGCCTTATAGACGTAAATCGGAAAGAGTTGTTTTCCGTCATTAGGCTGCCGCGATCCTGGCGGATACAGTAGTGATTTTTCCATCATTAATGTGCCGAATGAAATAAGTTTCGTGAATGAATACAGTGTTATTCTGTAAGTAACATATGACGAGTGCTGTATGTAGTTTGTAGAAATTAGCTCGTCTGTTTATGCCGTAGTAACTAGTTATTATTTTTTGTCATATCTTTCAGGTGCATAATCTGAGTAACGGAGGATGTACACCCTTCGACTAGCGTTGTAATATATAGTTGGGAGCCTGTCACAGACGATGGCAAGCGGGAAGTTACTGTCACTGTGTTTTGGTTTGCAAAATACAGATGCATTATCAACGCACTACCGGAAGCAGCCAGGTCTGTTTCTCGGCGTTCCAGGTTGACAGGAACGGCTATGGTGGAGAGATTTTTGGTGGTGACGAACGAAATGACTTTTCTTGATACTGAGGTACTATACCATGAAGACGAAGCAGAAGGTGATTCAGTGGAAGATATCCCGACTAGTGAATCGCTAAATTGTCATAACACTTCAGAAATCTCCACATCACTGGGAATATGTGCTTCATCCGTTCCCGATAAGTATCACGAACCGGTTACTAAACGACTTAACTACAGCTCTATACCCCTTGAAGTAAAAGTTAAGGCGGTAGCGCTAGCCAGGAATCATCCAAATTTGAACTTACAAACACTGCAAAGGAATGGAGCAACAACAGCCCTGGAACAGAAGAAGGACTTGAAATTGTGTGAAAGTGATATCGTTAAAGGAGGGACAAGATACGACAAATACCAGGCGATAAATATGTGGACATACGACCGATTTGTCGAATCTTGTTGACGTAACTAGAATGTAACAGCGAGAATACTTCAGGAGTGGGCTGCAGGTGCAGCGCTTCAATATACGGCCAACAAGGATTCTACGTCTGCTGCATCATTATCTTGGGCAAAAAATTTCAGATCGGGGTATAAAATTCGTCAACGGCGCGTCACTAAATACGTCTCTCATAAGGAGGTACAAAATATAGAAGATATACAGGAAGTGGGAGCTCTTTTCAACAGGCAAACGGCGTCACTTATGACCGGTTTTAATAGTGATTACGTGATCAACACCGGCATACAGGATGCGAGTATTGGATGAACATTCGACGCACGTTATCGCATAAGGGAGAAAAACGAATCCTTGTCGCAGTTGGTAGTAAAAACCTACTAACACATTCGTACACGGCGCAACATGCCACTACAGCCTCTGGAAAACTGTTACGTAAGGTTTTCCTATGTTTACAAGAAACGAATGTTACATTTGGTCCTCAGGTTATAGAAGAGGTCAACCGTTTAACCGACTCGTTGAAAAATGTTTACATTACCTTCTCCAAACTGACGAATGCGATTTACAGAACATTTCTTGAGAATGTTTTAAAACCATACGTTCCCGATAGCAAGTTTTTTCTAGTAGTGGATTCCTGGAGTGGACAAAGTAATGCTATATTATATGACACAATGATTATAGTTGGCGAGGGTCAGCCGACGTGCACGGTAAAAGTAATACCGCCCAACTGTACACCTGTGTACCAGCCGTGTGATGTTGATTTCTATCGCCAGGTTAAAAACTTTATTTCCAGGCTTCAGGATTGCAGTGTGCTTCTGGAAGCCCAGCGGGAATTGGACGACCGCACGGATACAATAACTATTTACAACATAATTCATAACCAACTTTCAGCACCGATTTTTCACGCAATGATATCGTATGCGTGGTACGCATCAAAATTAATTCCCGAAAAAGACATTTTTAAATGTAAACCAAGTTTGTTTTCCGCCTACTCTTGGGAAGGAACAGTGTAGCTATCGAAAGATTGCATTCATTAGATATTCTTGGTGCCGTGAGTATATTTGCTTCAAATTTTTATGTGACAAGTACCAGCCATCTCGTTGTTCGACGAAAAATGAGGACACGTAACAGTGACTGGAAGAGCCATTCTAAAGTGACCTGGAGTAACATTTTAGTTGTTTACTACCCCAAGAAGTTTCAGAAATTTATTTGCCTACCTTATTTTTATCGTTCCTTATAGATTTACTTACCTTATTAACCCTCCTATTCCTATGAATTGAGATATGGAAAAATACAAACGAAAATAATAACATCCACTGGGTTTCCTCGCGATTCGAACCCGGGTTCTTAGATTCCCAGCCAGTTACCTTGGCTGTTGCGCTATCAGTGCTGTCGGCAAAAACCGTTTAAAAAGTAGGAACAGAAGCGACAGTTGTAAAACTTTCTTTCCTCGGTTTCTGGAATAGTATGCGTTTTCAGTTACAATAGCTGATATTGAAAAATGCTCTATTTACAATTATCTATCGATCCCACCAATTTTGAGTCGATTGCTCTTCATAACTTTTAGGGGTGATTTTTTCAATAACGTGGCGGTGTTGACCTAAAATATCTTAGATTCCTCCGTTTTAGGTTGTACACAAGCGACCTGCCAAATTTTAGCCGAATCGGTTGGCCGTGTCTGAGGCCTTCCATTTGTAAGGAGTTACATGTCAAGCTCAAGGAACAAACGCGCCGTCTCAGTGCGACGTCAAACATTATTTGTGAATATTTGAATGTTGTTGAAAGAGAAGGAACAATTACTTATTCATTCTTTCTCTTACTTTTGTAAGGTCCAGACGGTTGTCTTGTTAAATTTTGTGAGATTTGTAGACTGTATTTATGGAAAAATGAATGTGATAGTTTCTGACGGACCAGAAGGTTCCGAGCTTGCGAAAAATGTTTTGTTGTTGTTGTTGTTGTTGTGGTCTTCAGTCCTGAGATTGGTTTGCTGCAGCTCTCCATGCTACTCTGTCCTGTGCAAGCTTCTTCATCTCCCAGATCCTACTGCAACCTACATCCTTCTGAATCTGATTAGTGTATTCAGCTCTTGGTCTCCCTCTACGATTTTTACCCTCCACGCTGCCCTCCAATGCTAAATTTGTGATCCCTTGATGCCTCAAAACATGTCCTACCAACGGATCCCTTCTTCTAGTCAAGTTGTGCTACAAATTGCTCTTCTCCCCAATTCTATTCAATACCTCCTCATTAGTTACGTGATCTATCCACCCTATTTTCAGCATTCATCTGTAGCACCACATTTCGAAAGCTTCTATTCTATTCTTGTCCAAACTATTTATCGTACATGTTTCACTTCCATACATGACTACACTCCATACTTTCAGAAACGATTTACTGATACATAAATCTATACTCGATGTTAACAAATTTCTCTTCTTCAGAAATGGTTACCTTTCCATTGCCAGTCTACATTAATAGGATGTATACATCCCGCTCTCTCGAGGATGCAGTCAAGGCAGCCGAGTTGTGGCCAGCTGCATTTACTGATCACACTGCTTACGCCTGTACCATCAAGCTTTGACGACAACTACTATGGCGTAGCCGCTGCCCGCTTACCTGATCTCACCGGAATGTCAACCGTCAGTTGGAGACACGTGTAGACTGTGCCTACTTAAACCTAACTAACCTAAGGACTTTACACAACACTCGGTCATCACGTGGCAGAAAAATGCCTGACCCCCCCCCCCATCCGGGAATCGCAGACTTTTACTACGCCATCCTCAGGTAGTGTTCCGTTATGCCACAAACACGGACTCGACAGATGACTGTCAACCGAGCACATCAACACTGTGAAGGGACCATCAATTGTACTCGTCAAATGGTGGGAATCATCAACGACAGCCCTCCATATCCCACGTTGTTGTTGTTGGAGTGTTCAGTCTTGAGACTGGTTTGAAGCAGCTCCTTATGCTTCTCTATCCCTCTGAATCTGCTTAGTGTATTCATCTCTTGGTCTCCCTCTACGATTTTTACTTTCCACGCTGCCCTCCAATACTAAATTGGTGATCCCTTGATCCTACCAACCGATCCCTTCTTCTAGCCAAGTTGTGCCACAAACTTCTCCCCAATTTTATTCAATACCTCCTAATTAGTTATGTGATCTACCCATCTAATCTTCAGCAATATTCTATAGCACCATATTTCGAAAGCTTCTATTCTCTTATTGCCCAAACTATTTATCGTCCATGTCTCACTTCCATACATGGCTACACTCCGTACAAATACTTTCAGAAAAGACTTCCTGACACTTAAATCTATATTTGATGTTAACAAATTTCTCTTCTTCAAAAACGCTTTCCTTGCAATTGCCAGTCTACATCTTATATCCTCTCTACTTGGACCATCATCAGTTATTTTGCTCCCCAAATAGCAAAACTCCTTTACTACTTTAAGTGTCTCATTTCCTATTTTAATTCCCTCAGCGTTACCCGACGTAATTCGACTACATTCCATTATCATCGTTTTGCTTTTGTTGGTGTTCATCTTATATCTTCCTTTCAAGACACTATCTATTCCTTTCAATTGCTCTTCCAAGTCCTTTGCCCTCTCTGACAGAATTACAATGTCATCGCCGAACCTCAAAAGAAAAATTCGGAGTAGGTATTAAAATCCATGGAGAAGAAATAAAAACTTTGTTTACTTCACTGCTTACTCAATATACAGATTGAATAACATCGGGGAGAGGCTACAAACCTATCTCACTCCCTTCCCAACCACTGATTCCCTTTCATGCCACTCGACTCTTATAAATGCCATCTTGTTTCTGTACAAATTGTAAATAGCCTTTCACTCCCTGTATATTACCCATGCCACCTTCAGAAATTCAAAGAGAGAAAACTTTTGACAGTGTTGACTGGAATACTCTAAGGAAAGGCAAACCTACGTTTCTAGCTTTTGTAGACATAATCTATTTTCTAAGATAAGTCGTGGGGTCAGTATTGCCTCACGTATTCCAATATTTCCTAACTGATCTTCCCTGAGGTCGACTTCTACCAGTTTTTCCATTCGTCTGTAAAGAATTCGCGTTAGTATTTTGCAGCCATGACTTACTAAACTGATAGTTCGGTAATTTTCACATCTGCCAACACCTGCTTTCTTTGGGATTGGAATTATTATATTCTTCTTGAAGTCTGAGGGTAATTTTTCTGTCTCATGCATTTTGGTCACCAGATGGTAGTTTTGTTAGGCGTGGCTCTCCCAAGGCTGTCAGTAGTTCTAATTGAATGTTGTCTACTCCCGGGGCCTTATTTCGACTTAGGTCTTTCAGTGCTTTGTCAAACTCTTGCTGCAGTATCATATCTCCTATATCAACTTCATCTACACTTTCCTCCGGTTGTATGATATTGTCCTCAAGAACACCGCCCTTGTATAGACCCTCTATATACTCCTTCCACCTTTCGGGTTTCCCTTCTTTGCTTAGAACTGCGTTTCCATCTCAAATCTTGAAATTCATGCAAGTGGTTCTCTTTTCTCCAAAGGTCTCCTTAATTTTCCTGTAGGCAGTGTCTATCTTTCCCCTAGTGACTATCACGACAGCTGTCCCGCAGAAATATGTGGACGGCAATCAGCGCAAAGCGTGTGGCACGTGGTGTCCACTCACAAGCAAATATTCTGTTAGGCCAAATTATGGCAATGGTATGATGCACACAGGAGTAAAAAACAAACCAGTTTGAGATGGGCTATAGTACCGAGTATACACGTATTCTGGGTCTGGTGCACGAGCCATGGACTACTTGGGTTGAGCTTAACGTGAGCTACTGATGTGTTTGGCTTTATTTAGGGCTGTCCACATGTTTCGCTTTCGTTCATAAGTACAGTGTGCCTGGTGGTTCATAAAGAAAGTTTGCTTCACTCCAGACTTACGTCCATTGTTATTCCGTGGTCACGTGATAGGACGACATGCTCATATCACTGAGGCCTGTATGCCCTCAACGTGCACTCCTGTGAGAACATCATTTACCGCATTCACCAGCTAGTAGACATTGTAAATAGATTTCATTTGCCGGTTACTTGTTTACTCTTTTGTGCAGAGTCAATGTATCTATTTCAAACAAACCTCATCAAGTTCCATCGCCATGTCATCACTTTATCCTTGTCCTTCAACACAGTACAAGTGTACAGCAATAAAGCTAGTTCACTGCGCAACTGGCATGTGAGCAACAATATTAGCCTGTTCCGTCTTCACTGGTGATCCAGATGTGATCTGTGCATAACACTTGGTGAAGAACTTTCGCTGATGTCTGTGACATGGAACCATGAGGTGACAAACCATCGAGTTTTTTGTAATAAGCCTCCACATCCTTACATTTGTCCAATAGCCATCCCTGCTTAGCCATTTTGCACTTCCTGTCGATCTCATTTTTGAGACGGTTATATTCCTTTTTGCCCGCTTCATTTACTGCATTTTTATATTTTCTCCTTTCATCAATTAAATTCAATATATCTTCTGTTACCCAAGGACTTTTACTAGCCCTCGTGTTTTTACTTACTTGATCCACTGCTGCCTTCACTACTTCATCCCTCAAACCTACTCATTCTTCTTCTACTGTATTTGTTTGCCCTATTCCTCTCAATTGTTCTCTTATGCTCTCCTTGAAACTCCTTACAACCTCTGGTTCTTTCAGTTCATCCAGATCCCATCTCCTTAAATTCCCACCTTTTTGCAGTTTATTGAGTTTTAATCTACAGTTCATAACCAATAGATTGTGGTCACAGTCCACATCTGCCCCTGGAAATGTCATACAATTTAAAAGCTGGTTCCTAAATCTCTGTCTTATAATTATATAATCTATCTGAAACCTGTCAGTATCTCCAGGCCTCTTCCATGTATACAACCTTCTTTTATGGTTCTTGAACCATGTGTTAGCTATGATTAAGTTGTGCTCTGTACAAAATTCTACCAGGCGGCTTCCTCTTTCATTTATTACCCCCAATCCATCTTCACCTACTACGTTACATTCTCTCCCTTTTCCTACTGTCGAATTCCTGTCACCCATGACTATTAAATTTTAGTCTCTCTTCACTATCTGAATAATTTCTTTTATTTCATCAATTTCTTCGTCATCTGCAGAGCTGGTTGGCATATAAACTTGTACTACTGTAATAGGCGTGGGCTTCGAATCTATCTTGGCCACAATAATGCGTTCACTATGCTGTTTGTAGTAGCTTACCCGAACTCCTATTTTTTTATTCATTATTAAGCGTACTCTTGCTTTATCCCTATTTGATTTTGTGTTTATAACCCTGTATTCACCTGACCGGAAATCTTGTTCCTCCTGCCACCGAACTTCACTAATTCCCACTATCTCCAACTTTAACCTATCCATTTCCCTTTTTAAATTTTCTAACCTACCTGCGCGATTAATGGGTCTGACATTCCACGCTCCGATTCGTAGAATGCCAGTTTTCTTTCTCCTGATAACGATATCCCCTTGAGTAGCCCCGCCCAGAGATCCAAATGGGGGACTATTTTTCCACCGGAATATTTTACCCAAGAGGACGCCATCATCATTAAGCATACAGTAAAGGTGTATGCCCTCGGGAAAAATTACGGCTGTAGTTTCCCCTTGCTTTCAACCGTTCGCAGTACCAGCACAGCAACGCCGTTTTGATTAGTGTTACAGGGTTAGATCAGTCAATCATCCAGACTGTTGCCCCTGCAACTACTGAAGAGGCTGCTGCATCTCTTCAGGGACCACACATTTGCCTGGTCTCTCTACTGATACCCCTCCATTGTGGTTGCACAAACGGAACGGCTATCTGTATCGCTGAGGCACGCAAGCCTCCCTACCAACGGCAAGGTCCATGGTTCATGTGGGAGATTTATATTGTATCTGTAGTTATTTGTTTTGCCAGCGAAACTTACTTTGCTGTAAGTAGCTTCTGTTAAGCAATACAACAATGTAGTTACTAAGGCAGAAAATTTAGACTGAAACTGGTCAGTATGAAGTACACGAAACTAGCAGTAAATATTTAATCAGTTTTGATATTCTTATGACACTCGACGATTGCATGGAAAGGAAAGGAAAGGGACCCTGCATGGTAATAATGTATGAGGACAATGCAACACAGGTGTCCTAGAAATTTTAACTTTTGCAAGTTATTATTCAAGTTATTCACACTCTGTGAATGAAATGTTGCTGGTTGAAGCCTCTCTACACTACAATGTTTGTCAATTAACAGTCCTTCGATATTGTAGCTGTGCGGATGACAAGTATGTAGCCGACGACAATGCGGAGCTGCTGTTGCTGCTGCTGCTTGATGAGAGGAACCCCGAGTCGTCTCCAGAGCCACGGATACTTACGGGACAGGCAACAGTTGAAACTGCAGCTTCCCCCGCCGGTCCACTCCTACCGTGCTCTCAGTAATCGCAGGTTAACGAGTTAGGGATGTCTACACTGGCGCGAGTATAGGTACACAACGGGTCGGCCGGAGCGTTCAACAAACACTTCCGCACTCTTTCATGACACAAACTGCTCTGCCTCCCATCTGCACGCCACGCGACAGAGGCTCTCCATGCGCAAAGATAAACATCGGTACAGCTATTATTATTTCGTCTTTGCTATTGATACATCTCAATAAAGTTCCCTTGGCTATTACCCGGCAATTTATAATACTTCTATTATAATTACAATCAATTATATACAGTCAAATTTTTATTTAATACGTAATCGAAGTATTGATGTATTTAGTTTCTGTAGTACAGCATATAGCATCAGAATCAAGAGTATAGTGGAAGATATCAACGAAAATTAAACGGCGAAAATTTTGGATGTTGCAGACGGTACTTTGTCTGCATTTTTGGTTTTATACCCTCTATGAGACATGTGTATATTGATGATTACCCGGTACACGCCTGATCACGTGGTACCGTAGACATGCCAGAAAATGGAGAGACACCGAAATCCATTGCAAATAAATACATAAAAAACCACATTTAGACGTCAACTGCTAGGAGTCTCACGCGTACATCTGAAGGACTATCTCATGTATATATGTTTGAGGGAATCCCATCATTCCCAGAGTGACAGGTAGGTATGGCAACTCGCCGGACAATGATGTGACCGCCCAACATTCACCAAGCTTTTGTATGCACAGAAAGGACCTCCACTTGCTTTGCCTGTAAGTTAGGACGATAATTGCCCGTGGATGATACTGAGGCCAAGAAGATTTACTAATCATCAGGATACAGTGGTTGCGAATGCTGAGAGATATCGTAAGCCAACCATTAACCAGGAAAGGAATCCTTTTACATTGACAATCTTTTTGTGAAATACGTCTTTTTTTATGTGTGTGGCAAAGGCATTGCCCAACCGTAAGGGAAGCTGCTAAGTAGTAATTCAGCTGACTGCTTGTAGAATCCTATCTGGCTAATCAAACGTAAAGAAACGACCACGGTGAATAAAGTGCTCGGAATACTGCTGCATCCAGTAACTGACCTGTGCTGATATTTCGTCCGAGACTTCTTCGTAGCCGTAATATTCTTCACAGATGTCAGCATCTTCCGAATTGCTGTTTTATATTTTTTATTGATGTCAGAGTATGTGTTACTCGATACATATATCTCGCTTACTAAGTGGAATGGTGCTACGAAGGTAAGTTCACCCAGAGTTTCAAGAATTCTGAAGGAATTTCGTCTACTACAGCTGCCTTCTTTTGATTTATGTGTTTCAGTGCTCTTCGGCAGCTGCTGTTGTTATAACGTCAAAACTCAGAGATTGAAAAATATTCCCGTTACGAGCAATACTATCGCTGAAATGGGTAGTTTGAAGCCCGAGAAGTTGTCAGATACTACCCTACGCCTTGTACTGTTCATGAACGCCTGCAGTTCAGCGGGGCAACCTCATGGCTGGATGCACGTTCCCCTCACGCTGCGGCATCCCGTCACACCGGTAAGCTCTGCGGACTGCCGTGTCTCATGCAGAAAAGGTATTTGTCTGGTGCATAAGTTCTAACGTAACACAGACGTTTATCAATAATACATTCTCCTTCTCTATTTAAAACAATCTGTCAACGCTGGAGTACGTTTTATATTCCGCGACTGTGGAAATCACGTGGTTTTGAGGCGAAGAACTCGTCGAGCCATGTTCATAGAGCATCTTCATTGGAAAGGGAAGTTCCTTCAAGGTTGTATCTGTGTTTGAGGACACCAGATCAGCTGAATAACGTGGTTGCGGAAGGACTCCCCAACACAACTCCCGTATAGTGTCTTCCCTCAGCCTAGAAAAATGCGGGTGGTCATTATCGTGGAGTAGCATCACTTCACGCGGTCTTCCTCCTTGTCGTTCTTGGATTGCGTCTGCAAAACGTCTCGGTTGCTGAGAATAAACGTCAGCAGTGATGGTTACACTTCGGGGAAGCAATTCGTAGCGCACTAGATGCATAACATCATCTTTTGTAGATGATTACAGGTCGTTGTTCCGGGAGTTGCTGCTTTGCTGGGCTCAACCATTCCTTTCGTTTCCCTGTGTTAGCATTGTTGTTGTTTGCTGTCTTCAGTTCTGAGACTGGCTTGATGCAACTCTCCATGCTACTCTATCCTGTGCAAGCTTCTTCATCTCCCAGTACCTACTGCAACCTTCATCCTTTTGAATCTGCGTAGTGTATTCATCTCTTGGTTTCCGTCTAATCTCTTGGTCTCCGTCTACGATTTTTACCCTCCACGCTGTCCTCCAGTGCTAAATTTGTGATCCCTTGATGCCTCAGAACATGTCCTACCAACCGGTCCCTTCTTCTTGTCAAGTTGTGCCACAAATTCCTCTTCTGCCGAATTCTATTCAATACTTCATCGTTAGTTATGTGATCTGCCCATCTAATCTTTAGCATACTTCTGTAGCACCACATTTCGCAAGCTTCTATTCTCTTCTTGTCCAAACTATTTATCGTCATGTTTCACTTCCATACACGGCTGTCGTGCGGTAGCGTTCTCGCTTCCCACGTCCGGGTTCCCGGGTACTATTCCCGGCGGGGTCAGGGATTTTCTCTGCCTCGTGATGACTGCGTGTTGTGTGCTGTCCTTAGGCTAGTTAGGTTTAAGTAGTTCTAAGTTCTAGGGGACTGATGACCATAGATGTTAAGTCCCATAGTGCTCAGAGCCACTTGAACCATTTGAACCATACATGACTACACTCCATACAAATACTTTCAGAAACGACTTCCTGATACTGAAATCTATACTCGATGTTAACAAATTTTTCTTCTTCAGAAACGCTTTCCCTGCCATTTCCAGTCTATAATCTATATCCTCTGTTCTTCGACCATCATCAGTTATTTTGCACCCCAATAGCGGTACGGAGTAGTCATCGCCGGTGTTGTTCACGAGCCAAGCAATGATGCACATGTGGTCACCTGCTGATTTTGTGATTTTGGCTTAGGGCATGCGGCACCCGTACTCTTGATGTTTGAGCCTTTCCAATTGCACTTAAATTCGTACGGTGGTGAAATAATTGCAGTTTACCACATTTACCAGCTCTCGAGTACACTCGCGTGGATCATTGTGGGTTCATGAGTGTGAACGACTTCCATTAAACAGCGAAATCATTAACGTCAAAACGATCCTCCTTAACAAGAGAAAACCACTTCCTTAGAGTGCTCTGTCCAATAGTATTATCCCCACACACGGTGCAAATGTTTCTGGGTGCCTCCGCTGCTGTAGCCCCTCGAATGAACTCAGACCGTGTAAAATGTCGGAAATGTTCCGATTTATCCTGTTTGTACTCCATTTTGTAGCGTCGACAGCTCCACTCACTATCTTCAGACACAAAATTTCAACATGTAAACTCAAATAGCAACAGTGAACTAACAATAAAAACTGACAATCGTTAAATAAACCCTTAGCAACCTGAATACCAGCTGACAAAAAAAAAAAAGCTGTGAACTTCTGCACCAGCCTAATAGATACATATTTTCAAGTGAACCTAGGATTTCAGACTTAATTTTTTTTTGTTTAAGAGCGATTATATCAGGACGCTAATTATGGACAAAGTATGGTCACAAAATATCGACATAATATTTACAGATGACTTTGACATAACACAAATCAATATTTTGCACATTTTGCGCCACTTTCTGGAGCATCTATATTCCACTACATCCGCATTATGTACAAACCAGCAGAATTTCTGAGATTTATAGTAGTGGTGCAAAACAATAACTATGATGTATAAGAAAACACAATTAGTTACTTCAGACATTTTTTGAGTACACCCTGTGGTCCATAGCATTCTACTTAAAGCTCCTAAAGCATCTCGCTAACACTAGGCAGATATGAGACATCGACGTGACAATTCTAAACACTGCGTGTGACTTTAGTATGACAGCAACGAAAGATTTAAGTTTTTCTCAGTTACCCTGATTTATTTAAAGAAGTTAAATCGTTTTTCGCAAAACTAGTCCTCACGCTGGTCTATTTGCTTCCTCATTTGGTCATATCCTACTCTTTGCTTCGAACAATTTATAGAGAATCATATTTTCGTTACACTGAAAAATTTGACCATTGAAATACACAGACAGCATTCCGCTCTAGGCAAAAGCACGCCAAAAAAAGAAACTAAAGTGTAGCCTGTATAGAAACAATAACTGTTGTACGTTCTCGCTTCCCACGCCCGGGTTCCCGGGTTCGATTCCCGGCGGGGTCAGGGACTTTCTCTGCCTCGTGATGGCTGGGTGTTGTATGCTGTCCTTAGGTTAGTTAGGTTGAAGTAGTTCTAAGTTCTAGAGGACTGATGACCATAGATGTTAAGTCTCATAGGGCTCAGAGCCATTTTTTGAATAAGTGTTGTAGAATTAAGGAACATGTTTTATGTGGAAGAACTGCGATGTTTTTGGAAAATGAATATCTCTTCTATAAAAGTCAACATTGACTTATCAGGATGGCAACGTGAGAAGGCAGTATTGAATACTGAAAGGAATTGTCAGCACCATTGCTCTTTGCAACGTATGTGAGCCGTGGCTGACTGGATGGGTGCCTTGTTTTTTTTTTTTTTTAATCATTTGTTGTAGCCCAGTGGTTACCGCAATAACGTTGCTGTCTTCTCTCCGTGAGCCGCAGTAGCAGTGTGTATCGATACTAGTACTGCTGTACTATGTCTGGTGTGGCGGATATGTTTTCCGGGTGTGCTGTGTGTGACAGTCGGTCCGTTGGGTCAGAGCAACGAGGAAGTCTCTGTGGCGCGTGGTCAGACCGGAGCCGCTGGCGGCGTGCACGTGCGGTTGGAGTTGTGAGGCGCTTGTTGCGAGGGTTACGAAGTTCGTCAGCCACCGAAACTGGACACTAAAGTTGAGTGCTCACTTAACCTACTATCAAGCCTCAACTGCTATCACATCTCTTGGTTTGATCCTGGTTGTCACTTTCTGAGAGATCCACGCGAGCAACAACGTGTGTGCATTGAAGTCGACTAGAATTGCAGCCGTCTTCCTGTGTGGTGTTAAACTTCATTAATGAAGGAATGACTTAAATTAAGTGTACCAGAGGTATCTCCTGTGTTGTGGCCGTTGACGTTCCAGTGACCTAAAGTGGTTGTTGACGTAGTTTCTGGCAGTGTATTTTCCACATCGTGTTGGTATTGTACAGCACAGCGTGTAGTGTGACAGCTAAGGTGTTGGTAGTTTTGGGCGTTTATTCTCATTTGGCTTGATTGGCCACCAGTATCCGGAACGTTTTGCGATTGACATCTTGTTGTCGTTTTGCTGTTCAGATGCAGTAGAAGTGATGTTGTTGGTTGGTTCCTCGGCTGGCTTTTTGTTGGGTTGCCTTTTGATTAAGAAGTTGTCGGTCTGGCTGCCTGTTTCACCTAAAAGTGCGTTAGTTACTTCCCCAGGTTGGAACCTTCTGAGCGCCGCTCCTTGTGTTTTACAGAGTGATTTCCTTTTTAGTCTTAAGTACTGTGTGTGGCCTTCAGCGGAGTTTTTTCTTATTGAAATTTCAAGGCTTTTCTTCTTAGGCCTTAAGGCGTAAAAAAAGTTTCTTGACTGGTATGTGGCCTTCAGCCGAGTTTTCAGCCTTTTAAAATCAAAAGTTGAAAATTTTGTCTAGGATTTAAGCCGGAAGAAATATTTTGTAGTTTTTATGTGGCCTTCAGCCGAGTTTTTCAGTTAAAGCCCAGACAAAGAAATTTCCAATTTTTAATTTTAAGACGTGAGATTGTTTGGGTTTCGTATGTGGCCTTCAGCCGAGTGTTATGTGAAGCATTTTAGGATAAAGACTTTAGCCTATTGTAGTTGAAATTCAGAATCGCTTCCTTGAGGCCTTAAGTCGTAAAATTGTTTTCTCCATGATGTGTGTTTTAATCTCTATTAAATTAAAAATTCAAAATCCTTGTCTTGCCCTTAAGTCATAAGATTGTTATTTTTTAATATGAGGCCTGCAGCAGAGTTTTACACGAAGTATTTTGAGATCAGGCCTTCAGCCTTTTCAAATTGAAAGCTCTTCTTCCCAGGCAAAATCCGTAAAATTGTTTTGTTGATATGCGGCCTTCAACCGAGTTTTCAGCCAATATAAATTAAACTTTGAAAATCTTTGTCTCGGCCTTAAGCCGCGAGACTATTCTTGATTAACGTGAGGCCTTCAGCCGCGTTATATGGGATAACATTAAATCTAAGGCTTTCAGCCTATTTATATTGAAGATAAAAAATTCTGAAGAAGTGAAACCGCCAGAAGAACTCCTGTACCTTGCTTAGGCCTTGTGCCTTGGATTTTCGATGTGGCCTTCAGCCGATCTAAATTAAATCAAAGGAGGTCTTTCGTTAAAACCTTGAGAGTTTTGATTCTTGCTTGTCTGATTGTGTGTGTTAAGAAATAAATTTTGTATGATGGTGTGCAACTGACAGTAACATATTTTGACCTCTTTCCACAAATATAACCGCATCCGCTCCGTCCTGCTAGCCCAGGGATTTCACTGGTAGCAGAGCGTGGTTACGTTTGTGTTCTTGCCATTCCAGTTACTGTTAGTTTCAATTTTATTTCTGTTCTGTGACACCACATTGTTTTGGGTGTTGATTGTTTCAGGTGTATTGTAATGGCGGTCAGTCAGAGTCCGGGGATCGGCCTGCTCAGGAACATCTTGTTTACGAGTTGGAAATAAGGCGCCAAGCTACTGAGAGCAGTGATCCGGATTTAGTGGCCCGTTTAGGTGCTGCCGTTTTTCAGCCGGTTGACGTCACGCCGGCGGTGTTGGGTGAGACAAGAGCGGCCACTGAATTTTTGTTGAAGGCTGTTAGGGGCCTTGTGGACACTATTTGCGTTTTGGAAGGCACTCAACCTAGTGCCAGACTATTGGATACGGTGTAGGCCCAGTTAATGTATTTAACAAATCGGAAAGCGGATTTGGGCATGTTAGCTTTGGAAGATCACCATAAAAAATTAGCCGCCGAATTGGGCTCTTTGGTTAGTGCATTGCAGTTTAATGTTACGTGTTTAGATTTGGTGAGAAGAGGATTGAGGAGCGGGACTTGCTGTGTTCGGGAGAGGGCGAGAGCCTGCCCGGGATGGTACTGTTACGTCCTCGGTGAAGTTAGACGCAATGTTTGCCAAGTTGCCTAATCCTCTCGTGATATTACTGAATTAGTCGTGGAGTGGCTTGAACAGGTCGAAAAATTATTACGGTTGTCGGTTCGTCTTGAACTTTATGCTTCTCCCTATCGTGGTTCCACACCAAGTAATTTTGTCACTGCCGTACCTGTTAGCTAGAAGTGAGTTGCAGAACCTCCTCTTCCGAGCCATGACTGAAGTGTTCTCCTTACAGCAATTGAGGGAGCTCGTCATTAGGCAGAGATTGACCACCGGAGTTCGAAAACAGCTTGAATGTCGTTACATTTGGGAGATGCAGCGGGATAAAGAGCAGTTACATCAGTATGTGGACAGAGTTCAGACGGCGTCCTTGGCTTTGTTAATCGATTTGCCTGAACAACAGCCGGTGTCTATTGTTCTTAGGGGAATGCGCGTTGCGGATAAGTAGCACTATGTTTTCCGTAATCAGCCTTCAGCTTGGGAAGAACTCCGTGCCGCGGTTGTAGCGATATGGGCGTTGCCACTTGGATACGATGTATGTCACGAAGTTAAGGGGCAGGCCACCGGCGCTGGCAAGGGAAATTCCGAAGTGTCTGCATCCGCTGAAGCCGTAAAACTGGAACCCCGGGGTTGTTTCAGGTGCGGCAGCACGGCTCACTTGGAGCGCTCTCGGATTCAGCCTCGCGCTCTCAGAGCCAATAAATGACGCCGGACTGGGCAGCTATCTCGTGATCGAGCCTTTAGACGCTGGCGTACCCGTGTTGTCGCTCCCTCTTCACCGCCCTCGCCTTACGTTTGTTCTCGAGTAGGTGGCGAACCGATCTGTGCTCTTTCCGATTCTGGTAGCTCATTTTCATTATTGTGCTTCGAGTGGTTTTTGGAAGTTGGTCATTTTACGAAACTTCGGTCGGTGCTTTCTCCGGTGCAGAGATGTCGGGTGGCCAATGACCAGGTGTTGCCTCTGCATGATTGGGTCCGAGGGAGTATATCGATGGGGGATTTTTCCTGGCCCTTGTCATTAGCCTCGGTCAAGGAGCTGCCGGTCGATCTAATTTTGGGATGTGATTTCAGTAAATACTGGGTTATTCTTGGATTATTCTGGGCACACCTTTTTCTTTAAGTTAGCTCCTGTGGAGAAGTTTCTACATCTCCATCCATACTCCGCAAGCCACCTTATGTTTCGTTTTATAAGTGCGCTAAACGTATTGTGCATCGAAATGCAGATGCATTGGCCGTTCAGGATGTGGGTAATGAGTTTGATCTTACCCATCTCTCGCCGCATCACGCTTCTCAATTACGGGATTTGTTACAGAGTTTTCCTGAGCTTCTTAGTGATAACTTGAGTGTCACTAATGTTCTTAATTACCATATCCTTCTATCCGACGATAGTCCTGTCAGGCAGCCCCCACGTCGCCTCTCACCTCCTAAGGTGAAGATACTGAAGGCGAGAATATCACAAATGCTCCAACAAGGAGTTATTACGCCTTCTACATCTACTTATGCTTCCCCCATATGCCATGTTCCCAAGGATCAGGAGCACTATTTCAGACCTGTGGTTAACTACCGGGTGCTTGAACACTAAGGTTGTCTTCGAATGTACCTCTGCCTCTGATCTGCATAACTTTTACCTGGTTTGCCGGTACTAATTGGTTTACTGTTCTTGGTTTGAACCAAGCCTGTTGTCAGATTCCATTAGCTGAAGAATGTAAACATGTTACCGCATTTTGTACTCATTGGAATCTGTTTGACGGAGTTCCTTTTGGTTTGGCAACTCGTTTGCTGGATAATATCCTTAGGAACTTGAAATTAGTGTTTGCCTATAATTATTTGGACGATTTAGTCATCTATAGCTGTTCGTTTCAGTCCATTTGGATCATATCCAGAAAGTTCTTTCGAGGTTTCAGGGAGCCGGGCTGACTGTTAAACCCAGTAAGATGACATTAGAAAGGCAGCAGGTGTTCTTCTTAGGTCACCTAGTGTCAGGTCAGAGTATTCGCAACGAACAAGAGCGAACTAAGACCATACGGGCGTTGCCTCCGCCTACTGATAAACTCGGAATTGCTAGGTTCATAGGCATGTTGAACTACTTTAGGCGTTTTGTCCCTAATTTTGCTTAGTTGGCCGCGACCTCAAACGAACAGTGCCGGAAGAGAGTGCGTTTTGAATAAGGACCTGTCCAGGAGCCCGCGTTTGAGTATATTAAGGCAGCTGTAGCCAATCGTCCATTTCTAGGAGTACCATACTTTAATAAAAGGTTTATTGTCCAAAATGACACATCTAATGCTGGTATTTTAGCCGTAAAACTGGCCGTAGTGCCAGATGAGAGGTACGCATTTAATTTGAAGTTAAACACGTGAGAGACACTGAAAATTTCCTTGCGGATGTCCTCAGCCGGTAGTTCGCCGAATCTACACCTAGTGAGGGAACCCGGGAGACAGATGGAGGCAGGATTGGGAGAAATTCCTCTTTAGTTTGATGTCGCTCAGCGTCGGGATCAGGACCCTATTTGGCTGGAGAACTGTCGCATGAGTATATTATTAACAGTTGCATTCTGCGTAAAAGGGTCGGGCATGCGAAGCAGTTAAAGAAGTTTGCCAGTAGCTCTGGTGCGCCCGGTTTTTCGGTACTTTCATGATTCGTTGGTGGGTAGCCACTTATAAGTTCCTAAGACTCTGAAAAAAGTCAAGGAGCATTTGACTTGGCCCACCATGGAGCGAAATGTCAGAGAGATGGTATAGCAATATCGGCTGTATAATGTAGTCAAACCCAAGAATGCTCTTCAACAGGGTTTGCTGAGCTCTGAGCGCGAGTCCTGTCCTACGCACAAGCTCTATATCGATTATCTAGGACCCTTTCTTCGTACTAAGAAAGGTCATCGATACGTGTTAGTTATTATTGATGCGTTCTCCGGATTCACTTGGCTCACTGCTACCACCACTATTCCTCATTTAACTAAAGTTTTCATTGTTTTTGGACCCCCTAAGAAAATTGTTAGCGATAATGCGCCGGCCTTCCTTTCGGCTCCTTTCAAGGCGTCCTATTTTCAGAACGGTGTCAAGCATATCACGACTGCGTCGTATTATCCGCAGGCATGCTTTACGGAGAGGGTTAACCGAAATCGTAAATCCGCTTTGATTTCAGAAAACGCCTAGTAAGTGGGACTCTAGTCTTCCTTGGCTTAGTTTTGCTTTTAATACCACCAATCATGAAGCCTTGGGAGCTACTCCCGCCTCTTTGATCCTTTCCTATCCTGTTAATTCCCCTTTTTAGAACTTGTGGGGAATTCAAGATCTAGTTCCTCAAGTCATCAATGAAAACTGGAACCGTGCCAGACGTAATATACTCAGGGTCCATAATAATCAAGGTGAGCGTTACAATCGTAATCGGCGAACCTTTAGAGGGAGGCCAGGAGATCAGGTCTATGTCCGTAGTTTCCCCAGTAGGCAGCTGCGTGTATGAAATATGAGTAAATTTACTCCTCATTTTCTGGGGCCTAGCACCAATTTGCGCATTTTAGGCCCGGTGAATCTGCTGCTTAAGGATAACCATTCCGGTAACAAGTACTGGGTTCACCTTAGCCAGGTTAAATCCAGTTAGTTAGTCTGATGATTAAGTAGCCACCCTTCCCCCCCCCCCCCCCCCCCCCCCCCCTTCCAGCATCGTGTTGGTTTGAGGGCGGGAGGTTGAGCCGTGGCTGGCTCGTGTTATGCTTCCCATTAAATATTGGTTTTGGTTGATATTCTGTGATTAGTCTCTCGCGGTTAAGCTGTTATCCTCTCTCTCTCCGTGAGTCGCAGCAGCAGCGCGTATCGATATTAGTACCCTTGTACTATCTATGGCATCGCGCTTATAGTTTTCCGACTGCAGCGCGTGCGGGTAATGCTCCCGTCCTTTTGCCTCAGAAAGTCTACAAGGAAGAGCTATGTGGTCTACTTAGTTCTGGTGCATAACGGAAGATTAACAAAGATCCTACTATCAAGGTGACAGTATGGACTGCTGCCTTGCTGAACGCTTCATCACTACCAAAGGAAGTCAAAAGAAGTACCACCGAGATATTATGGTCTTCCTAAAGTTCACAAAATGTCTAAGTATGAGAGTGTAGAGGTCTATGGGACCTATAACGAGCGCTATTGATTCACCGACGTATTTTTCTGCCAAACACTTGACTTCCTAATTAAAACAATTGGTAGGAAAATGGAGTCACCACATTCGTAATTCTATGGATTTTATTCAGAGACTTAACACGTCAAAACTAACTAGCACATCATTATTATTTAGCCTGACGTTGCTGTCATTATGCACCGGTACCTTTAAAGGACTCTTTCTCTTATCAGCCAACATCTTGATACGAACATTACGGCCTTATTTGATCATGTGCTTTTATCATCTTATTTCCAGTTTAATGGTGAATTTTATGAGAAGATTGATAGTTAATAAAAATTTGCGGGTTTCCAGCCGCGTCGGGTGGTTAAAATCCCACGGGCTTTCGACCGAGCTCTCCCCGGTCATTCTCAAGTGGTAAGACTGACTGCTGTGTCGTCGTGGCCGCGTCGTTATACAGCCGCACTGCTGGCTGTGACGTCACTGGTGCTCTCTTCCACGCCATATATGATCATGTTTTCATACCGCGTTCATCGCGCCCGTTTTAACATCGCGATAGCCGGGTCCCAGGCTGTGCTGAGTTGCAAACATCCGCCCTTGTTGATGGTGTTTTCAGCGGTTTTTATTTCAATAGCTTCTTTTATGACGCTATCGCAAAATCCCTCCGCTGTCATAACGACAGATGTTTCGTCGAATAGAATTCGGTGTCCATTTTCTAAGGCGTGTTCTTCCACGGCTGATTTTTCTGGATAGCGTAGGTGTAAGCACCTCTCGTGTTCCTTTCCGACGTTGCTCTACCATGCGTACTGTTTGGCCGACGTAGTAACAGCCACACTGACATGGTATCTTGTACACTCCAGGCGTTCTTAGCCCTAGGTAGTCCTTCACAGGCCTTATGAGCTGACGAATTTTTGCTGGGGGCCTGAACACCGATGAAATGTTATATCTCTTCAGGAGTCGGCTAATCTTTCCCGACACTGTACCACAGAAAGGCTAAAACACAAGTTTCTTGCTTTCTTCTTCGGTGGTGTTCTCTTCTCTGTTGGTGTGTTTCTTGCGTGTCACGCCAGATATAGCCTGGACACCTGTCCGTGGCTGTACCCGTTTTCCCGGAAGACGTTTCGGAGGTGGCTCAGTTCTAGTGGCAGACTTGCTGCGCCTGGGACGACTTTAGCACGATGGACGAGGGTATTCAGAACGCCACGTTTTTGTGCCGGATGGTGGTGGCTGAGAGCGTGCAGATACTGATCTGTGTGTGTGTGTGTGTGTGTGTGTGTCTCCGTTTTCTGTAGACACTGTGGCTGAGGGGCCCCTTGGTTTTCCGTCGAATGAGGACGTGAAGCAAGGGCAATGTACCCTCTGTCTCGACTTCCATCTTACACTTGATGTGGCCGTGAATGCTGTTCAGGTGTTCCAAAAATTCACGACCATGGGGCTACATGATGAAAGTGTCATCGACGTAACGCTAAAAGCAACTTGGTTTAGCTGGAGCCGTGTCCAAGGCGAAGTCTTCAAATTGTGCCATAAAAAGTTTGGCTATGGATGGAGCCAGAGGGCTTCCCATAGCCACGCCGTCCAACTGGTCGAAATACTGGCCGTCATGTAGGAAGTACGACTATGTCACTGTGTGCTTAAACAGTCCCACAATTGTGCTATCAGATAATTGGGAGAGGAGATCTATACAGTCTTTGACCGGAACACGTGTAAACAGGGAGACCACACCAAAACTAACCATCATATCTCCTTGACTAAGACGCAGTTGTTTAATTCTGTTGAGAAAGTCGACGGTGTTCTTGATGTGATGCACACAACGACCCACATGCGGTGCAAGGAGGCTGGTCAGGTGTTCTGCCAGTCTATAAGTGGGTGACCCAATGGTGTTCACAATGGGACGAAGAGGAGAATCCGGTTGTGGATTTCTGGTAGTCCAGAAAGCGTAGGTGGTCTCGGCGCCTGAGGGAGGAGAGTCTTAATAACGCCCTCTTCCAGCATTGACTGTTTTAGAAGCTCTGATGTCTTCCTCATTATTCTTGACGTCGGGTCCCGTGGCAGTTAACGCTATATATCCTCTTCAAGCATTAACTGAATTTTGGCATCGTAGTCAGCTTTATTTACAATGACGGATGCATTGCCCTTGTCGACTGGCAGAACCACGATGAGTGCGTCGTTGCGGAGTGCGTGAAGACCATTGCGTTTAGCCCTAGTCAAGTTAGACCTCGGTGGTTTAGATTTTGAAATGATGAGACACGTTTCGCGATGAATTTCGTCAGCATTCTCACTAGGCATCTTACGGATTGTTTGTTCAACCCCACTTATATCATCACAGACAGGGATGCTCTGAAGCGCTGGTGCGAAGTTAATACCTTTCTTAAGCGCCGAAATGGCACCCGCATCGACCTCTTTCTCCGTCATATTGATGACAGTTCCTTCTGTTGATTTCCGTTCTGCACCGTGTTGTTGTTAAGAAATCCGCGCGAACTACCCTTTCTGTTTCTCTGTGGCCTTCTTTTGCTGTGGTGGCCGCGTCGACCCACTCAAAATCTAATTGTGAGAGTACCTCTGTCAACTGCAGATGTATAGCCAGCAGTTCGCGACCTTTTAAATCCAGCTGCCTCCTAGTGAAGTGTATCGTTTCCCGCAACAGGGCAGAGCTGGCTGAACGGTAGATTCACCTGGCTGCCGAGGTAAATCGTGGAATCGCGTTCTCATCTCGACAGCGTAGCAGGAAGGCTAGAGAGCTTAACAGGTTAGCCTTCTTCCCAAGCAGGTTCCCTAGGCGCCACGTTTCCCCCCCCGTAGAGGTACGCCATGTATGAATGCGTGGTTTCGTGGCGATATGAATTAATAAGATTTTCTCGGGCTTCCAGCCGCGTCAGGTGGTTATAATCCAACGAACTTTCGACCGAGCTCTCCTCGGCCACATCAAGTTTACGATGGAAGTCGAGACAGATGATGCACTGCCCTTGCTTGACGTACTCGTTCGACGGAAAACCAACGGGCACCTCAGCCACAGTGCCCGCAGGAAACCTACACACACAGATCGGTAACTCAGCCACCACCATCCGGCACAAAAAGTGGCCTTCTGAATACCCTCGTCCATTTTGCTAAAGTCGTCCCAGACGCAGCAAGTCTGCCACTAGAACTGAGCCACTTCCGAAACGTCTTCCGGGAAAACGGTTACAGCCACGGACAGGTATCACAGGCTATATCTGGCGCGACACGCAAAAAAACAAACTAAGAGAGGTGAGAACACCACCGAAGAAGCAAACAAGAAACTTGTGTTTTAGCCTTTCTGTGGTACAGTGTCGGGAAAGATTAGCCGGCTCCTGAAGAGATATAACATTTCATCGGTGTTCAGGTCCCCAGCAAAAGTTCGTCAGCTCATGAGGCCTGTGAAGGACGATCTAGATCTTAGAACGCTTCGAGTGTACAAGATACCATGTCAGTGTGGCTGTTACTACGTCAGCCAAACAGTACGCATGGTAGAGCAACGTCGGGAAGGAACACGAGAGGTGCTTACACCTACGCTATCCAGAAAATTCAGCCGCGGAAGAACACGCCTTAGAAAGTGGACATCGAATTCTATTCGACGAAACTTGTGGATATGAAGGAGGGATTTTGCGATAGCGTCATAAAAGAAGCTATTGAAATAAAAACCGCTGAAAACACCATCAACAAGGACGGAACCCGACTATCGCGATGTTAAAACGGGCGCGACGGACGCGGAATGAAAACATGACTATACACAGTGTGTTACAAAAAGGGACGGCCAAATTTCAGGAAATATTCCTCACACACAAATAAAGAAAAGATGTTATGTGGAGATGTGTCCGGAAACGCTCAATTTCCATGTTAGAGCTCATTTTAGTTACGTCAGTATGTACCCTACTTCCTCTATTCACCTCCAGTTGGCAAAATAGAAGGAAGGTAATGTTGACTTCGATGTTTGTGTTGACATGCGACTCATTGCTCTACAGTACTAGCATCAAGCACATTAGTACGTAGCATCAACAGGTTAGTGTTCATCACGAACGTGGTTTTGCAGTCAGTGCAATGTTTACAAATGCGGAGTTGGCAGATGCCCATTTGATGTATGGATTAGCACGGGGTAATAACCGTGGCGAGGTATGTTTGTATCGAGACAGATTTCCAGAACGAAGGTGTCCCGACAGGAAGACGTTCGAAGCAATTGATCGGCGTCTTAGGGAGCACGGAACATTCCAGCCTATGACTCGCGACTGGCGAACACCGAGAACGACGAGGACACCTGCAATGGACGAGACAATTCTTCGTGCAGTTGACGATAACCCTAATGTCAGCGTCACAGAAGTTGCTGCTGTACAAGGTAACGTTGACCACGTCACTGTATGGAGGGTGCTGCGGGAGAACCAGTTGATTCCGTACCATATACAGCGTGTGCAGGCACTATCAGCAGCTGATTGGCCTCTACGGGTACACTTCTGCGAATGGTTCATCCAACAATGTGTCAATCCTCATTTTAGTGCAGATGTTCTCTTTACGGATGAGGCTTCATTCCAACGTGATCAAATTGTAAATTTTCAGAATCAACATGTGTGGGCTGATGAGAATCCGCACGCATTTGTGCAATCACGTCATCACCACAGATTTTCTGTGAACGTTTGGGCAGGCATTATTTGTCGGTGATGTCTTGATTGGGCCCCATGTTCTTCCCCCAACGCTCAATGGAGCACGTAAATATGATTTCATACGGGATACCCTACCTGTGCTGCTAGAACATGTGCCTTTACAAGTACGACACAACATGTGGTTCATGCACGATGTAGCTCCTATACATTTCAGTCGAAGGGTTCGTATGCTTCTCAACAACAGATTCGGTGACCGATGGACTGGTAGAGGCGGACCAATTCCATGACCTCCACTCTCTACTGACCTCAACCCTCTTGACTTTCATTTATGGGGGCATTTGGAAGCTCTTGTCTACGCAACCCCGATACCAAACGTAGAGACTCTTCGTGCTCGTATTGTGGACGGCTGTGATACAATACACCATCCTCCAGGGCTGCATTAGCGCATCAGGGATTCCATGCGACGGAGGGTGGATGCATGTATCCTCGCTAACGGAGGACATTTTGAACATTTCCCGTAACAAAGTGTTTGAAGTCACGCTGGTACGTTCTGTTGATGTGTGTTTCCATTCCATGATTAATGTGATTTGAAGAGAAGTAATAAAATGAGCTCTAACATGGAGTTAAGCGTTTCCGGACACATGTCCACATAACATCTTTTCTTTATTTGTGTGAGGAATGTTTCCTGAAAGTTTGCCGTACCTTTTTGCAACACCCTGTTTGTCGAGGAAGAGAGCACCAGTGACGTCACAGCTAGCAGTGCGGCTGTATAACGACGCGGCCACGTCGACACAGCAGTCAGTCTTACCACTTGACAATGACCGGGGAGAGCTCGGTCGGAAGCTCGTGCGATTTTAACCGCTGGAAGCCTGAGAATATTTTATTAATTCATATCGCCGAGAAACCATGCATTCATACAAGATCGATGGTATTGTCATGGGACGCCCCCTCTACCCTCTGGTAGCTAATTTATTCATGGAAGACTTCGAGGACAAGGCACTGGACTCAGCAAGTTTTAAACCAACGGTCTTCTGGAGGTACGTGGACGACACATTTGTGGTATCGACGCACGGGATGAATGAATTACATCGATTTCTTGAGCATTAGAATTCCATCCATTCTAGTATCAAATTTACTATGGAAATATAAAAAAAAGTCTACCTCCCATTTTTGGATGTTGTCGCTCGCCGTAAAGTTGATGGCACATTAGGACACGCCGTATACCGGAAACCAACGTATACAAATCTAAATGTTCATGCCAGTAGCTGCCATCACCCTTCACAGACCGTATGTGTTCTTAAGACCTTAGTGCATAGGGCACACTGTATTTCCGATAAAGACAATTTGCAACAAGAGCTCACATACCTTAAGAGCATTTTTAAATCGAATGGATTTTCTCCGCAACAAATTTGTAGAGCATTCAATGTAAAACCTAGGAAGAAGATAGTAATTCTTTCAAATCTAGTACTTTTTTGCCGATGTGGGTGTATTCCTGAGAAATTCTGTGTTGTGGTGGTCTTTCACCCCCCCCCCCCCCCCATCCCCCCCAACGAAGACTGCTGCAGCTTTACTCTGTGAAGGACGATTTACAGCTTCGTAAAGCGGGTGTGTATCAGATTTATAGCGGAAATTGTGAGAAATCGTACAGAGATCAAACAACACGCACCGTTCATGAGAGATGTGTAGAGCATCGAAGATACAAACGCTTATTACAGCCAGACAAGTCAGCTGTGGCCGAACATTGTCTTGGTACAGGTCATTCCATGAATTACAGTGATGTGAATATTTTAACATCCACGTCTTCCTTTTGGGAATCTGCCGTCAAGGTATAGAGATTAGAGCAGCTAATAATTTAATAAACAGAGATAATTGTTTTAATTTGGACAAAGCATGGAATCCGGCTCTTGGGGTAATTGAACTGCAGAGAAGTCGTCACGGTGTCACCGCCGCCGCTCATACATCGATAAGCGAATCAAATGTCTGTACGCCTTCGCCACAGGCGGTGCATGTATAAGCGTATTTCTTTGCCGCCGACCAACATCTCTCACTCGCATGCGCAGTACCGCCGCGGTGGAGCATCTAAGGCCGCGCTTGGCATCTTGTCGTCAGTCTTATGACTCACTCTGAGGATGGCCGGACGATACGCGGCCGAAATATCAGCGGAGGAAATTTTATTTGCGCGGCTGCGTGCCCAAAATTTAATGGACTGTTCATTACGCGGCGAGAAATTGAAAATGGACAGTGGTTATGAAGTTTTTTAAGTGAGAAACTGAGGAAAAATAGGGAGGAAACGTTTATGAAAAAGCACATCGCCGATTCAAAAATGAGCTTGTAATGTCTTCACTTACGTTGTACTATATCCCACAGTATGTCTCGTTTCACCAGCTATCGATGCCCCTTAATAATTACATTGTTTCATCGTATAATGAGGTCAATAATTAAGTTTTGCATGTTAACCATACGGCAAAGCACTCTTCTCTTTGAGTGCTGTCATTTGCGAAAATCTTGTTTCCATATCTCAAACCGTTTGAGATGTGAGGAATGTTGAGAATATCTCATTCTGGCTCTTTCGCTGGCTCGGACGGTTGCAGATGAGTGCGCTACATCAGATTAATTTTTCCGTCATTGGTGACTGAGACTTCCACCAAAGTCTAAAGAAAAATTCATTATCTCAGCTGAATTTTATACGCGACAACATATTATGTAATGTGTACCAAACGCAAAATCTTAGCAACCCCTATTTTAAACTTTTTCATATTTCATGCAGTGTCTTACTTAAATCGAAGTACCATAATAAATGTCACCATTAACGAAATGATGGGCACGTCACACGAAGCTGGCATATAAAGCTATAAGTAGGGAAAAAAGATTTTTTTTACGGAATAGTATCTGTAAAATCGTTTGAGGAAGAACGCTGGTCGTGTGGCTCGCTTCTGCCATCGCAGTGTGTCGCCAGCCGGCTGGAAGTGGCCAGACAAGGTCGGCCCCGCCTAAAGAAACAAATGAAATCGCTCAGTAACTGTTCCCTGCGCATCGGCCACTGTATCCAGCACGGATTCCACCATCTGCCACAGCATATTACACGGCTTGCAAGGTATAGGGTAGATGTGGACCAGTGATTTTCCACAGCTGCCACTATGCTCTGTATGTAAGTAAAGATTTTACAGCGGGTTTGTCGTTCAGAAATCGCATTTGAGTGTTGTTTGTTTGTGGGAAGACTGTGTGACACCTTGTGTACGAAGGGGAAACGTCTACCAGCACTTACCAAAGTCCGAGACTGCAGTTTGTCGTTACGCTGCTCGCGCTGTCACGTGAATACGGTGCCCATCGGTTCGCGAGGGTCACGTAGGCTGTTAATGGCCCTACGTGACTAGCGCCTGAGAGGCTCGACGTGCTGTTTGGTTGGCTGTGCAGGACCACACAGACACACCAGGTTCCCTGTGTCATGGAACGCAGCGAGCTCACTGGTGGCCAGAAGAGCGCCCTCACGGACAGTGCGGCGACGTCCAGCGACAACTGCTGTCGAAGCCCACATCGACGCGGCAGGAGACCGAGGCGGCCGACAGTGGAACTCCCAACAAGGAGACTGGACATACCAAAGTGGCACTATGTCGTCATTGCAGACGAGTCCCAGTCCTGTGTACAACATCACATTGGACGTATCCATGCATGCAAGCTCTGAGGAGGACGAACGTTGCCAGACTGCTTTCGTCATCTTCTCATGGGCTCATCATCTGACTTGTTGGTATGGGGTACCACTGGGTAAATAAGATGACCGCGTCTTGTCCACACAGATGGTAATGTGGACTGTACCTATCACATTTCTGGCGCCTTAAGGACGGTGGCTATGACCCTTCTCCGAGATCTTCATGACATTATCTTTCAACACATTACACCAACATCGCATGTTTCCCATGCTGTGCTGACCTGTGCCGCACACCGGAGTATATTTACCGAAATTATGGCCAAAATGGCAAAAATGGACGTTTGGTCAACTATTGTAGCAAGTACATGAAAGGTTCTCGGTTCACTTGCCTCGTCAAATTTTCAGAAAATTCCACGCTTTCGATGATACCCTCCACCATCGTCGTCAGGGACTAAAACTGACTGTCGTGAACTGGCAAGGTTCCCTCTTTCATACTCATAGGAAGGCATCTGATTTGCTGGATTACGTCACGGTGGAGCATACAGATATGTTGCCCCCCTACGTAGATAGATTTTGCTTGCAATCTAGCGATGCATGCAGCACCATCTATCGCATCACGCTGTGAACTGCGAGAAGTAAGAAAATAAACCAACGTGCAATTGAAAAGAACTTTGCGAGAGGCCTGGGACAATCACCTGCTGTGATCGGTAACATTAGACAAGTCAACGTAGCAGAACCAACCTAGATTACACACACTAACATTCACTTCTCAATACGCACATATATAACACAGTACATAGCTATAATTAGTTTGAAGGCGCATTTAAAAATTGCGAGAAAAGTATGGCAAACTAACTACATATGGAACAATCACACACGTGACGAGCAATTCGGTGCCCTAGTAGAAGCAGTCCTGTCATCACGTCACCAGTAAAATCGGTACAGCAAATTAAGGGTATCACACGAATCTACTTTGAAATTTTCAAGTACAAAAGGTTAAGAACTAGTGCAAAGTGGCATGGTACAAACTGAAAGACAGGCAGACAAACTAACAAATGCATGCCGAGTCATCCCAGGCCCATCTCTATGGACGGCAGTGGAGTAGTTTAGGGGTATTCACAACTACAGTTAACCTAGTAGTGAAAGGGAGTGCTTTAAAGGTTTGAAACTATCAAAAATAATTTTGGCCAGGATTTCGGTACATGTAATCCACTGTTGGTTGGTTGAATTGTTGGAAGGCACCAAACAGCAAGGCCATCGGTCCCTCACATTATGGAAGGATGGGGAAGGAAGGTGGCTATGCCCTTTCAGAGGAACCATCCCGGCATTTGCCTGAAGCGATTTGGGGAAATCACCGAAAACCTAAATCAGGATGGCGGAATGGGTTTGAACCGTCGTTCTCCCTAACTAGAGTCCAGTGTGGTAACCACTGCGCCACCATGCTCAGTATATAATCCTCTTTGAGTCGATACAGAGCGTTCCAGACTGTTGCTTTAAACAGACACCAGAAACACTGGCTACGAACTGTGCAGAGACAGCCACAACAGGGGGTGAAACCCGTGTAGGGGCTACACGTAACACGACTTCGGTTCGCTGTCAGGCCACTTGCAGTGCTGCAAGTTTATTAATGCATCATGTCGCTTTCTTATTGGATGATCGTTAGGTTCTGTGTTTGTTTTCGTTCCGTAGTGAACGGAACTTAACAGATGCTCGTTTCAAATCATTGTGCTTCTTATTCCTTATTGTGTGCTTTGCACTCTTTGAGTTACGTTGTAAGTATGTTGCTCATATTCTGATTGAGCTCTGTTGACATCAGTAATACTGGGTCGGGTAAATGATTCCATATTTGGTTGTTGTTCATATAAAACAGAAGTTAGTTTCTTCACATGATGTTCTGAGATTTATGATTTTTGTTACCACTTACGAATCTGTGTGTTAACTACGCGATTTAGACAATTGTTAAGAACGCCGCTTTTATTATACTTTATGTGGTGTCACCGCCAGACACCGCACTTGCTAGGTGGTAGCCTTTAAATCGGCCGCGGTCCGGTAGTATACGTCGGACCCGCGTGTCGCCACTATCAGTGATTGCTTACCGAGCGCCGCCACACGGCAGGTATAGTCTAGAGACTCCCTAGCACTCGCCCCAGTTGTACAGCCGACTTTGCTAGCGATGGTTCACTGTCTACATACGCTCTCATTTGCAGAGGCGACAGTTTAGCATAGCCTTCAGCTACGTCATTTGGTACGACTTAGCAAGGCGCCATATTCAGTTAATATGAATGTATTCTGAACAGATAATATTGTGAATCATGTACCGTCAAGAGCGACGTTCATCATTAATGGATTAAAGTTAAGTATCAAAATAATTACGTCCGCTTTCTGAATTCTAATTCCTTGTCATGTTCCAGATCTGACGTTAGTATAGTTCTTTCCTCCTCACGCCAGCCTGCGTGAGCTAAAACGCGTGCATTTCGGCCTCCTCTTGTAACACGGTGTTGGCTCTTCTGCCAACACAACACTTTATATCTGTTTACATACGTGTCCTGTACTTTCACGCTTTTAATGAAGAACTCCATCTTAGCGGGTGTCGACAGTATTGCTATTCCACATTATTACATCTGTTGCGGAACTTGTATCTAATTCTGCATTGAGTGCTGTTGCTTCTCGTCACTGGATGCCATGCGTTTCACAATGGCTCGAAGAGTGTCGATGTAGGTGTAGATGTCTGTTTCGTAGTCTCAGTAACTAGCAAATGTTTTCACACGTTATTAACAGGCAGTGCAGATAGTGCATTTTAGCAGAAGTCAATGAAAATTTTGGTGGAGTACGAAAAACGAATGGGAACAAAAATAACAAAGGATACGAAGAGTACACTAACAATGGATTTCAATCGAGGTTCTTAAGCTGTAACAAAAATACGTGAGTCTGCAGAACACCGCGAGACAAAACCAGCGTCCTTTAGCATGCAACAAAAACAAATACAGAAGCATTTAGTTCACCCTATAATACGGATGTCAGCAAAAATTAAACAGAATACGAGCATCGTATTTGCAATGCAATTCAAAGACTGCAATACACATAGAGAGGTCCTCAAGTGGTTTGAATGGCTGTGAGCACTATGGGACTTAACATCTGAGGTCACCAGTCTCCTAAAACTACTTAAACCTAACCAACCTAAGGCCATCACACACATCCATGCCCGAAGCAGGATTCGAACCTGCCACCGTAGCGGTCGCGCGGTAGAGATGTCTTAATCGGGAACATAATTTCAACTCGATTACAGCCAAACGGTAGAAATTGCATTATTGGGTTTTAAAATAAATGTACTTTGGCACCAGACCCACTCATATAAATGAAAAATATTATCATATAGTACTCGCATTTTGCAGAGCAAGAATACAGATTATCACGTCATATTTCCCCGAATTCAATGTTCACCGCCAGGCCATTTGGAGCGCTAGTGTCGGTCTCAGCGACCGTACCTTAACATAGTCGCTACTCTTGTGATATTTTGGTATTCTGTGTGGCGGATCACCACCATCCATTCAGTACGATACAGAGTCGTATCAGCGTGGAATGTCTCGCGGCACCCCTGTCTGTCACACGAGCTTAGTTCGACTCGATGTGCTGCCGCTTGTCACTGCCTGATGTAGCTTCACTGTCTATTAATTTTCGAAGCCTGAATGAACAAAAAATTAAGTACTCTAACTAGAAGAGAAACCAGGCATTGAGCAAGTATTTATTTCTTCTAGTCTTCCGTTATTCCATCTCTTCCTCCCGCTTCACTCTGTCCACCTTCTTCCCCCCTTTCTCTAGCCATCCTCTCTCTCTCTTTATCCACTCTTCTCCCCCGTCCCTCCTTTATCCACGGCCTCCACACCTCCCCTGTCTCTTGCCATCTCGTCCCCTCCCCTCTCTCTGTCCATTTCCTCTCTTCTGCTGTACATGTCCTCCTCCTCCTCCCCTCGTCTCTCTCCACGCTATCACGCTCACCCCAGCAGGAAGCTGGTGGTTTTTAGCTCTTCATTCTAGACAGCGACTAATATGTGTGCCAAATATAACTGAAGTCGTTCCAAGGATTAGGATGAGCATTTTACCGCTAGTTTGCTCGTATACGTACACGTCACCTAATTTCAGACAAATTTCGATCATATTTGTATACATATTTCACCTGTATGCCTAGCGAATTTTCACCCTGCTGTTGTGTTTTCATATAGCTAAATGTTTATGACGTCGTATATCCTGAAATATGTGTTGTACAAAAAGATAATTTTCCAGGTAGATCCAGCAGTATACGTGGCCACTATCTGCGAAATGCGTTGTGAACACAGTTGGCAGTAAAGAAGTAATAAATTAAAACGTCACACATCATCTGACAGTTTCTCGCGCATCTCACTGTTTATGACGTAATATCTCTTGAACTATTTGTTATAAAATTATATATTTTTGTAGGTACGTTGAGCGGCATATATGGATGATGTTTGCGACTAGAGTTGGTTTCAAATAAGTGATAAATTAAAACGTCATGCATAATCTGAACGTTTTTCACTCATGGTTCAGGAGACATGTCAAATACTGAGAGGAGCTGTAGAATGATACATTGTAGGTACATTCAGCGACAAATGTGGATATTGTCTGCAAAAAATGTTGCAAATAGAATAAGTAGCAACTAAGTAATAGATTTAAACGTCTTGCATGATATGGTAGTTTTCCACGCAGTCAGTGTTTATGAAGTCTTGTCGCCTAAACTACACTCCTGGAAATGGAAAAAAGAACACATTGACACCGGTGTGTCACACCCACCATACTTGCTCCGGACACTGCGAGAGGGCTGTACAACCAATGATCACACGCACGGCACAGCGGACACACCAGGAACCGCGGTGTTGGCCGTCGAATGGCGCTAGCTGCGCAGCATTTGTGCACCGCCGCCGTCAGTGTCAGCCATTTTGCCGTGGCATACGGAGCTCCTTCGCAGTCTTTAACACTGGTAGCATGCCGCGACAGCGTGGACGTAAACCGTATGTGCAGTTGACGGACTTTGGGCGAGGGCATATAGTGGGCATGCGGGAGGCCGGGTGGACGTACCGCCGAATTGCTCAACACGTGGGGCGTGAGGTCTCCACGGTACATCGATGTTGTTGCCAGTGGTCGGCGGAAGGTGCACGTACCCGTCGACATGGGACCGGACCGCAGCGACGCACGGATGCACGCCAAGACCGTAGGATCCTACGCAGTGCCATAGGGGACCGCACCGCCACTTCCAAGCAAATTAGGGACACTGTTGCTCCTGGGGTATCGGCGAGGACCATTTTCAACCGTCTCCACGAAGCTGGGCTACGGTCCCGCACACTGTTAGGCCGTCTTCCGCTCACGCCCCAACATCGTGCAGCCCGCCTCCAGTGGTGTCACGACAGGCGTGAATGGAGGGACGAATGGAGACGTGTCGTCTTCAGCGATGAGAGTCGCTTCTGCCTTGGTGCCAATGATAGTCGTATGCGTGTTTGGCGCCGTACAGGTGAGCGCCACAATCAGGACTGCATACGACCGAGGCACACAGGGCCAACAGCCGGCATCATGGTGTGGGGAGCGATCTCCTACACTGGCCGTACACCTCTGGTGATCGTCGAGGGGACACTGAATATTGCACAGTACATCCAAACCGTCATCGAACCCATCGTTCTGCCATTCCTAGACCGGCAAGGGAACTTGCTGTTCCAACAGGACAATGCTCGTCCGCATGTATCCCGATCCACCCAACGTACTCTAGGAGGTGTACGTCAACTACCCTGGCCAGCAAGATCTCCGGATCTGTTCCCCATTGAGCATGTTTGGGACTGGATGAAGCGTCGTCTCACGCGGTCTGCACGTCCAGCACGAACGCTGGTCCAATTGAGGCGCCAGGTGGAAATGGCATGGCAAGCCGTTCCACAGGACTACATCCAGCATCTCTACGATCGTTTCCATGGGAGAATAGCAGCCTGCATTGCTGCGAAAGGTGGATATACACTGTACTAGTGCCGACATTGTGCAAGCTCTGTTGCCTGTGTCGATGTGCCTGTGGTTCTGTCAGTGTGATCATGTGATGTATCTGACCCCAGGAATGTGTCAGTAAAGTTTCCCCTTCCTGGGACAATGAATTCACGGTGTTCTTATTTCAATTTCCAGGAGTGTAAATGTCGTTCCACGATGTAATTTTCTGCTACATTCAGAGCTATAGGCGAATACTGTCTGCATAAAAAATTGGCCACGAAAACGTTAGCAACAAATACCCAATTAATTAAAACGTCACTTGCCAAGTGAACAGCAACACTGTAGTAAGCGACATTTTTTTTTGTTTTCATCATTTTTTGGTGTTATGAGAGAGAAAAAGTTTCGTAAAGATTTGAAATTGTGTGTCAAGTTTATTGCAAGTCTGTAAGTGATCTGAGCTACAAATGCTGGATGACTGAAGAGTGGGTGTTCTGGCTCGTGGGCTGCGCTGGTTTTGCACTCCCACCCCCCACCCCCAACCCTTGTGGTCCTTACCACCACAGTGCTCCTTTCCACTCAGTAAATGATACGTGCACCAAGTTTGGTTGAAATTCGTCCTGTGGTTTAGGCAGAGGTGTGGAACGAACATACATACATACACATATACATACAAACATGTATATAATTTGTGTGAAGTACACAGTGAGAAGATTTAGTTATTTACTCTCCTTCCAGTGCAGTTTTAACACTCTCAATACCAAGCCATTTTCAGTAACGTGTATTACCAAAGAGAGGGGGGCGGGGGGCTACTTTGTACCCACCGTAAAGAATTTATAAAATAAAAACGTTTCATTACTTGTTTTTAAATTGCGTTATGAACATAATCAGGATCCAGTACCTCAACATGTCTTATAAAATGCATTTTTGAAAACAGTTTTAACCTTTCACTTACATCACTTTTAAGTTAAGTAAGTCTAATTATCTTGAGAAAAATTATTAGTAAAATTCGTTATAAAACTATTGAAGTGCACTTTACTATAATTAAAATAGTTACAAATACCTGACGTAATATAGAAATATATGTTATGTACATAACATAGTGTCGTGAGAGTAATTATTCACGACTTTCTTGGGCTTGGAACATACAACAGTTTTTTGCTGTTTTGCACATATGTACCTCTTACAATTGTGGCAGACTATTATTGTTTTGTTCACTTTGTTGTACTTTTCTGCTTTCGAAAGGCTTTCACTAACACACAAAAGACATCTACCTTTACCTCCATGAGCTTCCTTTGCACCGTAGTCCTGCTGGATTTTCCTCTGAGAATACCCTCCATTCTTGAAACTACAGGCTTTGGCAGTCCAGAAATATTTTTAGCCCTTTCTTCAGTGTATGGTTTCGCGAGCTGTAGTCCAAGTTCTTGAAGAATAAGTCGTCACTTACTAGGTTCTTCTTATCCCAGTCCGGCAAGTTCAACAAAAATAGTGTAGACCTATTCACCACTGCTATGCACACAAGAGTACAGAAAAGAGATAGCGCCCACCTTCTTGTAGCCCTCTTAGTTGAATATTTCCTCACCATTGGATCTATCGTGTCAACGCCACCTTTAGTCTCATTATAGTATAAATTTATGATCAGATGATAGAAATAGCAGATTTCTTTTGGGTTTTTTACGGGGGATACAATTGTTATTGGAATATTTCCAACACTAATATGTAATTGTCGTCTTGAGATGTCTCTCAGTTCTTGAGGTATGTGTTTCCAATTAGCTTGTAATGTTCCCACGAGAGTCAGTTTGTGATTCCTCTATAGATCTTCGGCCAAATCAATTGAAGTGTAATATCTATATGTGGTGACCTTTCTCACTGAATTATGTATAGGAACTTTCAGGCGTTTGACCACAGCTGCAGCGGAATTTGAGTGCTGTGTACCATTATTTCTTTTCCCAGCATAAGGCTCCGTGCAGATAACATATCTAGTTTTAGCGTCTGTGAGCATGCGTGTAAGTACACCGTATTTACCATGCTTTTCCTTCACGAAGACCTTGACGGGATACCTGCCACGGAACAATGGAAACTTTTTATCAATAACAGTGTGCATCCCAACAGAATAATATTTTGGACAAAATTCATTCTTTTTATCAAAAACTTCTTGTATTGCAGCAAACTTATCACGTTTATTGCGATCGCTTCGTGACTCTCTGTGATCAAATCTTATTACTTTAGTAAGCTGCTCGAATCTGATACGACTTGTAGCAGTATAAACAAACGTTCCTTAAGTAAAGAACCATAAATCTGTAAATGATGACTTACTGTCGTTTTCCTTCCCAATTATAATAAATAGTCCTATATACGCCATGAACGCAGGTCTGTCTGTCTGTCTGTCTGTCTGTCTTGGGTATTTTCTGCCTCAATGCTTCTTGATTGGTATGCTTTATTATGATGTTGACAATTTCTGGAGACAAAAACTCTTCAAATATGTCTGTTATTGTTCCTAGTTTACCTTCGTCTCTTATGCCTTCTCTTTCTTTCACTGTGTTTTCTGCTACTCGTCTTCTAATTTGAGGTGGTTTGGAGGTATAAATTTTTCCAGTGCTTGTAATATCCTTGTCACTAACCTCGCAAACTGCGACGTCATCAGTTTCAGGTACCCAGAGTTCATCATCAGCTTCTGTAAGTGCTCTATCATTGTCCACATCCTAGCGCACAACACAATCCTCTTCAGGTCCACTCACTACAGCTTCAGTTTGATCAGATTCCATTTGAGAAGCCGTAGCTTCTTCCAAAATCTGTGGTATTTCTCCATCAGTAAGTGAATGTCGACAAGTTTTGAAGCACAGTTGTATTAAGACTGAACTAAGTGCCACTGAACAGGAAACAATAAAGAAACAAAGGGAAATGAATCATTGTTGGGACCATTGTTGCTATCAGTCCAGAGAAATATAATTTCCATGTGTTCTAAGGTCATATAATGCTGTTATTTGTGGAGTAAGACAAACATTGTGGAAGTCTCATCTACTACCAAGCGGGTAAGACATTATGACCACCTCCCTTCAACTTAAAATTTCGGATTAAGCTTAAACGAAAAATGTAAAACAATCATAAAATCTGTAAGAAGATTTCATCAAAGACAACAAACATTTTTTACAAAACTTAAGAAAATAAAGTACCCGAGTAGATTTCAATATTTTCAAAAGGTGGGTACAAAGTACCCCCCCCCCCCCTGGTAATGCGAGTATTGCGAGGGTTACTGGTCAAGACTGTAAGTGATTAGGATTTCCATTACTATATTTGACCGATATACTACTAACTCGCAAAAAAGAAACGATATTGCTCGCATTACTAACGATTTCTTTTAACGAACATTTTCTGAGTATGTCGTTTTTGACCTGCGATAGCGCCACTACGCCATCACAAAAATTGCATCAAAACTGATAAAGTGGACCAACAATTTCCTGCAAACGTGTTCTTACGCTCTGACACGAAAGAAACGACAATGATGTCCCGATACCGGATACGCTCCGTTGCTGTAACCTGCTCTGAGGCAGACGAGAGGACCTTGCTGAATTGCCCTCTGCCACTTCCTTCATACCTACCGCAGTTCAAGGTCAGTGTCGCACGTGTACTTCCTTGCGTACGTATAGTACGACACAGTTCTCAAAAAAGGTTGAAATATCGCCTTTGCTTAATATACTCGGAAGTTCTGTAACCTTCACAGAACTCTTATAATTATCTTCTTAATATATTCCTCCGCAAGTGAGTGTGCTGCGAAATGATTGGCCCGTGTCACGCACACGGCGCCTTCAACCATACCGCTAGAAAATAGACTGAAGCACCAAAGAAACTGGTATAGGCATGCGTATTCAAACACAGAGGTATGTAAACAGGGAGAATACGGCGCTGCGGTCGGCAACGCCTACGTAAGACAAGTGTTTCGCGCAGTCGTTAGACCTGTCAAGGCTGCTACAATAGGTCATGATTGTGAGTTTGAACGGGATGTTACTGTCCACGCACGAGCGATGGGACACAGCATCTCCGAGGTAGCGAAGAATTGGGGATTTTCCCGTACGAGGATTTCACGAGGGTACCGTGAATATCAGAAATCCGGCAAAACATATAATTCCCGACATCGCTGTGGCCGGAAAAATATTCGGCAAGAACGGGACCAACGACGACCGAAGAGAATCGTTCAATGTGACAGAAGTGCAGTCCTTTCGAAAATTGCTGCAAATTTCAATGCAGTTGGAGTGATATGGGGCCCCTGATACGTCTAGATACTACTCTGACTCGTTCCTAAGCATCCTGTCTGATCACCTGCATCCGTTCACTTTCATTGTGCTTTCCGACGGACGTGGGCAATTTCAGCAGGACAGTGCGACACCCTACACGTCCAGAATTGCCTCAGAGTGGCTCCAGGAACACTTTTCTGAATTTAAACACTTACGTTGGCCACCAAGGTGCGCAGCCACGAAAATTATTGAGCATATCTGGGATGCCTTGCTACGTGCTGTTCAGAAGAGATCTCCACCCCCTCGTATTCTTATGGATTTATGGACAGCCCTGCAGGATTCACAGCGTCAGTTCTGTACGGCATTACTTCAGACGTTAGTCGAGTCCATGCCACGTCGTGTTGCGGCACTTGTGTGTTCGTGGGGGACCTACACGATATTAGGCAGGTGTACCAGTTTCTTTGGCTCTTCAGTGTATATTACCATCGGATTGGCAGTTCTAACATAACATTTGCGTGTGGTACGTGACTCACATTGTCCCTTACATACTCACTTCAACGAGAGACACAACGGGCGTTAGTGACTACTTAAATATGCAACAGTAGTTTTAATAACCAACTTACAACAGAAATAGAAATAATTTTCCTGCAATTTTCTAGAAATTTCTCCCAGTAAAATAGATTAATAGCCGCTGTACATGTATTTTGATTGTTTTTTTAAGAAGAGTTGTTATTGCTTGTTTTTCCTGTGAAGAGGAGCCTTTTTCTTGTTGTCTTCCAGAGTAATTTGTTATAACTTCCTTTCTTCGCGTGACGATGTTTAACAATTTTGCGAAGAGGAGTGTTACTTCACAGTTTATTCCATTCTTTTGTATGAAGAAGTTGTTTCTCTGCTTTTCACGAAGCAGCTCACCTTGTACAAAGACCAGGTTATAGTTGTGAGAGGGTTACTTAAGCATTCTGGAAGAGGAATCAGGTCGAATCCTGTGAGGAAAATACCGTTACGAGCTACAAGCCTCCATCAACTTAGGAATTCTTTTATGGTGAGCGTAAGACGGAGCTAAATGGGAAAAGTAAAAAGGAGCGTAGCTGTGATTCGAATCTTGCTAGTAACAATGTCTATTTTTAGTATTTATGTTTCATATTTATTAGCAAATGAAAATGACATTATCTCATAGTCTTTAATGATAATAAAATCTCTCCATTTCGAATTACTGACCGCGTAAAAATTTGATATAGAGAGGCGAAATGCGTTTATTAAATAAGAAAGTTGTACATCAACAACGTAGTTCAATCTCTAGAAATGAAAATAGGGTTTATTTTGTATCTGATGTTTCGCATTTTTGTACCCAATAAATTTTAAAAAGGACTTTATTTTTATTAAAAAATGTGATTCGATAGTTGATAAGAAACGTTTCCATATCATCACAAATTCGGTATTTAAATAAAAGTAAAAGTGGATGCTAATAGCGAAATTCGAACTAACGATTTTACGCTTACAGGCCTCTACGAAATGGCTCTGAGCACTGTGGGACTTAACATCTGAGGTCATCAGTCCCTTAGAACTTGGGTTAGTTGGGTTTAAGTAGTTCTATGGACATTACACACATACATGGACAAGGCCTTTACAATATGCATTTCAATGCCAGTGAATACGTTAATGGTAATAAATTTTTTGTACGGTACTCAATAATGAAGAGAATTCTTATGATATTCAAGAGCGACATATTCGAGGTGTTTCTTATTTAATTGTGTCGTATTTCGTTAGAAAGTTGCTATCCCAACACAAACCTGCTGGGAGACGCGTGGGAAGAGAGTCGCTGAGGTTCTGGAAGGTACCGGCAGGGATGTGGAGCCGTGCCAAGTCTACAGCCGTGGCCAGCCTGGCTACTTGTCTCAGCTGAGCAAGCATGGAACGAGCAGCCCCATCCAGCCACTCTTTGAAACCACTCGTACACTGTGAGCTGTGTGACTCGTTGCATTGTCCTGCTGGTAGATGCCATCGCGCTTAGGAAAAACAAACTGCATGTAGAGGTTGACATCGACGCATATTTGTGTTGATCCACTGTGGTTTCCAGAATGACAAGATCATTCAAGGAATTTTGTGTCGTCTTGTTGTCACTGTTGACTTGTATTGTACGAAGCAAGGAGAGCATGTTGTTTGGTGGCCAGTATCCTCTTCTATAACAAAAAGTGCATGGGTGTATTAACAGGGTTCTTTACTTACAAGAACAAGAAGTTACTTAAGATGGCCGACTTTTACTTCACACAAGACCTGGACTATGCACACTATTCTGATGGCTAGGTACTGACTGTGAGCTAGAGGCTGAGCTAACTGCGATTTCGACTCCCATTAGGCTGTGACTGATGACTCAGTTCGTTGACTCACTGGACGCCTGCTGACTACCCCCCTCTCCACCCCAAATCTGCGGCGGCGATCTAAATACTGGAGGTCGAGAGGGCGCTGGCGGCGCATTGTTTGCGAGTGCGTCTTTGGCCTCTCTCCCGATAGGCTCGCTTGCTCCGGTGACTACAATCAATCTTCTCACAACCTCTGTGTCACCTGCTGTGCTGGCGAGATCTTATGCCAGCACATTACCTCCCCCCCCCCCCTCCCCCCGAAATGGCACACCGTTGCCGTGTAGTGAGGCAGTTAATGACAATGGGGAGGGAGGCAGGATGCTGGACGTAGAGATGAGCGAGGAGCCGTAGCTGTGGAGAATGGCGTGCTTCTGGCTGTACCCTGCCTTCTGGCTTGTGAGGCAACAGCAACGCACTCCAGAAAACTGCTGCCAGGCCGCACATTCAGGCCTAAGGGCGTGTCCTGGGGCGACGAGGGCGACGGCGATGCAGATGCCATGTCCACCTCCATTGGGTCGGCGAGCGGGTACGGTCAGGGCGAGGGCGTATCGTCCATCTGTTCCTTGGTGGCACCAGCGGGCATCTGCGAAGGCCGTGCGCCCCTGTGAGGCAGTGAACATGGGGGAAGGAAAGCAGCAGAATGGTGGAGAGATGACACGCACGAATTTGGTTCTGATGGCGGCGGTGCAAACCATTCGGAGCTGCAATCAAATATGTAAAGAGCCAATGCGTTCCTGAACCACGCCTCTTGCACCAGCGCTCACTGTTGCCATAAACAGTACAAAAAAAAAACAAGATTACGCGGCACGAAGCGGTACCTGCGGCCCATTCGCGGCACCGGATGCTGTGGTGGGTGTAGCAAGTGAAGCACTGACCTATGGCTGCGGCCGTGCAGAAGTTCCGGCAGTGATGGTCCGTCTCGTGGGTGTGAGCGATAGGAGGCGGAAAAGAGTTGCAGCGCCTGTTCCGAATTAGAATCTTAATAATTTTACAATAAAACACCATTCCGAGGTTTTTAATTTAAACTATTAATCAGATTTTATTCTGTATTATAGTACATGTGTAGGTGGTGAGAAGCTTGGCCACTGTTGTTTGCAAGTCCGTATGAAGCGATCTGCTTGTCCGCTGGTCTGCGGGTGAAACGGAGCACTTGTTAGATGACGAATGCCGTTTCGTTCACAAAACTGTTCAGGGTTTGCCATGAAAACGTTCCCAATACCACAACGCTCCCGCCTCTGGCCTGGACTCTTCTGACGACTGTTGCCGGGTGTTTTCTTTTAGATGTTTCTAGCCATAAACGCCAGCAGCCGTCAGTCTAGTGGACCATAAAAACGGGAACCACGTGATGAGGCCATCTGTTGCCACTGGGTGGACGTCCAATTACGGTACTGGGCTGCGAATTCCAGCCTCTGTCGACGACGAACAGCGGTCAGCATGCTGACCTGAAGCGGGCGCCTGCTGTAGAGGTTCAGACACAGCAACGTGTGGTGAACGGCCGCTGAGGAGACGCAGTCGGCAGCCCCTCGGCTAAGATGGGCGGCCAGCTGCTCAACAGCTGCTCGTCTCTTCGGCCGTACACGTCTCCACAGCCATCATTCACTCCTGTCATCTGTGGGGCGCGCTGCACTACATTTCCACTGGCGCCAGGTTTCGTTAGCGCCGTCTTACCGTTGACTTCATCCTTCAGCCACGGTGACAGCGAACAATTTTTAAACTTAGCCCTTTCTATCCCTGGCTCGAAAAACAATTGTCGTGCCCTTTTGGTCGCCAATTCAGTTTCTCCTTTTCCTATCAACGACTGCACCGTTTACCGCGTCCCCTGACACGCTATGCGTACACCCTCCACTGCTAGAGCTGCACTTGCTGTCTGTGAGTGGTTACTGCATGTGTGACGCTCTTTCAGTGATTACATAATACTGTCAAGTTACAAAGAACTTGACAGTATGAGCCCATTTATCAGTTTGACGTTGCGCTCCTTCTCTCCTAGCTGCTATGCACTGATTCGGTTGAGGAAGATGCCATAAGGTCAGTTTACCCCGGAGCCACTGCGCTGAAACAGTTTATTTGGTGTCTTCAGTCCCCAATACTCGGTCTATGTGCAATCTTGAGATGCAGATCTCCAATCTAAATGTACATGTGCACCACTGCAAACATTCTATTTTCAGTTGGTCATCCTGCTAAGATGCAGATGTGCTAATGCCGTCTACATTATTTAATGGGACCCACATAGCAAGTCTTTCTGTTCAGTACGGGACGTTGGCCAGCAGAGATGTCTATTGAGGCAATGGAGGACTGCAGGATAGGTGTGTTGAATCTGCAAATATCTTACATTAGGTGTCAGGTTACCAACTTGGGAATGCTTGGTAAACACCCCCCCCCCCCCTCCACCCTATTCCCCGAGAACCAGTGAGAATTGATTAAAGTCCCCAGAGTAGTCATCGAGGCAACTTTGTCATGTGACAAAGGTGACGACAACCGGCTCACTTACTCTCCCCTCTAAGCAATGAGGATCAAGCATTACCTCCTCCCCTCTTTTATAACTGGGACACTTGAGTGCGAGGGGCTACTCCAGAGCTGTAAAGCACGGGGGGGGGGGGGGGGGCATCAGCCAATGGCTATTTGTTTGTAACGAATTACATTAAGTCATGTCACTTGAGTTATATTTGTTAATACCAGTATTATATAATTAGAGGCACCAGCGGATGCCGCATCCAGGAAGTACTCTCATTATTCCATATTTTTTTGTAGTTTTCACCCATTTTCATATTTTTTTGTGTATTCCTCAGTTTTATGTATTTTTCTTTCTTTTTCTTATTGCTACCAGATTTTCCACAATTTTACGTATTTTCCACCACACTTTTCCCGGCGTCACGTCGCCATTGTGACTCTATCTGCCAATCACAGTCCAGCGTGGTTCCGATTTACGGATCACTGCTAAGCCACCACTCCATTACTAGTGTGTGTGTTACGTCATAGTGTTAGAAATGAAGAAATTGGTAGAAATAGTGACGTCTCGTCTAATACATAATAAAGAATTTCTAACCAAAGATATTCTATGTATAACAAATACTACACTGTGATACATAAATACCAAATACATCGTCAGATTGTGTGATGTCATAGCGATATTTTGATGCTTCCAATCAAAGCTACTGTGTTTGTACAACAGCACTACAAAATATGCCTCTGGAGAGGTGAGCAGTATCTGCAACAAACCTACCTAATGAACAGCACATCACCTGCAGGATGGCCCTCCACTCAGAGACCCAAGGAAACTGAGTTTTGTCATTTAATACTAACATGGCATTCTGAGTCATATGTTTCTTCATTTCAAGTATTTCCAGGTGGATCATCCTTTTGATATTCTTTACAGAATGTAAAATCTTACAATCAACATAATTTGAGCGATTAGTTTTCTGTTATCAGATAATTAGCAAAGGTTTAACCTTTCTTTCTTAATCTGTAGTTTCTCTCATGTTCAGATAACCTAAGTTATTGGTCTGCCGCTGTGGTTGCCCCGGTTGCTGCCCGCAGTGGGGCTGAGCCGTCGCCTGTGGTTGATTGGGAGGTCGTTCCAAGGCCTGGCAGGCAGCGAAAGGCGTCCCCGGAGGCTGATCAGAAAGCCTCCCCGGTGTGTCTGACAAACCGGTTTCAGGCACTGTCTCTGGCTGAGCCAGATGCAGCTGCCTGCCCTATTTCAGAGGATCATTGTCAGCCTTCAAGGTCCAGGCAATCGCAGAGGGTGGGCTTACTGGTAGTTGGGAGCTCCAATGTTAGGCGCGTAACGGGGCCCCTTAGGGATACGGCGGCTAAGGAGGGGAAGAAATCCAGTGTGCACTCCGTGTGCATTCCGGGAGGAGTCATTCCTGATGTGGAAAGGGTCCTTCCGGATGCCATGAAGAGCACAGGGTGCAGCCAGCTGCAGGTGGTGGCACATGTCGGCACTAATGACGTGTGTCGCTCTGGATCTGAGGAAATTCTCTCTGGATTCCAGCGGCTATCTGATTTGGTGAATGCTGCCGGTCTTGCTTACGAGATGAAGGCAGAGCTCACCATCTGCATCATCGTTGACAGAAACGACTGCGGACCTTTGGTGCAGAGCCGGGTGGAGGGTCTGAATCAGAGGCTCAGATGGTTTGGCGACCGTATTGGCTGCAGATTCCTTGACTTGCGCCATAGGTTGGTGGGGTTTCGGGTTCCGCTGAATAGGTCAGGAGTTCACTACACTCATCTGGCGGCTACATGGGTAGCAGAGGCTGTGTGGCGTGGACTGGGCGGTTTTTTAGGTTAGATGGTCTCGGGAAAGTGCGGGATGGGCTGCAATGCCAAAGGGTGCTTGGCAAATACAGGACTTGCTTGGATCAAGGAACAGTCGGAATTATCGTTGTAAATTGTTGTAGTTGCGCTGGAAAAGTCCCTGAGCTTCAAGCGCTAATAGAAAGCAGAGAAGCTGATATCGTTATAGGTACAGAAAGCTGGCTAAAGCCTGAAATAAGTTCCGCAGAAATTTTTACGAAGTCTCAGACGGTGTTCAGGAAAGATAGATCAGGCAGAATTGGTGGTGGACTGTTTGTGTCTGTCAGTAGTGGTTTATCTTGTAGTGAAGTCGAAGTAGATACTCCGTGCGAATTGGTGTCTGTGGAGGTTATACATAACAGCCGAATTAAGTTAATAACTGGCTCCTTCTACCGACCCCCAGACTCCGATGATACAGTTGCGGAACAGTTGAGAGAAAGTTTGAGTCTCGTAACAAATAAATACCCGACTCATACGGTTATAGTTGGTATGTTGGCAAAAATACTTGTTCAAAACCGGTGGTAGGCAGAAAACGTCTGCCGAGATTGTCCTAAATGCTTTCTCCGAAAATTATTTCGAGCAGTTAGTCGACGAACCCACGCGAATTGTAAATGGTTGCGAAAACACACTTGACCTCTTAGCCACAAACAATCCAGAGCTGATAGAGAACATCATGACTGATACAGGGATTAGTGATCACAAGGTCATTGTAGCTAGGCTCAATACCATTTCTTCCAAATCCATCAGAAACAAACGCAAAATAATTTTATTTAAAAAAGCGGATAAAGTGCCACTAGAAGCCTTCCTAACAGACAATTTCCATTCCTTCCGAACTGACTATGCGAATGTAGACGAGATGTGGCTCATATTCAAAGATATAGTAGCAACAGCAATTGAGATATTTATACCTCATAAATTGGTAAGAGATGGAACGGATCCCCCGTGGTACACAAAAAAGGTCCGAACGCTGTTGCAGAGGCAATGGAAAAAGCATGCGAAGTTCAGAAGAACGCGAAATCCCGAAGATGGGCTAATATTTACAGACGCTCGAAATTTGGCACGTACTTCGATGCGAGAAGCCTTTAATAGGTTCCACAACGAAACTTTGTCTCGAAATTTGGTAGAAAATCCGAAGAAATTCTGGTCGTATGTAAAGTACACAAGCCGCAAGACGCAGTCAATACCTTCGCTGCGCAGTGCCGATGGTACTGTTATCGACGACTGTGCCGCTAAAGCGGAGTTATTGAACGCAGTTTTCCGATCTTCCTTCACCAAGGAAGACGAATGGGGTATTCCAGAATTTGAAACACGAACATCTGCTAGCATGAGTCTCTTAGAAGTAGATACTTTAGGGGTTGCAAAGCTACTCAAATCGCTTGATACGGGCAAGTCTTCAGGTCCAGATTGTATACCGATTAGGTTCCTTTCAGATTACGCTGATACTATAGCTCCCTACTTAGCACTCATATACAACCGCTCGCTCACCGATAGATCTGTACCTACAGATTGGAAAATTGCGGAGGTCGCACCAGTGTTCAAGAAGGGTAGTAGGAGTAATCCATTTAACTACAGACCTATATCATTGACGTCGGTTTGCAGTAGGGTTTTGGAGCATATATTGTATTCAAACATTATGAATCACCTCGAAGGGAACGATCTATTGACACGTAATCAGCATGGCTTCAGAAAACATCGCTCTTGTGCAACGCAGCTAGCTCTTTATTCGCACGAAGTAATGGCCGCTATCGACAGGGGATCTCAAGTTGATTCCGTATTTCTAGATTTCCGGAAAGCTTTTGACACCGTTCCTCACAAGCGACTTCTAATCAAGCTGCGGAGCTATGGGGTATCGTCTCAGTTGTGCGACTGGATTCGTGATTTCCTGTCAGGAAGGTCGCAGTTCTTAGTAATAGACGGCAAATCATCGAGTAAAACTGAAGTGATATCAGGTGTTCCCCAGGGAAGCGTCCTGGGACCTCTACTGTTCCTGATCTATATAAATGACCTGGGTGACAATCTGAGCAGTCCTCTTAGACTGTTCGCAGATGATGCTGTAATTTACCGTCTAGTAAGGTCATCCGAAGACCAGTATCAGTTGCAAAGCGATTTAGAAAAGATTGCTGTATGGTGTGTCAGGTCGCAGTTGACGCTAAATAACGAAAAGTGTGAGATGATCCACATGAGTTCCAAAAGAAATCCGTTGGAATTCGATTACTCGATAAATAGTACAATTCTCAAGGCTGTCAATTCAACTAAGTACCTGGGTGTTAAAATTACGAACAACTTCAGTTGGAAGGACCACATAGATAATATTGTCGGAAGGCGAGCCAAAGGTTGCGTTTCATTGGCAGGACACTTAGAAGATGCAACAAGTCCACTAAAGAGACAGCTTACACTACACTCGTTCGTCCTCTGTTAGAATATTGCTGCGCGGTGTGGGATCCTTACCAGGTGGGATTGACGGAGGACATCGAAAGGGTGCAAAAAAGGGCAGCTCGTTTTGTATTATCACGTTATAGGGGAGAGAGTGTGGCAGATATGATACACGAGTTGGGATGGAAGTCATTACAGCACAGACGTTTTTCGTCGCGGCGAGACCTTTTTACGAAATTTCAGTCAACAACTTTCTCTTCCGAATGCGAAAATATTTTGTTGAGCCCAACCTACATAGGTAGGAATGATCATCAAAATAAAATAAGAGAAATCAGAGCTCGAACAGAAAGGTTTAGGTGTTTCCCGCTCGCTGTTCGCGAGTGGAATAGTAGAGAGATAGTATGATTGTGGTTCGATGAACCCTCTGCCAAGCACTTAAATGTGAATTGCAGAGTAGTCATGTAGATGTAGATGTAGATGTAGATGTACCACAGATCTACCTGACTCACAAGCAGTACTGTGGAGAAGTATAAGTTAGTAACTCTATACACAACACTCATTGCCAGTATTTCTCGGTGACATAAGCAAAGTGATACTTTCCTATGTAAACAATCTACATCTCATTATCTTTGGATCTTATGCATTTATAACATCCTCGAACTCAGTTTGAATTACCTTTGGCAATAAGACCTGATCTCATTAAGGCGATTAAAGGGCAATCACCACGCAGCATTGCAAGAGAAGATCTCAATGAATTCTCGGTTCCACAAAACCAATTACAGCAAAATAAGCATCTCCGGTTTAAAGACTATGAGACTAGCCGACAGAGATTTTCCAAGCTCTTTATAGCTCCTAGGTCTCCGTGAGACACCCTATTGTAGTGCAGAAATGAAGCAGTTGCTGAAGTGAAGCACATCCTGTTCATCAAAGAGAACTACTGACGGATGTGTTATGGAAAAATGTTCTTCTCCCCGTGTCCAGTGAAACTCTGTTGCGATCATGAGTAGTTGCCATCTACGATCACTGTTTGTAGGTAATGTCTAGTAAAGTCATTAGAAGATCGAAATCGGTTGCAAAACGATTTAGTAAAGATATCTGTATGGTTCGAAAGTTGGCAGTTGGCAATTAGCGCAAAGTTATGAAAAGTGTGGGGTTATCCGCAAGAGTGCTACTAGGAATCCGTTAAACATCGGCTACACGATAAATCAAATCTAAAAGCCGTAATTTTAAATTAATACCTAAAAATTACAGTTACGAACTACTTAAGTGGAAAGAAGAGAGAGAAAATGATGCGGGGAAGACAAACCAAAGACTGCGTTTGTTTGGCGGAACAGTTAGAATATGTAACAGATCTACTGATGAGTCTAGCTACACTGTGCTTGTCCGTCTCCTTTCGAAGTACTGCTGCGCGGTGTGGGATTGTTACCAGATGGAATTAACGGAGTACATCGAGAAACTTCAAAGAAGCGCTGCTCGTTTTGTATTAATATAGAATAGGGGAGAGAGTGTCACTGCATGATACACAGTTAGGGGAGGACGTCATCAAAACGAAGGCGTTTTTCGTTGCGGCGGAATCTTCTCACGGAATTTCAGTCATTAACTTTCTTCTCCGAACGTGAAAATATTTTGTTAACGCTGACCTACATAGGGAGAAACGATCATCATAATAAAATAAGGGAAATAAGAGCACGCACTGACAGATATACGTGTTAGTTATTCCACCACGCTGTTCGAGATTGGAATAATAGAGAATTATTGTGAAGGTGGTTCGATAAACCCTCTGCCAGGCACTTAAGTGTGATTTGCAGTCTACCCATGGAGATATAGATGTAGACAGTGGACGCTCATATCAATAAAAGTACCCCGTAACTCCACAGGAGAAAACGCAAAAATCACTGCATGAAGGATTATAATTAGTGTGTTTATGATATGTTGAAATGTCTGTGTAGAGTCGCTTTATAAGACTGTTGCCCTGTTTGATTCTGTTTGTCTGCAGTTGGTTCTACTAACCCTCCCAGAAGGACTGAGAAGTTTCAGTGATAATCTGACGTTAAGTGCAAGCAACTCGTTCTGCGCATCAGTATGTCAGTACTTTAAGTGATCCATTAATATTCCATGTGTAATCTAGCCCCATAGTTATAAAGTTCGTCCATTAGCCTACCTTGTGTGACCAGGTCTTTTTATGTGTCTTTTCAGGTTTGTCTTGGGTTTGGTACTTGAGCTGCTTTTCGTCTGCTAGAAGCACAGGATAACCAATTTTGTACCTCTTACGTGGGCAAAGAGGTCTATCGGTGCTGTTCGACAGCTTCGTGGTTGTCAAGTTGGTATTGTCCGTTTCCCGTGTGGGCTTTCCATGCGCTCCGAGCCGAGCGGTGGCTGTCGGTGGATGTATGGCTCTGAGCGCTATGGGACGTAACATCTGAGGTCATCAGTCCCCAAGAACTTAGAACTACTTAAACCTAACTAACCTAAGGACATCACACACATCCATGTCCGAGGCAGGATTCGAACCTGCAACCGTAGCAGTCGCGCGGTTCCGTACTGAACTCGGTGGATGTAGCTGTGCTCTTAAGTGAGCCCTCTCCTGCCAGTGATGAGATAGGTCGTAGCTTCAAACGCGGTCTTCATGCGTGAAGCCGTTCGGAAAAGCTCTTGGCCTGAATGAAGTGTTTCGATTACTTCTTGCTTTATATTGCTCTTGATAGGCAATGCTTGAGTCTATGATTTTGTCAGTGTCCGGAGTTTGCTTTGTTCCTTTCTACTATTGTGGTGTCAATGCGCTCTACGGGATATGGTTAGCCTGAGTTAATGTGCTTTAAAGCTTTGTGAATATGACAGAACTTGTGTTTTCGTGTATGTGCGATATTTCTTTTTATGTATTGTAGTTTATCACATGTTCTATTTTCTGCTGTGATCTCGAGTTGTCTTTATTCTGTGAGCGTTGCGCTCTATTACTGAATCTCAATAGTTGGTCCGTGTTATTTTAACTGATAAGTGATGGGTGAATATTTGCGTTACTGCATTTCCGTGTTTTGTGGGAACGTGTAGCAGCTGCCTTTGTTTAATGGGGGCCATATGTTTCTCGAATCATTGGGGCCTTCCGCCTTGATGGTTTTATTATGAATTCGGTGTGATTCATGATCTATTCGTTCTTACAGTGGTGTACTCTCATTGATTTATACATTTAGCGATTTTCACTCACATCTGTTTGAAACAGTTGGATGTGCAACTCAGGTGACTTCTTTCCATGATGCTTGCGTGAATTCTCAGGTGGTGTATTTGCTGTAACAAGATGTTTCAATCGGTGTAAACCCCTTTGATGTTAGTGCATGCACGCAATGCAGGTAATGTTCCTCTGAATTTCGTCGTTTTCGTGTGAAGCTTGATTGGATAACTGAAGTCATATGTTTCTGTTCCCTTTCCTCTCTTTTCCCTCACGTATGCATAGTTAAATTGCGCTATGTAATTTCTTCTTGCCAGATCAGATTAGTTTATTTCGTGTTCAGGCACAACTTAAGTATATCTACAGAATGTCCACCCATAATTCTTTGTGGCTATTTTTGAATAAATGTGTTTCATGAAAACTCAAATCGTGTGTCCTCTAACTACTTCAGAACGCACCAAATAGCTGCCAGACTTGCAACTCGATGCTCTTAACTGCTTCTTTCTTTGAAATATTAGCCTGATTTTTATATGCTGCACAAAAAGACAGTGATAACGAAGTACCCAGAGAGAGGAATGAGTAGAACTAATGTGCCAAATTCACAATCCATTGATTAATTATACAGGTTCATTTAACGATGTTATGTACTATGGTTAGATTTAGTATTGCATTAACTGCATGCAAATTTTTTTTCCACTATGCTCAAACAACCTCTGTGCCGGTTGGTGAACTCACGAAGGGACTGAAGAGAAATTTAATGAGCCGAGGAAAGTGAATGAAAAGCTATTTGATGACTTAGAAGCTGCGAATCTTAAGCTCGAACGGAACGTGGAAAGTAAAGCGAATGACTTTAGAAGATGCTACGGGATGAAATAGTGATCGAGTTAGCGAAAACGTCGAGGGTCGTCGAGAAGCGTCTGTGAAGCTGAAAGCGAGCAGTTGCCGCTAAACAGAGTGCTCGAAGAACAGGAGAGCAGGGTTATGGCGACGTTCGTGGCTGCCCAAAGTGAACGCGTAGAGCTACTGTCCCGAGCTGAGAGAGCGGCTGCCGGGCGTTTGGAAGCCACGAAGGGTCAGGCAGAGCAGAGAATCAGCGCGATACGTACTCTGTCTTTTGCTGCACCCGAGTTCCTGTTCCTAAGAGCTGCCGAGAGCCGGGAGTTAACGTCGCAGAGACAGTGAGCACCAGTTCGGCCGCAGGCGGTGGCGATAAAGCAACAGACTGCCGGCTACTGTGAGCAACACCCAGGTTTGGTCCAGAGGAGACGATACGTAGCTCGTGACTTGAAGAAACGTGTGGCTCACCTCAAAGCAGGTTGTCCCGAAATTGAAGTAGACAGTTCCTGCGAATTAGTATGCACAGAGGACATTCTTGGCAACCGGAATCAAATAATAACTGGATCCTTTTACCGACCTCCCAATTTAGATGATACAGTAGCTGAAAGGTTCAAAGACGAGTTGAGTTTAATTTCAAACGCGTACCCGACTCATACAAATATAGTTCGTGGTGCCTTTAATCTATCCTCGATATGTTAGTGAAAATACATGTTTAATTCCGGAGGTACGCATAAAACATCATCCGAAATTTTGCTAAACGCTTTCTCCGACAACTATTTCGAGCAGTTACTTCATGAATAGTAAAAGGTTGTGAAAACCGCGCTTTACCTGTTAACAAGGAATAATCCTGAACTAGTAACGAGGATTAAAACGTATACTGGTATTATTGAACGTACCCAGATCCCCAAGTCCTCCACAAATAAACGAAATATATACCTGTTCAAAAAAGCACATAAAAATTCACATAACACCTTCCTCCACTCCTTCCACATTAATAATGTCACTGCAGACCAGATGTGACTTGAATGCAAAGAAATAGTATCGGCGGCAATTCGGAGATTTACACCAAATAAATTAACAAACGACGCAGTTCATCCTCATTGGTACGCCAAACGCGTCAAAACACTGTTGCAGAAACAACGAAACAAACATGCCAAATTTAAACGGAAACAAAATCTCCAACATTGGCGATCTTTTAAAGAGACTCGAAATTTAGCGCTGACTTCAATGCGACATGCTTATAATAGTTTTCACAACGAAACTTTATCTCCAAACCTGGCAGAAAATTCAGACAGATTCTGTTCGTATGTGAAGTATGCTAGCAGCAGGACACAATCAATGCCTTCTCTGCGCAATAGCAATGGAGATACTATCGAAGACAGTGCTGCCAAAACAGAGCTACTAAACATAGTTATCCGAAATGCCTTCACAAAGGAACACGAAGTAAATATTCAAGAATTCGAAACAAGATCAGGTGCCAACATGAGTAACGTCGAAGTAGATATCCTTGGAGTAGTGAAGAACCATGAATTACTTAATAAAGGCAAGTCTTCTGGCCCAGAGTGTATACCAATTAGGTTCCTATCAGAGTTTGGTGGTGCAAGTCATCGAGTAAAACAGAAGTGATTCCTGGCGTTCTCTAGGGTCCTTTGCTGTTCCTCATCTCTATAAACGAGTTGGGAGACAATCTGAGCATCCGTCTTTGATTGTTTGCAGATGACACTGTCGTTTATCGGCTAATAAAGTCATCAGAAGATCATAACAAATTGCAAAGCCATTTAGAAAAGGTATCTGGATGGTGCGAAAATTGGCAATCGACCCTAAATAACGGAAAGTGTGAGGTAATCCACATGAGTGCTAAACGTAATCCGTTAAACTTCGGTTACACGATAAATCAGAAAAATCTAAAGGCCGTAAATACCTAGGAATTATTATTACGAACAACTTAAATTGTAAGTAACACACAGAGTATGTTCTGGGGAAGGCTAACCCAAGACTGCATTTTACTGGCAGGAGACTTAGGAAGTGTAATACATTTGCTAAGGAGACTGCCTACACTATGCTTGTCCGTTATCTTTTAGAATACTGCTGTGCGGTGTGGGATCCTTACCACATAGGACTGACGGGGCGCATCGAAAAAGTGTATTATCACGATATAGGGGAGAGAGTGTCACTGAAATGTTGGAGGCTTTGGGATGGAGATCATTAAAACAAAGGCGTTTTTCGTTGCAGAGGAAGCTTCCTACGAAATTTCAATCACCAACGTTCTCCTCCGAATGCTAAAACATTCTGCTGACGGAGACCAACATAGGAAGAAACGACCAGCATAATAAAATAAGGGAAACCAGACCTAGCATTGAAAGATATATATGTTAGTTTCTTCTGCGCTCTATACGAGATTGGAATAATAGGGAATTGTGAAGGTTGTTCGACGAAATGGCTCAAATGGCTCTGAGCACTATGGGACTCAACATCTGAGGTCATCAGTCCCCTAGAACTTAGAACTACTTAAACCTAACTAACCTAAGGACATAGCACACATCCATGCCCGAGGCAGGATTCGAACCTGCAACCGTAACGGTCGCGCGGTGTTCGATGAACCCTCTGCCAGCCACTTAAATATAATTTGCAGAGTATCCATGTAAATGTAGATGTATAGGGGCTGATGGAGTTGGAGCCTCAGGGAATAAATTGCAAAGAGGGACTCGGAACGCGAGGATAAGTGCAATTACAGGGAAAGCAATGTTGCGGGAGGTTCTCGCGGCGGAGGACAGACCTTCGCGAGAGAAAAGCAAAGCTTCTGTTTTAAGCATTTCCTTTCACTACGTGAGTTTGAGTTGTTCCTGAACTCGGTTAACTGAATTCACCCTATGCCTGGTCGGAACTGTTCGAATTTGTGCTTTCCCCAGTGTGGCCCAGCACACACAACTGAATTCGTGCGTTGTTTCTTAGCAGGGGAACCTGCCATGCCAATGAGGACCAGATAGCGGCGTTGTGAGACAGTAAGGGAATTTCGGAAGGCTTTCCTTTCAGCGCAGGGCGGAGTAGCCACGAGGTTTGAGGCGCCATGTCACGGATTGAGAGCCCTTCCTGCCGGAGGTTCGAGTCCTGCCTCTTGCATGGGTTGTGTGTTGTTCTTAGGTGGGGTTATTGTAAGTGATGATCTCAGCAGTTTGGTACTTTAGGAATTCACTCACACACATTCCTTTCAGCCTACTAGTCGGAGGCTGCACGAGCCCACACAACACTATCGTAATACTCTTCCTTAAATATTCTGGATTTACGAGCGCCGCCCGTTTGCTCGAACACATGGTACAGGCTAATCAATTTTTATTTTATACGTTCGGAGCAGCAGAGATGATCAGTATCTGCCTGACTATAATGCCAACCCACATGTGTCACATCATCCCAGCTGCCAAATGCAGCCGGCCGGTGTGGCCATGAGGTTCTAGGCGCTTCAGTGTGATGTCATTTGGTTAGTTAGGTTTAAGTAGTTCTAAGTTATAGGGGACTGATACCTCATCTTTTTGCAAAATGAAAGGGTGATGTGGAAGCATTTAAAGCGGCGCAATAAGAGTTCGAGTACGATTTGGGGGACTATGTGTCTAAGTATACGATCTAGTCACGCGGTGCGCAAACGCACGATTCCAGTTGCGGGCGCAGTCGAAAACCTAGACCAGAGTGACTGACCGTACGCGGCCACCCTAGTTCCTTTGGGAAGAACTGGGGAATAGAAAAACGTAGGGTAAATCAGTACAGGAATGAAGGGGCACACGTACGCGGTCACGAGAACCCTGGAAGCAGTGGGATGAAAAACCATTTTTATGCATTTCTGTCTGTAAAATATCTGGGAGTGTGCGTGCGGAACGATTTGAAGTGGAATGATCATATAAAATTAATTTTTGGTAAGGCGGTCACCAGGTTGAGATTCATTGGGAGAGTCCTTAGAAAATGTAGTCCATCAACAAAGGAGGTGGCTTACAAAACACTCGTTCGACCTATATTTGAATATTGCTCATCAGTGTGGGATCCGTGCCAGATTGGGTTGACGGAGGAGATAGAGAAGATCCGAAGAAGAGCGGCGCGTTTCGTCACAGGGTTATTAAGCGTGATAGCGTTACGGAGATGTTTAGCAAACTCAAGTGGCAGACTCTACAAGAGAGGCGCTGTGCATCACTGTGTAGCTTGCTGTCCAGGTTTTGAGAGGGTGCGTTTCTGGATGAGGTATCGAATATATTGCTTCCCCCCGCTTATACCTCCCGAGGAGATCACGAATGTAAAATTAGAGAGATTCGATCGCGCACGGAGGCTTTCCGGCAATCGTTCTTCCTGCGAACCATACGCGACTGGAACAGAAAAGGGAGGTAATGAGAGTGGCACGTAAAGTGCCCTCCGCCTCACACCGTTGGGTGGCTTGCGCAGTATAAATGTAGATGTAGTAGCGACAACAACGGGCGGTCGTAGTGAGTTCGATTACGGGGCTGGAATCAGCTGAGTGGTGATAGCAATAACGGGTGGCGGTGATTTGGGAACAACTGGGGAATAGAAAAAGATAGGGAAAATCAGTACAGGAATGAAGAGACACGCGAACGCAATCACAAAACCCTGGAAGCAGTGGGATCAGAAACCACTTTAAGGCCTTTCTGTCTATTTAATTATTCGGGAGCTGACCGTTTGGTTTTAAACTTTGTTTTCTGCGTTTAATTTGATTGGGAAACCGTTGAGATTAAACTTAACATATACATGGATGGACATGAGAAATGAAAGGTGTAAGTAGGCTGTTTAGGTTTTTATGTTGGTAACGCCACATAGCACTCTGTATGAAAATCACTGATTGTGCTGTGTGCAGTCTGTGGCTGGTTGGCATTGTTGAAATATTCTCTATTGTAGTGTTGGGCAGTTGGATGTGAACAGCCCTTAGCGTAGCGCAGTTGGAGGTGAGCCGCCAGCAGTGTTGGATGTGGGGAGAGAGATGACAGAGTTTTGAGAGCGGATGATCTGGACGTGTGTCCATCAGAGTAAATTTGTAGGACTGGATTTCTAGTTAGTGCCTTCAATAGTTAGAATCTTTTATGTAGCTGGCAGTACTGGCGCTCGCTATATTGCAGTAGTTCGAGTAACGAAGATTTTTATGAGGTCAGTGATTCGTGAAAGGTATAGGTTATTGTTAGTCGGGGCCATTCTTTTGTGGGGATTATATAAGTCAGATTGCGTTGCGCTAAAATATTGTGAGTCCGTTTAGTGATGATCAGAGTAAGTAAAGAGAAATGTCTGAGTACGTTGAGTTTTGCTCAGCTGTTTGAAAATCAAATAACATAAAGGAGATTATCAGCACAATCATTCATAAATTTTTCTAAAGGGAGGTTTCAAAGGTTGCAATAAATTTTTCATCTATGATTATTACTTTACATATGAAATATTCTATTGCAGATTAATAAAAACGAATTTCTTTGAATGTTCCCAAAATAATGTTCAAGTTATATTTTTATTCAAGGACTACAGCTGTTTGTACAAGAATGAAAATATGATTTTTCATCGAACTTAGCAAAGATTTTCACGTTGCACTGGATTTTTGTTTACTGGATATAGCCCGACTAGCTTTGAAGCGTAAGACTATCTTTACTTTATGAATTCTTTTTTATATTTCTAAGCTCTCCTGAAGAATTATCCACTTTTAAATACACTTCACGTTATGTTCAGAATTTATCACTTTTTGAATGAAAATTTAAAAGAGCTGCAGCTTGTATCCACCTGTGAATGCACAAGATAAAATCTACTATCTCTTTGTATTCTGCCTATGGAATGCTGTGAAAAGAAACACGTTTTTATTTTCGTTCACCTCTACCTGTACCCTTTTTAGGATGTGGTCGTTATTGCGATGGTATATTTTAATCTGCCGCTGTTCCAGAATGCTCGCTCACGGTGCAGCTCCGTACTGCCAGCGATATACAATAAAATGCTGGAAATTCTAAAATAAAATGGGTAATGTCCGGTGCGAACTTTGCAGTAATTGTGACAAACAGATTTTATTAGATAAATATATTTTAACAGAAACAATTAAAATCTTTACACACCGTTTACAATCCCAGCTACAAATGGCGTCGATCATCGACTTATGACAAATGAAGACTACGTAAGAGCCTAATGCAACGTTACGGGTTCCTCTCCCATTCAGTCTGTGCAGAAGGCAAGCGATTCTACTACAATATATTGCCAATTTATATCTTACCTAATTTTTGTACAGTCTTTGTCGTTTTTGATAACATATCCTTTCTTCTGTAGCGATTTTCACATCCTCCGCCACAGATAGTATTTAACAGTCTTTGAATAATCATTTATAATAGCAAAATTCATAATTATCTTTTAAATGTCCTTTTGAAATACAATTAACAGAAACACATATAAATTATTTGTTGCAATGAACATTATACATCGAAATGTTCTTTTAACTTTCACTTTGGATGCGTGCTGCCAGAAAACGTTACACCACGAAAGCAGAGACTGCTCATGAGGGGACCGTGAGCAGAATAGGAATGCCTTGGCGGGACCACCACAGTTGGAGAAAATCGAACCCGCTGATCCACAACATAATCCACTTAACGACAATGAGTGGCGGGAACTCTCGCGACAGAATGGTGCGGAACAGGACGGATCTCTGAGCAAGGTAAGTGCGAATGTTCTACACGTGAAAAAATCCAGCACACGGGACGATTTGTTACAGGAGGCTGCAGGCAGTAAGGTTTCAGCTTTTATGCCAGATATCACCACCTCTATTAGAGTATCAGTACCCAGAACGCACTTGAGCTGCATCTGCCTGTGTTCGATTACAGGTGAGGCAGCGTTTCGTAATTATGTGTGGCTACAGAGGCAGCGTGCAATATTTCTGCAAGGGACTTCTGTCGACTTTTTGAGTACACGCCACACGGAGATGATGCTCTGTACTGGGTGAAACGAGGTCCGACACGATGCTACGACGTGCTCCGTGACTTTTGCTACTTCAGTGTATAAATGTACCGGATGTCTCTCTTAAAAGTCTTCAGGCACATTTCTTCTGGTTTTTCAGTAGATATTTTAAGTGTGTAGATGCAGTCAGTCCAAACGTGTAATGGTCATCACGTCGACGGAAAGCTTCGGTTTGTTTCCGTTACACGCGAAATGCTGTTTGAAGCGGAATTTTACATTCTCATTCGTTAGAGCGGCCCGAGATTAGTCCAGCTTGGTATTCGTTTTAGCGATACGTATTAGCAGGAAAATTGGAAAACGGAGAGTGGCGGTAGCTATCAATTTGGGCCAGGGCCTTGTTGTCGCTGTTAGAGTATCGGTTATTCTTAGAGTTTTCCCGCTCCTGTTAATACAAATGGATGAAGCGAATGACGTTGTAGACTAGTTTGTGGCCCGTCCATCCCAATGGGTACGTGAAATTCCGCTTTGAAAATATATTATTTTTTTTAACGGGGAACAAACCGACGCTTTGCGGCGACAGTGGCACATCATGACAGGCGTAATGAACAGTATTAATTTCGACTGACTCCACCTACACATTCCAAACACGAAATCGAAAATATCTGTCGGAACACCAGAGCAAATGCGCCTGAAGACTCTTGGGTGGAATACCTACACAGGATATTGGAGAAATAGTGGCAAATATTTTGATAGGTGATACCAACCACAAGAACAAGAAAAAAAATACCTTGAACGTGGGTCTGGAAATGCATACTTTGTGAGATCTCTACACTTGTCCATAGTGGCTGAAGACGTTCGGGTGTGAATATGTCCGCCTGACACGCAAGGTAGATATTAAATAAACAAGTGACGTATGGCCACAGGTGCTGCCCCCATGATCCGTGAACCGAGCGAGGTGACGCAGTGGCTTGCACACTGGACTCGCATTCGGGAGGACGACGGTTCAATCCCGCGTCCGTCCATCCTGATTTAGGTTTTCCGTGGTTTCCCTAAATCACTCCAGGCAAATGCCGGGATGGTTCCTTTGAAAGGGCACGGCCGACTTTCTTCCCCGTTCTTCCCTAATCCGATGAGACCGATGACCTCACTGTCAGCTCTCCTTCCCCAAACAACCGAACCCCAACCCATGATCCGTCAATAGCGTTCACTACTGTACGTGTCTTTCCGTATTGACGTACTCCAGTGTACACAAGTCTGAGCACTGGGTAATCTACAGGCAGTTGTGTTGCATGTACTATAGTTTTAGCGTTGTTAGTGTGTGTTATTTTGTAGTAAATTGCTTGCAACTATGGGTATGTATCGCATTTATTTATTCGGAGTATGGCATTTAAGTACATTTCAGAATTGCATCACGTTATTCTATATTACATGCTTTCACAGACAAACATCTAGACCCTGTAAGTCATATCGCAATGTTTACTGTCACTGTGATATTTGTACTGCACTGTGCACGAATAGGTTGGTAAATTTTCCATTTCTCTTCTGCTTGTTAACAATGGAAGCTTACTACTCATAAAGTGACATGACGGATATAATTATCTCCTATGGGTTAGCAATTGGAAATAGGCCGTAAGCACGTTCCCACTACGCAGAAAAATACCCACGTTGCAGAGTACCATGCGATAAGTTGTTGACCCAAAGTTTTCGGCTTCTTAAGGACACGGATTTTCTAGCTTCCAAAAGACGAATGGCGGACCGAATGAGTCAGTTCACACACCTCAGATGCAGGGGGACATACCAGATTTGCTGGACGAAAGACGTGCAACAGCAGTGTGGGGATTTGGCGATTGACACCAACAGAAGGCATAAGTCATCCTGTTGTCCGGCTGGTACTGCTTGAGCTATTGCTGTATCCGTAACACCTTCAACACATCGAGGCACTAATGCCAGAGGACCACGATAGCCTATCATAGTTGTGTCATTGGCCCATACAGAAGCGTGCTGCAGGTCCACTGTTTTCGACGAAGAATTTATTTCTCTGATCCTGTGCGGTTCACAAAGGGTCGTGCTGTGGACTTCCGTACTCAGCACGTGTGGGCTTATGAAAACCCCTATGCTGCTGTACAAAGAGTACATCAACCTCATTTCTCCGTCAACTAATGGATAGACATTCTTGGTGATAAGTTACTAGGGCCATATATCCTACTCCAAACATTTAATGGAGCTCATTATCGTCAACTTCTTGTTAACATTTTGCTTACCTTGTCTGAGGAGGTACCACATCAGTAAAGACTACCGATGTGGTTTATGCATTATGTCACATTTCATCTGCAATGTGTGTGAATATCGGATGCTGACGCTTCATGTCTTTTGGAATGGTTGGGGCGGAGGGGGCACACCTTCGTCCCCTGTTCCCTCGACTTCGGTCCCCTGTAGTTTTGGTTATGGGAACAGTTCAAGGCGTTAGTCTTGCAGTACCACATGTATGTGAAATTAGAAATCGTTACCAGAGTCGGAGACTATTTAGACTCTGACAAATCCCTTTAGATACAGTTTTGATATACATAATACAATGGAAATATGCTACTTGATATTTGGCCCTTACATGAGGTCCTAGGGTGAACAATTTGTATAAAATTACTTAATAACTGTATTTTAAAAACAATTAATAATGCAAATCGAATGAAAGGAACACTAAATTCTTTAAATGAAATTCAAGTAAAAAATGAACTGGTGATTTATTGCAAAAAGTCTTCTTCGTACACAAGAAAACCAATAGACTAACTGTCTATCATGTTAGACTAATACTGACAATCAGCAAAAGCATAATGTCCAGGGAAGGATAATGTGTTCATGCTGCACATTCCCTCCACGATGTTGAGGCGAAATAAATAAAAAAAAATTAAATTTCTTGGTTTTTTGTAAACAGGAAAAATTGTGGACATGGAATTGTAACTTCAGAATTTTTGAAAGGCGTTTGTTTTTTTACGGGCTGTATTAACCAGCTTGAATGCGGACAAATTCAGTGCTGCGTGAAATATGCCTGTAATATAATTTACCATTCCGATTAATTACATTTTTGAATTCTACGTCACTGTTGATTTAATCAGAGTTCTCACCTTAGACGTAGAATTAGTCCTTCTGCCACAATATTAATTCTTTAGTCGCCCTCGATGTTCTTCTCTTTGTTGACCGTGTGTACCTTCCTAAGTCGGCATCGGTTCACTTCACGTAGACGGTGGAAACCAAGGAAATACAATGCTACGTCACTTTAAAAAATAGTGAGAAGTATCGAAGTGTTACGAAAATTATTTATTCACAAGACAATAAGACTTGCTCTGCTCGTCGCACAAATCATGATTACTAACAACATGGCTGCCTTTCCGCACAGTCCGAAATTACGTCCGTCCTCCACAAGGCAACAATCGAAAGTGTCTCTCAGCTCCTTCGTGGAGTATGAAACAAAAGAGAATCCAATTTGAACATTACAGAGATTATATCCTACATCCCTCTCAATTTGATCTTTAGCGCAGCCTTTAAGGTGTTGAACGTCTCGGCGTCGGAATGTGTCATTACAATGTGAATAAACAGTACGAATCTGAATTTTACTATGTAGTGATTCCTTGTCGGGACTAAAATGAAAAGAACCTCTCTTCGTATCCGTAATCTTACGGTACTGCGGTGGTGTACAACTACAAAATGGTAATCTCCCAGACAAATTGGTGCCGCTACAATGTGCTCACCAATTACTAGCCATCTCGATCTACATCCACATCTACATCGATACTCTGCTAATTACGTTGAAGTGCCTTGCAGAGGGTTCTTCGAACCACCTTCAAAATTCTCTATTCTCCAAATGTCGTATAGCGCACGGAAATAACAAACACCTACATCTTTTTCGTACGAGCTCTTCAAATGGTTCAAATGGCTCTAAGCTCTATGAGACTTAACATCTGAGGTCATCATTCCTCTGGACTTAGAATTACTTAAACATTAACGAACCTAACCACACACACATCCATGCCCGCGGCAGGATTCGAACCTGCGACCGTAGCAGAAGCGCCGTTCCAGACCGAAGCGCCTAGAACCGGTTGGCCACAGCGACCGGCTGTACGAGCTCTGACTTCCCTTATTTTATCCTAGTGATCGTTTCTTCGTATCTAGATCGGCGTCAACAAAATATTTTCGCATTCAGAGGAGAAAGCTGGTGACTGGAATTTCGTGAGAAGATTGCTCCGCAACGAAAAATGCCTTTGTTTTAATAATCTCCATCACAAATCCTCCATCATTTCAGTGACACTCTCCCCCCTATTTCGCGTTGATGCAAAACATGCTACCATCTTTGCACTTTTTCGATGTACCTGCTAAAAACGCAGTGTTGGGTTAGCCTTCCCCACATGATTTTCTGTGTGTTCCTTACAATTTAAGTTGTTCATAATTGTAATTACTAGGTATTTAGTTGAACGTATGGCCTTTAGATTTGACTGATTTATCGTGTGACGGGAGTTGAACGGATTACTTTTAGCACTCATGTGGATGACCTCACACTTTTCGTTACTTATGGTCGTTGCAATTTGTTTGCCGGCCGGTGTGGCCGAGCAGTTCTAGGCGCTACAGTCTGGAACCACGTGACCGCTACGATCTCAGGTTCGAATCCTGCCTCGGGCATGGATATGTGTGATGTCCCTAAGATAGTTAGGTTTAAGTAGTTCTAAGTTCTAGGGGACTGATGACCACAGATGTTAAGTCCAATAGTGCTCAGAGCCATTTATCTATTTCTTTGCAATGTGTTTTGATCTTCTGATGACTTTATTAGTCGATAACCGACAGCGTCATCAGCAAACAACCTAAGCGACTGCTCAGATTGTCTCACAAATCGTTTATACGGATAAGGAACAGCAAAGGGCCTGCAACACTAAGATGTGTGCGTCAACACGAGATCTGCGCCCCCATGGAACTTGTGGACCGAGCTAAGTTGTCGGGACGACTTCCTAGTGCAGAACACCAGAATGTTCGCCCCCCCTCAGCGATCGAGCACGAGAAGTCTCCTCTACGACGATCGACCCAAGAGTGTTCGATCATCCACATTCAACTCCTCAGTTTGGGCCGTCATGGCAACAAGCATGTCATTTAAAACGTTATGTACTTCTGTCCAATGACAGCAGACGAATCAGAGCCTTGTATAAACAACTCAGAATTTCCAACAAGCCAAGCAAACGCCGCTGGAACCCCACCAGGTCAGGTTCACACAGCAGCAGGCCGCTCCTCGTCAAGAACTGGTCAGTTCTCTCCAGATGTTACCGGGTAAGACACTCAGCGTCAAATTCTGAGCTTCCTGGTGTCGTGACTCGTGACGTCACTATGTGTGCCACTGGATGTCAGACTCGGAAAAACTTTCTTCTTCAAGGCGTGAAAATGACTGTAATGCGTGAGTTATTGCCGGATTTGTTATGCGCTCTGTATGTGCTTTCACCCTTCTCAGACAGCAGCTGGTATAGATTTTACGCTTGTGAGCGTATATATACGTTGTTATGTGGCTAGAGGAGCTTGTGGACTGGCCGTTCGATTTCCTTTACGTACATTTATGTAATTCGAAAATCTGTGCCCAGACATCAGTTTACTAAAACAACGTGACAATTTTGTAAAACTCAAAATTGTTAATTCTAAAAAAGGGAGATATTTTTCCGGCTCACTTAAATACAAATCTATTCGTAAGTATTTGAGTTTCATATTGAAACAGTCTCGAGGTTAGAACCTCATTTTCAGCAGTTTCTTTAATTGTATTAATATTGTATTTTTTTGTCAACTGGAAATACTGAATTATAATATTCTAATGAAAATACGATTTTATTTGAGTCAAATCAAATAAATTAAAATTTGATTCAGACATGTGAAATGACTTGTCAATACTAATAAAACTCCCAGAAAGAATATCACTCTGCAGCAGAGAGTGCGCTGCGATGAGACGTCCTCTCAGAACTAGAATAATCTGCCAGATGGTTCCATCAGTAATACTGGTGCGCTTTATATGTTCGTTTCTCCATGTAATGGAGAAAAAAGAATTACTCGACATTCACAGTGACTAGAGTATGTACAAAAAGGGCAATCAATACACATTTGCAGTTGACCAGCAGATCGTTCTGCAGATACAGTCTATCCTTTTGAATTTTTAAGTACTATAATCTATTTCTGTGAAGGATGCTTATCACGATATTTATTTGCTCTTTCACTTTAATCACATGAACTCAGAGAGTTTTATGTGACTATATTATTTTGTTTCTGCAAACATTATTCGTTCCACCAAAATAGCTGGAAATCCCACAGCAGATCAGTTCCAGTCATTCCACGAGTAAGGAGGTACACGGCTCGTCTTATCTGTAATTCAACCATGCCTAGACGGTCAATACCGTATTCTATCGCGTCCGCACTGTTACTTTGTGCCAACAAGGTCTCTCAACAAGGGAGGGGTCAGGCGTCTCGGAGTGAACCAAAGCTATGTTGTTCGGGTATGGAGGAGATACACACAGAGAGAGGAAATGTCGATGACATGCCTCGTTCAGACCGTCCAAGGACTACTACTGCAGTGGATGACCGTATCCTACGGATTATGGCTCGGAGGAACTCTGACAGCAACGCCACCATGTTGAATAATGCTTTTCGTGCAGCCACAGGACGTCTTGTTACGACTCAAACTTTGCGCTACAGGCTGCATGATGCGCAACTTCACTTCCGACGTCCATGGCGAAGTCGATCTTTGCAACCACGACATTTTGCAGCTCGGTACAGGTGGGCCCAACAACACGCAGAATGGACCGCTGAGGATTGGCATCACGTTCTATCCACCGATGAGTGTCGCATATGCCTTCAACCAGACAATCGTCGGAGACGTGTTTGGAGGCAACCCGGTCAGGATGAACGCCTCAAGATACACTGTCCAGCGAGTGCAGCAAGGTGGAGGTTCCCTTCTCTTTTGGCATGGCATTATGGAGGGCGGACGTATGCCGCTGGTGGTCATGGAAGGCGCCGTAACGGCTGTACGATACGTGAATACCACCTTCCGACCGATAGTACAACCATGTCGGCAGCATATTGGCGAGGCATTCGTCTTCATGGACGACAGTTCGCGCCCCCATCGTGCACATCCTTTGAATGACTTCCTTCAGGATAACGACATCGCTCGACTAGGGTGGCCAGCATCTTCTCCTGACATGAACGCTATAGAACATGTCTGGGATAGATTGAAAAGGGCTGTTTATGGAAGACGTGACGCACCAACCCTCTCAGGGATCTACGCCCAATCGCCGTTGAGAAGTGGGACAATCTTGACCAACAGTGCCTTGATGAACTTATGGCTAAAATGCCACTACGAATACAGGCACGAATCAATGCAATAGGACGTGCTACTGGCTATTAGAGGGAGAGGTGCGTACAGCAATGTTGACCACCACCTCCGAAGGTGTCCCTGTATGGTGGTACAAGATGCAGTGCCTGACTTTCATTAGCAATAAAAAGGGTGCAAAGGATATTCATGTTGATCTCAATTCCAATTTTGTGTACAGGTTCCGGAGCTCTTGGAGCCGAGGTGATGCGAAACTTTTTTGATGTATGTACATTTTTACTTTGTCTGTACAGAACTGTATACACTGTTAGCGTAAATAGCGCTAGGGAGGTGCATTATAGATTCAGTAAGCGTACAATACTTCAAAACTCGTTTACTACCTCATTTTCCGCAATTTGATCTTACGTTCTTGCCTCAGTGTCAGAGGTACAACAACAGAGTTTGCGTTTGGCTGTCATCCATTCGTATGTTCCGCTACATTTTTGGAGAGAAACCCGGTTGCCGCACAGTCGCGGCGTTGGCCCCTCTCTCTCTCTCTCTCTCTGTCTCTCTCTCTCCGTCTCTGGTGCCGACTCGCTGAGTGTGACACCTAGCGGCAGCACTGGGTACCTTTGGCGCGACGTTGCGAGTCACAATCCCAGAAAGCTAAGGAATTAACGCCGGGTCTTGAGACTCAGACCTGCTAGCCGCCAGTAGCGCACGCAACACCAAAGATCCCACCCTCCTCCTAACGGCGCGTGACCCCTGCGGGCCCCAATGTAGCTGCCCTGCCGGACTTATAACCGGGGACTCAATGCTCTGAGCGGTGAGCAGGCTGTCCCTCCCTTATTCCCATTGTTGTGTGCCTCGGACGTTCTACAACTCTTGGGGAAACGAACTCCGAGGTTCCCACGAATTCTCTCAGCTGAAGTGATGTAAGTTAAGACACACAACCTCTGGAATTTTTATCAGGCACAATAGTGAAAATCAAGTATATTAATGAGAGTCTAATAAAGTGATGAGAATCGTCTTCCAGCATTTCTCCGTCATAAGGAGTGGGTGGTGTTAGTTTATCACTGGATGGAGCAACCCAGATTGCTTGTAACATTTCAGCCGACGCCACGCCGGTCAATGATACCCAGACACTACAGGATCGCGTCTTCGACGCAACTACGAGCAAGCGTATTTCGGAGAGTGCGTGATCTCTTAAGCTGAGGATCAGAGCGATACATTTCCATTGGAGGAACGTCACGTTGAGCACCTCATATGAGAAATGTCATTAACGGATATCAGGATGGACGGCTCGTATGGACAAGTGTACAGATCACAGAAAGTATGCGTTTCCCGATCCACGTTATAACATCCCAGCTTCCTCAACCAAATTATAACGTCCCAGGACTTTCTGCACCAAATTATAGCATTTCAGCTCCTCAACACCAAGTTAAAACGTTGCATTAGGAGGTGTGTGCTTCGTGCAAAAGGTCTTGAGTTCATATTGACGACAACAAGTAATTCTTCATTACAGACGTTTATTTACAAACAGAACTGACAGACTTCACAGATTCAATAACTGGATCTCCGAGCTAACCGCACTGCATATCCGAACTGGCAACTGACAACTCCTAGGTGTATTAATATCTTTCCAAACAATCAGAGTCTTTGACAATGTTTTGTTTACAATACCATAGCAATTCACGACTTAAAACTAAATTAGACATTACAGAATTTTAGTACAGATTAAAGTAAGTAAAAGGATCAGTACATATAAATTCTTACAAGCATAATTTCCAAATAGATTTTATAACATTTTTCTACCAGCTTCTGGATAACCTTCACCAGATTTGTACCGGTGTTTCCAGAAATATCTTGACATTTGATTCTGGATATTTCTTGAGTGATTTAGAACAACTGTTTATATGTAAAATGATTTAAATCGTGTTTCAAATCGTAAATAAATCTTTTTAGCAATATTTCTTGATACAAATCGTCTTTCGAAATCAGGTTATGAAACAGTTTTCACAAGTTTTCGTATCTTTGCGATCATAATATAGAATATCTCTTTAGCTGGTGAGTTTTTAAATGTATCTTGTCCATATTATACGAAATAATTTAGCTCAAAACTGATAATTTATACAATTAATCAGAGCTACAGCAAACAGTGAGTCTTTCTTTTACAAAATGAAATATAATTACAAAATTGAATGAAAATAGGTTACTAACACTAATATATATTTACATTAATTCTATTTTTGTTCTTTCTGTGCAAAATGTCCTAATATTGACACAGTACAATATTTAAACATCACCAAGGTTTCCCTTTACATTTTGCATATCTGTATCGACATCCCCTAAAAGTCTACAGTATCGAATACTTCAATATGTCCCAATATGTCCTGTAATGTTACACAACCCCCCCCATCAGCACTTCCACGTGAAACACGGAAGGGTTGATGTCCTTACATTGCAAAACAGAAAAGTTTTACACATATCTTTGGTGTCTTCTTTCTTGAAGACCGGTGATCTTCTTTCTTGAAGGTCAGTGATCTTCTTCCTTAAAGGTCGGTATACCTCAATGCCGCACACTGTATTTCAGTCTCATCTTCACAGTCCGTATGGTTTCCATATACACTGCATGCAATCACAGGCTGCAATAGCACAGTCCGCTATGAATATACAGCACACAGTGGTCAAACCCAGTTAAACATTAGCAAAAGCATTTAATAGTCGGTGCACCGGTTTTTAAGGACACAGAAATTTGAATTCTCTAAAGTCTAATTACTCAAGAAAATTTACTCTAAATAATTTCTTAAAGCTAAGAGAGGATAGACTGACAGGTGGAGAAAATTGATTATACAGGATCACAGAATAAGTGTAAGATGCAATGCCAGAATACTAACATGAAATATGACAATTGCATAGCTAGGGGACCTAGTGCTCGCCAAACACTTAGCACACAAAGAATGTATGCTCCCCTGAGGAATCAGATAAATACAACATAACAAAGTATACAAAAATATCCTGGTAAGATTACATATAAAAGTCTATAAACATCTATTATCTAAAACACTTTTTTACATTTTTTTATACAATTTCAGTTCGGTCACGTTTTGTAGGTCAAACAGTCTCCAAGAATTTGGGTAGACTAGATGGTAAGCATTCGGATGAGGATTGTCCTGAATCTTGAAAGGTCCAATGTATATGTCAAAAAACTTTTTTAATTCACCACTGATGGCTTTAGACTTCTCTTGTGTTTTAACAAGGACCAAGTCTTCAATTTTAAATTGAGTAGGCTCCAATCTTTTGTCACGTCTACATTCCCTCTTATCACCTTGAGATTTCATGGTCTTTCTCACTATTTCCTCTCTCTCTTGAGTACTTAATGGTTTGCAGACTGGAAAATCAATGAAATCACTAATTGGATGTGGTGGTTTGCTATTATACTGTATTTCATACGGCGAAAACACTAATGCTGTAGGCTGTTCACAACATCTTCGAATTTCTCAACATAGTCAATCCAACTAGCATGATCAGTATTGCAGTAGGTTCTAAAGAATCGCCCAATTTCCCTCATGTATCTCTCCGAAGGGTTTCCTGACAGATGATAAGCTGAAATAAGAATGTGACTTATATTTTCATCTTCAACAAAAGCTTTCCATACTCCAGAAGTAAATTGAGTCCCATTGTCTGATAATATTTTCTGAGGTTTTCCAACCCTGCCAAAATAGTCTCCTCTGATTTTTGAAATAATGCTCTTACTGTTTGCCTTGCGAAGAGGGTATGACTTAATGAATTTTGAAAAAAACATCAACCATAACAAAAACGTTGCAATAGCCTCCTCTGGTCTTCGGTAATGGTCCATATAATTTGACAGCGACAAACTCGTGTTGTTCTTTCGGTAAGATGTTTTGCATCAATCCTCGACAAGTTTGGTTGGATACTTTTACTCTTTGGCACCTGTCACAACCCGTTACAATTTTTCTAACCCTCCTGGCTATGTTGTTAAAGTACACATTTTCTTGGATTTTCTGGATACACTTTTGAATCCCACAATGACCAAAACTTTCATGAATGTACTTGATGAGTACATTGATGTACTGTTCAGGCCAACATAATTTCCATACATCGCTATCTACACTGTTTCTCTTGAATAGAATCCCTTTGTAGATTTTGTAATAATCTCCCACTTTTTCATGTCCCTATTTCCCTAAATAACTTTTGACCAGTTTACAGTTCTCATCGTGGTTCTGATTCCGTCGGATGTCATTACAAATGTCTCTGATTTCTTGTTCATTGTCCACCCCTCTTAAATACATAATTTTGAATTCTTTTTCACATTCCCCACTGTCATCTTCAAAGTCACCCCCCACAGGTAGTCTAGATAAAGCATCAGCAACTACATTATCGGGTCCTCTAAGATATTTTATTGAGTAATTAATTTGTTGTAACAAGAGTGCCCACCTGGTAATCCTTCCATGATGCAACCTACATTCTTGAATATAAATTAATGCCTTATGGTCTGTGTAGACAACTACCTGGTTTCCCAATAAACAATTTCTGAATTTAGAAAATGCCCAGTAAATGGCCAAAAGCTCTTTCTCAGTAACAGTGTACTGCCTCTCATGTTTTTTCAAGGTTTGACTAGCAAAAGCAATAGACCTGTGTTCTATTTTCCCATTTATATTTACTTCTTGGAAAAGGTGAGCACCTAGGCCATAATCACTACTATCTGCCATAATGCAAAAAGGTAAACTTAAATCAGGATGGTACAAAATTTTACTGTTACATAACTGTGTTTTTATTTCTTCAAAAGCAGCTTCACATTCCTGATCCCAAACCCACATTGCGTTTTTCTTCAGCAATCTGTTAAGACTTGGAGCAATTAGAGCTTGGGTACTAATGAACTTTCTGTAGTAACCGCACATCCCGAAAATTGACTTGAGTTGTTTCTTGGTTTTTGGAATTGGGAATTTTGCAATTGCCTTGAGTTTTTCAGGATCTGGCAAAATACCATCCTCAGAAATACTGTGCCCCAGAAACTTCAATTTTTTCATACCAAACTTACATTTAGATAATTTAAGTGACATTCCCCCTTTCCTTAATCTATTGCAAACCTCCCTCAAAGTATTAACATGTTCTTCCCAAGTTTCTCCAGTGATCAAAATGTCATCTACATACACAGTTAATTTTGATAAAAGATCTTTTCCCAAAACAAAGTCAAGTGCTCTAATGAATTCGGCTACTGAGACATTCAGCCCAAATGGTACCACACAATACTGGTAACATCTTCCCCCATACAAAAAGGCAGTATACTTTTTGGAATCATTTTCTAATTCTACTTGGTGAAATCCTGGTGTGAGATCTAAACTGGTCATATATTTCATTCTTTCAAATTTATGAAGTAGTTCGTCTATATTCTCGAGATGATCGGTCTCTCTTTCCACATACTTATTTAGGTGTCTTGAATCTAGTACAAGCCTGACACTGCCATCACGTTTTGCAACCACTACCAAAGGATTATTGTATTGGCTCTTACTTCTCTCAATGATGCCCCACTCTTCCATCTTTTGAAGTTCCTTTTCTACATCTTTTCTCTTTGCAATGGGTACACTATAAGGTTTTATAAAGAATGGCTCATGTGGTTTTAACCTGAGTTTACATTGGTAATTCTTTACTCTGCCAGGTCTATCATCAAAAACATCACAGTAATTCCACAATAATCTTTCTACCTCTACCTTCTGTTCTTGGTTCAAATTATCTGATTCCCGTAATTTTTCTTGAACTATATCCCCATATTCTCCATCATCATAATCCTCAGTAATTTCATCTACACAATAACCACTGTCTTTAGAAAATGTAACGTCCCTAATTTCAATTCCCTTATCAGCACAGTTTTGAACCGACATGTCAGTACTGGAACATACTCTCGTCTTAAGATCAATAAAGGTAAACAAACTCTTTTCCCAATCAAATGCTGCATTAGCTTTTAATATCCAGTCCATACCCAACAGTACATTCTCATTTAGGTCACTTATTACAGGACATCCTTGAGTAAACTGTACATCATTTATACTGAAGGACAACAACATCTGTCTATTAACAATTTTGCTCAGTTTGCCAGTAATGCCTCTAATTTTTATTCCAACAACAGGTAATTCAACAAAGTCAGGATCATGGTTAATTATATCTCTTAATTTGCTTGAAATGGCACTAATTGGACTCCATGTGTCAATCAAACAATACCCTTCCCAACCTGCAGCTTTAATTTTTATGTATGGACAACCCATAGTGGTGTTTTCCCTTTCTTCCTGTTCTTCATACAAAAGATCTTCTGCTATCTCATCATACCTCTGTTCCATATTTAGGTTTCCTTTATTAGGCAATACTTTCTTCAAACTTCTAGGTCTACTGGAATTTACTGGAATGTCTGGATTACTATTTACCTCACTCACATCCTGACTAGTACCCCGTTTGATGATTTCATTAGGCTTAAAAGCAGAAACTGGTTCACAAATTTCCCTTAATTTGATCTTAACATCATTGTCATCACTGTAATCTTTAAATTTGTCCCAAACAGATTTCAAAATAATCACAGATGCATCAGCACAATCAACCCCCCTGTCTCCTGATGTATTACTAAGCTGAACTGGCACAATCTGATTCTCATGTGGAATGTAGTTAGAGTTCCTGGCACAACTATTCTCAACACTATTGCTTATAACATCCTCCTTAACCTCAACATAAACTATTCCATCCAATTCACCATCAAAATCTTCTAGTACATAATCACCATTAGCCTTAACATCAACATTATCATCATCATTGCCTGAGCTTACACTACAAACACTACTAGTATCACCAACATTACTCACAACACCATCTTCACCAACCACATCCACATGAATATCAGACTCTCCAGAAACTTCAGTACGAACATCATTATGACAACTTACATCTAAAACATCACCACACATACGTTTGTACAATCCAAAATTATCAAAGTTATTCTTACCTTTCATTTCAGCATTAGATGCTGCTTCTTGATTATATAAATTTGCAATTATATCATCTTCTAGGCCTACTTCATCAACGGTAGCCTGGTTCCTATTACAGTTGTTTCTAGTATTTTCTCTGATGACATTCCAAAATTTCCTGTCAAATTTAATTTTTTCATTACCTCTATCTACAGATCGATCATAGCATACTGTCTATACTGGTTAGGTCTCTGATTATAGTGCTGTCTGTTCCGAGTGAAATTAGCCTGATTTTGAAAATTCCTTGCCTCAAACTGACAGACTCCCAGTGGAGCATTTAGTCGTTTAAAGGCCTATGTCTGTCGTTTCCCTGCCTCGGGTTACCTTCTCTCATGTCATTACCCCAGGACCTGTTTCGATTTTCCCATTCTCTGTTTGAATTAAAGTGCTGATCATTCCTACCAAAATTTCTTCTGTCATTGCTATTATAATTATCCCTGTTGTTGTTAAAGTTTCTTCGTTCACTATTACTGTTATTATTTGCACGGTTCGGTTCCCACCCTCTGTGTGCTGAACCTACAAAGTCGTTGAATGTGTTGTTTTGTTCAAAGGCTCTATCAAGTTTGTCCACATATTTCAAGAATTGTTCTATGGACTCATCTGGACCATATACTAAACCCCATTGTACTCTTTTCGGAAGTCTCCGGTTTAGTGCATCAATTTGAGTTAGCTCATCAAATGGCTTATCCAGATGCACTAATTTTTGCAACTGTTTCTCACAATAGGCTTTCATTGACCCATCAGATTCTCTGTAACTAGGACCATTCAAGAATTCACTTTTGATTCGAGCTTGCTCAGTTTCAGACCAAAATTTGGTTAGAAAACATTTTTTCGAAATCTTCAAAGGACATTTCCGCATAACAATTCTGATTGGCCCACGAAAGCGCCTCACCATCAAGTAATTTCTTTACAAATTTTATCTTAACACTATCTGTCATTATGGACGTGAACTGCTCCTTGCAGAATTGCATGAAGTCTTTTGGGTGTATATTCTTGTCACCGGGATAAGTTTTAATTGGAAAATTTCCCCATATCCCATTACAACTATTACTAAAACCTTTTTGAAACATAGTTTCTTGTATTTCTACAAATTTTCTGTCTACATTTTTTTCGACATTACCTACTCTACTACAAATTTCTGTGACCTTTTTGTCCGTATCAGATTCCGTATCAGATTTGAAAGATTCAATTTCGTTTTCAAAAAATCGTTTTGTCTGGTCAAATTCATTTCTCAATTGAGAATTTTCCTCATTTACAAAATCAACAACTTTTTTTAAAATTTGACTGGTTATTTGAAATTTCGTTACTTAAATCAGTTTCAAGGACAGAAATTTTGAACTCAACCGTGTCCACACGACAACTAACTTCTTTTTGGTTTGACTCAAAAGTAATTCGCCATTCTTCGAGAACCTGATTAGTGTGAGCAATCTGTTCTGTATTTGAGTTTATTTCTGATTTTAAATCACACACAGCCTTCGAAATCGACCTGTCCATCTGTTGTTGTGTCTGTTCAATTTGTTGACGTAATTCGGCACGAGAATCGTCCATCTTCGAGTTTAACTCTGAAAACATTTGTTTTAACATTTCCAACATTCCTACACTGTCAGAAGCACTTTCCCTAATAGGTGTACTCGCTACACCGCTGTCAGTACTGAAATCTGCGTCTTTTTCCATTATTTTAGGAAGCAGTTACTTATCTTAGTGTCCGTCGGCGGTCGTTGGTGTCCGTGTTTTGCGAAATTTCTTCAATTCCAGGATGGTTTCACTCGGTTGATTCACTCCTCTTCTAGTGACCCCAGAATCGACGTATTTACTTCTTGTGATCCCAGAAGAGACGTATTTTATTTAGAAGAATCACTGGGTGGTCGTCAAATAGTCTGCTTCCTCCACCAAATTAAAATATCCCAGCTCCAGCGCCTCCACCAAATTATGACATCCCAGCTTCCTCAACCAAATTATAACGTCCCAGGACTTTCTGCACCAAATTATAACATTTCAGCTCCTCAACATCAAGTTAAAACGTTGCATTAGGAGGTGTCTGCTTCGTGCAAAAGGTCTTGAGTTCATATTGACGACAACAAGTAATTCTTCGTTACAGACCTTTATATACAAACAGAACTGACAGACTTCACAGACTCAACAACTGACTCTCCGAGCTAACCGCACTGCATATCCGAACTGGCAACTGATAACTCCTAGGTGTATTAATATCTTTCCAAACAATGAGAGTGTTTGACAATGTTTTGTTTAGAACACGATAGCAATTCACGACTTAAAACTAAATTAGACATTACAGAATTTTAGTACAGATTAAAGTAAGTAAGAGGATCAGTACATATAAATTCTTACAAGCATTATTTACAAATAGATTTCATAACATTTTTCTACCAGCTTCTGGATAACCTTCACCAGATTTGTACCGGTGTTTCCAGAAATATTTTGACATTTGATTCTGGATATTTCTTGAGTGATTTAGAACAACTATTTATATGTAAAATGATTTAAATCGTGTTTCAAAACGTAAATAAATCTTTTTAGCAATAGTTCTTGATACAGATCGTCTTTCGAAATTAGGTTATGAAACAGTTTCCACAAGTTTTCCTATTTTTGCGATCATAATATAGAATTTCTCCATTGAAAGTTCCAGAAGTGTGCATTAAACGTTCATTTACAGACTTTCTCGTTAGCTGGAGAGTTTTTAAAAGTATCTTCTCCATATTATACGAAATAATTTAGCTCAAAACTGATAATTTATACAATTAATCAGAGCTACAGCAAACAGTGAGTCTTTCTTTTACAAAATGAAATATAATTACAAAATTGAATGAAAATAGATTACTAACACTAATATATATTTACATTAATTCTATTTTTGTTCTTTCTGTGCAAAAGTCCTAATATTGACACAGTACAATATTTATACATCACCAAAGTTTCCCTTTACATTTTGCATATCTGTATCGACATCCCCTAAAAGTCTACAGTATCGAATACTTCAATATGTCCCAATATGTCCTGTAATGTTACAACGTGTAATGGATTTTTTTTCTTGTTTTGGTGGACAGCCCCACCTCTCGAAATATTCGACACTTTGCACTACAGGTTGAAAGAAGAGTGACGAACATAAGATGCCTTCAATATTTATTAACGTTGTGGGTGGTTCTCTTGATTTATGCTAACTTTTTTCCACCCTACGTCTAGATCTGGTTTTGTTCCCTGCATATAAAATTATATGCAAGCGTTTCTATCGCACCAGAAAGGTTGGAGGAGGTTTGATGTAAGATCTATTCGTGGTTTCTCCCTTATCGAAATCGTTTCCCATAAGAATACAAGCTACATCGTTAGCCTCGTGGCTATTGAGGTTGATCCTCAAAAAAACGTAGTACTAATAGTTCAATCCAGAACGGTTTAGGTAGCCTTTACGGTAGTTGGGTGTAGCTGTGTGGTTGGTATCCGAACAGACATCCGAAGTAGTGTGGCGGTAATGCTTCAATCTGTCCGAAGAACAGTTCCAGCTTTATAAATGTAGCCAGAAGTGTATCGTGACTAATGGAGTTGATCATTAAGACCGATTAAAGTATTTTCCTAATATATTTTGTTGCCCTTATTTTATAAAATCATTCGGTGGCTTTCTAAGAGGTACTTTGTGTTAGGAGTACGAAACGTAAATAAAATTACATTTTCACACGTTTTACTTGAGGCAGAATTAGGTAATAAAGCCAGTCGATACCTTTCGTATAGTGGAACGACGTAGTTGCTTACTGGCTGAGTATTTTTCAAGAGATCCTCTCACACAGACTGGTAATTTACACTGTTTTTAAGAGACACTCCGAGTGCGCCGTATCAGTCACTCTTTAACCTGTTACGTAAGGCGATTCGTTCCTGCTGTTATCTTTTGCGTTAATTCAGTCCCGCAACCAATAACCGTGCATTCGGGCGGTAATCAGTTATCGGTGCGTTATTGTAGTCTAAAAACTGAATCCGTTATAGTAACTCTTTTGTTTACTCACTCGGGGTCCCACCGTTTTGTACACAACTGAGGTGAGAAGTAGTTGTGACGTTCTCTACGGCGACATCAAAAACCCATTCTGAGGTGGTGTCGTCGAAAGCGTAAACCGAAGCAATCCGCCTGGATTCGAATACATCTTTCGAAAGCGAGTACAAAAGAATATTATCACAGGACTTTACAAACAGGTTTTTCAGAAATTCCTACCAGTTCACTTACTTAAATTATTTAATATTGCAACGCGTTTCGAGCTATCACCTCTTTATCAGGCAAAATATGACAAAACAAAAAACATTCAAACAGAATGGACATAGACCTTAATGCAAGTATTTTTTTAGTCTTGTCGTTTGTTGTGGCTTTCCTGCAGAGAAAGTCAAATACAAGCCGTATGAGAGCGCGTTTACTTCCTTTTCTTGTCTGTAGATGAATACTGGAGCACTCCGTTCATCAGAAAAGGCTGCCGTCTTGTGGCCACTGTGGCTTTAAATTGTAAGCACACCACGTAGCTCACCCGGAAAACATGAATAACTGATCTGGCTACTTCAGTATTATGGGCTTAATTTGTATTATTAGTTCACTTTTCTCGGACATGAGCAGACATCCACCAGTAGCAAATAATGTGACCGTGGCTTCCAAGTTAAGGTTCTTCGGTTAATCACAAGGCGTCTACTTCGGTAATAATCTTGCTGGCATTTCGATGATCTTTCTTGGGATTTCTTCATGATTCATTACATTCTTGCACGTGCTACCTTTTTATAGTTTTATGCACAGTGAGATATAATATTTAGCGATTTTAAAAAGCGAGTAAATCAAGCTGCGTCGGATAGAGGTGGAGAGGAAAGCTTCAGTTACGTTTGACGCGAAATAGCATTTAGTCATAATGGAGCGTACACTGTCAAAGCATTTTATCAAAACGGTAGTTCGTACCAGCTAGCACGTCGTGCAATCCGCAACCACTTCAGCGTTAATCGAAATCGGCCGGTGCACCTGCCTGGGCGATTAAAAAGTGGCTGGGGAACATTGAGGAGACGGCGCCAACTGGGAAACCAAAAACTGTGCGCTCGCCTGAAAAACATCGAACGTGTACGCCAAATGAAACGCGTATAGCACGTGTGCCTTGACACGACACTACAGCGCGACACGCACGTGCCGCACGAGTCGCGCGGCTGCAGTGCATATTGCGACACGTACACCGTACTTAGCACGCGCCGAATGGCGACGCTCTGCAATGACAGAACCGAAGCGCGCGCACCTTTTTATCTTTCTCTAATAATTTACAGAAACTATTCACTGAAAATATTTGATTTTTTTCCGTACTTGTAGCTTTATGTGTGAACGTCTTGGCCAAGTGCCCATCATCTCGCTAATGGTCATGCTTACTGGGATCTACACATTTTAGTAAGTCACTACGCAAAACTCAAAAAGTTTGCAATGAAAAATAGGGGGCGCTATGATTTTGCGTTTGGTGAGTATTACAAAATATGTTTATGAGTATGAAATTCAGCTAACATATTAAATTTTTGTTTAGACTTAGGAGGAGGTCTCCATCTGTCTTCGATTTCGAGAAAATGGATCCCATGTAGAGCATTCACTCCCAATCTTACGCCACGGGAATGAAATATTCCTACATCACTGGTATTTCCTAAACCGCTCGAGACATGGAAACAAGATTTTGGTTAATAATGATACAAGGAAGAGAGTACTTTGCCACGCCGGCCGGTGTGGCCAAGTGGTTCTAGGCGCTTCAGTCTGGAACCGCGCGACCGCTACGATCACAGGTTCGAATCCTGCCTCGGGCATGGATGTGTGTCATGCCCCTAGGTTAGTTAGGTTTAAGTAGTTCTAAGTTCTATGGGACTGATGACCTCAGATTGTAAGTCCCATAGTGTTCAGAGCCATTTGAACCATACTTTGCCACGTCGTAAACACACTGAGCTTTCTTATCTATCACGGTATATCAGTAGTTACACTTCCCTATTTATTTATTTTTTTTCATTCCACTGTCTAATTTTTTTAGAGTTATCGACAGCTAGTGAGACAAGAGTGTCCTAATATGAAAGTAAACATGAAATTTCTTCTCTTATGTTGCCACAAACCGTCACAATGAGTTTTTTGATAAGATATTCGGCTCTCTGGTCGCCAGTTACTTGTTTAATGAGACAGATTTCTAAAACAGTGTGTCACAATAACTGCTGCAAAAATGAGTTTATGCAAATCATATTGTGTTTTGGTAAAAGAAGTGCTCTCAAACCCTTCAACAAGAGAAGTGTGACCGTTACTCGCAAATGGTATTGCATCTTCGAATGAGACGAGGTTAACAACTCACACGAAAATAAATCGCTAATTCTGTTGGAATTTTTGTTGAATCTCACAACCCATTTTATTTTTAACACCGAGCGACTGAAATGGAAACTTACCAAAGAGTTTTATTCCTTTCCTTCATCTGAGCAATAGCAAAGTAATGAAGAGCGTGGTCTTCAGGCGGGATACCACGCACACCACTGATGCCGGTTCCTCACCAACGCCTTGCCAAACTGACAGTCCGTGGTTCGCGAATAAAATAGTTGTTACTGAGAAAAGTAAACAACTGATACGTGGCACAACACAATGGCCAGTGTATCGTCAGCAGCTGGGAATAAATCGCGCGACAGGAATGCGGAAGCCAGAAAGTATGCTTTGTGAGAGGAAGAGTTCACATCGTTCCGAAAACATTGTCACCATTACATTTCTACATATCACCACACTCTTTCAGGATATTCCTACTTTTATAATAGTACCGACCACTAATTCCTTTGTGTAGCCTGTTGTGTAATTAGTTTATTAATGCTGATAGCGTGTATGCAACCACTGAAATACTTTTCCTCGTCACGACGAGCCGATTAAAACATCGTTATTTACGAGGGCTTCTCGACTATTTCGGGCTTGCAATGGAAATGTCACGTCCACATGTACGAAGTATAACGTCTCTTATTAGACCCATATCCACATGATGATATGAAGTACTTAAGTTTTACTATCTCGGACGCTTTTTACCAGGAGCGCAAAGGGGTCATACCTGTGGAAATTATGCCTTCCCGACTTTTTGTAATGGATCGCAGAGATACTTCAGCATAAGAGGCAGCAAGTAGGTAACCTTGTTTTACTTTCCTGTCTTGCTTCTAGATGACACGATTTTATAATATTCCTTACTTCCTTATTCACTACCCTCACGGTAAATCGTCTGTCCCTTCTTACGTTCTGAAAAAATTGTGGAGGCAGACGATATACTTTCAGTGGCTAATGGGTCACCGGTTATTGAACTGTGCATTGGGTTTTTTGACAAAGAATAAACAAAACAAAAGAACTGTACATATGTATGTAAATGAAAACTATTACGTGCTAACGAAAATGGACGGAGCGCTTAAACAGCGAAAAAAAGAACACTGCTCAGTGATAGAAAACTTCAGTTTACATTACAGGCCGTACTCTTCGGATGGACAATACTTCCACTGCCCGTATGCGCCATGCCGAAGTGAGTATATGGCAGAACTGCCCTCCCGCTCCCCGCCTCACACATCCGTCAGTACCCGCGTGACGCGCGGCGCGAGAAACTGCGCCGCTACCACAAAGCCGCGCGACCTGGCGCAGGCGCGTGTCGCGTCCCAGTCGCGTCGCGTCGCAGTTTGCGCGGTCCCATTTGAACCTGTGAAGTTGCAAAAACGCGCGCTAAACTTGGGATTTCAAAGAGAACGGTAGGAAGGATTTAACCCCAGGATTTGCACTTTCACCCCTACAAAATCTAAACGGTACAGGTCCTTAAGGGAATAGATTATGTGATCCGCAGCCGCTTCTAATTAAAAGTTTTGGTCATGATTATTCGGGACCAGGACATTGTAAACCGTTTGTGGATGAGGGATGAAGCTCACTTCCGTCTCTCCAGTTATGTGAACAAGCAGAACTTTCGATTTTGCAGTGACGTTAATACTAGAGAACTGCATCAGCAACCACTGCACTGGGCAAAAGTTACTGTGTGGTTCGTAATGTCTTCAATTAGGGATCATAAGGCCAAACGATTTTTAAGTTGTAACAGTGACTTCGCAGAGATACGCTAGTAAGCATGAATATTGTCAGTCGTTTGTTTCCAAAGATATGGCCTCCCGAAATGGGTACATTGCATGGCCCTCTTGTTCACTGGACGTCACATGTTTGTGACTTTTTCTTTGGGGTTATCTGAAGCGGAAAGTTTAGCAAGATAACCCACCTCGAACAACTGAAGCCCTGAAAGAGTGGACGCGACAGGAAGTGTGATGAGTCAGTACAAGGTCTGGCTGGAGGAATGCGTGCTTCTAAGCGGACGCCATAATAAGACAGTTATCTTGAAAAAGTAACTGAGGAGGAGGAGGAGGACATTAGTGTTTAACGTCCCGTCGACAACGAGGTCATTAGAGACGGAGCGCCAGCTCGGGTGAGGGAAGGATGGAGAAGGAAATCGGCCGTGCCCTTCAAAGGAACCATCCCGACATTTGCCTGAAGCGATTTAGGGAAATCAGGGAAAACCTAAATCAGGACGGCCGGAGACGGGATTGAACCGTCGTCCTCACGAATGCGAGTCCAGTGTGCTAACCACTGCGCCACCTCACTCGGTGAAAAAGTAACTGACGTTTTACTGTTACAGAAAACACTTTTTCGTATATTTTAAGATTATGAAATAGAAAAAGTGTCTTTATTTAACAGCTTTTCAAAAATCGCTCTTTATTATGCCTCACCCTGTAGTTGAAACTCTCTTCTTCATTTAGCTCATGAGGCCCTCAGCTTTAAAAGAATTTATTGTGTCGTAAACACAGTACTATTTCAATATGCTATACGAGCTTATTTTAGGAAAGACACACGGGAAATATATAGTGGTAAATGCGAAAAACAAATACAGAACTAGTTCTCTCACAAATGTTATGACTACTCTTATTTTTTATTTGGGGGACTTATGAAATCTGAATATTTTCGTAGTCTCCATGAAATAGCTGTGTTAATCTTAGATAACGGTGGGTGTGATTAACGTCTCTGACTGGTGGTGTGGAACTGTCTCAAGTGAAGGACAGCAGTAATTGGGTTATTCAGATACACACAGTAGACGATTGTAACTGCACTGTTTACGTGGAAAGAACCCACACATATTACAAAAAATTGATGTATGTACGTATGTGGCACATCTCCCCCTAGGCCACTGGACTGATATGGACCAAAGTTTGTGCACATACCACTTACTGACAGGTAACAATCATAATTCAGGAGGTGCGGCATCATAAACGATGAGATGCATGAAAATCAGCCGCACCATGCCTGATGTTGAAATTTGCTTCTGTACTACTAACTCTATTCGTAACAAATTTCGCAGACATTCGCAGCGAAAGGCACATACAAAACTATATCATGATGCCACACATGATTCGGGAGATCCGACGTCATGAACACCAAGATGTGTGAAGAACTGCCGGAGTGTGCCTAATGTTTATATTTATCCTTGCTGCTCACTCTGTTAGCAACATATTTTGCTGACGGTATCGACATACGCCGCTGAATGCGCCTACATGAATGCATCGTTGTAGGACTCTTTACTGCCGAGCCACTCGTGCAGTCGAGTGAAGTGACTCCAGGCAGCGCTTTTGGCAGCTTTCAACTATGAGGCGCAAACGGTTGTAGGCCTCGCCACAGAGGCGTGCAGATACTCGAAGCAGCTGTGCCAAGCGCATCATCCCACGCCGAGCCTACTGGCAGGTGTGCGTGCAAGGTTCCTCGTTGTGGAAAACTAGCAAAGTGAACACCCCGACCGACAGTGCCGGCTGTCAGCTAGTGTACAATAAAAACATTATGACAGGTGACAGACTTACGTCATTCAACAGTCTCTGGTCAATGAATTAGTTCTTTCTTATGATCTTAATGAATTATTGTCAATGTAAACAACAAGACACCAACAGACATAGTGATAAATGGTTCAAATGGCTCTGAGTACTATGGGACTTAACATCTGAGGTCATCAGTCCCCTATACCTAGGGTAGTTAGGTTTAAGTAGTTCTAAGGACAGCACACACATCCATGCCCGAGGCAGGATTCGAACCTGCAACCGTAGCAGCAGCGCGGTTCCGGACTGAAGCGCCTAGAAACGATCGGCCACAACGGCCGGCAAAAGCGATAAATGAGGTATTAGTGAAAGATACTGGCTTATTAACATGGCTTGCTTCAAATTTTCAGAAAATGTAACTGATTCGAATATTTGACTAACGTAAAGCCTACCAAAATCGGCTGTATAGTTACGTTCACAGTCTGCACATAACTTTGCGGTGCACGGCCGTTGCCCCTGATAACAAAGTGCGAGTGCACCGCCCTCGTGGATAACATTGCGCCCCCTAGAGTGTGCAGCTGGAACACTGATAGAGGCAGAACATTCCCATTCGTCTGGTGCGCTCTCAAGTGTCATTGATACCTTCTCTGACAATGATCTCTTACCTTCGCCATCAAAATGGCCTACCTCACTGGGAACGCATTTCTGGCCATATGTCCGCATGACCTTTTTTGCTCCTTTTGCTGCGGAAGCTGTGATCTCTGTATCTTGAAACAATACAAACCAAGGGAAAATCGAAATCACTATCTCTCGCCAATAAATAAACGATCTCTATAATCATACAACACGAGCGAATTGTGTTAAGTAACTGATCGTTCATTTTGGCCGCTGTGCACAACGCAAATACCGTCTCCTTGCGATGAACAGCTTACGAATAGAAGAGGTTATAGTTATTATTTGCGGGTCGTCTTGCCCCTCAAAAACTGGAGGGCAGTAAGTGATCTTGAAATTCGGCGACGTTCCTGGGTGCATTACGTGCTCCCACTTCTGGCCATATGAGGGTACGACGAGAATTGTCCATATAATCGTTCCGATGCGCTCACGTGTTATGTTTTGGAGAGGCATACCGTTGGTTGGGCAAATTGATCATGGTACACTCGCAGGTCAGCGGCATTGTGACACTGCATTCGTTTCCCATGCGTATCTTTTCAGGCTGTATGCGACCCTCACTGTACTTTTAAGGACGACAATGCGTGATCGCATCGAAAGCACTGGTGTAGGAGGTCTTTGAATGAGTGGATGTTCGGCAAACGTAAACACCGTGGGCCACGTCGTTATGCATTGGGGATGCATACCGCAGCTCGCCTACATGTTCCAGCGACCATCCAGAGTTCTCAGTCAAACTTGTTGAGGAATGGAACGCTCTACCACATTTCCTTACCAACCTCGTGCCCAGCTTGGGAGCTGGTTACAGAGCACGCACAGCTGTGTTTGGTGATCACATGCTTCATGGAGAACACGTTCCGCCTTTTGCAATGTGACTACTGTCTTTGAACAAAAACGTCAGTTATGTTCGTATCATTGCATGCTGCTTTGTTACCATCTGTACCATGCAGCAGCAATTATTTCTATTTTGCTTGACAGTGACACAACATGTGAAAGTTACTTTGGCCCGGAGTTTCGCAAAGCACTATAATCGAAAACGAAAAAGGTCTGACGGGGTCTATTGGGGTGAAGTGAGACCACGGGGGCTGATTCCATACCACTGTGGCGGCTCCTTTATTGTATGAAGGACTGAATTTAGTTGAAAGTACTTGATCTTCATTTGTCGAGTATATGCTGAAGATTAAAGTTAATCGCATGTGAACCGGTACTTTCAGAGACTAAAATAAAGAGCTCCTGCAAACGCTATTTACTATTCTAAAGAAATGTGACTGGGATCCTAGAATACGCAACTGACTACAACTGTATGTAAGCAATATCTGTTTCTGGTGCTCCATTTATGACAATATGAGAATAGGGGGGGGGGGGGGGGGGGCATAGGATAGTGTACCTACAAACACATCTTCTTTCTTGGTCGGTGTTTCAGTTAGTCACCGATTTTAGAACTATATGAAGCAACGCGTACTAGAGGACGCGGTAAGTAGTTCCTGGCATTTTCGACTGCTGCTGTTGTGGGGCCTGAGGTTTTGTTTTCTGCAGGGTTTGCAAATATAACGAGTTCTACATATTTAGTGTTGTGTAATATATTAAAGATATTTGGAGGATACTGTCTGTTCTATGGTTAAAGAATTTTGTGGTGAATAAAATATTGTTTAATTTTGACTAGTTACATAACGTGTGGATGAATAAGTTATAGTTCGTGGGTCACAAACCATCTCGTACCTTCAAACGGAAGACCTTGCACCATGGAGTATATGAGATTTGCAAAAGAAGTATGTTTATGTAATGTATTAACGAAGTTACCAGTCTCGAAAAGAGAAATTTGTGATAGCTGCAACAGCTTCTATTTCAGATCGTTGTTAACTTCTAACTGGTTTTTGATAAAACGATTGATTTCGCTTGCTGATTATTCTTGTGTAGTAGAGTAATAACGTAAGACATTTCTCATAGAGAAATACACTACTGACAAAATTTTTTCTCGATTGCAACGATTTGAACTCATATTTGTACCTAGGTACATGACCATGTTGTATCTTGGAACAGTCTCTCATTTGTCAAAAATCTTACTTTTCCGGAGTAATTGTAATTTCAGAAAGAAAGTGCACCACTCCTAAAGTGAATGCTGTCATTTCAAAATAGAATAACAAAATGGAGTAAAGGTCTATTAAAGTGTGAAAGTCTGAAGTGTGTTCCACGGTAAAACACTTTTCGCTAATAATTGTCAAAACTAAGAACAAACACAAAACGCTGTCCGAGCATATAAACGATCGATAGTCGAACTAAAAATCTGAATGCCGGGTGTTCGGACAAACTTCTAGGACTTGTAGAAGGGAGACAGGAAAGAATATTTTGAGTACAAACCCATGCCCAGGAATGTACCGTTTCAGTTCTACAATGGTTTCAACTTCGATTTTTAACTCATCCACTTCTGTTTGAGGGATTAAATTACGCATAAGGCAATACAAAACAATTCGAAATGAAACATAACGGAACACCTGTTTATCACTTAAGCACATTTGTTTGTGTTAAGACTCCTCGCCCTGTCCATCTGTCACCATATCGTTTGTTCAGATGTCTGCAAACTGCACGATACAAGCGAGTTGGTGCATCATCATGCTGAAACCACATTTCCTGATGGGCAATCACTGGCACAGCTTTCAAGGACGGCCCCAATATCTTTTGTAGAGACATAAGAGATGCAAGACCAGTTAGAGTGGAAGGAGGTACGGCCCAGTTACACGACAGTCTGGAATGCCTGCCAACAAACAAATATCCAACAGGCACCGAAGCCTCGGAATGTGCTTCGCATGGAGCTTTTTGGCTGCCAGACATGGCTGTTTAGCGAATTCAGAACACAATCCCTCCCCAGTGAACTCACATTTGTCTGTGAACAGGAGTAGTTGGGTAAGGAAAGGATCAGCACATTTTGTTAGCGCAGGTTGCCTACATCAGGAGCAAGCATACATTCAGTGGAAAACCTATTGGTCTCTTTTGATTGACAAGTCCTTAACTTACTATTTTGCTAAGTGGATTATGTCCACCTGAGGATAATCCGTCATTCCAAGAAACCCTCCACACTCCTCCCTTCCCTCTCCTTCTCCCCACTTCTCCTCCTTCTCCACCACCCCTCTGGAAATTGTCTCGCAATACAAGCACACTTATGATATGGACCCATTTGACTAATTAATTAAATCGACCAATTAATTAACCCCTCCCTATCTGGGACACCCCCAGCAGTTCCCCTCCCCTCCCCCTCCAGGAATTTGTCTGGAAAAAGACCCAATTGATTGGCTAGCAGGTGGAAAATTGATTGCAGTGTATGGAATATTGTTTAACCCTTTATTTGGCAGTGTTGCTTTCAAGCAACATCACATTTACCTTGGCCTTATGGGACAACAAACTCTTCCCAGTGCATTTTACTGGCATTACTGCCTCCAGGCAACATTCCTTTACACACTGCCAACGCCAGTTTTTGTAATAGCTTAAGGTTTTCCACACGAGATAGCAGTTTGTGCAGTGGTGTTACAGAGATCTCCTCGTGTGAGCAACAGAGGTGTCTTATTTTGGTTCTAAAAGAGTGGATTTAAATAGATTGAAGAAAAACTGCTAAGATTACTGGCAAGATATACCCAGAGGTAAGTTTACAGCAGAAATATTTCAATCTTTGTTTGGAAATACGTAAGTAGTATAAAACTTTTATGTTGCCTGTGAGCAACATTGCCTATAGTTGGGACATGTGCCATTAGTATATTACACATGTTTACGGTGTGACAGAGAAGATATTTTTATTTTTAGGGGCTTTTTAGCAATGGATTCCAGAATATTTTATGGAATTGAAAAAGCGAGAGGAATAGTAGTTCCACTAGAAAACCCGGCTTTGTCTGATCTAAGTGAATCTGATGACACTGAACTCGAAGCTTTGGCAGGCTGTAGTGATTCCAGAGCGTCAATCTCAGTTCCATAACCAAGTTATACCAGACACTGATTCTGATTTAGGAAGTGAAATCTCAGAAGCTGAACATGTGCAAGGACCTTTTGCAGTGAATCCTTCTAGTGCAAGTGGCAGTCAAGTGAAAAAGTAAATTACAAAAGCAGTCACTTACATGTGGGTAAAGGAAGATACAACTGCTAGGGCAGAAAGTCTCTCTCCTGTGTTTTCTGATGAAGGCAATACACCACTGGGTTATTTCAGAAGATTCTTTGATTCAGAACTAATTGACAAAATTGTGCAGGAAACGAACTTAAACTCTGACCAACGAACTACACGTCAGTAAACAGCAATATAAATTAAATAGAACAATTTTTCGGTGTTCTGATATACATGGGTCTTGTTTCTATGTCTTAGTAGACTGACTATTGGTCTCAGTCAATGAACTGTGAAAAATTCACCAGCATTTTCAGTTTGAAGCGCTTTCAGAAACTCCGCCGATACCTGCATTTTACGAGCAATGAGAATGCTGTGAACTGTTCTGAAAGACTTTTGAAAATAAGACCTGTTCTTGAGTCAATTGTAAAGAACTGCCGTGAGCAGAAACAAGAGTCGGCATTTTCTACAGATGAGAAGATGGTTGCATATAAAGGTACAAGAGCAGGTAATTTGCGCCAATATATTCAAATAAGCCACACAAGTGGCGTTTTAAGATTTTTGTTCGTGCTGGTGTGTCTAGAGTTGTCTATGATTTTCTTCCCTATACTGGCAAGGGGATGATAACTGATCTTGCTGATGACGTGAAAATAATGGAATTGGAATACTTTTATTTTGACAATTTATTTTGCAGCCTTGAACTTAAAACATACTTAAAAAACATCAAAACATTGAGTCCATGGGCACCATAAGGAGGAACTGAATAAAGAACTGTCCTCTACATGACGAGAAGCGGTTACTGAATGACGAGTCAGCTATGACTACAGGAAGGACAGTCACTCCGACCTCATTTTAGTAAGGTGGGCAGGCTATAAAATCGTGACACTTGCAAGCTCGTTTTTTGGTGTCCAACCACTCTCAACAGGAAAACGATGGGACAGCAATCAAAAAAGAATTGATGTGCCCTGTCCCAGTAATGTACGTCAGTACAACAAGCACATGGGAGGAGTTGATCTTGCTGGTATGCTGATAGAGCTCTACAGAGTACCAATGAAAACTAGGCGATGGTACATGAGATGGTTTAGATTTATTCTAGATCTGAGTGTTTTAAATGCTTGCCTGCATTTTTCGAAGAGAATCTCTGGACAAAAAGACCTCATCAAAGTCATTTAGGGCAGATACTGCCAATGGTTTGATATTTTCAGGTAAAAGTAAAGTAGGAAGACCTTCAACAGACAAACCACCACCATAAAAGAAGAGGAGGAAGGCAACAGCTCCGACTGTTACACAAGATGCCCGATTTGATAATATGGAGCATTGGGCCTGTATACGGTCCCAAAGGTCGTTGTCGTTATTGTCCGTCTGAATATTCTACAGTCATGTGTTCCAATTGCAATCTAGTATTGTACTTCGATCCAAAGAGGAACTGTTTCCAAAAATTCCATTGCAAGAAGAACAAGAAGGGAAAATGAAACAGTTCTATTACACAGCAGGAATGCATAAATGTGTTTATAAATTAAATTATTCACGTACGGCAAACATTTTGCTTCAGGTTATCGGCAAACTCCTTTTTCCTATAATATGTATAAGTGTGATCTACTGCTGGCAATGTTGCTTATAAGCAACGTTTCATAATTTTCATAATTTTTGTCAAAAATTTCTAAAACTGACTGAATTGTATTTCTTTAAGTATAATAAATAGATATAAGCACTTAATTTTTTTTATTTTCACCATTTGCCAAATAAAGAGTTAAAAAGTTTCTCATACACAAAACAATGTGTGAAAGATTCTTTATTTAAACAATTTAAGGGATACAAGGCAGTGTATATCATACAGTTCATTTATTTACTTTAAATATTTAAATAGACAAAATTCCATTACCTACAAATTCTTTGAGGGTGAGAAGATACTTGGAATATTAAACAACTTCGAAATTTTTTTTTTAGCCCACACGCCCAAACACTTCACTGGGCTTGTCATTCCACGTATTACTATATGTGGAGGCCACGCTACCCCTGCTCAGGTCCGTGACTGGCCACTATGAGAGCAGACGTTGCAGTAATCCCCAAACAAAAGAGCTTCTGATGGTGGCTGTTCTTTATTATTTGATTGCTGAGAAATTCCTGTTCAAGCACATGCTCTCTCTCTCTTTCCCCTATCCCCCTCACTGTCCCTCCACCCCCCCTCCTCACAACTGGTCATGTCCTGTAGTGTAACCCTGCTAGGACTGCATTCACCATTGGCCATGGTCGGATCGAATCACACACAAAGCAGCATTTACCTAGTAAACCCCACCTGTGCATTTCTTAGAGTGAGGTAATATCTCCATCAGATTGATTGTCTAATTAATTAAATCGATGCCCTTCGTGTGGGACAGTTTTCCGTTGCTTTCTATTGGTGGATTACTAGGATTAGAATATTTGATGTGATTCGATCCTACAGCTTCCCAATTTCCGAACCCTACTGTTATTTTTTCCCGTTGCCTCCTATTGGTGTATACTGATACAGTTAAGTCATTTATAGAAAGTCCATTAACCTGGAGGTAGCTGAAAATTTCAAATTTCAGCTCAGCTGCATGCTGTGTCCATAGAAATTCTGTGGAGATTTCGGACTGGTATGTGTGCTCGTAATAAAGCAACAACAATAAATTGATTAAACGGGGATTGGATATTGCGATTGGATTTTTAAATCTTTGTAGAATTCCTAAATTGGTTCTCTCCACTACATTCGGAAGGAGGAGGAGGAGGAGGAGGAGAAAGGGTGGGTTAGGGGGTAGGACAAAGACACAGAAAATACCACAGTCCAGGCCGTAGCAGTAGTTGTCATGGCCAGATGTTGGATATCGCTGAAATACATCCTGAATGCACATGCCCAGTGTCCACACGTCACTCGCCAATCTCCTCATGAGCAACCAGCGCCAACGCTCAGAGGTCGGACGGCCGTAGCCAGTTTGGTGGACGCGTGTGTCCGCCAGAGTGCACCACCCTGACGTGGAGGGCGTCTGGAAGTGATTGGAGTGGTAGGAATTAGGATGTTATCAACACGTTCATTGCCAACACTTGACAGTTATCGATATTGAATGACTCAATTTTCCAAGGGGAATACATGCAACACATACGATCACAGAGACAGCCCAATGCACACTGTGTATTAGTTTGCTGTTTAGCTATCGAAAGGGCACTGTGGCTGGGACTTGTGTGTGCAATAACCGACTAGCTGGCCTACTGGAACTTTTCGTTGTAACCACCGATTGCCAGAAAAGCCCATTTGTTCTGGCCACATGCCTCCTCTGGCACATGCCTCACATTCGAAACCGCGTCGTCCTAGGAAACCAGCAAAATTTATTTATCGCTGTAATTAGAATTAAATATTACACTTGCAGCCCTAATCTCATAACATTGGACACCGACTCTGGAAATATCCCCCTTATAATTGGGTACAGTTTAACACATAAAATGCTTCATCCTCCTTGGGGGTATTGGTGCATTAGTACAATGGACATCCAGCTCACAAAATAGTTTGATTGGGGTGATCATGTGCCATCACTGTGGATTTTCAGAGTATAAAAGGAGGTGTGATAGGAGCAATCGTACACCTTGCATGTTTATTATTACTGGAGAATCTAGACAATATTGGTTGTTGTTTTGGTCTTCAGTCCTGAGACTGGTCTGATGCAGCTCTCCATGCTACTCTATCCTGTGCAAGCTTCATCATCTGCCAGTACCTACTGCAACCTACATCCTTCTGAATCTGCTTAGTGTATTCATCTATTGGTCTCCCTCGCCGTTTTTTACCCTCAAAGCTGCCCTCCGATACTAAATTGGTGATCCCTCGGTGTCTCAGAACATGTCCTACCAACCGATCCCTTCTTCAAGTCAAGTTGTGCCACAAGCTTCTCTTCTCCCCAATTCTATTCAATACCTCCTCATTAAGTATGTGATCTACCCATCTAATCTTCAGCACTCTTCTGTAGAACGACATTTCGAAAGCTTCTATTCTCTTCTTGTCTAAGCTATTTATCGTCCATGTTTCACTTCCATACATGGCTACACTCCAATACAAATATTTTCAGAAACCACTTCCTGACATTTAAATCTATACTCGATGTTAACAAAATTTTCTTTTTCACAAACGCTTTCCTTGCCATTGCCATTCTATATTTTATATCCTCTCTACTTCGGCCATCATCAGTTATTTTGCTCCCCAAATAGCAAAACTCCTTTACAACTTTAAGTGTCTCATTTCCTAAACAAAAATCCCTCAGCATCAGCCTCGTTTTGCTTTTGTTGATGTTCATCTTATACCCTCCTTTCAAGACACTGTCCATTTTGTTCAACTGCTATTCCAAGTCCTTTGCTCTCTCTGACGTTCGCCGATGACATTGTAATTCTGTCAGAGTTTTTATTTATTCTCCATGGATTTTAATACCTACTCCGAACTTTTCTTTTGTTTCCTTCATTGCTTGCTCAATATACAGATTGAATAACAACGGGGACAGGCTACAACCTTGTCTCACTCCCTTCCCAACCACTGCATGCCTTTCATACCCCCCGACTCTTATAACTGCCATCTGCTTTCTGTACAGATTGTAAATAGCCTTTCGCTCCCTGTATTTTACCCCTGCCACCTTCAGAATTTGAAAGATAGTATTACAACCAACATTGTCAAAAGCTTTCTCTAAGTCTACAAATGCTAGAATCGTAGATTTGCCTTTCCTTAATCTTTCTTCTAAGATACGTCTTAGGGTAGGTATTGCCTCACGTGTTCCAACTTTACTATGGAATCCAAGGTGATCTTCCCCGAGGTCGGCTTCTATAAGTTTTTCCATTCGTCTGTAAAGAATGCACGTTAGTATTTTACAGCTGTGACTTATTAAACTGATAGGTAATTTTCACATCTGTCCACGCCTGCTTTCTTTGTGATTGGAATTATTATATTCTTCTTGAAGTATGAGGGTATTTCACCTGTCTCATACCAAATGGTAGAATTTTGTCAGAACTGACTCTCCCAAGGCTGTCAGTAGTTCTAATGGAATCTTGTCTACTCCCGGGGCCTTGTTTCGACTCAGGTCTTTCAGTGCTCTGTCAATCTCTACACGCAGTATCATATCTCCTATTTCATCTTCACCTACATCCTCTTTGATTTCGATAATATTATATATATATATATATATATATATATATATATATATATATATATATATATATATATATATATAATAATATCACCTACATCACATTAAACTGATAGAGCTACCCATTCTTCTTCTGCTGTGTTTCTTTCCCCCATTCCTGCCAATTGTTCCCTTATGCTCTCCTTCAAAGTCGGTACAACCTCTGGTTCTTTCAGCTTATCCAGATCCCATGTCCTTAAATTCCCACCTTTTTGCAGTTTCTTCAGTTTTAATCTACAGGTCATAACCAATAGATTATGGCCAGTGTCCACATCTGCCCCTGGAAATCTACTACAATTAAAAACTTGATTCCTTAATCTCTGTCTTACCATTAAATAATCTGATACCTTTTAGTATCTCCAGGATTCTTCCATGTATACAACCTTCTTTTATGATTCTTCAACCAAGTGTTAGCTATGATTAAGTTATGCTCTGTGCAAAATTCTACCAGACGGCTTCCTCTTTCATTTCTTAGCCCCAATCCATATTCACCCACTATGTTTCCTTCTCTCCCTTTTCCTACTGACGAATTCCAGTCACCAATGACTATTACATTTTCGTCTCCCTTCACTACCTGAGTAATTTCTTTTATCTCATTATACATTTCATCAATTTCTTCATCATCTGCAAAGCTAGTTGGCATATAAATTATACTACTCTAGTAGGCATGGGCTTTCTGTCTATCTTGGCCACAATAATGCGTTCACTATGCTGGTTGTAGTAGCTTACCCGCACTCCTATTTTTTTATTCATTATTAAACCTACTCCTGCATTACCGCTATTTGATTTTGTATTTATAGCCCTATATTCACCTGACCAAAAATCTTGTTCCTCCTGCACAGAACTTCACTAATTCCCACTATATCTAACTTTAACCTATCCATTTCCCTTTTTAAATTTTCTAACCTACCTTCCCGATTAAAGGATCTAACATTCGACGCTCCGATCCGTAGAACGCCAGTTTTCTTTCTCCTAATAATGACGTCCTCCTGAGTAGTCCCTGCCTGGAGATACAAATGGCGGATTATTGTACCTCCAGAATATTTTACCCAAGAGGACGCCATTATCATTTAATCATACAGTAAAGCTGCATGTCCTCAGGAAAAATTACGGCTGTAGTTTCCCCTTGCTTTCAGCCTTTCCCAGTACCAGCACAACAAGGCCGTTTTGGTTAATGTTGCAAGGCCAGATCAGTCAATCATCCAGACTGTTGCCCCTGCAACTACTGAAAAGGCTGCTGCCCCTCTTCAGGAACCACATGTTTGTCTGGCCTCTCAACAGATACCCCTCCGTTCTATCTACAAACCTTGCCACAGCGACCCCATTCCAGTAATCCAGCAAGATCTCCAGTCACTACTCAAATCCTTATGCCCACCTCAGAGCCTCTCCCTGGAGTCCTTGCCTCTGCTCAACTCTCTCACTCCACTAATAAATCCTACCTTCTACATGATTCCTAAAGTCCATAAACCTAATCACCCAAGACACCCCATTGTGGCCGGTTACTGAGAGAATTGCTGCTCTCATAGACCAACCCCTACAATCTATTACCCCTAACATACCTTCCTATTTAAAAGGCACCAACGATTTCCTCCAGCCACCCAGAGTGGCCGAGCGGTTCTAAGCACTACAGTCTGAAACCGCGCGACCGCTATGGTTGAAGGTCCGAATCTTGCATCGGGCATGGATATGTGTGATGTCCTTAGGTTAGTTAGGTTTAAGTAGTTCTAAATTCTGGGGGACTTATGACCTCAGAAGTTAAGTCCCGTAGTGCTCAGAGGCATTTGAACAATTTCCTTCACTGACTCTCCACAGTTCCTGACTCTTTACCACAAAGTGCCATGCTTCTCACTATTGGTGCCACCTCGCTGTACACTAATGTTCCTAATGCCCATAGCCTTCCTGCTATTGAACACTCCCTTTCCCAAAGGTTGCACAGATTCCAAACCAACAACCTAGTCACCATGACAAGTTTATCCTCACACACAATTTCTTCTGCTTTGAAGGCATTACCCACAAACGAATCCAGGGTATGGCTATGGGCACCCTCATAGCACCATCTAATGCCAACCTATTCATGGGCCATATAAACGAACCCTTCCTAAAAACAGAGAATCCTAAACCCCACTCCTGGTTCAGATTCAGTGATTACATCTTTGCTATCTGGAGTGAGGATAAGGATACCCAATCCACATTCCTCCAGAACTTCAACTACTTCTCCCCCATTTGCTTCACAAGGTCCTACCCAACCCAACAATCTACCTTCCTAGATGTTGACCTCCACCTCAAATGTGGTTACATCAGTACCTCCGTCCATATCAAACCTACTAACCACCAGCAATACCTCCACTTCAACAATTGCCATCCATTCCATACCAAGAAGTCCCTTCCGTATAGCCTATCCCCACTTGGTCACCGCATCTGCAGTGATGAGCAGCCCCAATCTAACTACCTCACTGAAGCCTTCACTGACCATAATTATCCTCCCAACCTTGTATAATAACAAATCTTGCATGCCTTATCTATTCAGTCTCCCACCACCTCCCAAAATCCCACTGTCTGACCACAGACAACCATGCCCCTCATAACTCAGCATCACCCAGGACTGGAGAAACTGAATTACACTCTATGCCAGGGTTTTGATTACCTCTTGTCGTGGCCTGAAATGAGAAGTATCCAGACCACTATCCTTCCCATGCCTCACATGGTATTCTGTCATCCACCGAACCTACATAATGTACCCATCCTTACACAACCCCTGCTCCCAATCCCTTACCTCATGGTTCATACCTCTGTAACACACCTACATCCATACATTCTCCTGCCACCACCTACTCCAGGTCAGGCACCATCACCACTAATCCCATCAAAGGCAGGCCTACCTGTGAAACTAGTCATGTGCTTTACAAGCTAAGTTGCTACCACTGTGCTGCATTCTATGTAGGAATGAGAACCAACAAGCTGTCTGTCCACACAAATGGTCACCAACAAACTGCAACCAAGAAACAAGTGGACCACCCTGTTGCTGAACATGCTGCCAAACATGATATATCAATGACTGCTTCACAGTGTGTGCTATATAGATCCTTCCCACCAACACCAGCTTTTCTGAATTGTGCAGGTGGGAACTTTCCCTGCAATACATCCGATATTCCCATAAACCTCCTGGTCTCAACCTTCATTAGTCACTGTTCTCATCCATCCCACACATTCCCTGCACCCGTTCCAGCACTATGCAGCCATTATTCCACCACCACACCCAGTCTTTTTATTTCCCTCCGTTTCTGCTACTTCTGCCACCCTCCCCACCTCTCCCCTGCCCATGGTCTAACCTGCAGCACTTTACTCTAAATCACTTCCACCCTCCCTCCCTGCCCCAGTATCCTCCATACCCCCACCCAGTTGCCACTCCCATCATGCAATGTTGCTATGTGTAAGTGTGTGTGTGTCTGTGTGTGTGTGTGTGTGTGAGTGAATTGTGAGAGTCGTTGTTGTGTGTATCAGCGACACAGCATCTCCACTAGATAGTGAGTAGGAGCTTTCTTTCTCGTAATATTGTTAATTCTATCCAGGATTTTCCATTATTTGAATATATATTATACTAATTCATGAACGAGATAGATGAGCACTTAAAATAAAGGGCCAAAGGGCCAAAATGAACTCCCTTGGCCTCTTTCAAAACAGAAAGAGCATATATTATTCAAAAAATTTCATGTAGAATGCCCAAGTACAAGTAGACCCTAATATAAGTAAATCTATATTTTTATTTGAATGCTCCTGATAAAGTAACTGATCTGACTATTGTTGTAAGCATACCTGTATTCATTCCATCTATGCTGCGATCAAATGGTTAATTTTCCATACTTGTGTGTGAAGTGTAAATATTCCATTGTACAATTTCCCTGTATAAAACTGATGTGCTCAATACTATGTGGAAAATGATTCAAAATCAGTAGCCAATAATTAATTAAATAAAAAAAGTCCATTTGCAGTGTATATGTACAAATTGAGAAAGCTCATTTTTCTTAGTAAAGCCACAAAGACAAGTTTTATGAAATTACACAAGTTTTTTTGTACTCAAGTTGATCAGATACACTAATTACATACAGCAGCAGCGTTTTTTCATCATAATGGTCCAGCTAGGCATTGGGGATATGGTATTCTTTGAGAAGGTACTCCACTATTTTCCATTTTTAGATCACCTACAATGCTCAAATATTTCAATATGTGTAAAGCCCTAAAAACCATTAACAATACCCTCTAACATAACCGAAGGCCAGATAGAAGGTCAACTGTTTCAGGAATTACAAGAAATGGAAAGAATAGAATCCCATTAGTTGTCAACTGCTGGACACTGCGGGTTCTAGATAGTTATTTCCATAGCGGTACAAAAATATTTTGCTCACTCCAGTAACTATTCTCTCTGGAAATGTCACTGGGTTACCTGTAGTGGTAGCGTGTTAAGTGTCAGAGAATGAAACTTAAAGAGAATAATAACAGCTAGAGAAAAATAACAACCTCTGACAGTTATTTCCATTGTCGCTCTAATTGCTTTATTTGTACTAACTGCCCAAACTAATGACGCAAGGGAACTCTAGTACATGTACAATGCCTTTAAGTTTGCTCCTATCAGCAACCACTCTGACATTAACTTTATTTAGTTTTTGTGCTGAAAGTAGTGAGAGCGCACAAAATAACTCATAGTTGTATTAATAGATGGCGCATAGTCTCTGTTATTTCCATGACATGTAGAACCTCTTCCAGATGACATATCCCTCTCTATCATAGCCAGATCTCAGATTAATTGACGTGAAAGCATAGTATGATCTTCTGTAAACAGGTGGCGCAAAGCACTGTTATGTAAGTAACTGCTAGTATCAGATGAGCCCTTATCACAGTAACTGCTACTTCTCAATAACCAGTTATTTCTATCAGTTACGTTATTTTCTTGTCACCTCTAATGTACACCATTACGCCAGGAGATACTGATTTACTGAATACTGGGGAAAACATCTGCAGTAAAATTCATTTTTACAGCCTTATATACACTCCTGGAAATGGAAAAAAGAACACATTGACACCGATGTGTCAGACCAACCATACTTGCTCCGGACACGCCCCAACATCGTGCATCGTGCCTCCTGTGGTGTCGCGACAGGCGTGAATGGTGGGACGAGTGGAGACGTGTCGTCTTCAGTGATGAGAGTCGCTTTTGCCTTGGTGTCAATGATGGTCGTATGCGTGTTTGGCGCCGTGCAGGTGAGCGCCACAATCAGGACTGCATACGACCGAGGCACACAGGGCCAACACCCGGCATCATGGTGTGGGGAGCGATCTCTTACACTGGCTGTACACCTCTGGTGATCGTCGAGGGGACACTGAATAGTGCACGGTACATCCAAACCGTCAGCGAACCCATCGTTCTACCATTCATAGACCGGCAAGGGAACTTGCTGTTCCAACAGGACAAAGCACGTCCGCATGTATCCTGTGCCACCCAATGTGCTCTAGAAGGTGTAAGTCAACTACCCTGGCCAGCAAGATCTCCGGATCTGTCCCCCATTGAGCATGTTTGGGACTGGATGAAGCGTCGTCTCACGCGGTTGCACGTCCAGCACGAACGCTGGTCCAACTGAGGTGCCAGATGGAAATGGCATGGCAAGCCGTTCCACAGGACTACATCCAGCATCTCTACGATTGTCTCCATGGGAGAATAGCAGCCTGCATTGATGTGAAAGGTGGATATACACTGTACTAGTGCCGACATTGTGCATGCTCTGTTGCCTGTGTCTATGTGCCTGTTTTTCTGTCAGTGTGATCATGTGATGTATCTGACCCCAGGAATGAGTCAATAAAGTTTCCCCTTCCTGGGACAATGAATTCATGGTGTTCTTAATTTAATTTCCAGGAGTGTATATATCAAGATAGACGACAAACAATGTCATATAGTTATTAGCCATATCAAGCGAGAACAAATTCCCTCTCGTTCATACCACTACACTTCATAACTGTATCAAGAAGAAGATTCCGTAAGCTAAACGGCAGCAGATGTCCAGGGCTGTTAAAATGACAATTTTTGCTATGCCTAGGTTGTATAACCTGAGTTGACAAGTAGCATAAATAATAGTTGAAGGAGACCAAAAGAGTGTTACAATACAGTACAAACATGGACAAAGACCACAGTATGGAGATAGCTACACATTGTATAAAAGTCTCATTCACAGTGATTATTAATTTTATAAAAATCGTTCATGCACTTGCAGCTTGTTTCATATTTCACTGTACACATATGGACCAAAAATTCACACAATTCAGAGCAATGATCAGTTAATGACTTCAGATTTCTAAAGTCAAGGCTATGTTTTTTACTTGTGGTGGCAGGCTGTTCTGTATCTTGGTTAAATGGTGCCATTGTTCATTGTTTGGACATGGAGTTTCCTATCTAATACAAAGTGTGTTGAAATGACGATAATGTAATAATAATCCTTTGAGTTATTTTCTCTTTGCCTTTTTATGTGTTTTTTCTGTGTTTCTTCGCTCTGTTTATATTTTGTCTTCATTGTTGTCCCATGGTTGTAATTGTAAATTGTGTGAAGTAACGAGTTGAAATTACTTATCCTAAATAACTGTTATTTTCTTAGCAACTGGTCATGGACCCAGGTGCCAGGTGTTGCAGTACAACAAATAAAGGTGGAAAAAATTAATCCAGTACCTAATTTAGAGTCATGGCTCAAGAAGAAGAGGAATACAAGGTACTGTTGTTTAATGGGAAGAACTTTAGCAACTGAAAATTTAGGACTGAAATACTTCTATATGAGCTGGAAGTGAGTTTTGTGTGAAAGAGATACATGGACATGGCTGAGACAGCTGAATAGTGTGCATGGAAGAAAACTCTTCTGGGAGAGATTGGCAAAACCGATAAGAAGTGTAAGTCTCAAGTAATCCAAAGAATTTCACAAAGTTGCTTGGAGTAGGCCTACACCAAAAATAAGAAATACATTAATTCAAACATTTGAGCTGAAAGGTTATGGCTTTTATTAAGAACGACCTTTAAACATTAATGCAAATGACAATAACTCTTGAAATTAATTTTTTGGAGTTTCGTAAGTTAATGGGTAATTTGAAGGATCGGATGATAATATTGGAGGAACTGATATAGTATGCGGTTTCTTACAAACAATTCCACCAGAATCATAAGTAGTTGTTACTGCTCTGAATACCTTCTCAAGTGAGGAATTGGAACCGAATTTCTTAAAGGGTAGATTACTAGACAAAGAAGCAAAACTTAGTAAATCTAAAGGTAACAACTGGACAGTAAATGAATTGCCATCGTCGACAGCATCTGACAGCAAGGTAAAAGGATGTATTCAGAGACAACCAAGTCTCAAGCTATGTATGATGCAGTTAAAGCTTTGTCTAAAAATAAGATTTTAGTTGATATTGTGGATGCTAGGAGTTGTCATTTTTTACTTTGTAATTCACTGTTGCTATATGAGTTCACATATTGTCATTTTGTTATATAGAGATAATGAGTGGAGGTTCGGACACTAGAAAATGGAGTGCCTAGTGGAGAAATCTATACATTTCTTATGTATTCTTCTATTACAGTTCAATAGGAATGACAGCTACGGAGGCAGTCAGAAACATTCACGCCACATGTGGGAGGGGGATAATTCCATGAGACAGATCATGGCAAGAATGCAGTTTTCTTGTTTTAAGAAGGATCATTTTGACATTAGTGATTCAGCACATTCAGGAAGACAGTCAAAGTTTCATAAAGATTGTTTAAACACATTAACCCACAATAATCAATGTCAGTAAACTCGAGAACTGGAAAATGTTATTAACTGTGATCATTCTACCATCGTGCGACATTTGCATGCAATGGAGAAGGTTGCAAAAAGGTACCACATGCTCTAAGCCGAAAACACATAAATCAGCAGGTGGATGTATGTGCTTTTCTCATTGTTAGTGATCAGTTTGCTTGAAAGCAACGTTGACCATTCCTAACTTGTATCGTTATAGCCTTATAGGTGACAAGAAATGGTGTCTTTATCCTAAGATCATAAGGAAAAGAAAAGAATGGTTGCCCCCAAACAAAGCAGCAACTCCCCATATAAAAGCCTGCATGCATCCATAATATTATGCATCTAGTTGAACAGTGATGGTGTGGTGTAGTACAGATTGCTTCCCTGAGATGTAACCATCACTGATGATATTTATTGTCAGTAACTGAGACATCTTATGGACGCAATTTGAGGACAACGACCAGGCAGACTGCGAAAAGTGATGCTACTCCACGATAACGCCCGCGCCCATTCTGCGAGACTGACCAAAAACTTTATACTAGAATTGGATTGGGAGGTCATTCTGCACTCACCTTATTCAACTGATCTTGCACCCTCAGTTTTTCCTGCTCCCTATCGAACAAACTTCAAGCTAAGCTTTGCCGGATGCAAAAGGTGCTCCTACCATGGCTCGACGAGTTCTTCACCTCAAAACCACTCGATGTCTACAGTCATGGAATCAAAAAGTTATTTCAGCATTGATAGACTGTTGTAAATAGTGAAGGAGAATATATTATGGATGAGTAGGGTGTGTATGTGTATCTGTTGTGTTTATCAAACGTACAGAAAAATGCAACAAACTTATGTAACAACCCAATATATGTGTTACAGACGTGGGAAACAATGCCATTATTGAGGAAAAATACAATGTTAGATTGCCACAAAAGCATAGAGGTATAGTTCTGCAAATTTAGCTAAATCTCTCCAAAAAATAAACAGAAATGAAAATAATTTTTCTTTCTCAGCTGTTACTGGAAGTTTTCCAGGTGGCAAAGTGGATTGGTTTCTAGATTTGAGGGTAACAGGATATTTAGTTAATTAATCTGTTCTTTGATGGATGTGAACAAACTGGTGAATCAAATAAGAATAAAGTTTGGAGAAATTTATGTTGAAAGCATAGTTTGTGGACTGGAATTTCAAATTAAAACTAAAAGGTGCTCTTCTAGTGTCAGGTTCACTAAATAATTAATTGTCAGTGCATAAACTATTATTGGCTGGATGATGCTTGTTTTTAAAAATTCAGCAGGTTCAATTCAAAAGGGTGATAGCTATAGCTGCTGCTCACAGAAATGATTCAATTGTGTATATACACACACTAACAAGGGGAGTGTGAGGGTTGGGAAATGATGTTAAGAGTGGGATGGCATGTGTTGGCAGCACTACCCCATAGAGTTACAATGCCCCAGCCATACGGCCAGATGGCTAGCCACTCACGAGAAAAACACTCCGAAACTTTCAGTCCTACAGTATATAATACCCATGTGTCAGCTCACTGAACTGTATGGCACAGTGGTCGATACAATATTGGTAACAATTCTTGCTTCGTATTTCCAAAGTATGTATTTGCTGAAAATCAGGAGATTTAAAAGTGACAACGGTCATGAGTATATTTGCAAAGTCATTTACGAAATGGAGTGGCGGAGCGACTAAATCATACTGTCATTGAGAAGTCTCATTGCACAATTCTTGGACGCGAAGTTTGAAAGCAATTTTAGTCAAAAGTTACTGGCAGATACTTTTATCATTAACCGTAGTTATACTTCAGTTTTAGATGCAGAAATTCTAGAAATGCTATCGGATGGAAGAAAGCCAAATTTAACAAATATGACTTTGGGTGTGTTGCATAGTGGCACATTCCCAGGAAAGTATTGAAAAGGAACTAGCCCATTAAAATGAAACTGTCTAATTAGCCACAGAATATAGTGCGCCAAGCAACACAAAGTTGTATTTGGGAGAGATGTAATTTTTGAAAAAGATAAGTTTCAATTTGAAGATGAAAGCAATTATGATTGGATCTTGAAGAAGACCATTCAAGTGAACAATGTAATTCAGAACATTCTTCAGTTTCCTCAAAGTTATTTCTGTTTTGAAGTCCTTGATTTTGTGCAAACTGTTGAAGGGAACTCAAGGCCCACAATGTCAGAAGAAGTGGAAGCCAGCAGAAACTTTGCGGAAAAGCAATAGAATAACAAGAAAATTATGTTTTTCAAGGATTATCCAGTGTTTCCCTTGAATGCAAAAACATTAGTGGGAAAACTTACCTCAGAAGTCTGAAGACGTTCAGGTTAGGCATCATGAAGAAGAAGTAGAAGAAGAATGGAAAAAAAGCAATAATGGAAAAACTGGGCTCTCAGTCATCTAATGGAACTTTGACTTATGCACCACTTACAGCAAATAAAAGTATCACTGACAGTAAGAGGATGTTCAAAGTAAAAATAGACATGTCTGGAAATATTGAAAGAGATATGACTATACTCCACTTGCTCAATTCACAACACTAAGAATGCTCCTTAGTGTGGTGAAGGAACATAATTCATTTATGGAACAAACAGATGTACAAAATTGATTCCTGCATTGAGACCTGGTGTAAAGATTAAGAAAAGACTTGTATGCAAACTAAAAAAAAACTTTTGACAGTTTTAGAAGGAAATCATGTTTCGACAACCCAAAATTGGCAGATGTCTCTATGTTGAAATCATTGATGATCATTATACTCAATTTGCTTCCATAAGTAGATAATATTCCAGCTGGATGTAATAGTAAAAAAAAAAGTCACCTACATTAAGAACTAGTTAAAATGTCGAATGTGAGAACTTGGAGAACCAAAATCATTCCTCAGAATAAATATGCAGAGCAACAGTGGCAAAATGTTTCTTTGTCACTATGTTCATCTTGAATACTTATTGAAAAGATTCAACATGGAAGACTGTAAGCACTGAGAACATCGATGGAAGTCAAATCCAGTGGAGATGCGTGTGGTCAAATGGATGAATTTAAACCAGATGGACAATTACTGTGTTTTTCAATGTATATAATGACAGCTATGACCAGACGAAGTGCATCACTTAACTATTTTAGTAGACAGAAAAATTAACCAACAGAATTAGAGTAGAAATTTTTGAAATGAATTCTTTAATATATTAAAGGAACACTTGATGTTGGCCTGTGTTACAAAAAGGAAATTTTAAATGCTATTACTGCTATGTTGATTCTGACTATGTTATGTTGTAGATCTTCTGTCTTCTTCACTTTCTTATAGTTTTTTGTTTGAAAATACTGTTTCTGGTGACAAGGAGACAGATGAGTTTCACTAGGAAATAGAAGCAGAATATCCAGCTTCGGCGACAGCTATGACAGACACCCCATGGCTTAAGCATCTTCTTGAAGAATCTGTCAATTACGGAAGTGGGAACATAGATGACTGAAGCATTTGGATGTGAAATCCGTTCTACACAAGAGCTATACAACAAAGGCCATCTGAATGTTCAATACATTAGCTCCGAGGAACAAATGGCCCATATTTTACCAAAAGTAGCTAAGAGTGCACGTTTCAATGGACTGTGTTAAAAGCTGGGGATAGTGAATTTTATGAGCAATTTAGGAAATTATTAAATTGATTGGGGGGGGGGGGTGTTGAAGTAATGACAATTTAATAATTATACTTTTCTAACTTCCAGCATTCTGGAAGGCATTGTAATGCCTAAGGAATTTTGGAGTAAATTCTAGAGACCCTCGTATTTCCACCGTCTTGAACACGCGTTATTTTAGAGATGAGTAGAACTGTGTCTACTGCACCACAGTTATGTGTGTGTGCAGGACGGACGTGTATGGGACGGATGATCGGCGTGGGCAGGTAGTCGCCTATAGTTACACATCCAGCTCAAGGAATAAACGCGCCGTACTCCATGCGACATGAAACATTACTGTGTGAACATTTGAATGTTGTTGAAAGAAGAGAAGGGACAATTACGAATGTAAGAGAAAGAATCAATAAGTAAGGTCTAGAGAGTTGTCTTGTTAAACTTTGTGAGATTTGTAGACTGTATTTATGGAAAAATGAATGTGATAGTTTTCATACAACTAAAACATTTTTTGTAAGCTTGAAACCTTCCGGTCTGTCAGAAACTGTTGTGTGTGATGAAAATACAGTGAGATTCAGTTTTAAAATAACTCCGTACACTCAAGAATATTTTAAAGTATAAAAAATTTCCTCCATGTAGCATCCTATATTCAGAGAAGAAGACGTGCAGGACATCACAGCTGGCTATCCTGAAAAGATGATCGGCGAAGCAACTCCAAGTAAGTTTGATAGCCAAGAGGGAGTGTGAGTCTTGCACACCAGTACCACACTGACACCCTTAATCACCGGAAACCACCAGAGCATGTCAGAAAAAACAGTATGGTTTACCAAATTATGCAATAAATTGCAGAGAACTGTCAAAGTGGAAATATTAATTTGTTTTACTTCATTACTATGCAATAATTAATGCAGAGTAATGTTGGAGGCAGCCACTTCCAGATACGTTGGAAATGTGAGATGGTCTATGGACAGCTGATTCTAAGTGAGAAATGACAACCATGGCAGACAAAGCCCTGAATTCAAATTTGTGTCCTAAGCTAACCACAACCCCATGATGTGAAATGCATAAGAGAGAATAGCAATCAACAATCTGTGCAGATTTAAAAATCGCACTTGCTTTGTTTATGGTGGTTAAAGCTAATCTCTATGAAGCAACTCGAGACGGACACACACACATTAACAATTATTTCCACATTATAGGTGACACAGGCAGATTCCAGGAGAAAAAAGAATGACAGAAAGAAAAATAAGGGTAAATAAAACAAACAATAATATCAAAAATTACATGTAAACGAATTAATTGAATAACAATAATAATCAAATTCTTTTGATCAGATTTATAAATTGAAAAAAAAGTTTCATTTGTCGTTTTTTGATCCAACAACCTTCTACATCATGTTTATATGATAACCATTGCGCTAGGCCCCAACACAGGTATGTAGCTGGTGCATTAGTTTGTATACTTTTTCTATAGGTTTAATAAACATAACAGAGACTTCAGCGTACAATAATATATCATCCTTCAGTGCTTACAATGGACAGCAAACATTGGGGAAATTTTCGATTCTGCGAAATGTAAATGGCATGGTTTTCTGGTGAAGAATTCATTGAGTCATCTTCAGAACACTTTCTTAATCCGAAAGGGAAGTTCCATGAAAGTTATTTGATAGAGAGTGGAAAAGGCTCAAATCTGAGGCACAAGATCAGGTGAATAAGGTGGGTGTGACATGACTTCCCAACCCAACTTTTGCTAGACTGACAAAAAAATACTGTACGGAATGCAGGCAGGCTCTTTCATGGATCAGTATTGCTTCACTTGGACTTCCTGGTTGCTGTTCTTAGACTGTATAAGCAAGACATCTTTTCTGTTGACAGAAAATGTCAGCAATGACCGTTACATCTTGCGGAAGCAATTCATAATACACCCCACCATCGTCGTTCCACTAGATGCATAACATTATCTTTTGTGAAAGCATGCAGATTTTTCTATGGGATGTTGCTCCTTTGTTTGGCCCCAACCAATCCTTTCTTTTCCTTATGTTAGAATACAGACACAATTGTTCATCACCAGGATAGTGCTGCACTAGTGTCAATCTAGTCAAGGGAAAGGGAAATTTTTTCGAAATTCAATGAAGGCGCTGTTGGGGGATGAAATCTGGGGCCGCTGGCAGAGTGCCATAACGGACGACAGCCAGCAGGCCAGGCAAGTTAACATGGCACCTGCCGGCGCAGAGCTGCGACAGCGGTATTGCATGCACGATTTGTTTTGAGTGGAGCAACAACAAGGTAGGAAACTGCAGCGTTGCTCTTAGTTAGTGGATATATGAGGTGGGGCACTAGGCCAGAGCCAGGAGAGGATATTTGTAAATGGCTGACCTGTAGGAATTTATCCCTACAATTGTTCCTGTCTCTCTCTGACACTATGTCAGAAGCAAGGGAGAAATCAATATAAATAGACGGGCAAGTTTAGCTTGACAGGGTCTGCCAGGTCAGTGGAACGTCTGGACAGACCTGTGCTGCTCTATGCTTATAGTGGCCAGTCTGGCAGCAATATTATAAGCATTCTGTATAAATTTGTACTTTGTTTCTATGTTGTTGCTCGGGCTATATTCTGCATCGGGGGACACAACGCCAGGGGAGGGTGGAATGGCATCCTTCCACTTGGAAATAGCATAGTCTGCCTGAAAAACGGCAGTGAGAGAGGTCTGCAGCAGGTCCAGGAGGGACTCAGTTCCACTCTAGTGTAGTTGCCAAGTTTGCTTCCCACCTGGCAAACTGGGTCCGGGCGAGGCGTACCCTAAGGGTAGCAGAGCAGCGCTACGACAGCGCCAGAGATGGCAGTGGGTGTTGCCATCCGGCAAGCACCATTAGCGGAAAATTTCAGCACAGAATCCAGGTGCGCGTGGGTTTGAGTCAGGTCACTAGTTGGGAGCAGCGGTGGCCTGAGGGCCACGGGTCACCAGTACATCCACCTTCATCCCTTGGTCAGACAGAGCAGGCCTAATGGGGCAGAGAAAGTCACAAGGCGCTATGCATCGCTGGGTGGTGACCGGGAGAGCGGCGGCCAAGTTCCGTTGGCAGGCAGCCTTGATAACAACAGCAGTGGCATCGGCATACCAGGAGTCTGCTGAGCCGGCTGGACTTGCAGGACATCGGGCGGGCAGCACGCTGACACTACGCTTCACCATCAAATACTGTAAATTAGCTGAATAAAGCAATGTTACTGAATACCGCTTTATCACTCTGCACTGTCTCTCAAAATTCTTGAACTTGCTCGGCCTCCTGACGAAATACGGTGTGGTGGGTCCCAGCTTCAGGTCTGCCATGTGGAGTCCCGGGTTTGACCCCTAACCCTGCAACAATTGTAATGTTCAGTATTTCATGAGCCACTTGATGATGAGCAAATAGAGATAGATATGGCCACCAACTGATTTTTGCGATTTTCACTTCGGACATGCGGTACTCATACACCTCATTTTGTAACCTTTCTGTTTCATGCAAAATTTGCACAGTGGTGGAATGCAACATGCAAAACGAAAATGCTATTAACTTGTGTGTGAACCTTATACGTGTCAAAGTGTATGAAAAAGCTGATAGTTATACATATGTTACATAATTGGGCATAAAGTATTTGACACACAATAAATAAAGGTTTTGAGTTTGATAATTTAATGTTTTTTTTCAATTGGGATTAACAAAAAGATAGTTGTGTTCTCAGTGGAAAGTGAAAAGCTACTGTATCACATATATACCTAGTATATGACAAAGTAGTTGAGAGGAAAAGTAACAAATTAAAGGAAACTTCTGTATTCTCAGTACTACTTCATGATTTCAAAATGAGTGGTGCACAACTCTATTGATAAGAACAAACTGGATAACAACATTTCCATGTGTAACAGCAAATGAGGTCTTAATGAACAGTCTGTAGTTAATCTTAAGTTTGTATCAGAGAAAGCACATTATTAAATGTTAATATAACATAGATGGAAGGTATGACTCAGTGAAAGACACAGTAAGAGTGACAGAATGGAAAGTAGTAGGAAACCCATGTATCAAGTAAAACTTAAATATGCTATATAGACACTTTTGACACAGAAAGAGATATAGTTTCAATTTTTAAGTTCAGTGAACCCCATTTTATGTATGGAAGTGAGGGGGACATAGACGGACCCATAGGAGGGATGGTGTTACCTGGGGACAGGTGGATACATACAGGAAATTACCTATACTATTTTTGTATGGAGGTATAAAAGAAGGGACAATATCATCTCAAAAATAATATATGTACACAGTGTCTGTCCTAAAATTGAGTTGTAAATGTTGGTGCTACAAATATTTTAAGCTGCAATGTGATGTTGTGTCACAATAATGACATAGTCTCCAAAATAGTCAAAAGTAAAGAGACTTAGCTGGAAAATGACAAGTCAACCTGTACAGAGACACCATTTAATATTTGTCACAAATCAGATTTGAAGTAACGTAGTGCAGTATAGAGCCCAGAATCAGCATGTGACTCCCTATGGTAAAGAACAGTTAAACTATTTCCACCAAAACATGGTTATAAACTATGTCCTTACGAATTAATTACATACTATTACACTTAACTGGAAATGTTATAAGTGTGATCAAACTTAACAACAACTTGAAATGCATGTATTATCTCTCACGCCGAGGAACGACATTCGTAATTGTTAAAAACATATTTTAAGTAATCAGTAAGTGTGGGCCAACCAACCGTGTGTGCCCTTTGTCGTGTATGTATAGATTTGTGAAAAGTGGAGTTAACTAATTAAGATCAGCAAGGCACAGCAGTGTTTGTGCTTCCACCCTGCTGTGGAGGTCCACCTGTGGGTTGAAGTCATGGCTTGGCAGTGTCTTTGAACTCGAGGAGAAAATGGACACTGGCGACCATGATCCAGAAACTTTTCTGTCACAGAAAGATTGAATGAGAGCTCGTGTTATGAGCCTGGCCACACCTACATACATATTCCACCAGCAGCTGTAGTGTGCGTGTACCCTGTTCCACTACTAGTCATTCCCTTTCCTCTTCCACTCGCATAAAGAGTGAGGTAGAAATGAATATCTATATGCGTCTGTGTAAGCCCCAGTATCTTATAGCTTATCTTTATAATTCATATGCAAAATGTATGCTGCTGGCAGTAGAATCATTCTGCATTCGGCTTTAGATGCCAGTTCTCTAAATTTCTCTATACAGTGTTCCTCAAAAAGAATATTGCTTTCTCTCCAGGGATTCCCATACGAGTTCCCAAAGCATCTATGTACAACTTACATGTCATTTGAAAATACCGTTAACACATCCTTCTCTCTCTCTCTCTCTCTCTCTCTCTCTCTCTCTCTCTCTCTCTCTCTCTCTCTCTCTCTCTCTCTCTCTCTCTCTCACTCACTCACTCACTCACACACACACACACACACACACACACACACACACACACACACACACACACACAACCATAAATGTTGTCTAAATCATCTTGTATCACAGCATCATCTGCAAACAACCGCACATTATTCCCCACCCTGCTTGCCAAATCATTATGTTTACAGAAAACACTTCCCTAGGGGCATTCCTGACAATACCATTGTTTCCGTTGAACACTCGTCTCATTAGAGGAGTTTGTTAAGAGTGGTTACATTACTTTATCATGAGTCTGAGTAGATATGTGCTTTCTTACGGTCCTCAATCATCTGCAAACAGAAATAAAATTACATGGCCAGAAGTATTGGAACTGCACAGCAGGTCCACTGCATCAAGAAAGTACAAAGTGCAGCAGCAAATTTAAAGATCTATTCACAGCAAATGAGAGACAAGAGTGTTACTATGGAACGGTGGGTTTCCTACGGATTTCCATGAATACTACTACAGGTTGTTGAATGGAGATGTGGATCGTGTGCTGCCTAAACCAGACATAAGTACAGAGAGATGACAAACCAAAGATTCTGTGTGAGAGCTCCCACAGTTGTTTCTATAGGTATTTTGAAGCAATAAATTGCAACGGGCACCAGTATATTTGATTTACCTGTTGCACCAATCTGAAAAATCCAATAAATATTTCTCACTGTGGAACAATGAATGGTAAATGGTTATCAATCTCATACCCTAATATTTGTGTTTTGGAACAGATGAGACAGTATGCCATGCACTTGTGACCACCCACTTTCTGGGAGGGCATGGTGAAAGCATCATTAAGAATGGGAGGTTAAACCCTAGTATACCTTTCTGTTTACATAATTAGGCATTCACAGTTTTCCTGTCGATGGCATGGAATAAACTGCAAGTTCCTCTTTTTCAGTTTGCAAAAGCCACAAGATTTTACATACCACTTAAAATTTTGAAAATGGTGCCTTAACATGATAACGAGTCACTCCCTAAACGAATGTGATAATTAACGTACCCTAAATATGAGTGTAAATTTATTTACCACAACAGGGCTTATTTATTGCGTCCGAGTGTTACTTAGGAGTAACAATTGTTTCTACACAATCAGAACAAGATTATGAAATTTTTAGATATGTTTTTCAGATTTACTTGCCCCTTAAGGTTTTAGGGAGAAATAAAGCTTTCAACAGCTTCTCTGTTATTGACAGGACCTGCCTGTTGAACCGCACACTGTCATCCTCTGTATGTAAAAAACTGTCACAGTGTTACTGGCAGAGCTAACTCTCTTAACTGAGTATGGAAGAAGCTCCCAAATGCTCAAGCTATCTGTGCACCCTCATGTGGGAATAGGAGAAAATTATCCCATAATGCTGTCACAAAAGAAATTTTGATTATTGGAAAATTCTGTTCTAATGTAGTGTATAACCACTCAGATACAACCATTTCAGTGTTGTGTATTTGATAACAGCACTTGCCACCATTATCTTTCTTCCCAATTCCAAATTTTATGGACAAAAACGTTGCAAGAGTTTGTTTTACATCTTGAGGTTGCTTCCTGACTACCACATCAAATTAATAAACACTGCCAGAGATGAAATAAGTTATATGTGAGATATCCTGAGGGAGATGAATTAAAATACCTATACATGTCAAACATATTTTTATTTCTTTCTGGATGAAGGCATAGCCGCTTACACTATAATTCAACAACATTGTTAACATCCACTTTCCGCAGCAGGCAATAAAGATATAAAAATAGATGATGTATATAAATCAAGAATCTGCTTTTATAAGAGATCAGTAACAAAATAATGGTAAGTGGCCATAAAAGTGTAAATCAGCATCAACATATTACAATGACTTACAAAACACTGTGAGTGACAGTAGGGGATAACTTTAATAATGTATTTCAGGATAGTTAGTAATATTCTTTAATGTTCAGAACATACTAACAGTGAAACATCAAACTAAACTTAAATAACATATTAAACACAAACAACTTTCTTTTTTTTACAATTATAGCTTTGAAAACTAAATTACAAACAAGTGTTAGGCAATGCTATACATAAATTCGAGATAAAAATGGCAATAGTGACAAGGATTCAGATGAGGCATTAAAGAAATGATACACTGGTGTATTTAACATCCAAATGAATACAGAATTCCATCAAATGAACAATTCAATCATATCATTTAATTTTACTTTATTGTTGCAGCAACATATGTGGACACGAAAAATTTATTGAATAAAGCAGAAATTTGTATTAAGCAGTCTTGCTTCAGGTGGTAATGCAGTCATCATTGCACTGATTAACAATCAACTCATCTAACAGAATAAATAAATAATTACAAATTTACTGTCCAGTGAATAGACTATTATAAGTGTTGTTCATGTCATCAATGTCGTTATCATCGCCATTAATACTGTTCACTGTGCTGTGTGTTATTTATGTAATGTTATAAATTAACTGGGTCAAAGAGCACTTCATGACACATTCGATGCTGTAGAATTAAATACTCTGAAACCCCTGATGGATGTTCTCAAAAAGAAGTACATGCCACATATGCACAGCCTTTATTGCTACTACTTTAGAGGCAGTCTTGGATAAGGTAGTGGTAAGCTGTCAAGTTACAGTTCACAGTGCCGCAAACGTATGTCGGCTACCCATGTCTTGTGTTGCATAAGAAGGGCTTTGATGCACATACAGATTCATATCCATATAAAATTTGAGAACTGTTGTTCATGGGTGGAGTGAGGATGGGTCTGTGTAGGACCAATTTTCTCTTGGAAAGGAAACTGAAGCCTCTTCACAAGTGTCATGTTACCCACTGCACCTGCAAAGGGAGGTACAAAGAACAGGGTGTGGTAGACAGTGTGATAGCAGTACAGATTAATCCAGGAGTCTAAGAAATATGGAATGTCCAGTACAGCTAGGAACAGATCGTAATCCTGGTGGCTGCACACCTATCAAGAGAAATTCTTGCACCCCAGAGATGGTCATCCACTCAAGAATGTTTTCATCTCCACACCAGTCCCATTGTAGCACTAGTCCCATCGTCAAATCAGCCCCATCGTAGCACTAGTTATGCTGTTACATCCAGAAACATCATAGAAATGACGTTTCTGATTATCACAGAATGTCATTAGCTCTGATAGTATTGTTAACATGCGAATACAGAGCTCATTTGTTTTACACAAAAGTAGTATTGTTTTGACTTCTCCTATATGATGCATACAAATATAAAGTAACCAAGCAAAACTGAAGCTAACACAGCTAACATTTACAGCATTAAGTATCAGGTACCAGCAAGGCATCTTTACACTTAAAAATGCATGCAGAAATCAGTGTACAGTAAGAAAGGAAAGAATGTCTTTAAGCATTAATCTGAATGTTACTAAGTTTACATTTAATTTTGTATATTTTAAGATAATTGTGCATAAACTATTTTAATTATTATCATAAATTATAACTGTCTGTTTGGAATTGTGTTGACCCAAACTTAAGTTTCCTAGCGAACAATAAACATTTACATACATAATGTATAAACAGGTTACTATATAACATGAATAAAAGTACTTACGTAACTAGAAACATTCTAGATTAAGGAATAATCATTATGTCAACATGACAAATTACTATCAAGCAGTTACAACTTTTACAAGCAGCGCAATGGCAGATTTCTATAGTGATGTTTGCTACATACAGAATGTAAACATCAAAGGTAATTATAAGTTTAAGGTAGAAGATCAATTTTCAACATTTGGTAAATACAACTTCAGTTATAGCTGAGCAGTCTAAATATGCACATAGTGCAAACTTCACATCATCCTCTGTAAGTCATTCATTTTACATTATTGTTTGCACAACATACTTATATGTAGCATCTCTGTCCCAAATAATCCCACCACAAACCTCATAGTTTGGGCAATTACATAATATCAGACTGAATAACAATATTTTTGGCTTATACAGAACAAAGCAGTTATCTCACAAACAGCTGTATTCACATGATCTGAGTAAATATCAGTTTTGTCCGACACATGTTTCAAGATAAACAAAACAACAGCCAGTATTTTCTACAATGGAATAAAACTGCACCATAATTTTTTTGAATGCATTAAAACCCTAATATTAAAAAAAATGAAGCATACCTCTCAAATAGTTAATACTAAAAAGTCCATGATTATTTATGTAACATCAAGCAGGCATTGAAAAAATTATTATTATTTAACTAGAAATAATGTGAAATTCTGCACCCAGTGTCTGTGATGGATAATTTCCATCCTTCATCCAATTTTGTCATCTTAACTTTGTGGTGAGCTGATGACTCTGCTTTTTTAAATGGGCTAAAGAGACAACACAAAGAATACAAGGGGATGCTAAAAGTATTGTCAAGGTACTTGAAACAGCTGAAAGGCAGTGCCCAAACTACAAATATTCGCTCACCCAGTGTGTAGTTATGCGACACAAACTGTATTTTTTTTTTTACATAAATTGTACACTTGTTTGGCAATGTGTATAAAAAATTGTACAAAACACTTCAAAATTAACAGCAGATCATCATCATCTACAACTGTAAAAGATGTTATTGCTGTATGTATGGATTAGTTAATTAAAAAACTGTTTCCTCTTTCAATTAACATGACATATGTAATATTTCATAAATATTCTATGGTTGAATAAAGTAACTTACTAATATTTTCTGCACAATTTCGACTTTAAGCCCATAGATGCACACTAAATGCGGCAACATAACATAGTACATAAAACCAAAACCATTGGGCTGGGTCTCTAAAACTGAGGAGTACACAGTACTGATTGTGACAATTGCATCAGATTTTATCTTGGCCTGACTGGCAGCAACTTCAAGATATAATAAGTACAAGGATGCTTTTAGACTGAAAACATTTAAGTACATCTGCAACTGCCACTCACATGGCTCAATATAGATACAGCATTTCAAACACTAAAGATAATCTACAAACAAAATATACAACTAACTTATGGAGGAAAATGGGTATCTTAAAATAACTAGAAATATGCATTCACACCTTCAATTCATCTCAGCAAATTCTAAATGAGCAACTACAGCTGGCTAACAAACAATCCTGAAAATGTTCATTGCACTTTTCACACAAATTAAACATGATTGGTCTGTGTTAGGACTCTGAACAAGGGTATCCTTATTCCACTAGCTGCCCAACTTAACATCCATTGAAGAATATTGTCAGGGACCAAAATCAAAACACATGCCATTGCTTCTCGAGAGTAGCCTGATAAATCTTCTTGTTAATTTCTCCTCTGACATGCTACAATTAGAGTTCCTCACTTGTACGAGGGTCAGTCAAAAAGTAATGCCTCCTATTTTTTTTCTACGTTTAATTGTCAGGAAATTTAAATGCAATTACATAGGTTGAAAACCACAACATTGAGGATCATTTTGTCATTTTTCAATGTAATCTCCGCCCATCTCTACAGTTTTGGTCCATCTTTGAACAAGGGCATGTATCCCAGCACGGTAAAAATCACAGCTCTGCTTCCTAAGCCATTGACGCACGGATGTTTTGACGGCCTCCTCATCTTCAAAATGAATCCCACGATGAGCTTCTTTTAGTGGCCAGAACAGATGGAAGTCTGATGGTGCCAGGTCAGGGCTGTATGGGGGATGAGGCAAAACTTCCCATCCAATTTTGACAATCTCGTCAGAGGTGTGACGACTGGTGTGTGGTCTTGCATTGTCATGCAAAAGAAGAACATCTGCCATTGATTTTGTTGGGCGAACTCACTGAAGACGTGCTTTAAGTTTTTTGAGGGTTGTGACGTATTGAACAGAATTTATTGTGCATCCCAGCTCCAAAAAATCAACCAGAATCACACCCTCTGTATCCCAGAAAACTGTTGCCATAACTTTCCCTGCCGATCGCACAGTTTTGAATTTTTTCTTCCTCGGCGAGCTTGTGTGACGCCACTCCATTGACTGCCTCTTTGATTCGGGTTCAAAAAACTGCACCCATGTTTCGTCCCCGGTCACAATTTTTTTCAGAAACTCATCTCCCTCCAAACGGAAGCGCTGCAAGTGTTGGGAGGCTATTGTCTTCCTTGCCTCTTTATTCTGATCGGTTAACATTCTTGGAACCCATCATGCACAAACTTTTGAGTACCCCAGTTGTTTAATAATCGTGATCACACTGCCTTTACTAAGAGAAATAATGCGACACACTTCATCTGCAGTCACCCGACGGTCACCACGAATGATGTCATCAACTTGCTGAATGTTGTGTGGAGTCACTGCACTCACCGGCCTGCCGCTCCGCTTTTCGTCAGTCAACGGTGTTTGCCCTTCAGCTTCCTTACAACGACGAACCCATCGTCTAACAGTGCTGACATCCACTGTCACAACACCATACACCTTCTTCAGTCTTTCATGAATGCGTATGGGCGTTTCACCTTCTGCATTCAAGAATTCAATCACACAACGCTGTCTCAAACGAACATCGATGTCGGCCATCTTACAAACTTCTGCTGTGCTGCCACCTGTTGACACAGAAAGTTACTACTGCAGTGGATTGCAGAAGAAGGTTTGAGGAATGGCGCCAAATTCAAAATTTTCACTTAACTTAATTTTTTTAAGTAGAAAAAAAATGGGAGGCATTACTTTTTGACCGACCCTCGTAAGAAGTGCACTTTTCTGGACAAAGCATTTTTCTGTTATTTAGATTTGTATCGTCCACACATTCTTTACTTAACATACAGTAGATGAGATGTTTCCTTGTTGAGAAATGAGTGATATCATTGGTCAGTGGATAGACTTTTCACTGTAAGCAAAATCATTACATGTGAAGTACTTGTCAAAGGCTGCAACTGATGAAAAATACTGTGAAGTGTGTGCACAACACAGTGGATTGTTTAGAATAAGTGCATTGTCTATAATTCTTAACTCTTCGTGTGTCATGCTGAAAATGCTTAAGGACCAAAGAAAGCCTAAATGATACCGACAAAACAAATCGAGGGTATGTAAGTATTTCATTTTATATTTTATCAAATACACGTATATTAGCACATTGTTGCAATTACTTAAAAAAAAGTAAGTAAATAAAATAAAAACCTGTAGACAGACATAATAGCTTGAGACTGGTAATGGCATTTAAATAAATACTTTTAGAAGTACTCATGGTTGGTTGCATTCTTAATCAACATTTGTTCACAGCTGATGAGTTCAGAAAGATCCAGAATGGATAATAGACCATTAAAATTATATGCTAAGCTGACAACAGCCAATGATTCAACATTACATATTTATAAAAGCATTTCAACCCTCAGAGAAATTTTGAAGTGAAATTATCTATAAAACATGATAAACTGAACTGTACATTTAACTATGTGGGCCCGAATAGTATGGAAACAAATGTGTACCCAGTAACTCAGATCCATAAGGGAATGCATCACATATCCTGTGACTATCTACATACTGCAAATAATAATGGTGTACTGGCATTTTTCCATATTATAAAAAGTTTTTACATCTATTTATCATGTTTTATGTTATTAAATTACAGGAAAATTGAAAATAACTCTGTGGGCAGCTACTGACAGGTTATGTATACAGAGATGCATGCTGAACTGATTACAAAAAATGCAATATTAAATACTTGTTATTGTATGCAGGCCTGCAAGGGACTGCAAGTGCTTTATGTGGATCAAATCAGTTTCATATAAGCATCATTTCATTATACTGGAAGAAAAAAACATCGGGACAGTGGAAGGTTTATAAAACTAAACGAAACAAACCAGGACCAGAAATGAGAAAAATCAGTAAAAAGTAGTAAATAGTGTTATGATGATGAAACTTTCCAAATTATTACTAATGTTAACAGTTTAATTCCATTACCCACAGACATTCTTGAATTCATTCACAAATTACTGTAACTATTGTCACTGATAAGCTTATTAAGCAAACGACTTCATTGACATGAACGTTCATAAATATCCTGAAGCTTATTAGCAAGAAAAACAGATATAAAAGACTGAAGGTGACACTGTCAAAAGGGTGCAACAGTAAAGAACTGACTTATTTGTAACTACAGATTCTTTAATTTTTTGTATTTTCATTAAATACGCCACCAGCTTGTTCCCCTATCCAGGTGTTTTGCTATTTCATACTTCAAATATCTGTATCTGTGCTTACAAACATATCAATTCTTTACCATTGGATCGTTTTGACAACTTCACTTTCAGTTCTTTATATCAATTTTTCCCATGGATAATAAGTTTCAGGGCTACTCAAAATTCATGCAGGTTCAAGATCCGTGCCAACATAGTTGAGGGCAAAAGCTAGTGGATATTAAGAGAAGAATTGGAATGCCCAAGCCTTCAGAAATAAGAGTAAATTATTTACAGACAGACACCTTAGTATACAAAGAAGAAGGACAGTGACTTGGATCATTTTAAATTATAGTTGCCAGGAGTGGACTTTATAGAAACAGGAAAAAATATACAGAAGCATTAGGAATGTGAAGTTGCAGAAAATCTGCTACAACATCCTGGGCCGGAAGAAGATATTTTTCCCATTTGGTTGCAGTTGCTGCTCACTGTTAACCCATTGTGATACAGATTTTCTGGACACACAACTTGGTGTTTTTTCAGGCTTTTCACTTTAAATGTGTTTTTGTGAAACTTTTACATTTATTTACGTCTCTAATAGTTTTACGTCTCTATATCAGGCTGATTTTCTTTCAGCCCAAGATGTTCATAAACACTGCCCGGCTAAGAAATTGAAATTCGCAGAAATAAAAGAAATGCCATGGGTTCAGACGGTATGTGATGTTACTTTAGTGATTACAAAATTGAGTCAGATTTACAAAGAACTTGGCAGTATGATCTCACTTATCAATATGACATGCACCAAATTGCCCTTCTTGCATACACTTGTTTGGTTGGAAGGGTGTCATAAGGCCACTAGATTCCTTCCTCGGGCAAGCTGGCCTCAAACTCCTGTAATGGTCCACAATATTCTGGATACTGACACTGGGGCAGAGTTTATGTCCAAGCTCGTGCCACATATGCTCTGCAGGGAACATATCTAAGGATTTTGCTGACTATGGGAGCAGCTAATACCATGCATACAATTGATACATACACATGCCACTATGTGGATGAGCACTGTTGTGTTGGAAATAACATCACGATACTGTCATACAAGATGTAACACGAGGATTATCGACATCTGAAAGATTGTTGTTCCGTCACAGTTCCCTCAATCACTATCAACTGCAACCTACATTCATAACCATTTGCTGGCCATACTGTGCCTTTCCAAAACATTGGAAGAATGGAATGTCCCCCAAGCTGCCGCCACACGTGCTGACAGTGGTCATCGGGGATAGTGCAGAACCGTGATTCAACACTGAACACAATGTGACACCTCTCATCAGTAGTCTACCCGATGGTGCTCACACCTCTTGTATACCCTCCACCATCAACACTAGTGGCCTTTCTACTTTCGCTGAGAACCGCTGCTGTAATTGTGTACATGCCCGCTAATAGTTTGTACTTGTACAAAGTTACACTGTTATGGGTGCTTTATTTCCTTTTTCCAGACACTGCATATGAGGTGTGATCAAAAAGTTACAGGAATTTAATTATGTCGGCTGTATACATTTTTGTTCTTTTCTTATTAGTACACGTGTTCCTGATGTACCGTACATATATTTACATCTATTTTCAGTATTTAGTTCATTGTTGACAGTGGAAAAGGAGGTTTTTGTTTTTGAGTGCTCAGAGAATTTTTACTTTCAAAAAAGATGGATCAAAGATTCTCCATTAAATTTTGTTTAAAAATGGAACAAAGTGCAGTATCGCATTGGAAACATCGAGTGTGGCTTTTGGCGACTCTACTACGAGTACAAGACTTTACAAGTGGTACAAATGTTTCAAAGATGGTTGAGAAGATGTTGAAAATGACTACTGCAATTACTGACGACAATGTGGTAGGAGCGAAATAAATTGTGGTAACCACAACCATCAGCAGGAATGGCTGGGGTTGCGGATCGGAGCCGCCAGGCAGGGAAGACACCAGCGGTGGAGCACGCACCACAAGGTAAACACAGGACAAGTCGGACGACAGACCAATGACACCTGACAACAACCAACCGCTACCGACTATAGGCGACACAAGGAGGAAGAGATAAACAACAGAGGCTTGTGGAAACCAAACACCAAACGTAAATCCACTCAGAACCAGAGCCAGGCTATTGTCAACAACGAGCAACGACCAGAATGCACTACCACCGAGATAGAAACAAAACCCAGAGCGAGTACCAGACTGGCTGGACTAGGGCAGAGCGGGTCCCTATTACGAAACCGGAGAGAGCAGCTATTGGCCACTGTCTGCACGTGGCTTTCACTGTGACATAGATTAAGGCTTCGTGAATGAAAATGAGGAGAGATTTAATTAGGTGAAAAATGAATTAGTTACTTAAATTGTATCCTTTATTTCTCATCAACTGAGTTTGCACATGTTCCCCATGTGCTAAATATAATGCATAAATATGAATTATGTTCACTGGAAGCTCAGATGTAACTAAAGAAGATCTACGTAGTTAGTGTGTGTGTGTGTGTGTGTGTGTGTGTGTGTGTGTGTGTGTGTGTGTGTGTGTGTGTGTGAAGTTTGATTTCAACTTGCAATGGTACAGAATATAAAATACAATGGCCAGGTTGCCCTGCCTTACCACACAGACATAGGACACTCATTTACAGAAGGAAATGGCTTTCACTCAAATCATTTTTCAATGTCGGCCACTGTGGAAGACATGTTCTACAACAAACACATTGTTAATGATATGCAGAAAAACCTGCATATTCATTCCAGTGGCAGGAAAATGTATCTCCTGGAGCGGATAGATATACATTTATAAATGAAAAATAACAAAATGTATACCACCAGAAAAAGAATGGTTTACCAGTCACACCTGATTCTACTGACTCTTTTAGACCTTTTGTAAAGTTACAGAATTTTTAATACTGCAGTTTACCACAATAGCATTGTCTGTGTTTTCACGTCGACTAAAGATCTTATTCTTTGCCAAACCCACAACGCTTCTCAACTCTCAACTGCTTCAATCCTGTATATGAACATGAGGAATTAGAGCACAGCAGAAAGGCCTTTTGAAGTACATTACTTGACACACATTTCCTCAGACAGGTCCGATAATAATTTAAGTTAAATAGTGACAACAGTTGGAGACTGTGGCTGAAATTCACTACATTCTAGTTCAATCCCAAGGAAACATGTACGCCAGGTTAGTGCTGTTTCCTCTAAATACACGAGCTACAACAAAATACTTTGTCGATGACTAATATTCAGTGTTTTATCAAGAATGAAAACACATGATACGTGAAGGATAGAAAATACTGCGAAGCTACTCACACCACGCGCATTAAATCACCTCCTACTCCTCCTTTCACAAGGTACACTTCAGGAGACAAGCACACATTTACACAACATAGGCCAGAATCAACACAAACACACACAAAAACACACACATTTACATTAAGCGATAAAATCCCCCTGCCCGAATAAAATGCAAAACTAAGTCCGCTATGGAACAGTCATAAGTTAAAAGCGCAGAGAGCATTTCAGCCATCGCAAAAGTCTGCCTGAGCACACTTAAAAGGGCGCACTCCAACAGAATATGGACCACTGTCAAGGAAGCCCCACAACGACAAAGAGGTGGATCCTCACGACACAGGAAATAACTATGCATCAGTCAGGTGTGGCCAATGCGGAGATGACAAAGGATGACTGAGTCCCTGCGGTGGCACGCATGGATGACCAGCACACAGTCATCGTCTCCTTGTTATGACGGAGTTTGTTTGGCATGGGCAGGTTGCGCCAATCACTGTCCCATAAATCTAAAACTTTTTGGCGTAATAGTGCGCGCAAATCAATCTCCGGGAGGCTAATCTCCAGAGATGCTTTACTGGTGGCCTCTTTCACCAGGCAGTCAACAGTTTCATTGCAAGCTATCCCAACATAGCCTGGGTTCCAAACAAAGACAACAGATCCGCCGCAACGGGCAAGATTATGCAGGGACAACTGGATAGCCATCACCAGACGAGAATGAGGGAAACACTTGTCGAGAGCTGGTAAACCGCTCAGGTAATAGCCACAGATAATGAAGGACTCACCTGAGCAGGAGCGGAGATACTCTAGAGCTCGAAAGATGGTGACCACGTCAGCAGTGTAAAAGCTGCAGCCAGCCGGAAATGAAAGATGTTCACAATGGTCCCCTAGAGTTAGGGCATAACCGACACGACCAGCAACCATCGAACCGACAGTGTAGACAATGCCAGAGCCGTGATACGTGGCTAAGATGGAATAAAAGTGGTGGCGCAAGACCTCCGGAGGGACTGAGTCCTTCGGGCACTGTGCCAATTACAGCCGAAGGCAAGGGCGAGGCACACACCAAGGCAGCATACACTATGTGGTATAATTAGTACACAGACACAATCAATACATTTCTTTTATGGAGTTTGTTTGTTGGAATGGTTACTACAAAGCAAAAATCATTGCATTTCATTCATTACCCTATGTATGGTTACTACAATCGTTACATTTCATCCATTACCTGATGTGACATATTTCTGAGGGAAGCTACATAAAGCTCCTCCCTCATTTCGTTTGTTTGTTGGAATGGTTCCTAAAAACCCAGAATCATGGCATTTCATCTATCACCCTATGTGAAATATTTCTGAGAAAAGCTACAGAAAGGTCCTCCCTCATTTGCGTTTGTTTTTTGGTATGGTTACTACAAAGCCAGAACCATCGCATTTCATCTATAACCCTATGTGATGTATTTCAGAGAGAAGGTGCAGAATGCTCCTCCCTCACTTTCATCTGATCGTTGGTATGATTAGTACACTACCCTACGTGAAGTATTTCTGAGAGAAGGTGCAGAAAGCTCCTCCATCACTTTCATCTGATTGTTGGTATGATTAGTACACAGACACAATCATTACATTTCATCCATTACCTGATGTGATTTATTTCTGAGGGAAGCTGCAGAAAGCTAATCCCTCAATTGGATCCCATTGTTGGTATGATTAGTACAGAGACAAAATCATTACATTTCTTTTATGGACTTTGTTTGTTGGTAGGGTTACTAGAAAGCCAGAATCATCGCATTTCATCTATTACCCTATGTGAAGTATTTCTGAGGAGAGCTACAGAAAGCTCCTCCCACATTTGCATTTGTTTGTTGGTATGGTTACCACAAAACCAGAATCATTGCATTTCATCTATTACCCTATGTAATGTATTTCATGGAAAAGCTGCAGAAAGCTCTTCCCTCACTTGCATCTGTTTATGGTATGATTAGTACACAAACACAAACACTACATTTAATCCATTACCGGATGTGAAGTATTTCTGAGGGAAGCTGCAGAAAGCTCTTCCCTCACTTACATCTGTTTGTTGTTATTTTCAGTACACAGACACAATCACTGCATTTCATCCATTACCTGATGTGAAGTATTTCTGAGGGGGGCTACAGGAAGCTCCTACCTCAGTTGTGTTTGTTTGTTGGTATTATTACTACAAATCCAGGATCATCGCATTTCATCTGTTACCCTTTGTGATGTATTTCTGAGAAAAGCTACAGAAGGCTCAAGCGTCACTTGCGTTTGTTTGTTGGTATGGTTACTACAAAGCCAGAATCATTGCATATAATCCATTACCCTATGTGATGTATTTCAGCCAATGAAAGCTCCTTAATCACTTGCCTCTGTTTGTTGGAATGATTAGTACACAGACACAATCAGTACATTTCACCCATTGCCTGATGTGAAATATTTCAAAGGGAAGCTATGGAAAGCTCCTCCATGATTTGCGTTTGTTTGTTGGTGGGGTTACTACGATGCCGGAATCAACGCATTTCATCTATTACCCTATGTGATTTATTTCTGAGAATAGCTAGAGAAACCTCCTGCATTATATGTGTTTGTTTGTTGCTATGGTTACTACAAAGCCAGAATCATTGCATTTCAACCATTGCGATATGTAGTGTATTTCAGCGAGGAGCAGCAGAAAGCTCCTCCCTCACTTGCATCTGTTTGTTGATATTCTTACTACAAAACCAGAATCATTGTATTTCATTTATTACTCTATGTGATGTATTTCAGGGAGGAGTAGCAGAAAGCTCTTCCCTCACTTGCATCTGTTTGTTGCTATTATTAGTACACATACACAAACATTAAATTTCATTTACTAGATGATGTGAAGTATTTCTCAGGGATGCTCTGGAAGCAGATCCCTTATTTGCATTTGTTTGTTGGTATGGTTACTACAAAGCCAGAATTATACCATTTCATTTATTACCCAATGTGATGTATTTCAGAGAGAACTTGCAGAAAGCTCCTCCTTCACTTGCATCTGTTTGTTGTATGATTAGTACACAGATACAAACAATACATTTTATTTATTACACGATGTGAATTATTTCTGAGGTATGCTACAGAAATCTCCTCACTAATTTGCATTTGTTTGTTGGTATGGTTACTACAAAGCCAGAATCATCGCACTTCATTTATTAACCTATGTGAAGTATTTCTGAGAAGAGCTACAGAAAGCTCCTCCCTCAATTGCATTTGTTTGTTGCTATGGTTACTACAAAGCCAGAATCATCGCATTTCATCTATTACCGTATCTGAGGTATTTCAGAGAGGAGCAGCAGAAATTTCCTCCCTCACTTGCTCTGTATGTTGGTATGATTAGTACCCAGGCACAATCATTACATTTCATCCATTACCTGATGTGAAGTATTTCTGAGGGAAGGTACAGAAAGCTCCTCCCTCATTTGCGTTTGTTTGTTGGTATGGTTATTGTGAAGCCAGAAACATTGTGTTTCATCCATTATCCTATGTGGTGTATCTCAGAGAGAAGCTGCAGAAAGCTCATCCCTCACTTGCAACTGTTTGTTGTTGTGATTAGTACACAGACACAATCATTACACTTCATCCTTTACTTGATGTGAAATATATCTGAGGGAAGCTACAGAAAGCACCTCCCTCATTTGCGATTGTTTTTTGGTATGATTACTACAAAGCCAGAATCATCGCATTTCGTCCATTACCCCATGTGATGTATATCAGAGAGAAGCTGCAGTATGCTCTTTCCTCACTTGCATCTGTTTATGGCAATATTAGTACACAGACACAATCATTACCTTTCATCCATTACCGGATGTGAAGTATTTCTGGGGGAAGGTACAGAAAGCTCCTCCCTCATTTGCATTTGTTTGTTGCTATGGTTACTACAAAGCCAGAATCATCGCATTTCATCTATTACCCTATCTGAGGTATTTCAGAGAGGAGCAGCAGAAATTTCCTCCCTCACTTGCTCTGTATGTTGGTATGATTAGTACACAGGCACAATCATTACATTTCATCCATTACCTGATGTGAAGTATTTCTGAGGGAAGGTACAGAAAGCTCCTCCCTCATTTGCGTTTGTTTGTTGGTATGGTTACTGTGAAGCCAGAAACATTGTGTTTCATCCATTATCCTATGTGGTGTATCTCAGAGAGAAGCTGCAGAAAGCTCGTCCCTCACTTACAACTGTTTGTTGTTGTGATTAGTACACAGACACAATCATTACACTTCATCCATTACTTGATGTGAAATATATCTGAGGGAAGCTACAGAAAGCACCTCCCTCATTTGCGTTTGTTTTTTGGTATGATTACTACAAAGCCAGAATCATCGCATTTCGTCCATTACCCCATGTGATGTATATCAGAGAGAAGCTGTAGTATGCTCTTTCCTCACTTGCATCTGTTTATGGCAATATTAGTACACAGACACAATCATTACATTTCATCCATTACCGGATGTGAAGTATTTCTGGGGAAGCTAAAAATGCTCCTCCGTCATTTGCGTTTGTTTGTTGGTGGGGTTACTACAAAGCCAGAATCATCGTATTTCTCATCTATTACCCTATGTCATGTATTTCAGAGGAAAGCTCCTGAAAGCTCCTTTCTCACTTGCAACAGTTCGTTGGAATGATTACTACAGAAAGCACCTGCCTCATTTGCGTTTGATTGTTGGTATGGTTACTACAAAGCTAGAATCATTGCATTTCACCTATTTTCAGAGAAAAGCTGCAGAATCCTTGTCCCTCACTTGCACCTGTTTGTTGTTATGATTAGTACACAGAACGATCATTACATTTCATCCATTACCTGATGTGAAAAATTTCTGAGGGAAGCTACAGAAAGCTCCACCCTCATCTGCGTTTGTTTGTTGGTATGGTTACTACAAAGCCAGAACCATCACATTTCATCTATTACCCAATGTGAAGTATATCTGAAAAAAACTGCAGAAAACTCCTCCCTCATTTGTGTTTCTTTGTTGGTATGGTTACTACAAAGCCAGAATCATTGCATTTCATTTATTATCCTAAGTGAAGTATTTCTGAGGGAAGCAGCACAAAGCTCCTCCCTCACTGGCATCTGTTTGTTGATATGATTAGTACTCAGACACAACCATTACATTTCATCCATTACCTAATGTGAAGTATTTCTGAGGGTATTTACAGAAAGCTCTTCCCTCATTTACGTTTATTTGTTGGTATGGTTACTACAAAACCAGAATCATCGCTTTTTATCTGTTAACCTATGTGATGTATTTCAGAGAGAAGCTGCAGAAAGCTCCTCCCTCATTTGCATCTGTTTGTTGGTATTCTTACTACAAAACCAGAATCATCACATTTCATTTATTACTCTATGTGATGTATTTCAGAGTGAAGTTTGCAGAAAGCTCTTACCTCACTTGAATCTGTTTGTTGGTATTATTAGTGCACAGACACAAGCATTAAATTTCATTTACAAGATGATGTGAAGTATTTCTCAGATATGCTACAGAAAGCTCTTCCCTAATTTGCATTTGTTTGTTGGTATGGTTACTACGAAGCCAGATTCATCCCATTTCATTTATTACCCTATGTGATGTTTTTCAGAGAGAAGCTGCAATAGATGTAATTCAGAGAGAAGCTGCAATAATCTCTTCCCTCGCCTGCATCTGTTTTTGTATGATTAGTACACAGACACATGTATTTCGGAGGAAAGCTGCAGAAAGCTCCTTTCTCACTTGCATCAGTTCGTTGGAATGATTACTACAGAAAGCACCTCCCTCATTTGTGTTTGTTTGTTGGTATGATTAGTACACAGACACAATCATTACATTTCATTTATTACATGATGTGAAATATTACTGAAGGCTGCTACTGAAAGCTTCTCCCTAATTTTCATTTCTTTGTTTGTATGATCACTACAAAGTTAGAATCATCACATTTCATCTATTACCCTATGTCAAATATTTCTGAGAATAGCTATAGAAAGTTCATCCCTCATTTGCATTTGTTTCTTCGTATGGTTATTACAAATCTAGAATCTTCGCAATTCATTTATTACCCTATGCGATGTATTTCAGAAAAAAAAAACCTGCAGAAAGCTTTTCCCTCACTTGCATCTGTTTATGGTATGATTAGTACACATACACAATCACTGCATTTCATCCATCACCTGATGTTAAGTATTTCTGAGGGGGGCTAGCGAGGGCTCTTCCCCCATTTGCATTTTGTTGTTGGTATGGTTACCACAAAGCCAGAATCATCGCATTTCATCTTTTGCCATGTGTGAAGTATTTCTGAAAAGAGCTACAGAAAGCTCAAGCGTCATTTGCGTTTGTTTGTTGGTATTGTCACTACAAAGCCAGAATCATTGCATTTCATCCATTACCCAATGTGATGTATTTCAGAGAGGAGCTGCAGAAAGCTCCTCCCTCACTTGCATCTGTTTATGGTATTCTTACTACAAAACCAGAATCATCGCATTTCATTTATTACTCTGTGTGATGTATTTTAGAGAGAAGTTGCAGTAAGCTCCTCCTTCACTTGCATCATTTTGTTGTATGATTAGTACACAGACACAAACATTACATTTCATTCATTACATGGTGTGAAGTATTTCTGAGGGATGCTACAGAAAGCTCCTCCATAATTTGCAATTGTTTGTTGGTATGGTTACTACGAAGCCAGAATAATTGCATTTCATCTATTACCCTATGTGAAGTATTTCTGAGAATACACAAACATTAAATTTCATTTACTAGATGATGTGAAGTATTTCTCAGGTATGCTCTGAAAGCAGCTCCCTAATTTGCATTTGTTTGTTGGTATAGTTACTACAAAGCCAGAATCATCCCATTTCACTTATTACCCATTGTGATGTATTTCAGAGAGAAGTTGCAGAAAGCTCCTCCTTCAATTGCATCATTTTGTTGTATGATTAGTACACAGACACAAACATTACATTTCATTTATTACATGAAGTGAAGTATTTCTGAGGGATGCTACAGAAAGCTCCTCCCTAATTTGCATTTGTTTGTTGGTATGGTTACTACGAAGCCAGAATCATCGCATTTCATCTATTACCCTATGTGAAGTATTTCTGAGTATAGCTACAGAGAGCTCCTCCGTCATTTGCATTTGTTTGTTGCTAGGCTACTACAAAGCCAGAATCATCGCATTTTACTATTACCCTATGTGAGGTATTCCAGAGAGGAGCAGCAGAAAGCTCCACCCTCACTTGCTCTGTATGTTGGTATGATTAGTACTGAGACACAATCATTACATTTCATCCATTACCTGATGTGAAGTATTTCTGAGGGAAGCTACAGAAAGCTCCTCCCTCATTTGCGTTTGTTTGTTGGAATGGTTACTACGAAGCCAGAATCATTGCATTTCATCCATTATCCTATGTAATGTAATTCAGCGAGACCATGCAAAAAGCTCCTCACTCACTTGCATCTGTTTGTTGGAATGATTAATACACAGACACAAACATCACATTTCGACCATTACCTGATGTGAAGTATTTCTCAGGGAAGCTACAGAAAGCTCCTCACTCCTTTGCGATTGTTTGTAGGTATGGTTACTACAATGCCAGAATCATCGCATTTCATCTATTACCTAATGTGATGTATTTCAGAAAGAAGCTGCAGAAAGGTCCTCCCTCACTTGCATCTGTTTGTTGGAATGATTAATACACAGACACAATCATCACATTTTGTCCATTACCTGATGTGAAGTATTTCTGAGGGAAGCTGCAGAAAGCTCTTCGCTCATTGCATTTGTTTTTGTTGTTCTGATCAGTACACAGACACAATCATTACATTTCATCCATTACCTGATGTGAAGTATTTCTGAGTGAAGCTACAATAAAATCCTTCCTCAGTTGCGTTTGTTGGTTGGTATGGTTACTACAAAGCCAGAATCATCGCATTTCATTTATTACCCTATGTGATGTATTTAAGAGAAAAGCTGCAGAAATCTCCTCCCTCATTTGCTTCTGTTTATGGTATGATTAGTACACAGACACAATCATTGCATTTCATCCATTACCTGATGTGAAATATTTCTGAGGGAAGCTACAGGAAGCACAACCCTCATTTGCGTTTCTTTGTTGGTATGGTTACTGCAATGCCAGAATCATCGCATTTCATCTATTACCTAATGTGATGTATTTCAGAAAGAAGCTGCAGAAAGGTCCTCCCTCACTTGCATCTGTTTGTTGGAATGATTAATACACAGACACAATCATCACATTTCGTCCATTACCTGATGTGAAGTATTTCTGACGGAAGCTACAGAAAGATCTTCCCTCATTTGCATTTGTTTATTGAAATGGTTACTATAAAGAAAGAATTATCGCATTTCATCTATTACCCTATGTGAAGTATTTCTGAGAATAGCTACAGAAAGCTACTCATTCATTTGCGTTTGTTTTTGGTATGGTTACTACAAAGCCAGAATCATTGCATTTCATCTATTACCCCATGTGATGTATTTCAGAGAAAAGTTGCAGATAACTCACCCCTCATTTGCAACTGTTTGTTGGAATGATTAGTACACAGCCAAAATCATTACATTTCATTTATTACATGATGTGAAGTAATTATGAGGGTAGCTACAGAAAGCTCCCCCCTCATTTGTGTTTGTTTGTTTTATGGTTACTACAAACCCAGATTCAAAGCATTTCGTCCATTACCAAATGTGATGTATTTTAGAGAGGAGCTGCAGAATCCTCATCCCTCACTTGCAGCTGTTTGTTGTTATGATTAGTATACAGACACAATCATAACATTTCATCCATTACCTGATGTAAAATATTTCTGAGGGAAGATGCAGAAAGCTCCTCCCCCATTTGCGTTTGTTTGTTGGTATGTTTAACTCAAAACCAGAATCATTGCGTTTCATCTATTACCCTATGTGATGTATCTCAAATAAAAGCTGCAGAAAGCTTTTCCCTCACTTGCATCTATTTATAGTATGATTAGTACACAGACACAATCATTATATTTCATTTATTACATGATGTGAAATATTACTGAAGGCTGCTACTGAAAGCTTCTCCCTAATTTTCATTTCTTTGTTTGTATGATCACTACAAAGATAGAATCATCACATTTCATCTATTACCCTATGTCAAATATTTCAGAGAATAGCTATAGAAAACTCATCCCTCAATTGCATTTGTTTCTTCGTATGGTTATTACAAATCTAGAATCTTCGCAATTCATTTATTACACTATGTTTTGTATTTCAGAAAAAAAAACCTGCAGAAAGCTTTTCCCTCACTTGCATCTGTTTATGGTATGATTAGTACACATACACAATCACTGCATTTCATCCATCACCTGATGTTAAGTATTTCTGAGGGGGGCTAGCGAGAGCTCTTCCCTCATTTGCGTTTTGTTGTTGGTATGGTTACCACAAAGCCAGAATCATCGCATTTTATCTTTTGCCATGTGTGAAATATTTCTGAAAAGAGCTACAGAAAGCTCTAGCGTCATTTGCGTTTGTTTGTTGGTATTGTTACTACAAAGCCAGAATCATTGCATTTTATCCATTACCCAATGTGATGTATTTCAGAGAGAAGCTGCAGAAAGCTCCTCCCTCACTTGCATCTGTTTATGGTATTCTTACTACAAAACCAGAATCACCGCATTTCATTTATTACTTGATGTGATATATTTTAGAGAGAAGTTGCAGTAAGCTCCTCCTTCACTTGCATCATTTTGTTGTATGATTAGTACACAGACACAAACATTATATTTCATTCATTACATGGTGTGAAGTATTTCTGAGGGATGCTACAGAAAGCTCCTCCCTAATTTGCAATTGTTTGTTGGTATGGTTACTACATTAGAACTACTGACGGCCTTGGGAGAGCCTGTCATGACAAAACTCTACCAGCTGGTGAGCAAGATGTATGAGACAGGCGAAATACCCTCAGACTTCAAGAAGAATATAATAATTCAAATCCCAAAGAAAGCAGGTGCTGACAGATGTGAAAATTACCGAACTATCAGTTTAATAAGCCACGGCTGCAAAATACTAACGCGAATTCTTTACAGACGAATGGAAAAACTGGTAGATGCAGACCTCGGGGAGGATCAGTTTGGATTCCGTCGAAATGTTGGAACACGTGAGGCAATACTGACCTTACGACTTATCTTAGAAGAAAGATTAAGAAAAGGCATACCTACGTTTCTAGCATTTGTAGACTTAGAGAAAGCTTTTGACAATGTTGACTGGAATACTCTTTTTCAAATTCTAAAGGTGGCAGGGGTAAAATACAGGGAGCGAAAGGCTATTTATAATTTGTACAGAAACCAGATGGCAGTAATAAGAGTCGAGGGGCATGAAAGGGAAGCAGTGGTTGGGAAAGGAGTGAGACAGGGTTGTAGCCTATCCCCGATGTTATTCAATCTGTATATTGAGCAAGCAGTAAAGGAAACAAAAGAAAAATTCGGAGTAGGTATTAAAATTCATGGAGACGAAGTAAAAACTTTGAGGTTCGCCGATGACATTGTAATTCTGTCAGAGGCGGCAAAGGACTTGGAAGAGCAGTTGAACGGAATGAACAGTGTCTTGAAAGGAGGATATAAGATGAACATTAACAAAAGCAAAACGAGGATAATGGAATGTAGTCAAATTAAATCGGGTGATGCTAAGGGAATTAGAATAGGAAATGAGACACTTAAAGTAGTAAAGGAGTTTTGCTATTTAGGAAGTAAAATAACTGATGATGGTCGAAGTAGAGAGGATATAAAATGTAGACTGGCAATGGCAAGGAAAGCGTTTATGAAGAAGAGAAATTTGTTAACATCGAATATAGATTTATGTATCAGGAAGTCGTTTCTGAAAGTATTTGTTTGGAGTGTAGCCATGTATGGAAGTGAAACATGGACGATAACTAGTTTGGACAAGAAGAGAATAGAAGCTTTCGAAATGTGGTGCTACAGAAGAATACTGAAGATAAGGTGGATAGATCACGTAACTAATGAGGAGGTATTGAATAGGATTGGGGAGAAGAGAAGTTTGTGGCACAACTTGACTAGAAGAAGGGATCGGTTGGTAGGACATGTTCTGAGGCATCAAGGGATCACCAATGTAGTATTGAAGGGCAGCGTGGAGGGTAAAAATCGTAGAGGGAGACCAAGAGATGAATACACAAAGCAGATTCAGGAGGATGTAGGTTGCAGTAGGTACTGGGAGATGAAGAAGCTTGCACAGGATAGAGTAGCATGGAGAGCTGCATCAAACCAGTCTCAGGACTGAAGACAACAACAACAACATGGTTACTACGAAGCCAGAATCATTGCATTTCATCTATTACCCTATGTAAAGTATTTCTGAGAATACACAAACATTAAATTTCATTTACTAGATGATGTGAAGTATTTCTCAGGTATGCTCTGAAAGCAGCTCCCTAATTTGCATTTGTTTGTTGGTATAGTTACTACAAAGCCAGAATCATCCCATTTCATTTATTACCCAATGTGATGTATTTCAGAGAGAAGTTGCAGAAAGCTCCTCCTTCACTTGCATCATTTTGTTGTATGATTAGTACGCAGACACAAACATCACATTTCATTTATTACATGAAGTGAAGTATTTCTGAGGGATGCTACAGAAAGCTCCTCCCTAATTTGCATTTGTTTGTTGGTATGGTTACTACGAAGCCAGAATCATCGCATTTCATCTATTACCCTATGTGAAGTATTTCTGAGTATAGCTACAGAGAGCTCCTCCGTCATTTGCATTTGTTTGTTGCTAGGCTACTACAAAGCCAGAATTATCGCATTTTACATATTACCCTATGTGAGGTATTCCAGAGAGGAGCAGCAGAAAGATCCTCCCTCACTTGCTCTGTATGTTGGTATGATTAGCACTAAGACAAAATCATTACATTTCATCCATTACCTGATGTGAAGTATTTCTGAGGGAAGCTCCAGAAAGATCCTCCCTCAGATGAGTTTGTTGGCTCGTATGGTTACTACAAACACAGAAATATCGCTTTTCATCTATTACCCCATGTGATGTTTTCAGAGAGAGACTGCAGGAATCTCAACCCTCACTACCATCTGATTGTTGGTAAAATTAGTACACAGACACAATTATTACATTTCATCCATTGCCTGATGTGAAGTATTTCTGACGGAAGCTACAGAAAGATCCTCCCTCTTTTGCATTTGTTTATTTAAATGTTTACTATAAAGAAAGAATTATCGCATTTCATGTATTACCCTATGTGAAGTATTTCTGAGAATAGCTACAGAAAGCTACTCATTCATTTGCGTTTGTTTTTGGTATGGTTACTACAAAGCCAGAATCATTGCATTTCATCTATTACCCCATGTGATGTATTTCAGAGAAAAGCTGCAGATAACACACGCCTCATTTGCATCTGTTTGTTGGAATGATTAGTACACAGCCAAAATCATTACATTTCATTTATTACATGATGTGAAGTAATTATGAGGGAAGCTACAGAAAGCTCCCCATCATTTGTGTTTGTTAGTTTTATGGTTACTACAAACCCAGATTCAAAGCATTTCGTCCATTACCCTATGTGATGTATTTTAGAGAGGAGCTGCAGAATCCTCATCCCTCACTTGCAGCTGTTTGTTGTTATGATTAGTATACAGACACAATCATAACATTTCATCCATTACGTGATGTGAAATATTTCTGAGGGAAGCTTCAGAAAGCTCCTCCCCCATTTGCGTTTGTTTGTTGGTATGTTTAACTCAAAATCAGAATCATTGCATTTCACCTATTACCCTATGTGATGTATTTCAAATAAAAGCTGCAGAAAGCTCTTCCCTCACTTGCATCTGTTTATAGTATGATTAGTACATAGACACAAACATTACATTTGATCCATTAGCGGATGTGAAGTATTTCTGAGGGAAGCTGCAGAAAGCTCTTCCCTCACTTACATCTGTTTGTTGTTATGATTAGTACGCAGACACAATCACCTCATTTCATCCATTACCTGATGTGAAGTATTTCTGAGAGGGATACAGCAAGCTCCTCCCGCATTTGTGTTTGTTTGTTGGAATTATTACTACAAAGCCAGAATCATCGTATTTCATCTATTAACCAATGTGAAGTATTTCTGAAAAAACTGCTGAAAAATCTCTCTCATTTGAGTTCCTTTGTTGGTATGGTTACTACAAAGCAAGAATCGTTGCATTTCATTTATTATCCTATGTGAAATATTTCTGAGGGAAGCTGCAGAAAGCTCCTCACTCACTGGCTTATGTTTGTTGGTATGATTAGTACACAGACACAATCATTACATTTCATCCATTACCTGATGTGAAGTATTTCTGAGGGAAGCTATAGAAAGCTCCTCCCTCATTTGCGTTTATTTGTTGGTATGGTTACTACAAAACCAGAATCATCGCATTTCATCTATTACCCTATGTGAAGTATTTCTGAGAATAGCTACAGGAAGCTACTCTTTAATTTGCGTTTGTATTTGGTATGGTTACCACAAAGCCGGAATCATTGCATTTCGTCTATTACCCCATGTGATGTATTTCAGATAAAAGCTGCAGAAAGCTCATCCCTCATTTGCATCTGTTTGTTGGAATGATTAGTACACAGCCAAAATCATTACATTTCATTTATTACTTGATGTGAAGTAATTCTGATGGAAGCTACAGAAAGCTCCCCCCTCATTTGCGTTTGTTTGTATTATGGTTACTACAAACCCAGATTCAAAGCATTTCATCCAGTACACTATGTGATGTATTTTAGAGACAAGCTGCAGAATCCTCATCCCTCACTTGCACCTGTTTGTTGTTATGATTAGTATACAGACACAATCATAACATTTCATCCATTACCTGATGTGAAGTGTTTGTGAGTGAAGCTACAATAAAATCCTCCCTCATTTGCGTATGTTGGTTTTGTATGGTTACTACAAAGCCAGTATCATCGCATTTCCTCTATTACCCTATGTGATGTATTTCAGAGAAAAGCTGCTGAAAGCTCACCCTTCATTTGCTTCTGTTTATGGTACGATTACTACACAGACAAAATCATTGCATTTCATCCATTAGCTGATGTGAAGTATTTCTCAGGGAAGCTGCAGAAAGCTCTTCCCACGCTTGCATCTGTTTGTTGTTTAGATTAGTACACAGACACAATCATTACATTTCATCCATTACCTGATGTAAAATATTTCTCAGGGGACCTACAGAAAGCTCCTCTCTCAGTTGCGTTAGTTTGTTGATATGGTTGCTACAAATATAGTGTCATCGCATTTCATCTATTACCCTATGTGAAATATTTCTAAATAAAGCTACAGGAAGCTCAAGTGTCATTTGCATTTGTTTGTTGGTATGGTTACTACAAAGCCAGAATCATCGCATTTCATCTATTACCCCATGAGATGTATTTCTGAGAATAGCTGCAGAAAGCTACTCCCTCATTTGCTTTAGTTTTTTGCTATGGTTATTACAAAGCCAGAATCATCGCTATTCATCTATTACTTTATGTGATGTATTTCAGCATGGAGCTGCAGAAAGCTCCACCCTCACTTGCATCTGTTTTGTTATAATGATTAATACACACACACACTGATTACATATCATCCATTACCTGATGTGAACTACTTCTGAGGGAAGCTGCAGAGAGCTCTTCCCTCAGTTGCATCTGTTTATGGTATGATTAGTACACAGACACAATCATTATTTTTCATCCATTACCGGATGTGAAGTATTTATGAGGAAAGCTGCAGAAAGCTCATCCATCACCTACATCTGTTTGTTGTTATGATTAGTACACAGACACAATCATTTCATTTCATCCATTACCTGACGTGAAGTATTTCTGAGGGGGGCTACAGCAAGCTTCTCAATCACTTGCGTTTGTTTGTTGGTATTATAACTACAAAGTGAGAAACATCGCATTTCATCTATTACTCTATGTGAAGTATTCCTGACAAAAGCTACAGAAGGCTCAAGTGTCATTTGCGTTTGTTTGTTTTTATGGTTACTACAAAACCAGAATAATCGCATTTCATCTATTAACCTATTTGATGTATTTCAGAGAGAAGCTGCCGAAAGCTACTCCCTCACTTGCATCTGTTTGTTGGTATTCTTACCAGAATCATCGCATTTCATTTATTACTCTATGTGATACATTTCAGAGAGAAGTTGTGGAAAGCTCTTCCCTCACTTGCATCTGTTCGTTGGTATTATTAGTACACATACACTAACATTACATTTCATTTATTACATGATGTGAAGTACTTCTGAGGGATGCTACAGAAAGCTCCTCCCTAATTTGCATTTGTTTGTTGCTATGGTTTTTACAAAGCCAGAATCATCGCATTTCATCTATTACCCTATGTGAAGTATTTCATAGAGGAGCAGCAGAAAGCTCCTCCCACACTTGCTCTGTATGTTGGTATGATTAGTACAAAGACACAATCATTACATTTTGTCCATTACCTGATGTGAAGTATTTCTGAGGGAAGCCACAGAAAGCACATCCCTCATTTGCATTTGTTTGTTGGAAAGGTTACTATAAGGCCAGAATCATTCGTTTCATCTATTACCCTATGTGAAGTATTTTTGAGAATAGTACAGAAAGCAACACCCTTATTTCCGTTTAGTTCTTTGGTATGGTTACTACAAAGCCAGAATCATCGCATTTCATCTATTACCCTGTGCGATATATTTCAGAGAATAGCTGCAGAAAGTTCATCCCTCATTTGCATCTGTTTATGGTATGATTAGTACACAGACACAATCATTACATTTCATCCATTACCTGTTGTGAAGTATTTCTGAGTTGAGCTACAGTAAGCACCTCTCTCAGTTGTGTTTGTTTGTTGGTTTATTTACTACCAAGCCAGAATCATCACATTTCATCTATTAACCTATGTGAAATATTTCTAAAAAAATCTACAGAAGGCTCCTCCCTCATTTGCTTTTGTTTGTTAGAATGGATACTACAAAGCCAAAATCATTGCATTTCATCCATTATCCTATGTGATGTATCTCAGAGAGAAGCTGCAGAAAGCTCGTGCCTCACTTGCTCATTTTTTTGTTATGATTAGTACACAGACACAATCATTATATTTCATCCATTACCTGATGTGAAATATTTCAGAGGGAGGCTACAGAAAGCACAACCCTCATTTGGGTTTCATTTGTTGCTATGGTTACTACAAAGCCAAAATCATCGCATTGCATCTATTACCTCATCTGATGAATTTCTGAGAATAGCTACAGAAAGCTCCTCCCCCATTTGCTTTAGTTTGTTGGTATGGTTATTACAAAGCCAGAATCATCGCAATTCATCTACTACCTTATGTGATGTATTTCAGAAAGGATCTGCAGAAAGCTCCTCCCTGACTTGCATCTGTTTGTTATAATGATTAATACACACACACACTCATTACATTACATCCATTACCTGATGTGAAGTATTTCTGCGGGAAGCTGCATAAAGCTCTTCCCTCACTTGCATCTGTTTGTTGTTGTTATCAGTACACAGACACAACCATAACATTTCATCCATTACCTGATGTGAAGTATTTCTGAGAGAAATGTGTTTGTTTGTTGGTATGGTTCCTACAAATCCAGAATCTACGCATTTCGTCTATTACTGAAGTATTTCTAAAAAAAAGTATTTCTAAAAAATGCTACAGAAAGCTTAAGTGTCGTTTGCATTTAGTTTGTTGGTATGGTTACTACAAAGCCAGAATCATCGCATTTCATCTATTACCATATGTGAAGTATTTCTGAGAATAGCTACAGAAAGCTCCTCCATCTTATGTGTTTGCTTGTTGGTATGGTTACTACAAAGCCAGAATCATTGCATTTCATTTATTACCCTATGTGAAGTATTTCTAAAGAAAGAATACAGAAAGCTGAAGTGTCATTTGAGTTTAGTTTGTTCGTATGGTTACTACAAAGCCAGAATCATTGCATTTTATCTATTAACCTATGTGAGGTATTTCAGAGAGGAGCAGCACAAAGCTCCTCCCTCACTTGCTCTGTATGTTGATATGATTAGTACTAAGACACAATCATTACCTTTCATCCATTACCTGATGTGAAGTATTTCTGAGGGAAGCTACAGAAAGCTCCTCCCTCATTTGCGTTTGTTTGTTGGAATGGTTACTACAAAACCAGAATCATTGCATTTCATCTATTACCTAATGTGATGTATTTCAGAAAGAAGCTGCAGAAAGCTCCTCCCACACTTGCATCTGTTTTTTGGAATGATTAATACACAGACACAATCATTACATTTCATCCATTATCTGATGTGAAGTATTTCTGAGGGTAACTACAGAAAGATCCTCCCTCAGTTGCGTATGTTTGCTGGTATGGTTACTACAAAGCCAGAATTATCGCATTTTATCTATTAGCCCATGTGATGTATTTCAGAGAGAGACTGCAGAAATCTCCCCCCTCACTCCATCTGATTGACTCCATCAATCATTGCATTTCATCCATTACCTTATGTAATGTACTTCAAGGAGAACCTGCAGAAAGCTCCTCCCACACTTGCATCTGTTTGTTGGAATCATTAATACACAGACACAATCATCACATTTCGTCCATTACCTGATGTGAAATATTTCTGAAGGAAGCTATAGAAAGCTCCTCACTCATTTGAGTTTGTTGGTTGGTATGGTTACTACAAAGCCAGGATCATTGCATTTCATCCATTACCCTATGTGAGGTATTTCAGAGATACGCGGGAGAAAGCTCTTCCCTCACTTGCATCTGTTTATGGTATGATTAGTACACAGACACAATCATTTCTTTTCATCCATTACCGGATGTGGAATATTTCTGAGGGAAGCTGCAGAAAGCTCTTATCTCACTTACACATGTTTTTCGTTATGAATAGTACACAGACACAATCACTGCATTTCATCCATTACCTGATGTGAAGTATTTCCGAGGGGGGCTACAGAAAGCTCCTCCCTCATTTGCATTTTTTTTTGGTAAGGTTACTACAAAACCAGAAACATCGAATTTCGTCTATTACCATATGTGAAGTATTTCTAAAAAATGCTACAGAAAGCTTAAGTGTCATTTGCATTTAGTTTGTTGGTATGGTTACTACAAAGCCAGAATCATTGCATTTCATCTATTACCATGTGTGAAGTATTTCTGAGAATAGCTACAGAAAGCTCCTCCATCATATGTGTTTGCTTGTTGGTATGGTTTCTACAAAGCCAGAATCATTACATTTCATTTATTACCCTATGTGAAGTATTTCTAAATAAGCTACAGAAAGCTCAAGTGTCATTTGCGTTTAGTTTGTTGGTATGGTTACTACAAAGCCAGAAACATCGTATTTCATCTATCATCCCATGTGATGTATTTCTGAGAATAGCTACAGAAAACTCCTACCTCATTTGCGTTAGTTTGTTGATATGGTTATTACAAAGCCAGAATCGTTGCATTTCATCTATTACACTATAAGAAGTATTTCTGAGAATAGACACAAAATGCTCCTCCCTCATTTGCGTTAGTTTGTTGGGCTTGTTATTACAAAGCCAGAATCATCTGATTTCATTTTTTACCCTATGTGATGTATTTCACATTGAAGCACCAGAAAGCTCCTCAGTCATTTGCATCTGTTTGTTGGTATGATTAGTACACCGACACAATCATTACATTTCATCCATTACCTGATGTAAAATATTTCTGAAGGAAGCTATAGAAAGCTCCTCCCTCATTTGCGTTTGTTAGTTGGTACGGTTACTACAAAGCCAGAATCATTGCATTTCATCCATTACCCTATGTGATGTATTTCAGAGAAAAGCTGCTGAAAGCTCCTGCCTCACTTGCATCTGTTCATTGGTATCCTTACTACAAAACCAGAATCATTGAATTTCATTTATTACTCTTTGTGGTGTACTTCAGGGAGAAGTTGCAGAAAGCTCTTCCCTCACTTGCATGTGTTTGATGGTATTATTAGTACACATACACAAACATTAAATTTCATTTACTAGATGATGTGAAGTATTTCTCAAATATCGTCTGAAAGCAGCTCCGTAGTTTGCATTTGTTTGTTGGTAAGGTTACTACAAAGCCAGAATCATCCCATTTCATTTATTACCCAATGTGATGTATTTCAGAGAGAAGTGGCAGAAAGCTCCTACTTCACTTGCATCTGTTTGTTGTATGATTAGTTCACATACACAAACATTACATTTCATTTATTACATGATGTGAAGTATTTCTGAGGGATGTTACAGAAAGCTCCTCCCTAATTTGCATATGTTTGTTGGTATGGTTACTACGAAGCCAGAATCATCGCATTTCATCTATTACCCTATGTGAAGTATTTCTGAGTATAGCTACCAAAAACTCCACGTCATTTGCATGTGTTTATTGCTATGGCTACTACAATGCCAGAATCATTGCATTTTATCTATTACCCTATGTGAGGTATTTCAGAGAGGAGCAGCAGAAAGCTCCTCCCTCACTTGCTCTGTATGTTGATATGATTTGAACTAAGACACAATCATTACATTTCGTCCATTACCTGATGTGAAGTATTTCTGAGGGAAGCTACAGAAATCTCCTCCCTCACTTCCATATGATTGTTGGTGCCATTAGTACACAGACACAATCATTACATTTCGTCCATTACTTGATGTGAAGTATTTCTGAGGGAAACTACAGAAAGCTCCTCCCTCATTTGCGTTTGTTTGTTGGAATGGTTATTACGAAGTCAGAATCATTGCATTTCATCCATTACCCTATGTAATGTACTTCAGAGAGAACCTGCAGAAAGCTCCTCCCTCACTTGCATGTGTTTGTTGGAATCATTAATACACAGACACAATCATCACATTTCGTCCATTACCTGATTGAAGTATTTCTCAGGGAAGCTACAGAAAGCTCCTCACTCCTTTGCATTTGTTTGTACGTATGGTTACTACAATGGCAGAATCATCGCATTTCATCTATTACCTAATGTGATGTCTTTCAGAAGGAAGCTGGAGAAAGCTCCTCCCTCACTTGCATCTGTTTTTTGGAATGATTAATACACAGACACAGTCATTACATTTCATCCATTACCTGATGTGAGGTATTTCTGAGGGAAACTGCAGAAAGATCCTCCCTCAGATGCGTTTGTTGACTGGTATCGTTACTAGAAAGCCAGAATTATCTCATTTCATCTATTACCCCATGTGATGTATTTCAGAGAGAGACTGCAGAAATCTCCTCCCTCACTTCCATCTGATTGCTGGTACCATTAGTACACAGACACAATCATTACATTTTGTCCATTACCTGATGTGAAATATTTCTGACGGAAGCTATAGGAAGATCCTCCCTCATTTGCGTTTGTTTGTTGAAATGGTTACTATAAAGAAAGAATTATCGCATTTCATCTATCACCCTATGTGAAGTATTTCTGAGAATAGCTACAGAAAGCTACTCATTAATTTGCGTTTGATTTTGGTATGGTTACTACAAAGCCAGAATCATTGCAATTCATCTATTACCCCATGTGATGTATTTCAGAGAAAAGCTGCAGAAAGCTCATCCCTCATTTGCATCTGTTTGTTGGAATGATTAGTACACAGCCAAAATAATTACATTTCATTTATTACTTGATGTGCAGTAATTCTGAGGGAAGCTACAGAAAGCTCCCCCCTCATTTGCGTTTGTTTGTATTATGGTTACTACAAACCCAGATTCAAAGCATTTCCTCCATTACACTATGTGATGTATTTGAGAGAGAAGCTGCAGAATCCTCATTCCTCACTTGCACCTGTTTGTTGTTATGATTAGTATACAGACACAATCATAACATTTCATCCATTACCTGATGTGAAATATTTCTGAGGGAAGCTACAGAAAGCTCCACTCCCATTTGCGTTTGTTTGTTGATATGTTTAACTCAAAACCAGAATCATTGCATTTCATCTATTACCCTATGTGATGTATTTCAAATAAAAGCTGCAGAAAGCTCTTCCCTCACTTGCATCTGTTTGTTGGAATGATTAATACACAGACACAATCATCACATTTCGTCCATTACCTGATGTGAAGTATTTCTCAGGGAAGCTACAGAAAGCTTCTCACTCCTTTGCGTTTGTTTGTAGGTTTGGTTACTACAATGCCAGAATCATCGCACTTCGTCTATTACCTAATGTGATGTATTTCAGAAAGAAGCTGCAGAAAGCTCTTCCCTCACTTGCATCTGTTTGTTGGAATGATTGATACACAGACACAATCATCACATTTCGCCCATTACCTGATGTGAAGTATTTCTGAGGGAAGCTGCAGAAAGCTCTTCGCTCATTGCATTTGTTTGTTGTTCTGATCAGTACACAGACACTATCATGACATTTCATCCATTACCTGATGGGAAGCATTTCTGAGTGAGGCTACAATAAAATCCTCCCTCAGTTGCGTTTGTTGGTTGGTATGGTTACTACAAAGCCAGAATCATCGCATTTCATCTATTACCCTATGTGATATATTTCAGAGAAAAGCTGCAGAAAGCTCATCCCTCATTTGCTTCTGTTTATGGTATGATTAGTACACAGACACAATCATTGCATTTCATCCATTAACTGATGTGAAATATTTCTGAGGGCAGCTACAGAAAGCACAACCCTCATTTGCTTTTTTTTGTTGGTATGGTTACTACAAAGCCGGAATCATTGCATTTCATCTATTACCCTATGTGATGTATTTCAGGGAAAAGCTGCAGAAAGCTCATCCCTCATTTGCATCTATTTATGGTATGATGAGTACACAGACACAATAATTACATTTCATCCATTACCGGATGTGAAGTATTTCTCAGGGAAGCTGCAGAAAGCTCCTCCCACACTTGCTTCTGTTTGTTGTTACGATTAGTACACAGACACAATCATTACATTTCATCCATTACCTGATGTGAAATATTTCTCAGGGGAGCTACAGAAAGCTCCTCTCACAGTTGCGTTTGTTTTTTGGTATGGTTACTACAAATATAGTGTCATCGCATTTCATCTATTACCCTATGTGAAATATTTCTAAATAAAGCTACAGGAAGCTCAAGCGTTATTTGCGTTTGTTTGTTGGTATGGTTACTACAAAGCCAGAATCATCGCATTTCATCTATTACCCCATGAGACGTATTTCTGACAATAGCTACAGAAAGCTACTCACTCATTTTCTTTAGTTTTTTGCTATGGTTATTACAAAGTCAGAATCATCGCAATTCATCTATTACTTTATGTGATGTATTTCAGCATGGAGCTGCAGAAAGCTCCACCCTCACTTGCATCTCTTTGTTATAATGATTAATACACACACACACTCATTACATAACATACATTACCTGATGTGAAGTATTTCTGAGGGAAGCTGCAGAAAGCTCTTCCCTCAGTTGCATCTGTTTATGGTATGATTAGTACAAAGACACAATCATTACTTTTCATCCATTACCGGATGTGAAGTATTTATGAGGGAAGCTGCAGAAAGCTCATCCCTCACCTACATCTGTCTCTTGTTATGATTAGTACACAGACACAATCACTTCATTTCATCCATTACCTGATGTGAAGTATTTCTGAGGGGGGCTACAGCAAGCTCCTCAATCATTTGCGTTTGTTGGTTGGTATTATTACTACAAAGCCAGAATCATCGCATTTCATCTATTACCCTATGTGAAGTATTCCTGAGAGAAGCTATAGGAGGCTCAAGTGTCTTTTGCGTTTGTTTGTTTTTATGGTTACTACAAAACCAGAATCATCGCATTTCATTTATTACTCTATGTGATATATTTCATAGAGAAGTTGTGGAAAGCTCTTCCCTCACTTGCATCTGTTTGTTGGTATTATTAGTACACATACACAAACATTAAATTTCATTTACTAGATGATGTGAAGTATTTCTGAGGGATGCTACAGAAAGCTGCTCCCTAATTTGCATTTGTTAGTTGGTATGGTTACTTCAAAGCCAGAATCATTGCATTTTATCTATTACCCTAAGTGAGGTATTTCATAGAGGAGCAGCAGATAGCTCCTCCCTCACTTGCTCTGTATGTTGGTATGATTAGTACAAAGACACAATCATTACATTATGTCCATTACCTGATATGGAGTCTTTCTGAGGGAAGCTACAGAAAGCTCCTCCCTCTATGGTGTGCATTTGTTGGTAAGATTACTACTAAGCCAGAATCATTGCATTTCATCTATTACCCTATTTGATGTATTTCAGAGAGAAGCTGTAGAAAGCTCATCCCTCACTTGCATCTGTTTATTGTTATGATTGGTACAAGGAGACAATCATTACACTTCATTCACTACCTAATGTGAAGAATTTCTGAGGGAAGCTACAGAAAGCTCCCCCCTCATTTGGATTTTGTTTGTTGGTATGGTTACTACAAAGCCAGAAACATCGGATTTCATCTACTACCTTATGTGAAGTATTTCTGAGACAAGCTGCAGAACGCTTCTCCCTCACTTGCATCTGTTTTTTGGTAAGATTACTATACAGACACTATGGTTACATTTCATCCGTTACCTGATGTGAAATATTTCTGTGGGATGCTACAGAAAGCTCCACCTGCACTTGTGTTTGTTTGTTGGTATGGATACTAGAAGCCCAGAATCATCGCATTTCATCTATTACCCTATGTGATGTATTTCTGAGAGAAGCTGCAGAAAGATCCTCCCTCACTTGCATCTGTTGTTGGTATGATTAGGACACAGACACAATTATTACACTTCATCCATTACCTGATGTAAAGTATTTATGAGACAAGCTACAGAAAGCTCATCCCTCATTTGCGTTTGTTTGCTGGTATGGTTACTTCAAAGCCAGAATAACCGCATTTTATCTACTACTCTATGTGAAGTTTTTGTGAGGGAAGCTGCAGATCGCTCCTCCATCACTTGTATCTGATTGTTGGTAAGATTAGTGCTCACACTCATTCAATACCTTTCATCAATTACCTAATGTGAACTATTTCTGAGGGTAGCTAGAGAAAGCTCCTCCCTCATTTGTGTTTGTTTGTTGGTATGGTTACTACAAACCCAGAATCATCCCATTTCATCTATTACCCTATGTGAAGTATCTCTGATAGAAGCTGCAGAAAGTTCCTCCCTCACTTGCATTTTTTTCATATGATTAGTATACAAACACAATCATTACATCTCATCCATAACCTGATGTGTAGTATTTCTTAGGGAAGCTACAGCAAACTCATCCCCCATTTGAGTTTGTTTGTTGGTATGGTTACTACAAAGCCAGGATAATCGCATTTCATCTGTTACCTTAAGTGAAGTATTTCTGAGAGAAGTTGTTGGAAGATCCTCCCTAACTTGCATCTCTTTTTTGGTTTGATTGTTACACAGAAAAGATCATTACACTTCATCCATTAACTGATGTGAGGTATTTATTATAGAAGCCACTGAAAGCCTCTCCCTGATTTTAATTACTTTGTTGGTATGTTTATTACAAAGCCAAAATCATCGGATTTCATTTTTTACCCTATGTGGTGTATTTCAGATAGAAGCTACAGAAAGCTCCTCCCTCACTTCCATCTGTTTGTTGGTATGATTAGTAGACGGTGACAATCATTATATTTAATCCATCACCTGATGTGAAGGATTTCTGAGGGAAGCTGCTGAAAGCTGCTCCCTCACTTGCGTCTCTTTGTTGGTATGGTTAGTACAAAGCCAGAATATTATCATTACATCCATTACCCTATGGATGTGTTTCAGAGAGAAGCTGCAGAAAGCTCCTCCCACACTTGCATCTGTTTGTTGCTATGATTAGTACACAGACACAATCATTTCATTTCATCCATTACTTGATGTGAAGTTTTTGTGGGAGAAGCCACAGAAAGCTCCTCCCTCACTTGCGTCTCTTTGTTGGTATGGTTAGTACAAAGCCAGAATAATCGCATTTCTTCTATTACCCTATTTGAAGTATTTCTGAGAGATGTTGCAGAAAGCTCCTCCCTCACTTGTATCTGTTTGTTGGTATGATTAGTACACAGACCCATCATGACATTTCAGCATTTACCTGATGTGAAGTATTTATGAGGGGAGCCACAGAAGGCTCCTCCCTCATTTGCGTCTAATTGTTGGTATGATTACTACACAGACAGAATCATCACGTTTCATGCATTACCCTATGTGAAATATTTCTGAGAGAAGCTACAGAAAGTTCCTCCCTCCTTTGCATGTCTTTGTTGGTATGGTTACTATGAAGCCAGAAACATCGCACTTCACCCTTTACCCTATATGCAGTATTTCTGAGAGAAGCTGAAGAAAGCTTTTCACTCATTTGCTTCTCTTTGTTGGTATGGTTACTACAAAGCCAGAATCATCGCGTTTCCTCCATTACCCTTTGTGAAGTATTTCTGAGAGATGTTGCAGTAAGCTCCTCCCTCATAGGCATATCTTTGTTGGTAAGGTTATTACGAACTCGGAATCATCGCATTTCGTCCATTACACTGTTGTTGTTGTGGTTGTTGTTGTGGTCTTCCGTCCTGAGACTGGTTTGATGCACCTCTCCCTGCTACTCTATCATGTGCAAGATTCTTCATCTCCCAGTACCTACTGCAACCTAGATCCTTCTGAGTCTGCTTGGTGTATTCATCTCTTGGCCTCCCTCTACGATTCTTACCCTCCACACTGGCCTCCAATACTAAATTGGCGATCTCTTGATGCCTCAGAACATGTCCTACCAACCGATTCCTTCTTCTGGTCAAGTTGTGCCAGTCACCAACTTTCTCTTCCGAATGCGAAAATATTTTGTTGAGCCCAACCTACATAGGTAGGAATGATCATCAAAATAAAATAAGAGAAATCAGAGCTCGAACAGAAAGGTTTAGGTGTTAATTTCTCCCGCTCGCTGTTCGGGAGTGGAATAGTAGAGAGATAGTATGATTGTGGTTCGATGAACCCTCTGCCAAGCACTTAAATGTGAATTGCAGAGTAGTCATGTAGACGTAGATGTAGATGTAGGAGGCATTGATTGTAAATTGCCACTAGCATACTTCATATACGACCAGAATATCTTGGATTTGTTTGCCAGGTTTCGAGACAAAGTTTCGTCGTGGAAACTGTTATAGGCATCTCGCATTGAACTCTGGCTATCCTTTAGAGAAGCCCGGAATTTAGCGCAATCTTAGGGATTTTGCGTCTGTTTAAATTTGGCATGTTTGTTTCGTTGTTTCTGCAACAGTGTTCTAACCCGTTTTGTGTACCACGGAGGATCAGCTCCGCCGTTTCTTAGTTTATTTCGTATAAATCTCTCAATTGCTGCCGATACTATTTTTTGAATGCAAACGACTTCTGGTCTACACTTATATTATTAATTTGGAATGAGTCTCTCAGGAAGGCGTCAAGTGAATTTTTATCAGCATTTTTGAATAGGTATACTTTTTGTTTGTTTTTCGAGGATTTCGGGATTACAATATACAGTCTCACTACGACAACCCTGTGTTCACTAATCCCTATAACGGTTTTGATGCTCGTTATTAACTCAGGATTATTTGTCATTTGCACTTTCTTTAGTTTCAGTAAAAACCTAAATTTGGGAAATTTGTGGTAAGCTCCTATGGGACCAAACAGCTGAGACCATCGGTCCCTAACTTAAACTGACTTACATTACGGACAAAACACACACCCGTGGCCCGAGGAAGGACTCGAACCTCCGAGGGGAGCCGTGCGAACCTTGGCAAGGCGCCCAAGACAAATCGGCTACCGCGTGCGGCTCTCTCTACCTGCATTATTCCGTGAAATATTGACTTTTGAAATAATACGGACTTTAGCATATCCCTGCACAATATCAACAGCAAGGCTTCCAAGACACTTCCCTGGGGCACAATCTAAGTTACATTGATATTTAATGATGACTCTTCATCCATATTACAAGCTACATTCTCCTTATCAAATATCCTCAACTGACGCAAATTTTCATTGATACCTCATAGTGCCTTACTTTTGATAATAGTATAGCCGTGGTACTGAATCAAATACTTTTCGAAAATCGAAAAATACTGCATTTATCTGCCTTCGTCCATTACTTTTAGCAGTCATCTGATAAAATAGCGAGTTGGGTTTCACGTGATCATTGTTTTCGGAAATCATACAGGTTGCCATGGGGAGGTCATTCTGTCAGAGATACCTCGTTATTTTTTAATTTAGAATATATTCGAAGATTCTATAACAAATCGATATCAAGGATACCGGGTACGATCTGTGATTTCTTCCAACTACAGGGCAGGGCTTTTGTTCGTGCGATGGGCAATGGATTATAGTTAACAGAACTGCTAACGCAGCTGCAAATACAATGCACCGTGTTAAGGGATCGGTCGAGCCATGGAGCTTCATTCAATTTGAGAGATTTCAGCTGTTCTCAATGTTCGATGATCTATTGGAATTTGCCGGACGCAATGGCCGAATGGTTCTAGGCGCTTCAGTCCGGGAATGGGCTGCTGCTACGGTCGCAGGTCCGAATCCTGCCTCGGGCATGGATGTGTGTGATGTCCTCAGGTTAGTTAGGCTTATGTAGTTCCAGGTCTAGGGGACTGATGACTTCAGATGTTAAGTCCTATAGGGCTCAGAGCAATTTGAACCATCTGTTGAAACTGATTAAAGGTAAACACATTATATGAGCAGAAGCGTTCTCTTCAGCAAATGCTTTGCAAAAAACAGATGACAGTCCTTTATGAACAGCAATCTGTTGTAGACTAATTATTATTGGTTTTCCCATATTAAGGATACTGCAAATAATTAAACAGTATTTTCACCATATTTATAACGCATCTTCTTAGTCATTCTGGGAGTATGGATATACGTTATAACACACATAAAAACTATAGGCCATGAAAGAATAATGCGAATGAGACGAAAATCCGTCGATGTGTAGTACATGTACAGAACAATGTGGATGATTTATCCAACACAAAGTGCTTCAGAAATCGAGCAAGTAAGTAACGCGTTGATCCACATCTGGTGCTTATTCAGGTATTTATTCGATTCGGCATTATTAAGTACAGTTATTGGATGTTCTCCTGAGGTATATCGTGCCAAAATTCTGTCGAACTGACGCGTTAGATCGGCGAAATCTCGACGAAAGATCCATACCCAAAGACTGGAAAGTTGCACAGGTCACACCAATATTCAAGAAAGGTAGTAGGATAACATTATGAATTACCTCGAAGAAAACGACCTATTGACACACAGTGAACATGGATTTAGTGAAGATCGTTCTTATGTAACATGTGAAGTGTTGACTGCTATTGACAAGTGATTTCAGATCGATTCCGTATTTCTGGATATCCAGAAGGCTTTTGACACTGTACCACATGAGCGGCTTTTAGTGAAATTGCGTGCTTTGGAATATCGTCTCAGTTTTGTGACTGGATTTGTGATTTGCTGTCAGGGAAGTCACAGTTCGTAGCAATCGACGGAAAGCCATCGAGTAAAACAGAAGTGACTTCTGGCGTTCCAAAGGTAGTGTTATAGGCCCTTTTCTATTCCTTATATTTATAAACGATTTTGAAGACAATCTGAGTAGCTGTCATAGATTGTTTGCAGATGACGCTGTCGTTTATCGACTAGTAAAGTCGTGAGAACAGCAAAACAAATTACAACACGATTTAGAAAATATGTATACTGCGAAAATTGTCAATTGACCCTAAATAACGAAAAGCGTGAGGTCATCCATTTGAGTGCTAAAAGGAATCAGTTAAACTTCGGTTACACGATAAATCAGTCAAATATGAAGGCCGTAGATTCAACTAAATGCCTAGGAATTACAATTACGAACAACCAAAAATTGGAAGGAACACAAAGAAAATGTTGTGGGGACGGCTAACCAAAGACTCCGTTTTATTGGTAGGACACATAGAAAATGTAACAGATCTACTAACGAGACTGACTACATTACGTTTGTCCGTCCTCTTTTAGAATACTGCTGCGTGGTGTGGGTTCCTTACCAGATACGACTGACTGAGTACATCGAAAAAGTTCAAAGAAGGGCAGCACGTATTGTATTATCGCGAAATATGGGAGAGAGTGCCACAGAAATGATACAGGATTTGGGCTGGACATCATTAAAAGAAAGCCGTTTTTCGTTCCGACGGAATCTTGTCATGAAATTCACCAACCTTCCCCTCCGAATGCGAAAATATATTGTTGACACTGACTACACAGGGAGAAACGATCACCATGATAAGGGAAAGCAGAGCTCGTACGAAAAGATAAGGGTGTTCGTTGTTTCCGCGAGGTTTATGAGTTTCGAATAATAGAGGATTGTGAAGGTGGTTCTATGATCCCTCTGCCAGGCACTTCAATGTAATTTGCAGAGTATCCATGCAGATGAGGTGCTGCCCATAATGCTCCGAACGTTCTCAGTTGGAGAGAGACCAGGCGATCTTGCCGGCCGAGGTATGGTTTGGCAAGGACGAAGACAAGCAGTAGAAACTCTCGCCGTGTGCTGACAGGCACTGTCTTTCTGAAGTGTCAGACCAGAATGGCTTCTCATGAAGAACAAAAAAAAAAAAAAAAAAAAAAAAAACAGCACGTGCAATGTCTTGGACTGCTGTGCTGTAAGGGTGTCGCGGCTGACAACCAAAGAGGCCTTACTGTGAAAAGTAATGGCACCCCGGAGCATGACTCCTATTTGTCGGGTCGTATGGTGGTATACCACCACTGTCCATGAGGTTTCCACAAACGCTTTCGGCCTGGAATCTCATTGGCTGGGGTAGAGCTGTCTTCATTCTTGAGTCCCGCTTCGAACTGAGCGAAAGTGTGTCTGGAGGCGCCCTGGACAGCAGTGGGATACCTACTTGACTCTTCCAAATTGGCCTGTAGAGTGTAACGTGGTTACCGGTTCCAGTGTCTGCTTAGAATCGACGTTTAACGTGATCCGGTAACAAGATTTTGAGGTAATACTATTTTGTTCCCATCGGGATGCTTACTATCGCTGAGCACCCATGCCACTCACCATTGGAATGCTTGATTTCGTTGAGTATCCATGACAGGTGAGCCTGTCATTATCACCTTGTGGGCATTTTAACTTATTAGAGTGGTTGTGGTTTGTGTTCCGCGTAGCGGCCAGCGGGAGATTTACAGCGGTTGGGCGGAAACGCACATCTAAATGAGTCACCCTGTTGGAGGAGTTCGAGGGAGGCGACCGAAGTGAAGCATTCAGCTTCAAATGGTTCAAATGGCTCTGAGCACTATGGGACTTAACATCTGAGGTCATCAGTGCCCTACAACTCAGAACTCAGGATTGGAACCTGCGACAGTAGCGATCGCGCGGTTCCAGATTGAAGCGCCTAGAACCGCTCGGCCACAACGCCCGGCGATGCATTCACGTGGATTCTGAGAGAACTAAGTGTTCTACATCCCACAGTACACTGAGGTATCTGCCAACCACAATCACTCACCTCTGGCCACCACAGTACTGATGAAACACGTTGAAGACTCTATCACCACTAAATTGCATCATAAGTGATACAATCACAGCCACCCCGTAGGAAACAGAAAACTACGTTACCATACAAGTAGCTTATTTGCTAGAAATGTCTTTTATTTGCCCCGTACACATTTACAACACACTCAGGCAATGTCTGAAGATCAGTATGTACCTTTTGAACAGGAAGGTTTTCATTTACATCGTAAATTCTTTGTGTCTTAAATGCAAAAACAGGCACAGTGGATATTCGTCGATTACAGCGCCATCTACCGCGATTGGGAAACAAGAAACAATGTTTTGGGTAGGCCGTAGGAATGTTTCTTTTTTCTTTTCTTTTCTTTTCTTTTCTTTTCTTTTCTTTTCTTTTCTTTTCTTTTCTTTCTTTTACTTACACACTTTCCTGCATGACGGACTGCCATCGACTCCTTGTTATGTTCGTAGCTATCGCTTGGTCTCACGCTGTTAGTAAGATAGTAAGGGACTTCTGTCTTGGTGCGTGACAGTGGATAAGTGTGGCGAACAGAAATTCGCGAAATACTGAGCAACAAATACTCTTAGGAAGAGCTACATACTCTGTGATTTACGAACTTTACCGTACATATGAAAATGCGTTTATTGTTTCATTTGACAGACGCCATACGATGCTTGCCCAGTTTCATTATTCAAACTTTAATAATTATATCAGTTTTTAATGTTCCAGTGCGTTTTCGTTAATTACAGTTTGCCGACAATCAACAGAGTCACAAAGAAAAAAAATCCAGATATACTACGAGGTAAAACCACTCGTAACAAACAAATAAGTAACCGAACGATTCTCTACAGTGATCTCGCATAAGCATTTCGCTTTTTCTTCATATGTATAATGCTTTTCACGATTTTGCGCGTTTCCGTCAGTAACTGCAAATATAGTCTGTAAGAAAATATTATGAAAACAATATATTACATATATGCAATGAAAAGTAATGCCTAATGACATAAGGCAGCTTCCTCGCATTTCGAGCTTCATTTAAATAGCATTATTTTAAGAGAGTATTACTGCTGTTAAATATGTCGCGTAACGCAACGTTAATGCCAGTATGGATGCAACAGGGAGAGGATTGTATAAGCGAGTATATTAAGTAATGCGGTAAAGTTCAAAGGTAATAGAGAATATAGCCTTTTCTGAGAGAACTAAGTGTTCTACATCCCACAGTACACTGAGGTATCTGCCAACCACAATCACTCACCTCAGGCCACCACAGTACTGATGAAACACGTTGAAGACTCTATCACCACTAAATTGCATCATAAGTGATACAATCAAAACACTTTTACATATATGGCAATGCTCCTAAGTCATATACACTGAAGAGCCAAAGAAACTGGGACACCTCCCTAACATCGTGTAAAGCCCCCGTGAGTACACGGAAGTACCGCAACTCGACGTGGCATGGCTCGACTAATGTCTGAGGTTAGAATTACATTAACACCTTCAGCTGCTGATGGGCTTTGATATATATAAACGAGCACAGGTGAAAATGTGTGCCCCGACCGGGACTCGAACCCGGGATCTCCTGCTTACATGAAGGACGCTCTATCCCGGTCGGGCACACATTTCCACCAGTCCCCGTTGCTATACGTCAACGCCCGTCAGCAGCTCAAGGTATTAATACAATCGTAATTTCGTTCTAGACGGCCTCAGGTCAGCAATTGTGTCCGTTCTTTTGGACGAGAGTCGTCCGACCATGCAACATATTTCCAGTCACCAATAGTCCAATATCGGTGTTGAAGGGCCTAGTGCAGGCGTAAAGCTTTGTGTCGTGCAGTTATCAAGGATACACGAGTGGGCTTTCAGCTCCGAAAGCCCATATCGATGATGTTTCGTTAAATGATTCGGACGCAGCGATGTGGGACACTTGATATTTTACCGGATTCCTGATATTCACGGTTCACTACACATACATCCTCACTTCGTCGCTACTTTGGAGATGCTGTGTCCCATAGCTCGTGCGCCTACTATAACATCACGTTCAAACTCACTTAAATCTTGATAACCTGTCATTGTAGCAGTAGTAATGGATCTAACAACTGAGCGTGTCACCTGTTCTCTTATATTACCGTTGCCGACCGCAGCGCCGTATTCAGCCTGTATTTGAATACGCATGCCTATACCAGTCTGTTTGGCGCTTCAGTGCATATTATTTAGTATTACCGAAGAGTATTTATTGCTCCATATTTCGCGGATTTTGCCTACTTCACTCAGCCACTACCACGTACCGCGACCAAACTAACATGGTAACTGCATTCATAATATCCTTAATGAGATATACGTCTGTGTGCATCTCATATCTAGACCGCTACGCATGGGTGTTCTCATGCCACACATTCTGACTCGGGCAACGATCTGGATGAGAAAAACTGGCGATACCTGCAAGAAAATGACCCAGGTTCCGAGCCAGAACCACAATTCCACAACGAGGCAGCTTTCATCGCATAACCTGGTGGCTGGGATTTGTTGCAGCTGCGGTGTTCATTCCTTCGTATGGGCCATTACTGTGGAGTAACACTTGTAAGCAGCAACAATCTGATGTAATGAAAGTTTACTTTATTACTGGCGCTTCCTGGCAGATTAAAACTGTGTGCCGGACCGAGACTCGAACTCGGGATATTTGCCTCACGGCGTTCTCTGCCGTCTGAGCTACCCAAGCACGACTCACGACCCGTCCTCACAGCTTCAATTGTACCTTCCTAAATTCACCGAAGCTCTTCTGCGAGCGTTGCAGAACTGGCTCTCCTGGAAGAAAGGATTTTGTAGAGACATGGCTTAGCCACAGCCTGGTGGATATTTCCAGATTGATATTGGGTACTTTATTACTGTTTAATTAAACAGCTTCATTAAACAACGAAAAAGTAACTCACATTATATGAGCTGAATCACTAAGATTAAACTGCGTAATAACAGCAGCGCCGTCATTCACTAATGAACATGAAAAATATCAGTTCTGCAGAAGTATGTAAAGATTCTTACGAAAATTCCAATAGAGTTGCAGATTCTCAAGATAAGAAGGCTACACACAGCCCGCTACACTGGCCATACTAATGTAAAAGTTGATTCCTTATTTCCCTCGCAAAGTCCAAAACATCCCCACCACGCCTGAGGTTTTGCGGACCTCCTACCACGCCGTGCGTCAGCGCCGGCACGGAGACCTGTCTCTGAACTAACAGAGCGCTCCATTAATTCGGGCTGAAACACGCCACCACTCTCCAGGACAGGTGCAAGACCCACCCGTGGCTGGCGATAAGTCGCACGGAGACGTGGTGTGGATGTTTTACCAAATAGGCGCGCCTCCACTGACGGAACAGTTTCTGTCAACCTGCAGACTACAGGGCCCCTCATCATACAAGATACTTCCAGTCAGCGTTTGGTGTTAGGAAGCCTTCCAAATTTCGTATATACTCTACACTCGACACTCAAAATTATGTTTGAGAACATTTTTCATATTATCCCCACTATTTTTGTTAAAGAAAGAAAATGATTACAGTGCTTCAAAAAGTAATATTTGCAGTAAACTGAAAAACGTATTGATTTAATTTTACATATTTTAAAAGAAGAAATGTTGAATTTTCTCGCGCAGAGTACGAGAGACTGGCGCGGCTATATGCGCACTGTTTTGACAGACAGGTGGAGCTGAGCTAGATAGGAGCTGGCGTGTATAGCTGGTTGTCTAACGAGCAGGCGATAACCGTGATACTGGCGGAATGTGTGCGCCACTTAGAAAGCGAGTGTCGTAATGACTGCAAGTCTAGTATACAGGCACGTTAATGCAAGTGCTTTTTCCAAGGGAGGGTGGTCTTCCCTGGCCCTCGCGACGTGTGACGGTGCCTCACGCCGCAAATTCTGAGATCGCAAGCTATTAGGATGGTGCATAAGATCGCAGCGTTTTCTTCTGTATATTAATATTGTTATAGGTTTTGGATTTTACAAGGAGTGTTATACGTCATTGGTCCCTTACCTGCATTTGTCGTAGATCCCTCGCCCAGCGCGAAGTTCCAAGCGACTGGAAAAAAAGCGCAGATGACTCCAGTATATAGAGAGGTAAGGAAACGGACCCGTAAAATTAGAGACCAATATCCCAAACTTCTGATTGCTGCAGACTCCCTGTACACATTCTCAGTTCGATTATAATAGACTTACGTGAGGCTAAGCAACATACGTCGACGAATCAACATGGCTTTAGGAAGCATCGTAAGTGCGAAACTCAGCTTGCCCTTTCCTCACGTGACATACTGAGAACTATGTACGAAGGGCAACAGGCAGATTCCATATTTCTAGATTTCCGGAAAGAATTTGACATCGTGCCCCATTGCAGATTGTTAAAGAAACTACGAGCATATCGTATAAGTTCACAGATATGTGAATGGCTCGAAAACTTCTTGAAAAATAGTACGCAGTATGTTGTCCTCGATGGTGAGGGTTCATCAGAGACAACGAAATGTGATAGAACGGCTGTTGTTCTTTATACAGGGCGAGGCCATCTAAATGTTCAATACATTAGCTCCGAGGAACAAATGGCAGTTTACTGAAATGTCCAGTCCTAGTTGCTTCTGGTAAAATATGTCAAAAGCTGGGGATAGTGAATTTTACGGGTAATTAAGGAAAGTATTAAATTGATGGGGGTGTTGAAGTAATGACAATTTAATAATTATACTTTGCTAACTTCCAGCATTCTGAAAGGCATTGTAGTGTCTCGAGAATTTCTGGGTAAATTCTAGAGACCCTCGTATTTCCACCGTCTTGAACACGGGTTATTTTAGAGACGAGTGTGGTATAGTAGAATGTATCTACTGCACCACAACTATGTGTGTGCAGGACGGACATGTATGGGACGGATGATAGGCGCGTGCAGGTAGTCGCCGATCCTGGCTAACAAGGGGAAGGCCTCAGACACGGCCAACCGATTCAGCTCAAATTTGGCAGGTTGCTTGTGTAGAACCTAAAATGAAATACTCCAAGATCTTTTGGGTCAACACCCCCGCGATTTTGAGAAAATCAACCCTAAAGGTTTTGACGAGCAACGGACTCAGAATTAGAGCGATCGATAGGTAATTGTAAATAGAGCATTTTTCATCATCAGGTATGGGGTCCGCAAACGCAAACTTTTCCAAAAATTGAGGAAAGAAACTTTTACAATTGTCGCTCCTGTACCCACTTGGTAAACGCTTTTCGCCGACAGCGGCGATAGCGGAACAGCTAAGGTAACTAACTGGCTGGGAATCGGAGAACCCTAGCGGATGTTATTATTTTCGTTTGTATTTTTCCATATCTCAATTGATAGGGATAGGATGGTTAATAAGGTAAGTAAATTAATAAAGAATGATAATAATAAAGTAGGCAAACTAATGACCCCAACGCCGTTGGTTAGTAAAATATTAAACTTTTAAGGCTTGTCACATGACCACAACTACGACTAACAAGGGGAGGCCGCCAATTGTGAAATTCAGATTCGATCCCTACTGCGCATAATAAAAGCACATGGCCAGAGGTGTAATGTGGCAAAGCACCAAGATGCACTTCTCAGCCGTTGTCGAGAAAATCGACAGTTAAAAGAAACCGTTGCGGTGAAATACTCTCTACGATTGATAGTTTTCTACAGCGTCGTGGATCAGCGGTAAACGCTCGGGTTCGTAATCCGAAGGTGGCCGGATCGAACAGCCGGCACGGTAGCTTAGCGCGTTCGGTCAGTGTGTTAGCTGCCGTCTGTAATAAAAAAACTGAGTTAATGGATCAACGACGAACTGAAACGGGTGTCTTGCGATGTCTGCCCCGAGCAGATACAATGAACAAAAATGAAATAAAAAAAATAAAAAAATCAATGGAACGCCTAACCAACTAATTAGCAGCATAAGCAGTGCAGGGTATATGAAGCGTTTTGGGAGAGGCGGAAAAATAAAAAAAAAAAATCTCGCGCCATGCAACATTTTTTATTATTAGTGTTTTGTAATTCATATATGAATTGCTTACACATGTTGGTGAAGGCGGATCGCTGTCCAATTGTACCGCCTCAATTTTTCCGTTTGTTTAACAGGGTGTACCAAAGCTCTCACGTCCGCACTGATTTTCGACGATGTTATAAGTTGCGCTAGGGACCGAACCTACCTTCTTTCGAAGTTGGCAGGCAACTACGCTGTTATGCGGCGGCTCGTTTCGGCCCATTCAACATCTGTCCTTCGAGTGTAACGAGCGAGTAACGGAGTTTATATTTCATACCTGCCACAGCAAATTTGTGTACGTGGGGTTTGTATTCTAATTCGAACGTTTGATTTACGCTATACGTATTCGTTTCGGAATATCGTTTTTACGTCTTCCGTTAACTATACTTGGTTAACATTATGAAGACAATTAATAACATTAATGAAATACAACTTTGTTTGCGGAAAGGGTTAATAAGGTAACCTTATTAACTTTGTTTGAAGTTGCCAGTTTTTCCACGACAAACGACTTTCAACAACTTATTATATGCATAATTGTTGCAACTGATTGCTGGGAATTATATATATATTGTGTGTATGTACAAACATTTGAATTACAAAAAACAAATACTAAAAAAAAATGGTTGCATGGCGCGAGATTCGAACCGGCGAACTTCGGAATTACGAACCCGAACCCGAGAGCTTACCGCTGCGCCACAACGCTGTAGAAAACTATCAATCGTAGTGAGTATTTCACGCCGGTTTCTTTTAACTGTCGATTTTCTCGACAGCGGCTGAGAAGTACATCTTGGTGCTTTCCCACACAGCACCTCTGGCTATGAGCTTTTATTATGCGCAGTATGAATTGAATCTGAATTTCACAATTGGCGGCCTCCCCTTGTAAGAGTGCTTCGAATTCCTCACGAGGGATCACAGACAGCCAACCGCGCGACGCTTGTTTACAGCGAGGCACGGGGCAGAATGCACGCGGGGAGAGTTATGTTGTCCCGGTTGCCTCTTCGTCATATCATAGTTGTGAATCTGGAAGAGAGAAGGTGTCCAGCACGAGACTTATAGACGTAAATCGGAAAGAGTTGTTTTCCGTCATTAGGCTGCCGTGATCCTGGCGGATACAGTAGTGATTTTTCCATCATTAATGTGCCGAATGAAATAAGTTTCGTGAATGAATACAGTGTTATTCTGTAAGTAACATATGACGAGTGTTGTATGTAGTTTGTAGAAATTAGCTCGTCTGTTTATGCCGTAGTAACTAGTTATTATTTGTTGTCATATCTTTCAGGTGCATAATCTGAGTAACGGAGGATGTACACCCTTCGACTAGCGTTGTAATATATAGTTGGGAGCCTGTCACAGACGATGGCAAGCGGGAAGTTACCGTCACTGTGTTTTGGTTTGCAAAATACAGATGCATTATCAACGCACTACCGGAAGCAGCCAGGTCTGTTTCTCGGCGTTCCAGTTTGATAAGAACGGCTATGGTCGAGAGATTTTTGGTGGTGACGAACGAAATGACTTTTCTTGATACTGAGGTAGTATACCATGAAGACGAAGCAGAAGGTGATTCAGTGGAAGATATCCCGACTAGTGAATCCCTAAATTGTCATAACACTTCAGAAATCTCCACTTCTCTGGGAATATGTGCTTCATCCGTTCCCGATGAGTATCACGAACCGGTTACTAAACGACTTAACTACAGCTCTATACCCCTTGAAGTAGAAGTTAAGGCGGTAGCGCTAGCCAGGAATCATCCAAATTTGAACTTACAAACACTGCAAAAGAATGGAGCAACAACAGCCCTGGAACGGAAGAAGGACTTGAAATTGTGGGAAAGTGATATCGTTAAAGGAGGGACAAGATAGGACAAATACCAGGCGATAAATATGTGGACTTACGACCGATTTGTCGAATCTTGTTGACGTAACGAGAATGTAACAGCGACAATACTTCAGGAGTGGGCTGCAGGTGCAGCGCTTCAATATACGGCCAACAAGGATTCTACGTCTGCTGCATCATTATCTTGGGCAAAAAATTTCAGATCGGGGTATAAAATTCGTCAACGGCGAGTCACTAAATACGTCTCTCATAAGGAGGTACAAAATATAGAAGATATACAGAAAGTGGGAGCTCTTTTCAACAGGCAAACGGCGTCACTTATGACCGGTTTTAATAGTGATTACGTGATCAACACCGGTAATACAGGTTGCGAGTATTGGGTGAACATTCGACGCACGTTATCGCATAAGGGAGAAAAACGAATCCTTGTCGCAGTTGGCAGTAAAAACCTACTAACACATTCGTACACGGCGCAACATGCCACTACAGCCTCTGGAAAACTGTTACGTAAGGTTTTCCTATGTTTACAAGAAACGAATGTTACATTTGGTCCTCAGGTTATAGAAGAGGTCAACCGTTTAACCGACTCGTTGAAAAATGTTTACATTACCTTCTCCAAACTGACGAATGCGATTTACAGAACATTTCTTGAGAATGTTTTAAAACCATACGTTCCCTATACCAAGTTTTTTCTAGTAGTGGATTCCTGGAGTGGACAAAGTAATGCTATATTATATGACACAATGATTATAAATGGCGAGGGTCAGCCGACGTGCACGGTAAAAGTAATACCGCCCAACTGTACACCTGTGTACCAGCCGTGTGATGTTGATTTCTATCGCCAGGTTAAAAACTTTATTTCCAGGCTTCAGGATTGCAGTGTGCTTCTGGAAACCCAGCGGGAATTGGACAACCGCACGGATACAATAACTATTTACAACATAATTCATATCCAACTTTCAGCATCGATTTTTCACGCAATGATATCGTATGCGTGGTACGCATCAAAATTAATTCCCGAAAAAGACATTTTTAAATGTAAACCAAGTTTGTTTTCCGCCTACTCTTGGGAAGGAACAGTGTAGCTTTCGAAAGATTGCATTCATTAGATGTTCTTGGTGCCGTGAGTATATTTGTTTCAAATTTTTATGTGACAAGTACCACCCATCTAGTTGTTCGACGAAAAATGAGGACACGTAACAGTGACTGGAAGAGCCATTCTAAAGTGACCTGGAGTAACATTTTAGATGTTTACTACCCCAAGAAGTTTCAGAAATTTATTTACCTACCTTATTTTTATCGTTCCTTATAGATTTACTTACCTTATTAACCCTCCTATTCCTATCAATTGAGATATGGAAAAGTACAAAGGAAAATAATAACATCCACTGGGTTTCCTCGCGATTCGAACCCGGGTTCTCAGATTCCCAGCCAATTACCTTGGCTGTTGCGCTTTCAGTGCTGTCGGCAAAAACCGTTTAAAAAGTTGGAACAGAAGCGACAGTTGTAAAACTTTCTTTCCTCGATTTCTGGAATAGTATGCGTTTTCGGATACCATAGCTGATGATGAAAAATGCTCTGTTTACAGTTATCTATCGATCCCGCCAATTTTGAGTCGATTGCTCTTCATAACTTTTAGGGGTGATTTTTTCAATAACGCGGCGGTGTTGACCTAAAATATCTTAGATTCCTCCGTTTTAAGTTGTACACAAGCGACCTGCCAAATTTGAGCCGAATCGGTTGGCCATGTCTGAGGCCTTCCATTTGTAAGGAGTTACACGTCCAGCTCAAGGAACAAACGCGCCGTCTCAGTGCGATGTCAAACATTATTTGTGAATATTTGAATGTTGTTGAAAGAGAAGAAGGAACAATTACTTATTCATTCTTTCTCTTACTTTTGTAAGGTCCAGACGGTTGTCTTGTTAAATTTTGTGAGATTTGTAGACTGTATTTATGGAAAAATGAATGTGATAGTTTCTGACGGACCAGAAGGTTCCGAGCTTGCGAAAAATGTTTTGTTGTTGTTGTTGTTGTGGTCTTCAGTCCTGAGATTGGTTTGCTGCAGCTCTCCACGCTACTCTGTCCTGTGCAAGCTTCTTCATCTCCCAGATCCTACTGAAACCTACGTCCTTCTGAATCTGCTTAGTGTATTCACATCTTGGTCTCCCTCTACGATTTTTACCATCCACGCTGCCCTCAAATGCTAAATTTGTGATCCGTTGATGCCTCAAAACATGTCCTACCAACGGATCCCTTCTTCTAGTTAAGTTGTGCTACAAATTGCTCTTTTCCCCAATTCTATTCAATACCTCCTCATTAGGTACGTAATCTATCCACCTTATTTTTAGCATTCTTCTGTAGCACCACATTTCGAAAGATTCTATTCTATTCTTGTCCAAACTATTTATCATACATGTTTCACTTCCATACATGACTACACTCCATACTTTCAGAAACGATTTCCTGATACATAAATCTATACTCAATGTTAACAAATTTCTCTTCTTCAGAAATGGTTACCTTGCCATTGCCAGTCTACATTTTATATCCGCTCTACTTCGAACATCATCTGTTATTTTACTTCCTAAATAGCAAAACTCCTTTACTACTTTAAGCGTCTCATTTCCTAATCTAATTCCCTCAGCATCACCCGATTTAATTTGACTACATTCCATTATCCTCGTTTTGCTTTTGTTGATGTTCGTCTTATATCCTCCTTTCAAGACACTGTCCATTCCGTTCAACTGCTCTTCCAGGTCCTTTGCTGTCTCTGACAGAATTACAATGTCATCGGCGAACCTCAAAGTTTTTACTTCTTCTCCATGAATTTTAATACCTACTCCGAATTTTTCTTTTGTTTCCTTTACTGCTTGCTCAATATACAGATTAAATAACATCGGGGAGAGGCTACAACCCTGTCTCACTCCTTTCCCAACCACTGCTTCCCTTTCATGCCCCTCGACTCTTATGACTGCCATCTAGTTTCTGTACAAATTGTAAATAGCCTCTCGCTCTCTGTATTTTATCCCTGCCACCTTCAGAATTTGAAAGAGAGTATTCCAGTCAACATTGTCAAAAGCTTTCTCCAAGTCTACAAATGCTAGAAACGTAGGTTTGCCTTTTCTTAATCTTTCTTCTAAGATAAGTCATAAGGTCAGTACTGCCTCACGTGTTCCAACATTTCTACGGAATCCAAACTGATCCTCCCTGAAGTCCGCATTTACCAGTTTTTCCATTCGTCTGTTAAGAATGCGCGTTAGTATTTTGCAGCTGTGACTTATTAAACTGATAGTTAGGTAATTTTCACATCTGTCAGCACCTGCTTTCTTTGGGATTGGAATTATTGTATTCTTTATTTAGTCTGAGGGTATTACGCCTGTCTCATATATCTTGCTCACCAGCTGGTAGAGTTTTGTCATGACTGGCTCTACCAAGGCTGTCAGTAGTTCTAATGGAATGTTGTCTACTCCTGGGGCCTTGTTTCGACTCAGGTCTTTCAGTGCTCTGTCAAATTCTTCAAGCAGTATCTTATCTCCCATTTCATCTTCATCTACATCCTCTTCCATTTCCATAATATTGTCCTCAAGTACATCGCCGTTGTATAGACCCTCTATATACTCCTTCCATCTTTCTGCCTTTCCTTCTTTGCTTAAAACTGGGTTTCCATCTGAGCTCTTGATCTTCATACAAGTGGTTCTCTTTTTTCCAAAGGTCTCTTTAATTTTCCTGTAGGCAATATCTATCTTACCCCTAGTGAGATAAGCCTCTACATCCTTACATTTGCCCTCTAGCCATCCCTGCTTAGCCATTTTCACTTCCTGTCAATCTCATTTTTGAGACCTTTTGTATTCCTTTTTGCCTCCGTCATTTACTGCATTTTTATCAATTAAATTCAATATTTCTTCTGTTACCCAAGGATTTCTAGCAGCTCTCGTCATTTTACTTACTTTATCCTCTGCTGCCTTCAATACTACATCCCTCAGAGCTACCCATTCTTCTTTTGCTGTGTTTCTTTCCCCCATTCCTGCCAATTGTTCCCTTATGCTCTCCTTCAAACTCGGTACAACCTATGGTTCTTTCAGCTTATCCAGATCCCATGTCCTTAAATTCCCACCTTTTTGCAGTTTCTTCAGTTTTAATCTACAGGTCATAACCAATAGATTATGGCCAGTGTCCACATCTGCCCCTGGAAATCTACTACAATTAAAAACTTGATTCCTTAATCTCTGTCTTACCATTAAATAATCTATCTGATACCTTTTAGTATCTCCAGGATTCTTCCATGTATACAACCTTCTTTTATGATTCTTCAACCAAGTGTTAGCTATGATTAAGTTATGCTCTGTGCAAAATTCTACCAGACAGCTTCCTCTTTCATTTCTTAGCCCCAATCCATATTCACCCACTATGTTTCCTTCTCTCCCTTTTCCTACTGACGAATTCCAGTCACCAATGACTATTACATTTTCGTCTCCCTTCACTACCTGAATAATTTCTTTTATCTCATCATACATTTCATCAATTTCTTCATCATCTGCAAAGCTAGTTGGCATATAAATTATACTACTCTAGTAGGCATGGGCTTTGTGTCTATCTTGGCCACAATAATGCGTTCACTATGCTGGTTGTAGTAGCTTACCCGCACTCCTATTTTTTTATTCATTATTAAACCTACTCCTGCATTACCGCTATTTGATTTTGTATTTATAGCCCTATATTCACCTGACCAAAAATCTTGTTCCTCCTTCACAGAACTTCACTAATTCCCACTATATCTAACTTTAACCTATCCATTTCCCTTTTTAAATTTTCTAACCTACCTGCCCGATTGAGGGATCTAACATTACATGCTCCGATCCGTTTTCTTTCTCCTAATAATGACGTCCTCCTGAGTAGTCCCTGCCTGGAGATACAAATGGCGGACTATTTTACCTCCAGAATATTTTACCCAAGAGGACGCCATTATCATTTAATCATACAGTAAAGCTGCATGTCCTCAGGAGAAATTACGGCTGTAATTTCCCCTTGCATTCAGCCTTTCCCAGTACCAGCACAACAAGGCCGTTTTGGTTAATGTTGCAAGGCCAGATCAGTCAATCATCCAGACTGTTGCCCCTGCAACTACTGAAAAAGCTGCTGCCCCTCTTCAGGAACCACATGTTTGTCTGGCCTCTCAACAGATACCCCTCGTTGTGGTTACACCTACGGTACGGCCATCTGTATCGCTGAGGCACGCAAGCCTCCCCATCAACGGCAAGGTCCATGGTTCATGAGGGGAAAAATGTTTTAGTTGTATGAAAAGTGTTATGTGTGATAAAAATACAGTGAGATTGAGTTCAAAATATTCTCGAGTGTACGGAGTTATTTTAAAAGTATAAAACGTTTCCTCCAAAGTAGCATCTTATCTTGGGAGAAGAAGTTGTGCAGGACATCACAGCTGGCTATCCTGAAAAGAAGATCGGAGAAGCAACTCCAAGTAAGTTCGATAGCCAAGAGGGAGTGTGAGTCTTGCACACCAGTACCACACTGACACCCTTAATCACCGGAAACTGCCAGAGCATGGCATAAACAGTTGCCTCACTATCTTTCCCCAAATCCCTCAACATGCATTCTAACCTTACATCTGCAGAAATAGCTGCAGTCCACCACATAAGAACTGATCCTGACCTTCTAATCCTACCTGTGGACAAAGGCTCCACCACTGTTGTTTTTAACTGCAAGGATTACCTGGCAGTACGACTCTTCTGGCTGTCAGATACTTCTATCTACAAACCTTGCCACAGCGACCCCATTCCAGTAATCCAGCAAGATCTCCATTCACTACTCAAATCCTTATGCCCACCTCAGACCCTCTCCCTGGAGTCCATGCCTCGGCTCACCTCTCTCACTCCACTAATAAATCCTACCTTCTACATGATTCCTAAAGTCCATAAACCTAGTCACCCAAGACGCCCCATTGTGGCCAGTTACTGAGAGAATTGCTGCTCTCATAGACCAACCCCTACAATCTATTACCCCTAACATACCTTCCTATTTAAAAGATACCAACCATTTCCTCCAGACAGCCAGAGTGGCCGAGTGGTTCTAAGCACTACAGTCTGAAACCGCGCGACCGCTATAGTTGAAGGTCCGAATCTTGCCTCGGGCATGGATATGTGTGATGTCATTAGGTTAGTTAGGTTTAAGTAGTTCTAAATTCTGGGGGACTTATGACCTCAGAAGTTAAGTCCCGTAGTGCTCAGAGGCATTTGAACAATTTCCTTCACTGACTCTCCACAGTTCCTGACTCTTTACCACAAAGTGCCATGCTTGTCACTATTGGTGCCACCTCCCTGTACATTAATGTTCCTAATGCCCATAGCCTTCCTGTTATTGAACACTCCCTTTCCCAAAGATTGACAGATTCAAAACCAACAATCTAGTCACCATGACAAGTTTATCCTCACACACAATTTCTTCTGCTTTGGAGGCATTACCCACAAACAAATTCAGGGTATGGCTATGGGCACCCACCAACACCAGCTTTTCTGAATTGTGCAGGTGAGAACTTTCCCTGCAATACATCCGATATTTCTATAACCCTTCTGGTCTCAACCTTCATTAGTCACTGTTCTCATCCATCCCACACCTTCCCTGCACCCGTTCCAGCACTATGCAGCCATTATTCCACCACCACACCCAGTCTTTTTATTTCCCTCCATTTCTGCTACTTCTGCTCCCCTCCCCACCTCTCCCCTGCCCGTGGTCTAACCTGCAGCACTTTACTCTACATCACTACCCACCCTCCCTCCCTGCCCCAGTATCCTCCATACCCCCACCCAGTTGCCACTCCCATCATGCAATGTTGCTATGTGTAAGTGTGTGTGTGTCTGTGTGTGTGTGTGTGTGTGTGAATTGTGAGAGTCATTGTTGTGTGTATCAGCGACACAGCATCTCTGCTAGATAGTGAGTAGCAGCTTTCTTTCTCGTAATATTGTTACATTCTATCCTGGATTTTCCATTATTTGAATATGTATTATACTAATTCATGAACGAGATAGATGAGCACTTAAAATAAAGGGCCAAAGGGCCAAAATGAAGTCCCTTGGCCTCTTTCAAAACAGAAAGAGCATATATTATTCAAAAAATTTCATGTAGAATGCCCAAGTACAAGAAGACCCTAATATAAGTAAATCTATATTTTTATTTGAATGCTCCTGACAAAGTACCTGATCTGACTATTGTTGTAAGCATACCTGTACTCATTCCATCTATGCTGGGATCAAATGGTTAATTTTCCATACTTGTGTGTGAAGTGTAAATATTCCATTGTACAATTTCCCTGTATAAAACTGATATGCTCAATACTATGTGGAAAATGATTCAAAATCAGTAGCCAATAATCAATTAAATAAAAAAAGTCCATTTGCAGTGTATATGTACAAATTGAGAAAGCTCATTTTTCTTAGTAAAGCCACAAAGACAAGTTTTATGAAATTACACAAGTTTTTTGTACTCAAGTTGATAAGACACACTAATTACATACAGCACCAGCGTTTTTTCATCATAATGGTGCCACTAGGCATTGGGGCTATGGTGTTCTTTGAGAAGGTACTCCACTATTTTCCATTTTTAGATCACCTACAATGCTCAAATATTTCAATATGTGTAAAACCCTAAAAACTATTAACAATACCCTCTAACACAACCAAAGGCCAGATAGAAGGTCAACTGTTACAGGAACTACAAGAAATGGAAAGAACAGAATCCCATTAGTTGTCAACTGCTGGACACTGGGGGTTCTAGATAGTTATTTCCATAGCGGTACAAAAATATTTTCCTCACTCCAGTAACTATTCTCGCCGGAAATGTCACTGGGTTACCTGTAGTGGTAGCGTGTTAAGTGTCAGAGAATGAAACTTAGAGAGAATAATAACAGCTAGAGAAAAATAACAACCTCTGACAGTTATTTCCATTGTCGCTCCAATTGCTTTATTTGTACTAACTGCCCAAACTAATGACCCAAGGGAACTCTAGTACATGTACAATACCTTTAAGTTTGCTCCTATCAGCAACCACTCTGACATTAACTTTATTTAATTTTTGTGCTGAAAGTAGTGAGAGCGCACAAAATAACACATAGTTGTATCAATAGATGGCGCATAGTCTCTGTTATTTCCATGACATGTAGAACCTCTTCCAGATGATATATCCCTCTCTATCATAGCCAGATCTCAGATTAGTTGACGTGAAAGCATAGTATGATCTTCTGTAAACAGGTGGCGGCAAACACTGTTATTTAAGTAACTGCTAGTATCAGATGAGCCCTTATCACAGTAACTGCTACTCCTCAATAATCAGTTACTTCTATCAGTTATGTTATTTTCTTGTCACCTCTAATGTACACCATTACGCCAGGAGATACTGATCTACTGAATACTGGGGAAAACATCTGCAGTAAAATTCATTTTTACAGCCTTATATACACTCCTGGAAATGGAAAAAAGAACACATTGACACTGATGTGTCAGGCCAACCATACTTGCTCCGGACACGCCCCAACATCGTGCATCGTACCTCCAGTGGTGTCGCGACAGGCGTGAATGGAGGGACGAATGGAGACGTGTCATCTTCAGCGATGAGAGTCGCTTCTGCCTTGGTGCCAATGATGGTCGTATGCGTGTTTGGCGCCATGCAGGGGAGCGCCACAATCAGGACTGCATACGACCGAGGCACACAGGGCCAACACCCGGCATCATGGTGTGGGGAGCGATCTCTTACACTGGCTGTACACCTCTGGTGATCGTCGAGGGGACACTGAATAGTGCACGGTACATCCAAACCGTCATCGAACCCATCATTCTACCATTCCTAGGGAACTTGCTGTTCCAACAGGAGAATGCACGTCCGCATGTATCCCGTGCCACCCAACATGCTCTAGAAGGTGTAAGTCAACTATCCTGGCCAGCAAGATCTCCGGATCTGTCCCCCATTGAGCATGTTTGGCACTGGATGAAGCGTCATCTCACACGGTTGCACGTCCTGCACGAACGCTGGTTCAACTGAGGCGCCAGGTGGAAATGGCATGGCAAGCCGTTCCACAGGACTACATCCAGCATCTCTACGATTGTCTCCATGGAAGAATAGCAGCCTGCATTGATGTGAAAGGTGGATATACACTGTACTAGTGCCGACATTGTGCATGCTCTGTAGCCTGTGTCTATGTGCCTGTGGTTCTGTCAGTGTGACCATGTGATGTATCTGACCCCAGGAATGAGTCAATAAAGTTTCCCCTTCCTGGGACAATGAATTCATGGTATTCTTATTTCAATTTCCAGGAGTGTATATATCAAGATAGACGACAAACAATGTCATATAGTTATTAGCCATATCAAGCGAGAACAAATTCCCTCTCGGTCATGCCACTACACTTCATAACTGTATCAAGAAGAAGATTCCGTAACCTAAACGGCAGCAGATGTCCAGGGCTGTTAAAATGACAATTTTTGCTGGACCCAGGTTGTATAATCTGAGTTGACAAGTAGCATAAATAATAGTTGAAGGAGACCAAAAGAGTGTTACAATACAGTACAAACATGGACAAAGACAACAGTATGGAGATAGCTACACATTGTATAAAAGTCTCATTCACAGTGATTATAAATTTTATAAAAATCATTCATGCACTTGCAGCTTGTTTGATATTTCACTGTACACATATGGACCAAAAATTCACACAATTCAGAGCAATGATCAGTTAATGATTTCAGATTTCTAATATCAAGGCTATGTTTTTTACTTGTGGTGGCAGGCTGTTCTGTATCTTGGTTAAATGGTGCCATTGTTCATTGTTTGGACATGGAGTTTCCTATCTAATACAAAGTGTGTTTAAATGATGATAATGTAATAATAATCCTTTGAGTTATTTTCTCTTTGTCTTTTTTATGTGTTTTTTCTGTGTTTCTTCGCTCTGTTTATATTTTGTCTTCATTGTTGTCCCGTGGTTGTAATTGTAAATTGTGTGAAGTAACGAGTTGAAATTATTTATCCTAAATAAGTGTTATTTTCTTATCAAGTGGTCATGGACCCAGGTGCCAGGTGTTACAGTACAACAAATAAAGGTGGAAAAAATTAATCCAGTACCTAATTTAGAGTCATGGCTCAAGAAGAGGAGGAATACAAGGTACTGTTGTTTAATGGGTAGAACTTTAGCAACTGAAAATTTAGGACTGAAATACTTCTATGTGAGCTGGAAGTGAGTTTTGTCTGAAAGAGATACATGGACATGGCTGAGACAGCTGAATGGCAAAACCGATAAGAAGTGTAAGTCTCAAGTAATCCAAAGAATTTCACAAAGTTGCTTGGAGTAGGCCTACACCAAAAATAAGAAATACATTAATTCAAACATTTGAGCTGAAAGGTATGGCTTTTATTAAGAACGGCCTTTAAAGTTTACTGCAAATGACAATAACTCTTGAAATTAATTTTTTGGAGTTTCGTAAGTTAATGGGTAATTTGAAGGATCGGATGATAATATTGGAGGAACTGATATAGTATGCGGTTACTTACAAACAATTCCACCAGAATCATAAGTAGTTGTTACTGCTCTGAATACCTTCTCAAGTGAGGAATTGGAACCGGATTTCTTAAAGGGTAGATTACTAGACAAAGAAGCAAAACTTAATAATTCTAAAGGTAACAACTGGACAGTAAATGAATTGCCATCGTCGACAGCATCTGACAGAAAGGTAAAATGATGTATTCAGAGACAACCAAGTCTCAAGCTATGTATGATGCAGCCAAAGCTTTGTCTAAAAATAAGATTTTGGTTGATACTGTGGATGCTAGGAGTTGTCATTTTTTACTTTGTAGTTCACTGTTGCTATATGAGTTCACATATTGTCATTTTGAAGTATAGAGATAATGAGTGGAGGTTTGGACACTAGAAAATGGAGTGCCTAGTGGAGAAATCTAAACATTTCTGATGTATTCTTCTATTACAGTTCAATAGGAATGACAGCTACGGAGGCAGTCAGAAACATTCACGCCACATGTGGGAGGGGGATAATTCCATGAGACAGATCATGGCAAGAATGCGGTTTTCTCGTTTTAAGAAGGATCATTTTGACATAAGTGATTCAGCACATTCAGGAAGACAGTCGAAGTTTCATAAAGATTGTTTAAACACATTAACCCACAATAATCAATGTCAGCAAACTCGAGAACTGGCAAATGTTATTAACTGTGATCATTCTACCATTGTGCGACATTTGCATGCAATGGAGAAGTTTGAAAAAATTTACCACATGCTCTAAGCCGAAAACACATAAATCAGCAGGTGAATGTATGTGCTTTTCTCATTGTTCGTGATTAATTTGCTTGAAAGCAACGTTGACCATTCCTAACTTGTATCGTTATAGCCTTATAGGTGACAAGAAATGGTGTCTTTATCCTAAGATCATAAGGAAAAGAAAAGAATGGTTGCCCCCAAACAAAGCAGCAACTCCCCATATAAAAGCCTGCATGCATCCATAATATTATGCATCTAGTTGAACAGTGATGGTGTGGTGTAGTACAGATTGCTTCCCTGAGATGTAACCATCACTGATGATATTTATTGTCAGTAACTGAGACATCTTGTGGACGCAATTTGAGGACAACGACCAGGCAGACTGCGAAAAGTGATGCTACTCCACGATAACGCCCGCGCCCATTCTGCTAGACTGACCAAAAACTTTATACTAGAGTTGGGTTGGGAGGTCATTCTGCACTCACCTTATTCAACTGATCTTGCACCCTCAGTTTTTCCTGCTCCCTATCGAACAAACTTCAAGCTAAGCTTTGCCGGATGCAAAAGGTTCTCCTACCATGGCTCGGCGAGTTCTTCACCTCAAAACCACTCGATGTCTACAGTCATGGAATCAAAAAGTTATCTCAGCATTGACAGACTGTTGTAAATAGTGAAGGAGAATAATTATGGATGAGTAGGGTGTGTATGTGTATCTGTTGTGTTTTTCAAACGTACAGAAAAACGCAACAAACTTATGTATCAACCCAATATATGTGTTACAGACGTGGGAAACAATGCCATTATTGGGGAAAAATACAATGTTAGATTGCCACAAACGCATAGAATTATAGTTCTGCAAATTTAGCTAAATCTCTCCAAAAAATAAACAGAAATGAAAGTAACCTTTCTTTCTCAGCTGTTACTGGAAATTTTCCAGGTGGCAAAGTGGATTGGTTTCTAGATTTGAGGGTAACAGGATATTTAGTTAATTAATCTGTTCTTTGATGGATGTGAACAAACTGGTGAATCAAATAAGAATAAAGGTTGGAGAAATTTATGTTGAAAGCATAGTTTGTGGACTGGAATTTCAAATTAAAACTAAAAGGTGCTCTTCTAGTGTCAGGTTCACTAAATAATTAATTGTCAGTGCATAAACTATAAATGGCTGGAGGATGCTTGTTTTTAAAAATTCAGCGGGTTCAATTCAAAAGTGTGATAGCTATAGCTGCAGCTCACAGAAATGATTCAATTGTGTATATACACACACTAACAAGGGGAGTGCGAGGGTTGGGAAATGAAGTTAAGAGTGGGATGGCATGTGTTGGCAGCACTACCCCATAGAGTTACAACGCCCCAGCCATACGGCCAGATGGCTAGCCACTCACGAGAAAAACACTCCGAAACTTTCAGTCCTACAGTATATAATACCCATGTGTCTGCTCACTGAACTGTATGGCACAGTGGTCGATACAATATTGGTAACAATTCTTGCTTCGTATTTCCAAAGTATGTATTTGCTGAAAATCAGTAGATTTAAAAGTGACAACGGTCATGAGTATATTTGCAAAGTCAATTACGAAATGGAGTGGCAGAGCGACTAAATCATACTGTCACTGAAAAGGCTCATTGCACAATTTTTGGACGCGAAGTTTGAAAGCAATTTTAGTCAAAAGTTACTGGCAGATACTTTTATCATTAACCATAGTTATACTTCAGTTTTAGATGCAGAAATTCTAGAAATGCTATCGGATGGAAGAAAGCCAAATTTGAACAAATATGACTTTGGGTGTGTTGCATAGTGGCACATTCCAAGGAAAGTATTGAAAAGGAACTATCCCATTAAAATGTTTCGTGACTGGAAACTGTCTAATTAGCCACAGAATATGGTGTGCCAAGCAACACAAGGTTGTATTTGGGAGAGATGTAATTTTTGAAAAAGATATGTTTCTATTTGAAGGTGAAAGCAGTGATGATTGGATCTTGAAGAACACCATTCAAGTGAACAATGTAATTCAGAACATTCTTCAGTTTCCTCAAAGTTAGTTCTGTTTTGAAGTCCTTGATTTTGTGCAAACTGTTGAAGGGAACTCAAGGCCCACGATGTCAGAAGAAGTGGAAGCGAGCAGAAACTTTGTGGAAAAGCAATAGAATAACAAGAAAATTTAGATTTTTCAAGGATTATGCAGTGTTTCCCTTGAATGCAAAAACATTCGTGGGAAAACTTACCTCAGAAGTCTGAAGACGTTCAGGTAAGGCATCATGAAGGAGATGTAGGAGAAGAATGGAAAAAAAAATTAAGGAAAAATTGGACTCTCAGTCATCTAATGGAACTTTGACTTATGGACCACTTACAGCAAATAAAAGTATCACTGACAGTAAGAGGATGTTCAAAGTAAAAATAGACATGTCTGGAAATATTGAAAGAGATATGACTATACTCCACTTGCTCAATTCACAACACTAAGAATGCTCCTTTGTGTGGTGAAGGAACATAATTCATTTATGGAACAAACAGATGTACAAAATTGATTCCTGCATTGAGACCTGGTGTAAAGATTAAGAAAAGGCTTGTATGCAAACTAAAAAAAAAAAACTTTTGACAGTTTTATGAAGGAAATCATGTTTCGACAACCCAAAATTGGCAGATGTCTCTATGTTGAAAGCATTGATGATCATTATACTCAATTTGCTTCCATATGTAGATAATATTCCAGCTGGATGTAATAGTAAAAAAAAAAGTCACCTACATTAAGAACTAGTTAAAATGTCGAATGTGAGAACTCGGAGAACCAAAATCATTCCTCAGAATAAATATGCAGAGCAACAGTGGCAAAATGTTTCTTTGTCACTATGTTCATCTTGAATACTTATTGAAAAGATTCAACATGGAAGACTGTAAACACTGAGAACATCAATGGAAGTCAAATGCAGTGGAGATGCTTGTGGTCAAATGGATGAATTTAAACCAGATGGACAATTACTGTGTTTTTCAATGTATATAATGACAGCTATGACCAGACGAAGTGCATCACTTAACTATTTTAGTAGACAGCAAAATAAACCAACAGAATTAGAGTAGAAATTTTTGAAATGAATTCTTTGATATATTAAAGGAACACTTGATGTTGGCCTGTGATACAAAAAGGAAATTTTAAATGCTATTACTGCTATGTTGATTCTGACTGTGTTATGTTGTAGAGCTTCTGTCTTCTTCACTTTCTTATAGTTTTTTGTTTGAAAATACTGTTTCTTGTGACAAGGAGACAGATGAGTTTCACTATGAAATAGAAGCAGAATATCCAGCTTCGTCGACAGCTATGACAGACACCCCATGGCTTAAGCATCTTCTTGAAGAATCTGTCAATTACGGAAGTGGGAACATAGATGACTGAAGCATGTGGATGTGAAATCCTTTCTATACAAGAGCTATACAACAAAGGCCATCTGAATGTTCAATACATTAGCTCCGAGGAACAAATGGCCCATATTTTACCAAAAGTAGCTAAGAGTGCACGTTTCAATAGACTGTGTTAAAAGCTGGGGATAGTGAATTTTATGGGCAATTTAGGAAATTATTAAATTGATTGGGGGGGGGGGTGTTGAAGTAATGACAATTTAATAATTATACTTTTCTAACTTCCAGCATTCTGGAAGGCATTGTAATGTCTAAGGAATTTCGGAGTAAATTCTAGAGACCCTCGTATTTCCACTGTCTTGAACACGCGTTATTTTAGAGATGAGTAGATCTGTGTCTACTACACCACAGTTATGTGTGTGCAGGACGGACGTGTATGGGACGGATGATCGGCGTGGGCAGGTAGTCGGAATAAACGCGCCGTACTCCATGCGACATGAAACATTACTGTGTGAACATTTGAATGTTGTTGAAAGAAGAGAAGGGACAATTACGAATGTAAGAGAAAGAATCAATAAGTAAGGTCTAGACAGTTGTCTTGTTAAACTTTTTGAGATTTGTAGACTGTATTTATGGAAAAATTAATGTGATAGTTTTCATACAACTAAAACATTTTTTGTAAGCTTGGAACCTTCCGGTCTGTCAGAAACTGTTGTGTGTGATGAAAATACAGTGAGATTGAGTTTTAAAATAACTCTGTACACTCGAGAATATTTTAAAGTATAAAAAATTTCCTCCATGTAGCATCCTATATTCAGAGAAGAAGTCGTGCAGGACATCACAGCTGGCTATCCTGAAAAGATGATCGGCGAAACAACTCCAAGTAAGTTTGATAGCCAAGAGGGAGTGTGAGTCTTGCACACCAGTACCACACTGACACCCTTAATCACCGGAAACCACCAGAGCATGTCAGAAAAAACACTATGGTTTACCAAATTATGCAATAAATTGCAGAGAACTGTCAAAGTAGAAATATTAATTGGTTTTACTTCATTACTATGCACCAATTAATGCAGAGTAATGTCGGAGGCAGCCACTGCCAGGTACGTTGGAAATGTGAGATGGTCTATGGACAGCTGATTCCAAGTGAGAAAGGACAACCATGTCAGACAAAGCCCTGAATTCAAATTTGTGTCCTAAGCTAACCACAACCCCATGATGTGAAATGCATCAGAGAGAATAGCAATCAACAATCTGTGCAGATTTAAAAATCGCACTTGCTTTGTTTATGGTGGTTAAAGCTAACCTCTATGAAGCAACTCGAGACGGACACACACACATTAACAATTATTTCCACATTATAGGTGACACAGGCAGATTCCAGGAGAAAAAAAAATGACAGAAAGAAAAATAAGGGTAAATAAAACAAACAATAATATCAAAAATTACATGTAAACGAATTAATTGAATAAAAATAATAATCAAATTTTTTGATCGGATTTATAAATTGTAAAAAAGTTTCATTTGTCGTTTTTTGATCCAACAACCTTCTACATCATGTTTATATGATAACCATTGCGCTAGGCCCCAACACAGGTATGTAGCTGGTGCATTAGTTTGCATACTTTTTCTATAGGTTTAATAAACATAACAGAGACTTCAGCGTACAATAATATATCATCCTTCAGTGCTTACAATGGACAGCAAACATTGGGGAAATTTTCTATCCTGCGAAATGTAAATGGCATGGTTTTCTGGGGAAGAATTCATTGAGTCATGTTCAGAACACTTTTTTAATCTGAAAGGGAAGTTCCATGAAAGTTATTTGATAGAGAGTGGAAAAGGCTCAAATCTGAGGCACAAGATCAGGTGAATAAGGTGGGTGTGACATGACTTCCCAACCCAACTTTTGCTAGACTGACAAAAAAATACTGTACGGAATGCAGGCAGGCTCTTTCATGGATCAGTATTGCTTCACTTGGACTTCCTGGTTGCTGTTCTTAGACTGTATAAGCAAGACATCTTTTCTGTTGACAGAAAATGTCAGCAATGACCGTTACATCTTGCGGAAGCAATTCATAATACCATTAGCGGAAAATTTCAGCACAGAATCTAGGTGCGCGTGGGTTTGAATCAGGTCATGTGTTGGGAGCAGCGGTGGCCTGAGGGCCACGGGTGACCAGTACATCCACCTTCATCCCTTGGTCAGGCAGAGCAGGCCTAATGGGGCGGAGTAAGTCGCAAGGCGCTACTCATCGCTGGGTGGTGACCGGGAGAGCGGCGGCCAAGTTCCGTTGGCAGGCAGCCTTGATAACAACAGCAGTGGCATCGGCATACCAGGAGTCTGCTGAGCCGGCTGGACTTGCAGGACATCGGGCGGGCAGCACGCTGACACTACGCTTCACCATCAAATACTGTAAATTAGCTGAATAAAGCAATGTTACTGAATACTGCTGTATCACTCTGCACTGCCTCTCAAAATTCTTGAACTTGCTCGGCCTCCTGACGAAATACGGTGTGGTGGGTCCCAGCTTCTGGTCTGCCATGTGGAGTCCCGGGTTTGACCCCTAACCCCACCACAATTGTAATGTTCAGTATTTCATGAGCCGCTTGATGATGAGCAAATAGAGATAGATATGGCCACCAACTGATTTTTGCGATTTTCACTTCGGACATGCGGTACTCATACACCTCATTTTGTAACCTTTCTGTTGCATGCAAAATTTGCACAGTGGTGGAATTATCATGATCATCAATGACCCAGATCTTGAATACACTGGCATGCATCACTGTGGATTAATCTTTCCATGATCTTCAGGAAGGCCTTCGCATTTTTATGAACTTAGTGGGTCACTAATGTGAAAATGGTCCTCCTTTAAATGAGAAAACCATATTCTTGCTGTGCTCTGATGAATAGCATTATCCCCACATATGGTGCAGATGTTTCTGGCTGCCTTCACTGCTGTCACCCCTCTACTGAACTCAAGAAGAAAATGTTCAGATTATTCCATTTGGCACTCCACTTTCTAGCGTCCACAGCTCCACTCACTATCTCCAAATGGAAAAATGTAAACTGAGATAGCAACAGTGAACCACAAATTAAAATGGCAATTGATAAAGAAACCCGTAGCAACATGCGAAACGAAAATGCTATTAACTTGTGTGTGAACCTTATACGTGTCAAAGTGTATGAAAAAGCTGATAGTTATACATATGTTACATAATTGGGCATAAGGTGTTTGACACACAATAAATAAAGGTTTTGAGTTTGATAATTTAATGTTTTTTTCAATTGGGATTAACAAAAAGATAGATGTGTTCTCAGTGGAAAGTGAAAAGCTGCTGTATCACATATATACCTAGTATATGACAAAGTAGTTGAGAGGAAAAGTAACAAATTAAAGGAAACTTCTGTATTCTCGGTACTACTTCATGATTTCAAAATGAGTGGTGCACAACTCTATTGATAAGAACAAACTGGATAACAACATTTCCGTGTGTAACAGCAAATGAGGTCTTAATGAACAGTCTGTAGTTAATCTTAAGTTTGTATCAGAGAAAGCACATTATTATATGTTAATATAACATAGAGGGAAGGTATGACTCTGTGAAAGGCACAGTAAGAGTGACAGAATGGAAAGTAGTAGGAAACCCATGTATCAAGTAAAACTTAAATATGCTATGTAGACACTTTTGACACAGAAAGAGATATAGTTTCAATTTTTAAGTTCAGTGAACCCCATTTTATGTATGGAAGTGAGGGGGACATAGACGGACCCATAGGAGGGATGGTGTTACCTGGGGTCAGGTGGATACATAGAGGAAATTACCTATACTATTTTTGTATGGAGGTATAAAAGAAGGGACAATATCATCTCAAAAATAATATATGTACACAGTGTCTGTCCAAAAATTGAGTTGTAAATGTTGGTGCTACAAATATCTTAAGCTGCAATGTGATGTTGTGTCACAATAATGACATAGTCTCCAAAATAGTCAAAAGTAAAGAGACTTAGCTGGAAAATGACAAGTCAACCTGTACAGAGACACCATTTAATATCTGTCACAAATCAGAGTTGAAGTAACGTAGTGCAGTACAGAGCCCAGCATCAGCATGTGACTCCCTATGGTAAAGAACAGTTAAACTACTTCCACCAAAACATGGTTATAAACTATGTCCTTACGAATTAATTACATACTATTACACTTAACTGGAAATGTTATAAGTGTGATCAATCTTAACAAGAGCTTGAAATGCATGTATTATCTCTCACGCCGAGGAACGACATTCGTAATTGTTAAAAACATATTTTAAGTAATCAGTAAGTGTGGGTCAACCAACCGTGTGTGCCCTTTGTCGTGTATGTATAGATTTGTGAAAAGTGGAGTTAACTCATTAAGATCAGCAAGGCACAGCAGTGTTTGTGCTTCCACCCTGCTGTGGAGGTCCACCTGTGGGTTGAAGTCATGGCTTGGCAGTGTCTTTGAACTCGAGGAGAAAATGGACACTGGCGACAATGATCCAGAAACTTTTCTGTCACAGCAAGATTGAATGAGAGCTCCTGTTATGAGCCTGGCCACACCTACATACATATTCCACCAGCAGCTGTAGTGTGCATGTACCCTGTACCACTACTAGTCATTCCCTTTCCTCTTCCACTCGCATAAAGAGTGAGGTAGAAATGAATATCTATATGCATCTGTGTAAGCCCCAGTATCTTATAGCTTATCTTTATAATTCATATGCAAAATGTATGCTGCTGGCAGTAGAATCATTCTGCATTCGGCTTTAGATGCCAGTTCTCTAAATTTCTCTATACAGTGTTCCTTAAAGAGAATATTGCTTTCTCTCCAGGGATTCCCATACAAGTTCCCAAAGCATCTATGTACAACTTACATGTCATTTGAAAATACCGTTAACACATCCTTCTCTCTCTCTCTCTCTCTCTCTCTCTCTCTCTCTCTCTCTCTCTCTGTCTGTCTGTCTCTCTCTCTCTCTCTCTCTCTCTCTCTCTCTCTCTCTCTCTCTCTCTCTCACACACACACACACACACACACAACCTCAATCATCTGCTAACAGAAATAAAATTACATGGCCAGAAGTATTGGAACTGCACAGCAGGTCCACTGCATCAAGAAAGTACAAAGTGCAGCAGCAAATTTAAAGATCTATTCACAGCAAATGAGAGACAAGAGTGTTACTATGGAACGGTGGGTTTCCTATGGATTTCCGTGAATACTACTACAGGTTGTTGAATGGAGATGTGGAACGTGCGCTGCCTAAACCAGACATAAGTACAGAGAGATGACAAACCAAAGATTCTGTGTGAGAGCTCCCACAGTTGTTTCTATAGGTATTTTGAAGCAATAAATTTCAACGGGCACCAGTATATTTGATTTACCTGTTGCACCAATCTGAAAAATCCAATAAATATTTCTCACTGTGGAACAATGAATGGTAAATGGTTATCAATCTCATACCCTAATATTTGTGTTTTGGAACAGATGAGACAGTATGCCATGCACTTGTGACCACCCACTTTCTGGGAGAGCATGGTGAAAGCATCATTAAGAATGGGACTTTAAATCCTAGTATACCTTTCTGTTTACATCATTAGGCCTTCACAGTTTTCCTGTCGATGGCATGGAATAAACTGCAAGTTCCTCTTTTTCAGTTTGCGAAAGCCACAAGATTTTACATACCACTTAAAATTTAGAAAATGGTGCCTTAACATGATAAAGAGTCACTCCCTAAACGAACGTGATAATTAGCGTACCCTAAATACGAGTGTAAATTTACTTACCACAACAGGGCTTATTTATTGCGTCCGAGTGTTACTTAGGAGTAACAATTGTTTCTACACAATCAGAACAAGATTATGAAATTTTTAGAAATGTTTTTCAGATTTACTTGCCCCTTAAGGTTTTAGGGAGAAATCAAGCTTTTAACAGCTTCTCTGTTATTGACAGGACCTGCCTGTTGAACCGCACACTGTCATCCTCTGTATGTAAAAAACTGTCACAGTGTTACTGGCAGAGCTAACTCTCTTAACTGAGTATGGAAGAAGCTCCCAAATGCTCAAGCTATCTGTGCACCCTCATGTGGGAATAGGAGAAAATTATCCCATAATGCTGTCACAAAAGAAATTTTGATTATTGGAAAATTCTGTTCTAATGTAGTGTATAACCACTCAGATACAACCATCTCAGTGTTGTGTATTTGATAACAGCACTTGCCACCATTATCTTTCTTCCCAATTCCAAATTTTATGGACAAAAATGTTGCAAGAGTTTGTTTTACATCTTGAGGTTGCTTCCTGACTACCACATCAAATTAATAAACACTGCCAGAGATGAAATAAGTTATATGTGAGATATCCTTAGGGAGATGAATTAAAATACCTATACATGTCAAACATATTTTTATTTCTTTCTGGGTGAAGGCATAGCCGCTTACACTATAATCCAACAACATTGTTAACATCCACTTTCTGCAACAGGCAATAAAGATATAAAAATAGATGATGTATATAAATCAAGAATTTGCTTTTATAAGAGATCAGTAACAAAATAATGGTAAGTGGCCATAAAATTGTAAATCAGCGTCAACATATTACAATGACTTACAAAAAACACTGCGAGTGACAGTAGGGGATAACTTTAATAATGTATTTCAGGATAGTTAGTAATATTCTTTAATGTTCAGAACATACTAACAGTGAAACAACATACTAAACTTAAACAACATATTAAACACAAACAACTTTTTTTTTTACAATTATAACTTTGAAAACTAAATTACAAACAAGTGTTAGGCAATGCTATACATAAATTCGAGATAAAAATGGCTATACTGACAAGGATTCAGATGAGGCATTAAAGAAATGATACACTGGTGTATTTAGCATCCAAATGAATACAGAATTCCATCAAATGAACAATTCAATCATATCATTTAATTTTACTTTATTGTTGCAGCAACATATGTGCACACCAAAAATTTAATGAATAAAGCAGAAATTTGTATTAAGCAGTCTTGCTTCAGGTGGTAATGCAGTCATCATTGCACTGATTAACAATCAACTTATCTAACAGAATAAATAAATAATTACAAATTTACTGTCCAGTGAATAGACTATTATAATAGTTGTTCATGTCATCGACATCGTTATCATCGCCATTAATACTGTTCACTGTGCTGTGTGTTATTTATATAATGTTATAACTTAACTGGGTCAAAGAGCACTTTGTGACACATTTGATGCTGTAGAATTAAATACTCTGAAACCCTTGATGGATGTTCTCAAAAAGAAGTACATGCCACATATGCACAGCCTTTATTGCCACTACTTTAGAGGCAGTCTTGGATAAGGTAGTGGTAAGCTGTCAAGTTACAGTTCACAGTGCCGCAAACGTATGTTGGCTACCCATGTCTTGTGCTGCATAAGAAGGGCTTTGATGCACATACAGATTCATATCCATATAAAATTTGAGAACTGTTGTTCATGGGTGGAGTGAGGATGGGTCTGTGTAGGACCAATTTTCTCTTGGAAAGGAAACTGAAGCCTCTTCACAAGTGACATGTTACCCACTGCACCTGCAAAGGGAGGTACAAAGAACAGGGTGTGGTAGACAGCGTGATAGCAGTACAGATTGATCCAGGAGTCTAAGAAATATGGAATGTCCAGTACAGCTAGGAACAGAGCGTAATCCTGGTGGCTGCACACCTATCAAGAGAAATTCTTGCACCCCAGAGATGGTCATCCACTCAAGAATGTTTTCATCTCCACGCCAGTCCCATTGTAGCACTAGTCCCATCGTCAAATCAGCCCCATCGTAGCACTAGTTATGCTGTTACATCCAGAAACATCATAGAAATGACGTTTCTGATTATCACAGAATGTCATTAGCTCTGATAGTATTGTTAACATGCGAATACAGAGCTCATTTGTTTTACACAAAAGTAGTATTGTTTTGACTTCTCCTATATGATGCATACAAATATAAAGTAACCAAGCAAAACTGAAGCTAACACAGCTAACATTTACAGCATTAAGTATCAGGTACCAGCAAGGCATCTTTACACTTAAAAATGCCTGCAGAAATCAGTGTACAGTATGAAAGGAAAGAATGTCTTTAAACATTAATCTGAATGTTACTAAGTTTACATTTAATTTTGAATATTTTAAGATAATTGTGCATCAACTATTTTAATTATTATCATAAATTATAACTGTCTGTTTGGAATTGTGTTGACCCAAACTTAAGTTTCCTAGCGAACAATAAACATTTACATACATAATGTATAAACAGGTTACTATATAACATGAATAAAAGTACTTACGTAACTAGAAACATTCTAGATTAAGGAATAATCATTATGTCAACATGACAAATTACTATCAAGCAGTTACAACTTTTACAAGCAGCATAATGGCAGATTTCTATAGTGATGTTTGCTACATACAGAATGTAAACATCAAAGGTAATTATAAGTTTAAGGTAGAAGATCAATTTTCAACATTTGGTAAATACAACTTCAGTTATAGCTGAGCAGTCTAAATATGCACATAGTGCAAACTTCACATCATCCTCTGTAAGTCATTCATTTTACATTATTGTTTGCACAACATACTAATATGTAGCATCTCTGTCCCAAATAATCCCACCACAAACCTCATAGTTTGGGCAATTACATAATATCAGACTAAATAACAATATTTTTGGCTTATACAGAACAAAGCAGTTATCTCACAAACAGCTGTATTCACATGATCTGAGTAAATGTCAGTTTTGTCCGACTCATGTTTCAAGATAAACAAAACAACAGCCAGTATTTTCTACAAAGGAATAAAACTGCACCATAAATTTTTTGAATGCATTAAAACCCTAATATTTAAAAAAATGAAGCATACCTCTCAAATAGTTAATACTAAAAAGTCCATGATTATTTATGTAACATCAAGCAGGCATTGAAAAAATTATTATTATTTAATTAGAAATAATGTGAAATTCTGCACCCAGGGTCTGTGATGGGTAATTTCCATACTTCATCCAATTTTGTCATCTTAACATTGTGGTGAGCTGATGACTCTGCTTTTTCAAATGGGCTAAAGAGACAACACAAAGAATACAAGGGGATGCTAAAAGTATTGTCAAGGTACTTAAGACAGCTGAAATGCAGTGCCCAAACTACAAATATTTGCTCACCCAGTGTGTATTTATCCGACACAAACTGTATTTTTTTTTTTTTTACGTAAATTGTAAACTTGTTTGGCAATGTGTATAAAAAATTGTACAAAACACTTCAAAATTAACAGCAGATCATCATCATCTACAACTGTAAAAGATGTTATTGCTGTATGTATGGATTAGTTAATTAAAATACTGTTTCCTCTTTCAATTAACATGACATATGTAATATTTCATAAACATTCTATGGTTGAATAAAGTAACTTACTAATATTTTCTGCACAATTTCGACTTTAAGCCCATAGATGCACACTAAATACTGCAACATAACATAGTACATAAAACCAAAACCATTGGGCTGGATCTCTAAAAACTGAGGAGTACACAGTACTGATTGTGACAATTGCATCAGATTTTATCTTGGTCTGTCTGGCAGCAACTTCAAGATATCTTAAATAAAAGGATGCTTTTAGACTAAAAACATTTAACTACATCTGCAACTGCCACTCACATGGCTCAATATAGATACAGCATTTCAAACACTAAAGATAATCTACAAACAAAATATACAACTAACTTATGGAGGAAAATGGGTACCTTCAAATAACTAGAAATATGCATTCACACCTTCAATTCATCTCAGTAAATTCTAAATGAGCAACTACAGCTGGCTAACAAACAATCCTGAAAATGTTCATTGCACTTTTCACACAAATTAAACATGATTGGTCTGTGTTAGGACTCTGAACAAGGGTATCCTTATTCCACTAGCTGCCCAACTTAACATCCATTGAAGAATATTGTCAGGGACCAAAATCAAAACACATGCCATTGCTTCTCGAGAGTAGCCTGATAAATCTTCTTGTTAATTTCTCCTATGACATGCTACAATTAGAGTTCCTCACTTGTAAGAAGTGCACTTTTCTGGACAAAGCATTTTTCTGTTATTTAGATTTGTATCGTCCACACATTCTTTACTTAACATACAGTAGATGAGATGTTTCCTTGTTGAGAAATGAGTGATATCGTTGGTCAGTGGATAGACTTTTCACTGTAAGCAAAATCATTACATGTGAAGTACTTGTCAAAGGCTGCAACTGATGAAAAATACTGTGAAGTGTGTGCACAACACAGTGGATTGTTTAGAATAAGTGCATTGTCTATAATTCTTAACTCTTCGTGTGTCATGCTGAAAATGCTTAAGGACCAAAGAAAGCCTAAATGATACCGACAAAACAAATCGAGGGTATGTAAGTATTTCATTTTATATTTTATCAAATACACGTATATTAGCACATTGTTGCAATTACTTAAAAAAAGTAAGTAAATAAAATAAAAACCTGTAGACAGACATAATAGCTTGAGACTGGTAATGGCATTTAAATAAATACTTTTAGAAGTACTCATGGTTGGTTGCATTCTTAATCAACATTTGTTCACAGCTGATGAGTTCAGAAAGATCCAGAATGGATAATAGACCATTAAAATTATATGCTAAGCTGACAACAGCCAATGATTCAACATTACATATTTATAAAAGCATTTCAACCCTCAGAGAAATTTTGAAGTGAAATTATCTATAAAACATGATAAACTGAACTGTACATTTAACTATGTGGGCCCGAATAGTATGGAAACAAATGTGTACCCAGTAACTCAGATCCATAAGGGAATGCATCACATATCCTGTGACTATCTACATACTGCAAATAATAATGGTGTACATGCATTTTTCCATATTATAAAAAGTTTTTACATCTATTTATCATGTTTTATGTTATTAAATTACAGGAAAATTGAAAATAACTCTGTGGGCAGCTACTGACAGGTTATGTATACAGAGATGCATGCTGAACTGATTACAAAAAATGCATTATTAAATACTTTTTATTGTATGCAGGCCTGCAAGGGACTGCAAGTGCTTTATGTGGATCAACTCAGTTTCATATAAGCATCATTTCATTATTCTGGAAGAAAAAAACATCGGGACAGTGGAAGTTTTATAAAACTTAACGAAACAAACCAGGACCAGAAATGAGAAAAATCAGTAAAAAGTAGTAAATAGTGTTATGATGATGAAACTTTCCAAAATATTACTAATGTTAACAGTTTAATTCCATTACCCACAGACATTCTTGAATTCATTCACAAATTACTGTAACTATTGTCACTGATAAGCTTATTAAGCAAACGACTTCATTGACATGAATGTTCATAAATATCCAGAAGCTTATTAGCAAGAAAAACAGATATAAAAGACTGAAGGTGACACTGTCAAAAGGGTGCAACAGTAAAGAACTGACTTATTTGTAACTACAGATTCTTTAATTTTTTGTATTTTCATTAAATACGCCACCAGCTTGTTCCCCTATCCAGGCGTTTTGCTATTTCATACTTCAAATATCTGTATCTGTGCTTACAAACATATCAATTCTTTACCATTGGATCGTTTTGACAACTTCACTTTCAGTTCTTTATATCAATTTTTCCCATGGATAATAAGTTTCAGGGCTACTCAAAATTCATGCAGGTTCAAGATCCGTGCCAACATAGTTGAGGGCAAAAGCTAGTGGATATTAAGAGAAGAATTGGAATGCCCAAGCCTTCAGAAATAAGAGTAAATTATTTACAGACAGACACCTTAGTATACAAAGAGGAAGGACAGTGACTTGGATCATTTTAAATTATAGTTGCCAGGAATGGACTTTGTAGAAACAGGAAAAAATATACAGAAGCATTAGGAATGTGAAGTTGCAGAAAATCTGCTACAACATCCTGGGTCGGAAGAAGATATTTTTCCCATTTGGTTGCAGTTGCTGCTCACTGTTAACCCATTGTGATACAGATTTTCTGGACACACAACTTGGTGTTTTTTCAGGCTTTTTCACTTTAAATGTGTTTTTAGTGACACTTTTACATTTCATTACGTCTCTAATAGTTTTACGTCTCTATATCATGCTAATTTTCTTTCAGCCCAAGATGTTCATAAACACTGCCCGGCTAAGAAATTGAAATTCACAGAAAGAAAAGAAATGCCATGGGTTCAGTCGGTATGTGATGTTACTTTAGTGATTACAAAATTGAGTCAGATTTACAAAGAACTTGGCAGTATGAGCTCACTTATCAATATGACATGCACCCAATTGCCCTTCTTGCATACACTTGTTTGTTTGGGAGGGTGTCATAAGGCCACTAGATTCCTTCCTCGGGCAAGCTGGCCTCAAACTGTTGTAATGGTCCACAATATTCTGGATACTGACACTGGGGCAGAGTTTACGTCCAAGCTCGTGCCACATATGCTCTGCAGGGAATATATCTAAGGATTTTGCTGACTATGGGAGCAGCTAATACCATGCATACAATTGATACATACACATGTCACTATGTGGATGAGCACTGTTGTGTTGGAAATAACATCACGATACTGTCATACAAGATGTAACACGAGGATTATCGACATCTGAATGATTGTTGTTCCGTCACAGTTCCCTCAATCACTATCAACTGCAACCTACATTCATAACCATTTGCTGGCCATACTGTGCCTTTCCAAAACATTGGAAGAATGGAATGTCCCCCAAGCTGCCGCCACACGTGCTGACAGTGGTCATCGGGGATAGTGCAGAACCGTGATTCAACACTGAACACAATGTGACACCTCTCATCAGTAGTCTACCCGATGGTGCTCACACCTCTTGTATACCCTCCACCATCAACACTAGTGGCCTTTCTACTTTTGCTGAGAACCACTGCTCTAATTGTTTACATGCCCGCTAATAGTTTGTACTTGTACAAAGTTACACTGTTATGGGTGCTTTATTTCCTTTTTCCAGACACTGCATACGAGGTGTGATCAAAAAGTTACAGGAATTTAATTCTGTCGGCTGTATACATTTTTGTTCTTTTCTTGTTAGTACACGTGTTCCTGATGTACCGTACATATATTTACATCTATTTTCAGTATTTAGTTCATTGTTGACAGTGGAAAAGGAGGTCTTTGTTTTTGAGTGCTCAGAGAATTTTTACTTTCGAAAAAGATGGATCTAAGATTCTAAATAAAATTTTGTTTAAAAATGGAACAAAGTGCAGTATCGCATTGGAAACATCGAATGTGGCTTTTGGCAACTCTACTACGAGTACAAGAGTTTACAAGTGGTACAAATGTTTCAAAGATGGTTGAGAAGATGTTGAAAATGACTACTGCAATTACTGGCGACAATGTGGTAGGAGCGAAGTAAATTGTGGTAACCACAACCAACAGCAAGAATGGCTTGGGCTGTGGATAGGAGCCGCCAGGCAGGGAAGACGCCAGCGGTGGAGCACGCACCACAAGGTAAACACAGGACAAGTCGGACGACAGACCAATGACACCTGACAACAACCAACCGCTACCGACTATAGGCGACACAAGGAGGAAGAGATAAACAACAGAGGCTTGTGGACACCAAACACCAAACGTAAATCCACTCGGAACCAGAGGCAGGCAAATGTCAACAACGAGCAACAATCAGAATGCACTACAACCGAGATAGAAACAAAACCCAGAGCGAGTACCAGACTGGCTGGACTAGGGCAGAGCGGGTCCCTATTACGAAACCGGAGAGAGCGGCTATTGGCCACTGTCTGCATGTGGCTTTCACTGTGACATAGATTAAGGCTTTCTGCCTGAAAGTGAGGAGAGATTTAATTAGGTGAAAAATGAATTAGTTACTTACATTATATCCTTTATTTCTCATCAACTGAGTTTGCACATGTTCCCCGTGTGCTAAATATAATGCATAAATATGAATTATGTTCACTGGAAGCTCAGATGTAACTAAAGAAGATCTACGTAGTTAGTGTGTGTGTGTGTGTCTGTGTGTGTGTGTGTGTGTGTGTGTGTGTGTGTGTGTGTGTGTGTGTGTGTGAAGCTTGATTTCAACTTGCAATGGTACAGAATATAAAATACAATGGCCAAGTTGCCCTGCCTTACCACACAGACATAGGACACTCATTTACAGAAGGAAATGGCTTTCACTCAAATCATTTTTCAATGTCGGCCACTGTGGAAGACATGTTCTACAACAAACACATTATTAATGATATGCAGAAAAACCTGCATATTCATTCCAGTGGCAGGAAAATGTATCTCCTGGAGCGGATAGATATACATTTATAAATGAAAAATAACAAAATGTATACCACCAGAAAAAGAATGGTTTACCAGTCACACCTGATTCTACTGACTCTTTTAGACCTTTTGTAAAGTTACAGAATTTTTAATACTGCAGTTTACCACAATAGCATTGTCTGTGTTTTCACGTCGACTAAAGATCTTATTCTTTCCCAAACCCATAACGATTCTCAACTCTCAACTGCTTCAATCCTGTATATGAACATGAGGAATTAGAGCACAGCAGAAAGGCCTTTTGAAGTACATTACTTGACACACATTTCCTCAGACAGGTCCTATAATAATTTAAGTTAAATAGTGACAAAAGTTGGAGACTGTGGCTGAAATTCACGACATTCTAGTTCAATCCCAAGGAAACATGTACGCCAGGTTAGTGCTGTTTCCTCTAAATACACGAGCTACAACAAATACTTTCTCGATGACTAATATTCAGTGTTTTATCAAGAATGAAAACACATGTTACATGAAAGATAGAAAATACTACGAAGCTACTCACACCACAAGCATTAAATCACCTCCTACTCCTCCTTTCACAAGGTACACTTCAGGAGACAAGCACACATTTACACAACATAGGCTTTCACAGCGACTGTTCACATTAGTCAAAACTTCTGGACTGGCTTGTGGGAGGACGGCACAGTCGATGAATAAAATTATTTCTGACATTTCATCTCCGACTGAGGTAGACATCTTAGGATTGGTTGGTTTTTGGGGGTTAAAGAGACCAGACTGCTATGATCATTGGTCCCTTTTTCTAATACTAAAAACACCCACAGAGAATAAGAACAATCAACAAACGAGAGGACAGATGACACAGAATGAGAGAAACTGAGACAAAGACCAGACAAGAAGAACTAAAATCATACGGAGAGTGACGGTGGGTGGCCGACCATAGAAACAGAAAAGGAAAAGACAACCACCGAGAAACACATTAAAAAAAGCAGACTAAAATTGTAGCCCATAGGCCAGAATCAACACAAAAACACACACATTTACATTAAGCGATAAAATCCCCCTGCCCGAATAAAATGCAAAACTAAGTCTGCTATGGAACAGTCATAAGTTAAAAGCGCAGAGAGCATTTCAGCCATCGCAAAAGTCTGCCTGAGCACAGTTAAAAGGGCGCACTCCAACCGAATATGGACCACTGTCAAGGAAGCCCCACAACGACAAAGAGGTGGATCCTCACAACACAGGAAATAACTATGCATCAGTCAGGTGTGGCCAATGCAGAGACGACAAAGGATGACTGAGTCCCTGCGATGGCTCGCATGGATGACCACCACACAGTCATCGTCTCCTTGTTATGACGGAGTTTGTTTTTCATGGGCAGGTTGCGCCAATCACTGTAACATAAATCTAAAACTTTTTGGCGTAATGTTGCCCGCAAATCAGTCTCCGGGAGGCTAATTTCCAGAGATGCTTTACTGGTGGCCTCTTTCGCCAGGCAGTCAACAGTTTCATTGCAAGCTATCTCAACATAGCCTGGGTTCCAAACAAAGACAACAGATCCGCCGCAACGGGCAAGATTATGCAGGGACAACTGGATAGCCATCACCAGATGAGAATGAGGGAAACACTGGTCAAGAGCTGGTAAACCGCTCAGGTAATCGCCACAGATAATGAAGGACTCACCTGAGCAGGAGCGGAGATACTCTAGAGCTCGAAAGATGGTGACCACGTCAGCAGTGTAAAAACTGCAGCCAGCCGGTAATGAAACTTGTTCACAATGGTCCACTAGAGTTAGGGCATAACCGACATGACCAGCAACCATCAAACCAACAGTGTAGACAATGCCAGAGCCGTGATACGTGGCTAAGATGGAATAAAAGTGGTGGCGCAAGGCCTCCTCAATGGCATCACTTTGTTAGTATGATTAGTACACAAACACAATCATTACATTTCTTTTATGGAGTTTGTTTGTTGGAATGGTTACTACAAAGCCAAAATCATTGCATTTCATTCATTACCCTATGTATGGTTACTACAATCATTACATTTCATCCATTACCTGATGTGACATATTTCTGAGGGAAGAATCATGGCATTTCATCTATCACCCTATGTGAAATATTTATGAGAAAAGCTACAGAAAGGTCCTCCCTCATTTGCGATTGTTTTTTGGTATGGTTACTACAAAGCCAGAATCATCGCATTTCATCTATAACCCTATGTGATGTATTTAGGAGAGAAGGTGCAGAATGCTAAAGACTGATAGTTGGTATGATTAGTACGCAACGCTACGTGAAGTATTTCTGAGAGAAGGTGCAGAAAGCTCCTCCATCACTTTCTTCTGATTGTTGGTATGATTAGTACACAGACACAATCATTGCATTTCATCCATTACCTGATGTGAAGTATTTCTGACGGGAAGCTACAGCAAGCTCCTCCCTCATTTGCGTTTGATTGTTGGTATAGTTACTACAAAGCCAGAATCATCGCATTTCATATATTACCCTATGTGAAATATTACTCAGAAAAGCTACAGTAAGCTCCTCCCTGATTTGTGTTTGTTTGTTGGTATGGTTACTACAAAGATAAAATAATTGCATTTCACCTATTGTCCTATATGAAGTATTTCTGAGAGATGCTGCAAAACCCTCCTCCCTCACTTGCATCTGTTTGTTGGAATAATTAGTACACAGACACAATCCTTATATTTCATCCATTCCCTGATGTGAAGTATTTCTGAGGGAAGCTACAGAAAGCTCCTCCCTCATTTGCGTTTGTTTGTTGGTATGGTTACTAGAAAGCCAGAATCATCGCATTTCATCTATTACAATATGTTATTTATTTCAGAGAGAAGCTGCAGAAAGCTCTTCATTCACATACATCTGTTTGTTGGTATGATTAGTACGTATACACAAACATTGCATTTCATCCACTACCTGATGTGAAGTATTTCTGAGGGAAGCTAATGAAAGCTCCTCCCTCATTTGCGTTTGATTGTTGGTATGGATACTACAAAGATAGAATCATTGGATTTCATCTATTACCCTATGTGAAATATTTCTCAGAAAAGCTACAGAAAGCTCCTCCCTCATTTGTGTTTGTTTGTTGGTATGGTTACTACAAAGCACGAATAATTGCATTTCATCTATTCCCCTATATGAAGTATTTCAGAGAGAAGCTGCAGAAAGCTACTCCCTCACATGCATCTGATTGTTTGTATGATTAGTACACAGACACAATCATTACATTTTATCCATTACTTAAAGTGAATTATTTCTGATGGAACCTGCAGAAAGCTCCTCCCACACTTGCATCTGTTTGTTGTTAAGATTAGTACACAGACACAATCATTACACTCCATCCAATACCTGACGTGAAATATTTCTGAGGGAAGCTACAGAAAGCTCCTCTCTCAGTTGCGTTTGTTTGTTGGTATGGTTACCACAAAGCCAGAATCATCGCATTTCATTTATTTCCATATAAGAAGTATTTCTGAGGTAAGCTACAGAAAGCTCAAGCGCCATTTGCGTTTGTTTGTTGGTATGGTTATTACAAAGCCAGAATCATCGTATTTCTTTTTTTACCCTATGTGATGTATTTGAGAAAAAAGCTGCAGAAAGCTCCTCCCTCACTTGCATCTGTTCTTTGGAATGATTAGTACAGAGACACAATCATTACATTCATCATTACCTGATGTGAAGTATTTCTGAGGGAGGCTGTAGAAAGCTATTCCCTCACTAGCATCTGTTTGTTGTTCTGATCAGTACACAGACACAATTTTTTCATTTCATCCATTACCTGATGTGAAGTATTTCTGAGGGAAGCTATAGAAATAACCTCCCTTAGTTGCGTTTGTTGGTTGGTATTATTACTACAAAGCCAGAATCATTGCATTCCATCTATTACCCCTTGTGATGTATTTCAGAGAGAGACTGCAGAAATCTCCTCCCTCACTTGCATCTGTTTGTTGGTACGATTAGTACACTGACACAATCATTACATTTCGTCCATTACCTGATGTGAAGTATTTCTGAGGGAAGCTACAGAAAGCTCCTCCCTCAATTTCGTTTGTTTGTTGGAATGGTTACTATAAAGCCAGAATCATCGCATTTCATCTATTATCCAATGTGAAATACTTCTGAGATTAGCTACAGAGTGCTACTCCCTCATTTGCGTTTCTTTGTTGGTATGGTTACAACAAAACCAGAATTATTGCATTATATCCATTACCCTACGTGATGTATCTCGGAGAGAAGATACAGAAAGCTCGTCCCACACTTGCACCTCTTTGTTCTTATGATTAGTACACAGACACAATCATTACATTCCATCCATTACCAGATGTGAAATATATCGGAGGGAAGCTACAGAAAGCACCTCCCTCAATTGTGTTTGTTTGTTGGTCTGGTTATTACAAAGCCAGAATTAACGCATCTCATCTATTACCCTATGTGAAGTATTTCTGAGAATAGCTAAAGAAAGCTACTCATTCATTTGCGTTTGTTTTTGGTATGGTTACTACAAAGCCAGAATCATTGCATTTCATCTATTACCCCATGTGATGTATTTCAGAGAGAAGCTGCAGAATCCTTGTACCTCACTTGCACCTGTGTTTTGTTATGATTAGTACACAGACAAAATCATTACATTTCATCCATAACCTGATGTGAAATATTTCTGAGGGAAGCTACAGAAAGCTCTTCCCTCATTTGCATTTGGATGTTGGTTTGGTTACCACAAAACCAGAATCATTGCATTTCATCTATTACTCTATGTAATGTATTTCATATCAAAGCTGCAGAAAGCTCTTCCCTCACTTGCATCTGTTTATGGTATGATTATTACACAGACACAATCACTGCATTTCCTCCATTACCTGATGTGAAGTATTTCTGAGGGGGGCTACAGGAAGCTCCTAACTCAGTTGTGTTTCTTTGTTGGTATTATTACTACAAATCCAGGATCATCGCATTTCATCCATTACCGGATGTGAAGTATTTCTGAGATAAGCTACAGAAGGCTCAAGCGTCACTTGCGTTTGTTTGTTGGTATGGTTACTACAAAGCCAGAATCATTGCATTTCATCCATTACCCTATGTATTTCAGCCGAGGAAAGCTCCTTAATCACTTGCATCTGTCTGTTGGAATGATTAGTACACAGACACAATCAGTAGATTTCACCCTTTGCTTGATGTGAAATAGTTCAAATGGAAGCTACAGAAAGCTCCTCCATGACTTGCGTTTGTTTGTTGGTGGGGTTACTACGATGCCAGAATCAACACATTTCATCTATTACCCTATGCGATTTATTTCTGAGAATAGCTACAGAAAGCTCCTGTCTTATATGCGTTTGTTTGTTGCTACCGTTACTACAAAGCCAGAATCATTGCATTTCATCCATTGGGATATGTGATGTATTTCAGCGAGGAGCAGCAGAAAGCTCCTCCCTCACTTGCATTTGTTTGTTGGTATTCTTACTACAAAACCAGAATCATTGCATTTCACTTATTACTCTATGTGATGTATTTCAGGGAGAAGTTGCAGAAAACTCTTCCCTCACTTGCATCTGTTTGTTGCTATTATTAGTACACATACACAAACATTAAATTTCATTTACTAGATGATGTGAAGTATGTCTCAGGGATGCTCTCTAAGCAGCTCCCTTATTTGCATTTGTTTGTTGGTATGGTTACTACAAAGCCAGAATCATCACATTTCATCTATTACCATATATGAGGTATTTCAGAGAGGAGCAGCAGAAAGCTCCTAACTCACTTGCTCTGTATGTTGGTATGATTAGTACACGGACACAATCGTTACATTTTATCCATTATCTGATGTGAGGAATTTCTGAGGGAAGCTACAGAAAAGCTCCTCCCTCATTTGCGTTTGTTTGTTGGTACGGTTACTGCGAAGCCAGAAACATTGTGTTTCATCCATTATCCTATGTGATGTATCTCAGAGAGAAGCTGCAGAGGGCTCGTCCCTTAGTTGCAACTGTTTGTTGTTGTGATTAATACACAGACACAATCATTACACTTCATCCATTACTTGATTTGAAATATATCTGAGGGAATCTGCAGAAAGCATCTCCCTCGTTTGCGTTTGTTTGTTGGTATGATTACTACAGAGCCAGAAACATCGCATTTCGTCCATTACCCCATGTGATGTATATCAGAGAGAAGCTGCAGTATGCTCTTCCCTCACTTGCATATGTTTATGGCAATATTAGTACACAGACAAAATCATTTCATTTCATCCATTACTGGATGTGAAGTATTTCTGAGGGATGCTGTAAAAGCTCCTCGTAATTTTCGTTTGTTTGTTGGTGGGGTTACTACAAAGCCTGAATCATCGTATTTCATCTATTACCATATGTGATGTATTTCAGAGGGAAGCTGCAGTAAGCTACTTTCTAACTTGCATCGGTTCGTTGGAATGATTACTACAGAAAGCACCTCCCTCATTTGCGTTTGATTGTTGGTATGGTTACTACGAAGCCAGAACCATCACATTTCATCTATTACCCAATGTGAAGTATTTCTGAAAAAAACTGCAGAAAACTCCTCCCTCATTTGTGTTTCTTTGTTGGTATGGTTACTACAAAGTCAGAATCATTGCATTTCATCTATTACCCCATGTGATGTATTTCAGAGAAAAGCTGCAGAAAGCTCATCCCTCATTTGCTTCTGTTTATGGTATGATTAGTACACAGACACAATCATTGCATTCTATCCATTACCTGATGTGAAATATTTCTGAGGGAAACTACAGAAAGCACAACCCTCATTTGCGTTTCATTGTTGGTATGGTTACTACAGAGCCAGAATCATCGCATTTAATCTATTAACCTATGTGATGAATTTCAGAGAAAAGCTGCAGAAAGCTCATTACTCATTTGCATCTGTTTATGGTATGATGAGTACACAGACACAATCATTACATTTCATCCATTACCTGATGTGAAATATTTCTCAGGGGAGCTACAGAAAGCTCCTCTCTCAGTTGCGTTTGTTTGTTGGTAAGGTTACTACAAATATAGTGTCATCGCATTTCATCTATTACCCTATGTGAAATATTTCTAAATAAAACTAAAGGAAGCTCAAGTGTCCTTTGCGTTTGTTTGTTGGTATGGTTACTACAAAGCCAGAATCATCGCAATTCATATATTACTTTATGTGATGTATTTCAGCATGGAGCTGCAGAAACTTCCACCCTCACTTGCATCTGTTTGTTATAATTATTAATACACACACACACTCATTACATAACATCCATTACCTGATGTGAAGTATTTCTGAGGGAAGCTGCAGAAAACTCTTCCCTCACTTGCATCTGTTTATGGTATGATTAGTACACAGACACAATCATTACTTTTCATCCATTACTGGATGTGAAGTATTTATGAGGGAAACTGCAGGAAGCTCATCCCTCACCTACATCTGTTTGTTGATATGATTAGTACACAGACACAATCATTTCATTTCATCCATTACCTGATGTGAAGTATTTCTGAGGGGGGCTACAGCAAGCTCCTCAATCATTTGCGTTTGTTTGTTGGTATTATTACTACAAAGCCAGAATCATCGCATTTCATCTATCACACTATGTGAAGTATTCCTGAGAAAAGCTACAGAAGGCTCAAGTGTCATTTGCGTTTGTTTGTTTTTATGGTTACTACAAAACCAGAATCATCGCATTTCATCCATTATCCTATGTGATGTATCTCAGAGAGAAGCTGAAGAAAGCTTGTGCCTCACTTGCTCCTTTTTTGTTATGATTAGTACACAGACACAATCACTAAATTTCATCCATTACCTGTTGTGAAATATTTCAGAGGGAGGCTACAGAAAGCACAAACCTCATTTGGGTTTCATTTGTTGGTATGGTTACTACAAAGCCAAAATCATCGCATTTCATCTATTACCCCATGTGATGAATTTCTGAGAATAGCTACAGAAAGCTCCCCCCTTATTTGCTTTAGTTTGTTGGTACGGTTATTACAAAGCCAGAATCATCACAATTCATCTATTACTTTATGTGATGTATTTCAGAAAGGATCTGCAGAAAGCTCCTCCCTCACTTGCATTTGTTTGTTATAATGATTAATACACACACACACTCATTACATTACATCCATTACCTGATGTGAAGTATTTCTGCGGGAAGCTGCAGAAAGCACTTCCCTCACTTGCATCTGTTTGTTGTTCTTATCAGTACACAGACACAACCATAACATTTCATCCATTACCTGATGTGAGGTATTTCTGAGGGAATTTACAGAAAGATCTTACCTCAGTTGCATTTGTTGGTTGGTATGGTTACTACAACGCCAGAATCTTTGAATATCATCTATTACTCCATGCGATGTATTTCAGAAAGAGACTGCAGAAATTTTCTCCCTCACTTGCATCTGATTGTTGGTACGATTAGTACACAGACACAATCATTACATTTCATGCATTACCTGATATGAAGTATTTATGAGTGAAATGTGTTTGTTTGTTGGTATGGTTACTACAAATCCAGAATCATCGCATTTCATCTATTACCCTATGTGTAGTATTTCTAAAAAATGCTACAGAAAGCTCAAGTGTCATTTGCGTTTAGTTTGTTGGTATGGTTACTACAAAGCCAGAATCGTTGCATTTCATCTATTACCCTATGTGAAGTATTTCTGAGAATAGATACAAAATGCTCATCCCTCATTTGCCTTAGATTGTTGGGCTGGTTATTACAAAGCCAGAATCATCTTATTTCATATTTTACCCTATGTGATGTATTTCAGATAGAAGCTGCAGAAAGCTCCTCCCTCATTTGCATCTGTTTGTTGGTATGATTAGTACACAGACACAATGATTACATTTCATCCATTACCTGATGTCAAATAATTCTGAGGGAAGCTACAGAAAACTCCACCCTCATTTGCATTTGTTTGTTAGTATGGCTACTTTAAATCCAGAATCATCACATTTCATCTATTACCCAATGTTAAGTATTTCTAAAGAAATCTACAGAAAGCTCCTCCCTCATTTTCGTTTGTTTGATGTTATAGTTACTACAAAGCCAGAATCATTGTATTTCATCCATTACCCTATGTGATTTATTTCAGCTGATGAAAGCTCCTTCCTCACTTGTATCTGTTTGTTGGAATGATTAGTACACAGACACAATCATTACATTTCACCCATTACCTGATGTGAAGTATTTCTGAGGGAAGCTACAGAAAGCTCCTCCGTCATTTGCGTTTGTTTGTTGGTGTGGTTACTACAAAGCCAGAATCATCACATTTCATCTATTACCCTATGTGATGTATTTCAGAGGGAAGCTGCAGAAAGCTCCTCCCTCACTTGCATCTGTTTGTTGGAATGATTACTACACAGACACAATCATTACATTTCATCCATTACCTGATGTGAAATATTTCTGAGGGAAGCTGCAGAAAGCTTATAACACTATTGTCTGCTGCTGCTGAACCATAACCTTAAAGCAGGTTGTGAAGTAAAACAATATTATTAAAGCAATTATGGTATAATGCAACAGAGCAGTGTTACCCTCTGGGAGGAATTTTGTTGTGTTGACCGTGTTGTACCTAACGGAAGTGGCTTATCGGAAATGAAAGTCAGAATTACGGAAATATTTGAACAGTAATAAACAAAATTTTGCCTATCTGCACTGTTTAACAGGTAAAGAAAACGGTCGCCAGCCTAAGTAGGCAAGAGAATGATTAACATTCTCGTTCAAGAAAATAGTTATTAGTAACTTGAATGGATAAACACAACCTATACATTGTCACATGCGAGAGCAGTATACTCTTGACACATTCATGTGGGTACGGTAAGATTGAAACTAACAGTTAAAGCAGCACAAACTATTTGCAAAATTATAACAGATACTGAAACACACTATTACTTTCAGGGCTTACACAAACTGAATGGTCTTTATAACATTATTACTACTAACTGCAGAATCATTAATTGGATATAGGTTAAGTCTCTCTCAGTTAAGTGCGTTACTATTTAAAACGAAAGTTAATTTGAATCCACTTACAGGTTGCTCCTCACTATCATTTGATTAAAGAAATTAAGGTTTTCCTAATTAGTGGTCTTTCTGTTACTTGTTACCAAGCATTAACCCAATATACAAACTGTGGATCCTGTTATATTATTAATAAGCACTTCTAAAACACAGGAGAGACATACACTTAGCAGACTTGAGTATATAATGTTCCACACTGCAGTTTTCCACTTTTACTACATTGACACACAAAATTAACATATATGTAAGATACTGACTCACCTTCTGTGATTTACAACAGGTGGTAATGAGATCATTTACGAAGCAAAACTTTATAAGCCTCAGCCTCACGAACTTTTTAATTTGAAGTTGGCAACAATGCATTAATAAGCAGTATTATTAGGAAAATTACTTTCATTAACTTTCTTTTTCTATGTTCATGAGGCATTAATTAGCAAAAACACTGGTCTTTAATGTTCTTTCAGTAGGGACACTTGGAAATCTCTTTACTTCAAACGGAGAGGAACCTGATAGGTGTTATGGTAAGGAGAAAAATCAAGGTAGGTACATAAACTCAGTTATAAATTACCTTATATTTGAGCACACTAACACATCCATTTAGCTGATCCATCACTGTACATCATTATAGTACTCGATTACAGTGATTGCGCAATGTAGTGGCGACTGCATGTCAGTAGGTGGAATTGCGGGTAGAATTGCTGGACTCTGTCATTTCTTGGTGGCGATGATAGATACAAATTCCAGAATAGTTCCAGCTACTTATCATTTACCTGATGTGAAGTATTTCTGAGGGAAGCTACAGAAAGTTGCACCATCACTTACGTTTGTTTGTTAGTATTGTTACTACAAAGCCAGAATAATCGCACTTCATCTATTACCCTTAGTGAAGTATTTCTAAGAATAGCTACAGAAAGCTTCTCCCTCATTTGCGTTAGTTTGTTGGGATGGTTGTTACAAAGCCAAATTCATCGTATTTCATATTTTACCCTATGTGGTGTATTTCAGATAGAAGCCTCAGAAAGCTTATCTCTCACTTGCATCTGTTTGTTGGTATGATTGGTACACCATCACAATCATTATATTTAATCCATCACCTGATGTGAAGTATTTCTGAGGGAAGCTACAGAAAGCTCCTCAATCATTTGCGTATGTTTGTTGGTATGGTTACTACAAAGGCAGAATCATCAGAATTCATCTATTATCCAATGTAATGTATTTCAGAGAGAAGGTCAGAAAGCTCCTCCCTCACTTGCATATGGTTGTTTTTATGATTAGTACAGAGACACAGTCATTACATTTCATCCATTACCTGATGTGATGTATTTCTGAGGTAAGCTACAGAAAGCTCCTCCCTCATTTGCGTTTGGTTGTTGGTATGGTTACTACAAAGCCAGAATCATTGCATTTCATCTATTACCCTATGTGATGTATTTCAGAGAGAAGCTGCAGAAAGCTCCACCCTCCCTTTAATCTGATTGTTGGTATGGTTAGTACAAAGCCAGAATCATAGCATTTCACCTATTAAACTATGTGAAATATTTCTGAGGAAATCAACAGAAAGCTCCTCCCTCATTTGCGTTTGTTTGTTGGTATGGTTACTACAAAGCCAGAATCATCGCAATTCATCCTATACGTATATGAAGTATTTGTGAGAGAAGCTACAGAAAGCTCCTCACTCATGTGCATCTGTTTGTTGGTATGATTAGTACTCAGACACAATCACTACATTTCATCCATTACCTGATGTGGAGTATTTCTGAGGGATGCTACAGAAAGCTTGCCCATCATTTATGTTTGTTTGTTGGTATGGTTACTACAAAGCCAGAATCAACGCATTTCATCTATTGCACTATGTGAAATATTTTCAAGAAAAGCTACAGAAAGCTCCTACCTCATTTGGTTTTGTTTTTTGGTATGGTTACTACAAAGCAAGAAACATCGTATTTCATATTTTACCCTATGTGATGTATTTCAGACAGATGCTGCAGTAAGCTACTCCCTCACTTGCATTTGTTTGTTGGTATGATTAGTACACAGACACAACAATTATATTTCATTTATTACATGATGTGAAGTATTTCTGAGAGAAGCTACTGAATGCTCCTCCGTCATTTGCGGTTGTTTGTTGGTATGGTTACTACAAAACCAGATTCATTGCATTTCATCAACTACCCTTTGTGATGTATTTCAGAGTGAAGCTGCAGAAAGCTTCTCCTTCACTTGCAACTGTTTGTTGGTATGATTAGTACACAGACACAATCATTACATTTCATCCATTTGCAGATGTGAGGTATATCTGGGGGAAGCTAAAGAAAGCTCCTTCCTCAATTGCATTTGATTGTTGGTATGTCTTCTACCAAGTAAGAATCATTGCATTTCACACAATACCCTACGTGATGTGTTTCACAGAGAAGCTCCAGAAACCTCTTCCCTAATTTGCATCAGTTTGTTGGTATGATTAGTACACAGACACCATCATTACATTCCATCCATTACCTGATGTGGAGTATTTCTGAGGGAAGATGTAGAAAGCTCCTCACTCACTTGCATCTGTTGGCTGGTACGGTCACTACAAGCCAGAAACATCGCGTTTCATCTATTACACAATGTGAAGAATTTCTGAGTGAAACTACAAAAAGCTCCTCCATCACTTGCGTTTGTTTGTTTGTATGGTTACTACAAAGCCAGTATCATCGCAGTTCATCTATTACATTATGTGATGTATTTCAAAGAGAAGCTGCAGTTACTTCACCCTCACTTGCATCTGTTTGTTGATATGATTAGAATACAGACTCAATCATTACATATCACACATCACCTGATGTGAAATATTTCTGATGGAAGCTACAGAACATTCCACCCTCTTTTGTGTTTGTTTGTTCTTAAGGTTACTACAAAGCCAGAATCATAGCATTTCATTTTTCACCCAATGTGAAGTATTTCTGAGAGAAGCCGCAGAAAGCTCGTCCCTCACTTACATCTGTTTGTTGGTATGTTTAGTACACACACACAATCAATACATTTCATTTATTCCATGATGTGAAGTATTTCTGAGGGAAGTTACAGAAAGCTCCTCAATCATTTGCATATGTTTGTTGGTATGGTTTCTACAAAGCCAGATTCATCGCAATTCATCTATTACCCTGTGTGAACTATTTCTGAGAATAGCTACAGAAAGCTCCTCCCACATTTGCCTTAGGTTATTGGTATGGTTATTACAAAGGCAGAATCATCGGATTTCATTTTTTACCCTTAATGATGCACTTCAGAGAGAAGCTGCAGAAAGCTCCTCCCTCACATGCATTTGTTTGTTGGTATGATTATCACACAGACACAATCTTTACTTTTCATCCATTAGCTGATGTTGAGTTCTTCTGAGGGATGCTACAGAAAGCTCGCCCCTCATTTACGTTTGTTTGTTGGTATGGTTACTACAAAGCCAGAATCAACACATTTCATCTATTGGACTTCGAGAAATATTTTTGACAAAAGCTACAGAAAGCTTTCTACCACATTTGTGTTTGATTTTTTGTATGGTTACTAGAAAGCAAGAGTCATCGTATTTCATATTTTACCCAATGCGATGTATTTATGACAGATGCTGCAGAAAGCTACAACCTAACTTGCATCTGTTTGTTGGTATGATTAGTACACAGACACAATCATTACATTTCATTCATTACCTTATGTGAAGTATTTCTGAGACAAGCTACAGAAAGCTCCCACCTCATTTTGGTTTGATTGTTGGTATGGTTAATACAAAGCCAGAATAATTGCATTTCATCCATTACTCTTTGTGATGTATTTAAGACAGAGGCTGCAGGAAGATCCTCCCTCATTTGCGTTTGATTGTTGGTATGGTTACTACAAAGCCAGAATCATTGCAATTCATCCATTACCCTCTGTGATGTATTTCAGAGAGAAGCTGCAGAAAGCTCATCCCTCACTTGCATCTGTTTGTTGGTATCATTGGTACACAGACACAATCATTACATTTCATTCATTACCTAATGTGAAGTATTTCTGAGATAAGCTACAGAAAGCTCCCCCCTCATCTGGATTTTGTTTGTCGGTATGGTTACTACCATGCCAGAAACATAGCATTTCATCTACTACCCTATGTGAAGTATTTCTGAGAAAAGCTGCAGGACGCTCCTCCCTCACTTGCATCTGTTTGTTGGTAAGATTACTATACAGACACTGTGGTTACATTTCATCCCTTACCTGATGTGAAATATTTCTGTGGGATGCTACAGAAAGCTCCACCTGCACTTGTGTTTGTTTGTTGGTATGGATACTATAAGCCCAGAATCATCGCATTTCATCTATTACCCTATGTGATGTATTTCTGAGAGAAGCTACAGAAAGATCCTCCCTCACTTGCATCTGTTGTTGGTATGATTAGGACACAGCCACAATTATTACATTTCATCCGTTACCTGATGTAAAGTATTTGTGAGGGAAGCTACAGAAAGCTCCTCCCTCATTTGTGTGTGTTTGTTGGTATGGTTACTTCAAATCCAGAATCATCGCATTTCATTTTTACCCTATGTGAAGTATCTCAGTGAGAAGCTGCAGAAAGTTCCACCCTCACTTGCATATGTTTGTTGGTATGATTAGTACACAGACACAATCATTACATTTCATTCATTACCCGATGTGAATTATTTGTGACGGGAGCTACAGAAGCTCCTCCTTCATTTGTGTTTGTTTGTTGGTAAGGTTACTACAAAGCCGGAATCCTTGCATTTCATCTATTACCCTATGTGAAGTATTGCTGAGAAAAGGTACAGAAAGCTCCCACCTCATTTTGGTTTGATTGTTGGTATGGTTACTACAAAGCCACAATAATTGCATTTCATCCATTACCCTTTGTGATGTATTTCAGACAGAGGATGCAGGATTCTCCTAGCTCATTTGATTTTGATTGTTGGTATGGTCACTACAAAGCCAGAATCATTGCATTTCATCCATTACCGTGTGTGATGTTTTTCATAGAAAAAGTACAGAAAACGCCTCCTTCACTTGCATCTGTTTGTTGGTATGATAACTACACAGACACAATTATTATATTTCATTCATTACCTAATGTGAAGTATTTCTGAGGGAAGCTACAGATAGCTCCCCCCTCATTTGGATTTGTTTGTTGGTATGGTTACTACAAAGCCAGAAACATCGCATTTCATCTACTACGCTATGTGAAGTATTTCTGAGACAAGCTGTAGTATGCCCCTCTCTCACTTGCATCTGTTTGTTGGTAAGATTACAACACAGACACTATGGTTACATTTCATCCCTTACCTGATGTGAAATATTTCTGTGGGATGCTACAGAAAACTCCACCCGCACTTGTGTTTGTTTGTTGGTACGGTTACTGCAAGCCCAGAATCATCGCATTTCATCTATTACCATATGTGAAGTATTTATGAGTGAAGCTGCAGAAAGCTCCTCCCTCACTTGCATCTGTTTGTTGGTATGATTAGTACACAGACACAATCATTACATTTCATCCATTACCTGATGTGAAGTATTTCTGAGGGAGGCTACAGAAAGCTCCACCCTCATTTGTGTTTGTTTGTTGGTATGGTTACTACAAAGCCAGACCCTCGCATTTAATCTATTACCCTATGTGAAGTATTTCTGAGAGAAGCTGCAGGACGCTCCTCCAACTCCTCCCTTGTTTACGTCTCTTTGTTGGTATGGTTACTACAAAGCCTAAATAATCTCATTTCATCCATTAGCATATGTGAAGTATTTCAGAGAGAAGCTGATGAAAGCTCCTCCCTCACTTGCATCTGTTTGTTTGTTTGATTAAACTGACACAATCATTACATTTCATCCATTTCCTGATGTGAAGTAGTTCTGAGGGACGCTACAGAATGCTCCTCCCTCACTTGCATCTGTCAGTTGGTATGATTAGTACACAGACACAATCATTACATTTCATCCATTACCTGATGTGAAGTATTTCTGAGGGAGGCTACACAAAGCTCCACCCTATTTTTGTGTTTGTTTGTTGGTATGGTTACTACAAAGCCAGACCCTCGCATTTAATCTATTACCCTATGTGAAGTATTTCTGAGAGAAGCTGCAGGACGCTCCTCCCACTCCTCCCTTGTTTACGTCTCTTTGTTGGTATGGTTACTACAAAGCCTAAATAATCTCATTTCATCCATTAGCATATGTGAAGTATTTCAGAGAGAAGTTGATGAAAGCTCCTCCCTCACTTGCATCTGTTTGTTGGTTTTATTAAACAGACACAATCATTACATTTCATCCATTTCCTGAAGTGAAGTAGTTCTGAGGGACGCTACAGAATGCTCCTCCCTCACTTGCATCTGTTAGTTGGTATGATTAGTACACAAACACAATTATTACATTTCACCCATTACCTGATATGGAGTATTTCTGAGGGAAGCTACAGAAAGCACCTCCCACATTGTCGTGCATTGGTTGGTAAGTTTACTACTAAGCCAGAATCATTGCATTTCATCTATTACCCTATTTGATGTATTTCAGAGAAAAGCTGCAGAAAGCTCATCCCTCACTTGCATCTGTTTGTTGGTATGATTAGTACACAGACACTATGGTTACTTTTCATCCCTTACCTGATGTGAAATATTTCTGTGGGATGCTACAGAAAGCTCCACCCGCACTTGTGTTTGTTTGTTGGTATGGTTACTACAAGCCCAGAATCATCCCATTTCATCTATTACCCTATGTGAAGTATTTCTGATAGAAGCTGCAGAAAGCTCCTCCCTCACTTGCATCTTTTATTGGTATAATTAGTACACAGACACAATCATTACACTTCATCCATTACCTGGTGTGAAGTATTTCTGATGGAAGCTTCAGAAAGCTCCTCCCTCATTTGCGTTTGATTGTTAGTATGTTTACTACAAAGCCAGAATCATCGCATTTCACCTATTACCCTATGTGAAGTATTTCTGAGTATAGCTACAGAAAGCTCCTCCCTCATTTGCATTAGTTTGTTGGTATGGTTATTACAAAGCCAAAATCATCGGATTTCATTTTTTACCCTATGTGGTGTATTTCAGATAAAAGCTACAGAAAGCTCCTCCCTCACTTGCGTCTCTTTGTTGGTATGGTTAGTACAAAGGCAGAATATTCGCATTCCATCTATTACCCTATTTGAAGTATATCTGAGAGATGTTGCGGAAAGCTCCTCCCTCTCTTGTATCTGTTTGTTGGTATGATTAGTACACAGACCCAATCATGACTTTTCAACTTTTACCTGATGTGAAGTATTTATGAGAGGAGCCGCAGAAGGCTCCTCCCTCATTTGTGTCTCTTTGTTGGTATGCTTACCTTAAAGCCAGAATAATCATTTTCATCCATTACCCTATGTTAAGTATTTCAGAGGGAAGCTGCAGAAAGCTCCTCCCTAATAGGCATCTATCTGTTGTTAGGGTTCCTACATAGCCAGAATCATCGTATTTCATCCATACCCTATGTGAAGCATTTCTGAGAGAAGCTACAGACAGCTCCATGTTCATTTGTGTCTCTTTGTTGGAAGGTTTACTACAGACCGCGAATCATCACATTTCATCCATTATACTATGTGAAGTATTTCAAAGAGAAGCTGGAGAAAGCTGCCCCCTCATAGGCGTCTGTTTGTTGGTATGATTACTATGCAGATAGAATGATCACATTTCATCCATTACCTGATATGAAGTTTATCAGAGAAGCTACAGAAAACTCTTCCCTCATATCCGTTTCTTTGATTGGTTACTAGAAAGCCAGAATCATCACATTTTATCCATTACTGTATGTGATGTATTTCTGAGAAGAGCTTTAGAAAGCTCCTCACTCAGAGGCGTCTCTATGTTGATAACGTTACTACAAAGCCAGAATCATCACATTTAGAAAGCTTGTATCCTCTTCTTGTTCAAACTAGTTATCGTCCATGTTTCACTTCCATACATAGCTGCACTCCATACAAATACTTTCAGAAATGACTTCCTGTCACTTAAATCTATACTCGATGTTAACAAATTTATCTTCTTCAGAAATGCCTTCCTTACCATTGCCAGTCTACATATTATATCCTCTCTACTTTGACCATCATCAGTTATTTTGCTTCCCAAATAGCAAAACTCATTTACTACTTTAAGTGTCTCATTTCTAATCTAATTGCCTCAGCATCACCCAACTTAATTCGAGTACATTCCCTCATCCTCATTTTGCTTTTGTTGATATTCATCTTATATACTCCTTTCAAGACACTCTCCATTCTATTCAACTGCTCTTCCAAGTCCTTTGCTGTCTCTGACAGAATTACAATGTCATCGGCAAACCTCAAAGTTTTTATTTCTTCCTCATGGATTTTAATACCTACTCAGAATTTTTATTTTGTTTCCTTTACTGCCTGCTTAATATACAGATTGAATAACATCAGTTAGAGGCTACAACCCTGTCTCACTCCCTTCCCAACCACTGCTTCCCTTTTATGCCCCTCGACTCTTATAACTGCCATCTGGTTTCTGTACAAATCGCAAATAACCTTTCGCTCCCTGTATTTTACCCCTGCCACCTTTAGAATTTGAAAGAGAGTATTCCAATCAACATTGTCAAAAGCTTTCTCTAAGTCTACAAATGCGAGAAACATAGGTTTGCCTTTCCTTAATCTTTCTTCTAAGATAAGTCGTAAGGTCAGTATTGCCTCATGTGTTCCAGTATTTCTACAGAATCCAAACTGATCATCCCTGGGGTCAGCTTCTACTAGTTTTTCCATTCGTCTGTAAAGAAATCGTGTTAGTATTTTGCCGCTGTCGCTTATTAAAGTGATTGTTCGGTAATTTACACATCTGTCAGCACCTGGTTTCTTTGGGATTGGAATTATTATATTCTTCTTGAAGTCTGAGGGTATTTCGCCTGTTTCATACATCTTGCTCACCAGATGGTAAGAGTTTTGTCAGGACTGGCTCTCCCAAGTCTGTCAGTAGTTCCAATGGAATGTTGTCTACTCTGGGGGCCTTGTTTCAACTCATGTCTTTCAGTGCTCTGTCAAACTCTTCACGCAGTATCGTATCTCCCATTTCATCTTCATCTACATCCTCTTCCTTTTCCATAATAATGTCCTCAATTGCATCACCCTTGTATAGACCCTCTATATACTCATTCTACCTTTCTGCTTTCCCTTCTTTGCTTAGAACTGGGTTTCCATCTGAGCTCTTGATGTTCATACAAGTCGTTCTCTTATCTCCAAAAGTCTCTTTAATTTTCCTGTAGGCAATATCTATCTTACCCCTAGTGAGATAAGCTTCTACATCCTTACATTTGTCCTCTAGCCATCCCTGCTTAGCCATTTTGTACTTCCTGTCGATCTGATTGTTGAGACGTTTGATTTCCTTTTTGCCTGCTTCAGTTATTGCATTTTTATATTTTCTCCTTGCATCAATTAAATTCAATATTTCTTCTGTCACCCAAGGATTTCTAGCAGCCCTCGTATTTTTACCTACTTGATCCTCTGCTGCCTTCACTACTTAATCTCTCAAAGCTAGCCATTCTTCATCTACTGTATTTCTTTCCCCCACTCCTGTCAATTGTTCCCTTATGCTCTCCTTGAAACTCTGTACAAACTCTGGTTCTTTCAGTTTATCCAGGTCCCATCTCCATAAATTCGCACGTTGTTGCAGTTTCTTCAGTTTTAATCTACAGGTCATAACCAATAGATTGTGGTCAGAGTCCACCTCTGCCCCTGGAAATGTCTTACAATTTAAAACTTGATTCCTAAATCTCTGTCTTACCATTATATAATCTATCTGATACCTTTTAGTATCTCCAGGGTTCTTCCATGTATACAACCTTCTTTCATGATTCTTAAACCAAGTGTTAGCTATGATTAAGTTGAAGTCTGTGCAAAATTCTACCAAGCGGCTTCCTCTTTCATTTCTTAGCCCCAATCCATATCCACCTACTATGTTTCGTTCTCTCCCTTTTCCTACACTCGAATTCCAGTCACCCATGACTATTAAATTTTCACCTCTCTTCACTATCTGAATAATTTCTTTTATCTCATCATACATTTCTTCAATTTAGTCATCATCTGCAGAGCTAGTTGGCCTATAAACTTGTACTACTGTAGTAGGTGTCGGATTCGTATCTATCTTGGCCACAATAATGCTATCACTATGCAGTTTGTAGTAGCTTACCCACATTTATATTTTCCTACTCATTATCAAACCTACTCCTGCATTACCTCTATTTGATTTTGTGTTTATAGCCCTGTAGTCACCTGACCAAAAGTCTTGTTCCTCCTGCCACGGAACTTCACCAATTTTCTAACCTACCTGCTAGATTAAGGGATCTGACATTCCATGCTCCGATCCGTAAAACACCAGTTTTCTTTCTCCTGATAATGACATCCTCTTGAGTAGTCCCCGTCTGGAGATCAGATTGGGGGACTATTTTACCTCCGGAATATTTTACCCAAGAGGACCCAATCATCATTTAATCATACAGTAAAGCTGCATGCCCTCAGGAAGTTTCCCCTTGCTTTCAGCCGTTCACAGTACAAGCACAGCAAGGCCGTTTTGGTTATTGTTACAAGGCCAGATCAGTCAATCATCCAGACTGTTGCCCTTGCAGCTACTGAAAAGGCTGCTGCCCCTCTTCAGAAACCACACATTTGTCTGGCCTCTCAACAAATACCCCTTCGTTGTGGTTGCACCTACGGTATGGCTATCTGTATCACAGAGACACGCAAGCCTCCCCACGATTGGGAAGGTCCATTGTTCATGGGGTGTCCATTACACAATGTGAAGTATTTCTGAAAGAAGCTAAAGAAAGCTTTTCCCTCATTTGTGACTGTTTGTTGGTATGATTACTACAGAGGCCAGAATATTCGCATTTCATCTATTACCCCATGTGAAGTATTTCAGAGAGAAGCTGCAGGAAGCTCTCCCCTCATACGTGTACATTTGTTGGTAACGTTACTACAAAGCCAGGATCATCGCAATTCATCCATTACCTTATGTGAAGTAATTCTGAGAGAAGCTACAGAAAGCCCTTCCCTCATTTGCAATTTTTGTTTGTATGATTACTACACAGACAGCATCATCACATTTCATTTATTACCTGATGTGGTGTACATAAGAGAAGCTACAGAAAGCTCCTCCCTCATTTACATCTGTTTGTTGGTATGATTACTACACAGACAGAATCATCACATTTCATCCACTACCTGATGTGAGGTATTTAAAAGAAGCTACAGAAAGCTCGTCCCTCATTTCTGTTTCTTTGTTGGTATGGTTACTACAAAGCCAGAATCATCACATTTCATCCCTTACCCTATGTGAACTATTTCTGAGAGGAGCTGCAGAAAGCTCCTCCCTCAAAGACGTGTCGTTGTTGGTAAGGTTATTACAAAGTCAGAATCATCGCATTTTATCCATTACACTTCGTGAAGTATTTCTGAGAGGAGCTGCAGAATGCGCTTGCCTCATAGGTGTCTCTTTATTGGAGAAGTGACTACAAAGCCAGAATCATCACATTTGGTCCTTTACCCTATGTGAAATTTTTTAAGGGAAGCTACAGAAAGCTCCTCCCTCATTTGCCTCTCTCTGTTCTTCCGGTTACTACAAAGCCAGAATCAATGCATTCCATGCATTACCCTTTGTGAAGCATTTCTGTGAGAAACTGCAGAAGGCTCATCCCCCATTGGCGTCTGTTTGTTGGTATGGTTACTACAAAGCCAGATTCATCGCATTTCATCCATTACACTATGTGAAGTATTTCTGAGAAGAGCTACAGAAAGCTAATCTCTCATTTGCTTCTCTTTGTTAGTAAGGTTACTACAAAGCCAGAATCATTGCATTTTATCCATTACTTTATGTGAAGTATTTCTGAAAGAAGTTACACGGCATCTAAGTGTGAACCCATGTCTATGGTCCTCTGAGTCTTGTGGATGATTAGCAAGAGCTGGGTTTCACATGGCCGTCTTTTTCAAAACAAATGATGATTCCTACAGAGTAGGTTTGTAGTCTCCAGAAAACTCATTATACTCTAACATAATTCGTGTTCCAAAGTTCTACAACTAATCAACATTAGAGATATAGGTCTATAGTTCTGCACATCTGTTCGAAGTCCCTTCTTGAAAATGGGGAAGACCATGCTGTTTTCCAATCCTTTGGAATGCTATGCTCTTCTAGAGACCTACGGTACACTGCTACAAGAAGGGGGCTAAGTTCCATCGCGTGCTCTGTGTAAAATCTAACTGGTATCCCTTCAGGTCCAGTGGGCTTTCCTCTTTTGTGTGATTTTAATTTTTTCTCTATCACTCTGTCGTCTATTTTGGTATCTACCCTTTTGTCATCTGTGGTGTCAGGACATTTTGTTTTGATCCACCTATCGCTTTGACGTAAGACCAAAATTTCTTAAATTTTCTGCCAAGTCAGTACATAGAACATTACTTTTGAATTCATTAAGTGCCTCTCACATAGCCCTCCTCACACTACATTTCACTTCGCATAATTTTTGTTTGTCTGCAAGGCTTTGGATATGTTTATGTTTGTTGTGAAGTTAGCCTTTGCTTCCGCAGCAGTTTTCTAACTCGGTTGATGTACCATGGTGGATCTTTTCCATCTCTTACGATCTTGCTTGGCACATACTCATCTAACGCATATTGTACGATGGTTTTGACCTTGTCCACTGATCCTCAACACTATCTGTACTTGAGACAAAACTTTTGTGTTGAGCTGTCAGGTACTCTGTAATCTGCTTTTTGTCAGTTTTGCTAAACAGAAAAATCTTCCTCCCTTTTTTAATTTTTCAATTTATGGCTGAAATCATCGATGCAGTAACTGCTTTATGATTGCTGATTCCCTGTTCTGCATTCACTGTTTCAAATAGTTCAGGTCTTTTTGTCACCAGAAGGTCTAATATGTTATCGCCATGAGTTGGTTCTCTGTTTAACTGCTCAAGGTATTTTTCAGATAAAGCACTTAAAAAAAAATTCACTGGATTCTTTGTCCTTGCCATCCGTTATGAACGTTTGAGTCTCCCAGTCTATATCTGGCAAATTAAAATCTCCACCATGAACTATAACATGGTGGAGAAATCTGCTCAAAATATTTTCCAAATTACCCTTCAGGTGCTCAGCGACAACAGCTGCTGAGCCAGGAGGCCTATAGAGACATCCATAGGACTGTTGCTATTCACAATATACATAAATGACCTTGTGGATGACATCGGAAGTTAACTGAGGCTTTTTGCAGATGATGCTGTGGTGTATTGAGAGGTTGCAACAACGGAAAATTGTACTGAAATGCAGGAGGATCTCCAGCGAATTGACGCATGGTGCAGGAAATGGCAATTCAGTCTCAATGTAGACAAGTGTAATGTGCTGTGAATTCACTGAAAGATAGATCCCTTATCATTTATCTACAAAATAGCAGGTCAGCAACTGGAAGCAGTTAATTCCATAAATTATCTGGGAGTACGCAGTAGGAGTGATTTAAAATGGAATGATCATATAAAGTTGATCGTCAGTAAAGCATATGCCAGACTGAGATACGTTGGAAGAATCCTAAGTAAATGAAATTCGAAAACAAAGGAAGTAGGTTACAGTACGCTTGTTCGCCCACTGCTTGAATACTGCTCAGCAGTGTGGGATCCGTACCAGATAGGGTTGATAGAAGAGATAGGGAAGATCCAACGGAGAGCAGCGCACTTCGTTACAGGATGATTTAGTAATCTCGAAAGGGTTACGGAGATGATAGACAATCTCCAGTGGAAGACTCTGCAGGAGAGACGCTCAGTACTCGGTATGGGCTTTTGTTAAAGTTTCGGGAACATACCTTTACCGAAGAGTCAAGCATTATATTGCTACTTCCTACATATACCTCGCAGAGAGACCATGAGTACAAAATCAGGGATTAGAGCAAAAACAGAAGCATACCGACAATACATCTTTCAATGAACAATACGAGACTGGAATAGGAGGGAGAACGGATAGAAGTACTCAGGGTACCCTCCAAAAACACACAGTCAGGTGTCTTGCGGAGTATGGATGTAGATGTAGATGTAGATGTAGATGTAGATGTAGATGTAGATGTAGAAGCTGCAGAAAGGTCCTCCATCATTTGTGTCTCTTTGTTCGTATGATTACTACAAAGCCAGAATCATTGCATTTGATCCATTACCATATGTGAATTATTTCTGAAAGAAGCTGCAGAAAGCCCCTCCTGCAGCAGCATATCTATATTGATATGATTACTACAAAGCAAGAATTATTGCATTTCATCCATTACCCTATGCGAATTATTTCTGAAAGGAGTTCCATACAGCTCCTGCTACATCAGTGTCTTTATGGTCGTATATTTAATACAAAGCTAGAATCATCCCATTTCATTCATCACGCTATGTGAATTATTTCTGAAAGAAGTTGCAGAAAGCTCCTCCCACAGCAGCGTCTCTCTGTTGGTATGATTACCACAAAGCCAGAATCAACATATTTCATACATTATCCTATGTGAATTATTGCTGAAAGAACATGCAGAAGGCTTCACTCACAGCACCACCTGTTTCTTGTTATGGTTACTACAAAGCTAGGAACATCGCATATCATCCATTACACTATGTGAATAATTTCTGAATGAAGCAGCAGAAAGTTCCTTCTGCAGTAGTGTCTCCTTGCTTGTATGATTCCTACAAAGCCAGAATCAATGCATTTAATCCATTAGCATATGTGATTTATTTTTGAAAGGACCTGCAAAAAGCTCCTCACATAGCAGCGTCTTTTTGTTCATATGATTACTACAAAGCCAGAATCATTCCATTTCATTCATTACCATATGTGTATTATTTCCGAAAAGAGGTGCAGAAATCTCCTTCCACAGTAGTTTCTCTTTTTTCATCAGATTACTATAAAAACCAGAATCATCAAATTTCATCCATTACACTATGTGAATTATTTCTGAAAGGAGCTGCAGAAAAGCTCCTAGCACAGCAGCATCTTTTTGTTGATATGATTACTACAAAGCCACAATCACGCATTTCATCCATTACCCTATGCAAATTATTTCTGAAAGAAGTTGCAGTCCCTCCTCCAGCAGCAGTGTCTATTTGTTGGTATGATTACCACAAAGCCAGAATCATCGCATTTCATCCATTATCCTATGTGAATTATTTCTGAAAGAAGCTGCAGAAGGCTTCTCCCACCTCACCACCTCTCTGTTGTTATGATTACTACAAAGCTAGAATCATCCTATTTCATCTATTACCCTAAGTGAATTATTTCTGAACAATGCTGCTGAAATCTCCTCCTGCAGCAGCATCTCTTTGTTGCTATGATTACTACAATGCCAGAATCATCGCATTTCATCCATTACCCTATGTGAATTATTTCTCAAAGAAGTTACAGAAAGCGTCTCCCACAGCTGCATCTTTTTCTCCGTATGATTATTACAAAGCCAGAATCATCCAATTTCATCCATTACTGTATGTGGTTATTTTCTAAAAGAAGCTGCAGAAAGCTCCTCCCGCAGCAGCATCTCTTTTTTGGTATCATTACAACAAAGCCATAACCGTCACACTACATCCATAACCGTATCTGATCTATTTCTAAAAGAAGTTGCAGAAAGCTCCTCAGGCAGCAGTGTCACATTGTTCATATGATTACTGCAAAGTGAGAATCATCCCATATCATCCATCATGCTATGTGAATTATTTCTGAAAGAAGTTGCAGAAATCTCCTCCCACAGCACCGTGTCTTTGTTGGTATGATTACTACGAAGCCAGAATCATCTCATTTCATCCTTAAGACTATATGAATTATTTCTCACAGGCAGTGTCAAAAGAACCTCCCACTGCAGCGTCACATTGTTGGTATGATTACTCCAAAACCAGAATCAAAACATTTCATCCATTACACTACGTGCATTTTCTCTGAAAGAAGCTACAGAAAGCTCCACCCATATTTGCGTTACTTTGTTGGTGTCATTACTACAAGACCAGAATCATCAATTTTCATCTATTACCCTATGTGAATTACTTTTGAAAAAAGCTGCAAAATGTTCCACCCACAATGGCGTCACTCTGTTGGTATGATTAATACAAATCCTCAATTATCACATTTCATCTGTTACCCTATTTGAATTTTTTTCCGGAAAAAGCTGCAGAAAACACCTCTCACATTTGCGTTGTTTTCTTGGTATGATTACTACAAAGTGAGAATCATTGCATTTCTTTGATTACCCTATGTGAATTATTTCTGAAAGGAGCTGCAGAAAGGTCCTGCCGCAATTGTGTCACTTTGTTGCTATGATTACAACAATGCCAGAATCATTTCATTTCATCCATTACCCTATGAGAATTATTTCTAAATGATGCTACAAAGAGCTCCTCCCACACTTGCGTCACACTACAAAGCCAGAATCATTACATTTCATCAATTACACCATGCGAATTATTTCTGAAAGAAGCTGCAAAAAGCTCCTCCCACATTTGCATCACTTTGTTGGTATGATTACTACAAAGCCAGAATCATCGCATTTCATGCATTTCCATATGTGAATTTTTTTTTTTCAAGAGAATCAGCAGAACGCTCATACCACAGCAGCTTCACATTGTTGGTATGATTACATAAAAGCCAGAATCATTGCATATTATCCATTACACTACCTGAAATATTTCTGAGAGGAGCTGCAGAAAGCTCCACTCACACTACTACACTTTGATCCTACAGTTACTACAAAGACAGAATCATCACATTTCATCCATTGCCCTATGAGTATTATTTCTGAAAGGAACTGCAGGGAGCTCCTACCACACTGCTATCACTTTCATGGTATAGTTACAACAAGGCCAGAATCTTCTGATTTCATCCACTACCATACGTTAATTATTGCTGAAACGAATTGCTTGTAGCTCTGCTCACAGTACTGTAACTTTGTTAGTACAGTTTCTACAAGGCCACATTCATCGCATTTCATCCACAACCCTGTGGAAATTATTTCTGAAAGAAGCTGCAGAAAGATTCTCTCACATTACTATCACATTGTTGGTTCAGTTGTGATCTATTTCTGAAGGAAGCTGCAAAAGCACCTCTCTCAGTACTGTCACATTGTTTGAAATTTTACACGAAGCAATACTACTACTACTAGTACTACGTGATCAGGCCCAGTAGACCACACACATCTACAAGTTACCTCCTCCACTGTATTCTGTCCAATGCTGCTATCTGCCATTCGTCCACATCTATTGACACTTGGATTAAATCTTCATGGGATCCACCACTCCAATGGTTCTTGGGTCTCCCAGGAAGTCTCTTTCCTGTAGGTGTGAAATCCAGGAGCTTCCGAGGCCATCTGTGATCCTCCATCCAAGCTATAATGTCGGCCCACTGCATTTGTTTGGCTTTGAGGGTACCTGCTATGTTGGGCCACTGGTATAGTTCCTCAAGCGCTTCATTGTATCTGATCCTCCATTCCCCAGTATCTGCATCCAGAACTGTACCAAAAATCTTCCGAAGCACTTTTCTCTCAAAAACAAGGAGCTTATGGAAGCCCTGTTTCTGGATACTCCATATCTCACAGCCATATAGAACAAGAGGCTGGATAAAGGTTTTGTACGGTTGAATCTTGAACTGTCTGGAGAGATATTTCTACCAAAGCAGTTGTGCTAGGCTGTGGAAAGATCGGTTTCCTGCTTGTATTCTGGCATTGATCTCTGCATCACATGACGAGTTCACAGTGGAAAGTGCCCCTAGGTATTTGAATTCTTGCACTCTCTTGTAGGAAAGGTCCACAACAAGCAACAAGCATTGCATTTTATCGATAACCCTATGAAGATTATATCTGAAAGAAGCTGACAAAAGCTCCTCTCAAATTACTATTCCTTTGTTGGTATAGTTACAAAAAAGCCACAATCATGGCATTTCATCTTTAACACTATGATAATTATTTCTGGAAGAAGCTCCAGAAAGCTCCTCTCACACTACAATCACTTTCACAGTTAGTTACTACAAAGCCACAGTCGTCTCATTTCAGCCATAACACTATGTGAATTATTTCTGGATGAAGCTGCAGAAAGCTCCTCTCACACTACAATCACTTTCTTGGTGTAGTTACCATAAAGCCAGAATCATCACATTTCATTCATAACACTATGTGAATTATTTCTGAAAGAATCTGCAGTAAGATGCTCTTCCTTAACAATCAATCTGTTCATATAGCTACTACAAAGCAACAATCGTTGCGTTTAATTTGTAACATCATGTGAATTATTTCTGAAAGAAGCCACAGAACGCTCCCCTCAAAATACTATAAACCTTGATGGTGTAGTTACTACAAAGCCACAATTATTGCATTTGATTCATAGCATGCTGTGAAATATTTCTGAAAGAATCTGCAAAAAGTTCCATTCACTCTAGAACCAAAGTGTTGGTATAGTTATTAAAAAGTGACAATCATTGCACTTCACTCATAATGGTATGTGAATTATTTCTGAAAGAAGCTGCAGAAAGCTCACAATACTATCACCTTGTCGGTATAGTAACTACAAAGTCATATCCATCGCATTTTATGCATAAACCTATGTGAATTATTTCTGAAAGACGCTGCACAAAGGTACTCTCACTGTAGAATCATTTTGTTGCTATAGCTACAACAAAACCACATACATGGCATCTCACCCATAACACTATGAGATTTATTTCTTAAAGAAGCTGCAGGAAGATTCCCTCACAATACTATCACTTTGTTGTTATAGTTACTGAAGACATACAACCATTGCATTTAATCCATAACCATATGTGTATTATTTCTGAAAGAAGGTGCAGCAAGCTCCTCTCACTCAAGTATCAATCTGTTGGTATAGCTATTACAAAGCCACAATCATAGCATTTCATCCATAAGCCTATGTGATTTATTCCTGAAAGAAGCCGCAGGAAGCTCCCCTCACAATACTATCACTTTTCCAGTATAATTACTAATGAGCCACAATCATCTCATCTCATTCGTAGTCCTATGTGAATTATTTCCAAAAGAAACTGTAAAAAGCTTTCCGACCAATACCACGGGTTTTGGTACAGTTACTAAAAAGCCACAATCATTGCATTTCATTCATAGTCCTATGTGAATTATTTCTGAAAGGAGCTTCAGAAAACTCCACTCACAATACTATCATCCTGTTGGTATAGTTACTACATGGCCACAATCATCACACTTCATCCAAAACCCTATGTGAATTATTTCTGAAAGAAGCTCCAGCAAGCTCCTCTCACTCTATTACACTATGTTGGTATGGTTACTACAAAGCAACAGTCATCCCATTTCATCCATAATCCTAAGTGCTTTATGGGACATAAGCTGCACGAAGCCCCCTCACAATACAATCACTTTGTTGGTTTCCTGAATGAGATTTTCACTCTGCAGCGGAGTGTGCATTGATATGAAACTTCCTGGCAGATTAAAACTGTGTGCCCTACCGAGACTCGAACTCAGAAACTTTGCCTTTTGTGGGCAAGTGCTCTACCATCTGAGCTACCATAGTATGACTTACGCCCGGTCCTCACAGCTTTACTTCTGCCAGTATCTCGGCTCCTACCTTCCAAACTTTACAGATTTTCTCCTGTGAATCTTGCAGAATTAGCACTCCTGAAAGAAAGGATATTGCGGAGACATGGCTTAGCCACAGCCTGGGGGATGTTTCCAGAATGAGATTTTCACTCTGCAGTGTAGTGTGCACTGATATGAAACTTTCTAGCAGATTAAAACTGTTCTGGAAACATCCCCCAGGCTGTGGCTAAGCCATATCTCCGCAGTATCCTTTCTTTCAGGAGTGCTAGTTCTGCAAGGTTCACAGGAGAGCTTCTGTAAAGTTTGGAAGATAGGAGACGAGATACTGGCAGAAGTAAAGCTGTGAGGACCTGTATCTTCATTAGGGTGATCCCCATATGCATCTGCTTCCCACTTACTTACTGTTTTTAGAGTGTCATATGCCTGTAACGCTATCAGGTGGCGTCTGACATCACAGTGGGCAGTGGTCATAATGTTTTGGCTCCTCGGTGTATAGGGGATCTATACAAGGGAGATATAACTGAGGGCAACATCATACAAATAGTAGAAGAGACAGATGAAGGTAACAAGGGAGATATACTGTGAAAAGCATTTGACTGAGCACTGAAGACTCACAGTGAAACAAGGAAACAAGTACCCAGGGGTAGACAACATTCTGTCAAAACTACCGATAGCATTGGGAGAGACAACAATGACAAAATTATTCCATTTGCTGTGCTAGATGTACGAAACAGGTGAAATATCCACAAATTTCACTAAGAATGTATTAATTTCACTTCCAAAGAAATAAGGTGCTGTGAGGTGTGAATATTCCCAAACTGTCAGTTTAGGAATTTGTCGTTGCAGAATACAAACACAAATTCTTATATAAAAGGACCAAAAAGCAGCAGATACTGACTTCATAGAAGATAACTTTGGATTCTGGAGAAATGTAGGACCACATGTGACAATACTGACCCTACAACTTATCTTAGAAGATGCATTCAGGAAAGGCAAACCTATGTTTCTACCATTTGTAGACTTAGAGAAAGCTTTTGACAATGTTGACTGGAATGCTCTTCTTCAAATTATGAAGCAGGGATGAAATACAGGGAGTGAAAGACTATTTAAAATTTTTACAGAACCAGATGGCAGCTATAACAGTTGAGGGGCATGAAAGGGAAGCAGTGGTTGGGGAGCAAGTGACACAGGGTTGTAGCCTATACGTGACGTTATTCGAACTGTATATTTGGCCACCAGTAAAAGAAACAAAAGAAAAGTTCAGAATAGGAATTAAAATACATGGAGAAGAATTAAAAAAACTTTGAGGTTTGCTGACAACATTGTAATTCTGTCAGAGACAGCAAAGGACCTGCAAGAGCAGTTGCACGGAATGGACAGTTCTTGAAAGGAAGATATGATATGAACATAAACAAAAGCAAAAGAAGATAATGGAATGTAGTCAAATTAAATCAGGTGATGTGAGGGAATTAGATTAATGAATGAGACACTTAAAGATGATGATTTTTGCTATTTGGGCAGCAAAATCGCTAATGATGTTCAAGGTAGAGATGATATAAAATCTAGGCAGACAATGGAGAGGAAAGTGTTTCTGAAGAAGAGAAATTTTGGAGCATTGAATATAAACTTAGGTTGTAGAGTAATTGCACTTTATGCAAGACACCTTTGTAGCTTTGTTTTCAGTGAGACATTTTTCAGCACTTTTTTTTGCTATCTTCAGACATGTAGATGTAGATAGTACAGAAAATGCTAAAACAGGTTTGTGTGAAAACACAGCTATGAACATGCCCGAAAAAAAAAGAGAGGGGAAATTTCTCTCTAATTTTCTTAGACACAGAAATAAAGAGAACTGCAATATTCACAACATGGAACTGCAATATTCACAACATGTTTATAGATTTAGGTGTTACAAAGATTTTTCTGGAAACATTTGTATTGATTGTTGTCATATACGAAGTGAAACATGGATATCAAACAGCTAGACAGGATGAGAATAGAAGCTTCTGAAATGTGGTGCTACAGATGTATACTGAACATAAGGTGGGTGAATGGACTTGGAGAGAAAAGAAATTTCCTACACAATCTGACTAAAAGAAAGGATTAGCGGACAGGATGCATTCTAAGATGTTAACGGATCACTAGTTTAGCACTGGAGAGAAGTGTGGAGCAGTGGCACCACACCAATATCGTATATTAAGATCCACATAAGACTTTTGGTAACTTTATTTTCAAAATTCTGATGATGAAGTTCATACTTTATGCAAAGTCTTACGAGTTAATAGGTATATTTTGAAGGAAAGATCACTTTCAAATTAAAGGGCTATTTTTCCTCTTTTCAGTAAACTTTACTATCTTAACAGATATTGAATATAATAGAGGGAAACATTCCACATGGTAAAAATATACATAAAAAACAAAGATGCTGTGACTCACCAAATGATAAAACACTGGTAGACAGACGTTGCTTCATCTATGGGTTGTGAAAGTTTGAAATTTGTGTGTGTGTTTGTGTATTTTTTATTGTGTCTATCTACCATCACTTTCTCATTTGGTAAGTCACAGCAACTTTCTTTGTTATATGCATTAACAGATATTGATAATTGTTAGTTTAACTTTATCCACATTTGTAGTGCCAGTTATGGACATATTGCTGTGAATTTCCAGGATCTGTTGATACACTTTTGATCATCTGATTTTTCTAATTTCTATTGACACCAGTACTAATGAGCAAGAGTCCTGAATTACAAATTACAGATTTTTCAGTAACTACATTTTAATATGCAAGATGGGTCCCATAATAATAATAATAAGCCCTTGATTTCCAATGCATAGGCATAAATTAGAATTGAACTTTTGAATAGACGCTGCTCATGCAAAGTAACATACTGCTACAAACAAAATATAATGACAATATCCACAGCCAATAAAACTTAGCCTTCTGGCTCACAGGTTTTGTAAATAATAATAAATTAACATAATTCATTAATACCGTAGAACAAATCTGTTTACGGCCTACATTCACTCCACTTTCTTGATTCTGCTGTTAATCTTCTTCAGGTATGGCTTCAGTTTAACTTGGCTGCATTCTAGACCACTCTTGGGAACTATTTGTGTTGCCTCTCCATTCATTTAAGTCAGGCTGAGAGAACTCCTTTTACAATTATGAGCAATAAATATCATTTTGTGTGTATTTCAGTTTTGTTTAGTAATATTTGTGTTTACAACAACCATTCTTTGCTGTGTTTTACTTAACTGTATGTGAAACAACTTTTGATCACTTCATCTGTATTGTGTGCACATTTACTTTCTGAAGAGGTAATAAGTATTGTGCTCCACAGATGTCCATACTAAGTACCTGTCTGCATACATCATTAGAAACTGTAAGAGATCTGGTCATCCCCAACAGGATCTTAAAGACATGATTAAAGATTAGTGAGCTCATAATTTTGAACTTATAAAAGAAACTTCTGGCTATCCATTTTAAGTACGGAACTATCAACAGTAATTTCAGGTGCTGATCCTCTGAAACTGTACAGCTTCTGAACGGCTTGTATCACAACTATTGATGTGACATAACACCTACGGTATATTTTCTATTGTCATCTGGAATGAAGATCCCATTCTATCCATTACAGGGTTTAACCTTACTTGAACCATAATCATGATGATGAACATCTCAATAATTTAGTGGGTTCTGAACCTGAAACATGAAATAGTAGAGGACTACAAATACGACAGTGGGAGCTCATCTTCAGTGCTGTGTGAAAGATCATGCACAAAAATCCTTGTGGGATAGTGTTGCTAACAACTATTGTTTTGATTTAGTTAACTTCAGTGCTAGTAAACAGTCACTATTGCTCAATAGATATTAAAACTGAAAATAAGTAAATTTTTTGAAATATGTAGAATCTGATCACAGATGGAAGAAAATAGAAATAATCTTAAATATATGTTCTTGATTATTAGCATTATTTTCAGAGAGAGATAACAGAAATAAGATTGAGCCCACAGTGTTTTAAATGTTTCAAAGCCAGAAGCTTCTTCAAGGAAATGTACCCAACTGTAGAGCTTTTCTTTGACAGTAGACAATGATAATCCCATTCCTTAATAGAATGTTGATACCTTGCATATTGGCTGCATATTAATAATCATAACAAATCTTCATCAGAGCAAGGAAAACAAACACAAAAGCACACAAGCTCTGGCACCCAAGACCAGACTGCAAGCAGAAGCACATGGTGGGAGAAGCAAACAGGTGGTAGGGAAGGAGGAGAATGGGGCAGGGAGAGATAGTAGGGTAGGGGGACAGTTATGTGCTGCTTGTGGACGGTTACAGGGACAAAGTGGGGAGAGAGTACGGCAGCTAGTTGGAGTCAGGAGATTAGACAGATGTCAGCAGGGGGGTGGGAGGGCCATCAGAAAAGGAGGTAGCTATAAAAACTGTGGGTGCATTACTGGAATTGAGTTCTGGAATGGGAACAAGGAATGGTATAGTTTGGTGGTAGACAGTGACTAATGAAGGTTGAGGGTTACTTAAATGTAAGCTATACTGTAGGGAGAGTTCCCACTAGTGCAATTCAGAAAAGTTGGTGTTGGTGGGAAGAATCCAGAAGGCACAGGTTGTGAAGCAGTCACTGAAATGACAAATGTCATGCTGCGCAGCATGCTCAGAAATTGATTGGCCCAACTGTTTCTTCATCACAGGATTTTGGTTGTCATTCATGTGAACATACATTTTGTCAGTTGCCGTGTCAACATAAAATACAGCTCAGTGGTTGCAGCTTAGCTCTTGGATCACATGACTGGTTTCACAGGTAGCATTGTCTTTGATTGGGCAAGCGATAATTGTGAGTGGACTGGAGTAGGTGGTGGAGGGAGGATGTATGGGACAAGTCTTGCATCTATGTCTATTACAGGGGCATGAGCCATGAGGTAAAGGGCAGCAAGCAGGGGTTGTGTAGTAGTGATATTCTCTAGGTTCAGTGGTCAGTGGAATACTACTGTGGAAGGGATGTAAAAGATAGTGCTTAATACATTCCCCATTCCAGGGTACTATGATATATATTTTTGGTTTGTAAATAAAGCTTCCTTTTCCTTCTGCTAGTTACTTTATTTATCCTATATGTGTTTCGCCTTCTGTTCTAAGGCATCATCAGTGGGATATATAATGATACAATTTTGTTAGCTTTAGATTATTAAACAGTTCACTTTGTAAAAAAAAGTAATTACTTATGATTTGCTAATTTGCTTATCCTCACATCTGGTCTGGAGGTCACACTACCACTTTTATCACTGCCATATAATCACATTTTTGTGTTCTCACCTTCCATACACCATTCACCATATTTCTTCCCTTTCTTTGGTCGACTATTGTTCCTTTGTCACTCAATACATTTATTTCGTCGTACACCGTTTTTCTCAACGTAAATATTGCAACTCTATTATTTGTTTCATCTTCTTTGAGAAATTTACCTATTTGTTGCAAATGTAACGAAGTATATGTTCGAGACTAACTTCTATTTCTGATGTTTATACTGTGTGTGCGTATGATTGAGAGAGAGGGAGGGAGGGGGATAGAGCTGACGAGTTTTAATTTGGGTGGGGGGGGGGGCAGTGGAGGGGGGAATACAAGCTATCAGTGAGTGGTTGAAAACTTTGGTGACAGCGACAGCTGATTTGACTTTTCCTTTCAATATTCTGTGGAGGGGCTCATGGATTTTTTGGATTCTATTATTATTATATTGGACTGTATTATTTTATTAATCCTTTTTGCAGATGGTATTCTATTATTTTAAATAATGAATGGCTTGGCATGTGTACTTGGTCATTCAACAGGATTTTCCCTTCTGATTTGGTTTTCTGTATGTGGTAATTTTCTTGCATTATTAGGAGGTGTTGTTTTACTGTCGATTAAAATTATTTTATGTCATTGTCTCTAGTGGTTGGTTTGTGGTCATTTTCTCTTAGGCATTCTGCAAATGTGATGTGGTTTGTCCCATATTTCCAAACTCTCATGTGTTTTTTTATCTGACATCAGATGTTCCCCTGTTTGCTCTATGTAACTGCCTTCACAAGTGTTACACTGTAGCTGATATATACTTGCTTTCTGGTATATGTCTCTGTTATTAGTCAGTTTTGGGGTGTATTTTTGCATAGAACTGTCTGTTGTGTCTGCTATGTTTATTCCTTGTCTCTTGAAAATGTTGGTGATTTGATAGGTGAGTTTGCGTTCGTATGTCATTGTGTACCATCTATTGTTTTCTTTCAACTTTTTCTGATTATCCTGTGCAGTTGTTATGGGACTACATGTTTGTGTTTGGTTCTGTTGTGTTGTTGTCTGTGGTTTGGAGCTTTCTGCTTTTATTTTACTTTTAATTTTGTTGTTAAGCTTTGTTACTGTGTTACTGTTGTAACCATTATTTTGTGCCTCCTGCATCATTATGTCCCATTCTTTTTGGTAGCCTTCTTTGGCAAGTGGTACTGTGTTGAGTCTATGGAGCATGTGTTGAAGTGCTGTTTGCTTTTGTGTGTGCGGGTGGTTAGAGGACTGAGGAATCATATTGTCTGTTGCTGTGGGTTTACGGTAAATTTCAAACATATGCTTATGGTTCTGTTTTTTTATTGTTATATCCAGGAAGTTAATTTGGTTGTTCTGTTCTCTTTCAATTGTGAATTTTATATTTTTATGGATCTTGCTGATGTCAGTATGTAGTTTTTCAATTTAACTTTGTGGTATATTTGTTAAGCAAAGGATGTCATCCATGTATCTGAACCACTATAATATGTTGTATTCTTTTGCTAATATTTTTGTGAAAATGATCTGTTAAATGTGGTTTACCAAAATATCTGCTAAGGCTTCTGAAACTGGGGACCCAATTGGTAATCCATCTTCTTCTAAATAATATTCATTACTGAATTTGAAGTAATTTTGTTGTGTTATGAGCTTTATTAGTGTGTATATTTCCTTAATCTGTTCATCAGGAAGGTGACTATAAGTTTTCAGGTACTTATCTATAATTTCTATTACTTCTGGTACTCCTGGCTGGTGTGACCAAGCCATTCTAGGCACATCAGTCAGGAACTGCGCAGCCACTAAGGTTGCAATTTCGAATCCTGCCTCAGGCATGACAGTGTGTGTGTTGTCCTTAGGTTAGTTAGGTTTAAGTAGTTCTAAGATCTAAGGGACTGACGACTTCAGATGTTAAGTCCCATAGTGCTCAGAGCCATTTGAACCATTTCTGGTACTGGTATGTTGCAATACATGATTTCTGTAACAAATGAAAAGAGGGTTATATTTTTTGTTCATTGTGTTTGCTGTGTAGTGTTTTTAATGGTTCTGTCTTCTTGTACTTTGAAATTTTCAGACAGAAATTTTAACATGTATCCTGCAAGCTCTGAAGTGGGGGGAGTTTCTGAAATCCAGTATTGGCCTCACAGAAGATTCGGTTTGTGGATTTTTGGTTGGCTTTGGAGAACCAGCGCAGTGGGACTGATCTATGACAACTTTCTTTTCTCTATGTTATCCAATATGATGTCAATATTTTTCAGAGTGTGTTTTCTTTTTTTTTTTTTTTTTTTACTTTTGTCTTTAATCTGAATGTCATGTCTGATTTTAAATTTGTAATGCTATTTTGTAAAATGAATTCTTGTGTTTTTTCAATGTATTGTTCTTTGTGTATCAGTAATATTGTGGTCTCCTTGTCTCCTTTTAAAATGTTGTTGTTGTTGTTGTTGTTGTTGTTGTTGTTGTTGATGTGGTCTTCAGTCCTGAGACTGGTTTGATGCAGCTCTCCATGCTACTCTATCCTGTGAAAGCTTCTTCATCTCCCAGTACCTACTGCAACCTACATCCTTCTGAATCTGCTGAGTGTATTCTTCTCTTGGTCTCCCTCTATGATTTTTACCCTCCATGCTGCCCTCCAATACTACATTGGTGATCCCTTGATGCCTCAGAACATGTCCTACCAACCGATCCCTTCTTCTAGTCAAGTTGTGCCACAAACTTCTCTTCTCCCCAATCCTATTCAATACCTCCTCATTAGTTACGTGATCTACCCATCTAATCTTCAGCATTCTTCTCTAGCACCACATTTCGAAAGCTTCTATTCTCTTCTTGTCCAAACCAGTTATCATCCATGTTTCACTTCCATACATGGCTACACTTCATACAAATTCTTTCAGGAAAGAGTTCCTGACACTTAAATCTATACTCGATGTTAACAAATTTCTCTTCTTTATAAACGCTTTCCTTGCCATTGCTAGTCTACATTTTATATCCTCTCTACTTCAACCATCATCAGTTATTTTGCTCCCCAAATAGCAAAACTCATTTACTACTTTAAGTGTCTCATTTCCTAATCTAATTCCTTCAGCATCACCTGACTTTATTTGACTACATTCCTTTATCCTCATTTTGCTTTTGTTGATGTTCATCTTATATCCTCGTTTCAAGCCACTATCCATTCCATTCAACTGCTCTTCCAAGTCCTTTGCTGACTCTGACAGAATTACAATGTCATAGGCGTACCTCAAAGTTTTTATTTCTTCCCCATGGATTTTAATACCTACTCGGAATTTTTCTTTTGTTTCCTTTACTTCTTGCTCAATATACAGATTGAATAACATCAGTGAGAGGCTACAACCCTGTCTCACTCCCTTCCCAACCACTGCTTCCCTTTTATGCCCCTCGACTCTTATGACTGCCATCTGGTTTCTGTACAAATTGCAAATAGCCTTTCGCTCCCTGTATTTTACCCCTGCCACCTTTAGAATTTGAAAGAGAGTATTCCAATCAACATAGTCAAAAGCTTTCTCTAAGTCTACAAATGCTAGAAACATAGGTTTGCCTTTCCTTAATCTTTCTTCTAAGATAAGTCGTAAGGTCAGTATTGCCTCATGTGTTCCAGTATTTCTATGGAATCCAAACTGATCTCCCAGAGGTCAGCTTCTACTAGTTTTTCCATTCGTCTGTAAAACATTCATGTTAGTATTTTGCAGCTGTCACTTATTAAACTGATTGTTTGGTAATTTTCTCATCTGTCAACACCTGCTTTCTTTGGGATTGGAATTATTATTTTAAAATGATAACATTTTGTTTTTGTAGTTTTCTCCTAATTTTTCCTAGTGTTGCAGATCTGAGTTTTTGTTGTTTTGTGTTGTTGCATTTTTATGCTGGTTATTATATTCTGGATTTCTTTTTTTACTAGTTCTCTAGTTAATCCAATGCTGACACTGCTATTTTCATTCCTATCATCCCTTGTCAAAACACTTTATGCTTCTATAATTAGATTTCATAAGTAACCTTCATCTATTTCTGAATTTAGATTGTATTTTCATCCTTTCTCCAACAGCTGTCTTTCTTTACTGTTTAACTGTGTGTCTGTAAGGTTCACTAATCTTGGGTAGAATTTGTGTGTGTGAGTAAAGGTAATATGTTGTAACTGTAGTTTTTTGAGTAGGTTGATCTTTCTTCTATTAACTGTTTCTATTCTTTGTGCAGCAGTTTTTGTAAGCTTTTCGACCCTGTTGACCAGATGGGAGAAAACTTTCATATTATTTATGGTGTCTGTGAGTTGTAAATATGTTTTATACAACTCGTAATTTAACTCTTGTTTTTTAGAGTCTAGGGATTTTATCTCGTATTTTAACCATATTTTCTGAGCAGAATGCATTGCTTTTTGGGTGGTGGTTGAACTGTTTTTAATTTTTACATTGAATATTTAGGTACCAGATTGTTACATTTGCATATGTTGAATTTTGTGTGTTGTATGGTTTTATGGATGTTCAGATGATTCTTCTGAATTTCTGGTATGGGCCATGTGGAAATGCCTGGCATGGTATGAATAACAAGTCTGTTTGTGTGGCCATCCTCTGCAGCAAGCATATAAAAATTTGTTTTGTAAATAAAGCTGCCTTACCCTGCTGCTAGTTACTTTATTTATCCCATACACTTTTCACCTTCTCCTGTTCTAAGGTATCATCAGTGGGATTTATAACGATACAGTTGTGTTAGTTTCATATTATTAAACAGTTAAATTCACATTTTGGTGATTTGCATTTTCTCACAACTGCCTATCATACAAGTTCATGGCCAGGGATAATGACGTGTCCTGGGGTCCACTGATAAACCACGGAATGGCTCCCAAGCAGGCGACGTGGAAACTGCTTCATGAGATAGGCATTCTCTGAAGCTGACCTACATTCTGTCTACACCATGGGGTTTTCTGGCTTTGGGAGAGGGAATGGCATAACAGCACACATAACAAACTGCATGTCGTTAAGGAGGCTATGAATGTGTGGAAGTCTTCCAGGCAGGCCTCTCCCAGGGAATCAGTCATCCTCTTCCGGCTCTGCATTGACTATATGAGGCTAATGCATGGTTAACTACTCTGTAGCGAGAAGCCACCTAAGTGTCGATGTGGCTTCCAAATGACAGTTGTTCACCTCTTGCTGGACTACTCACATTTAACCGCTCTGTGACAGACTTTCAACTTTCCCACCAACCTGCCTTCGGTGTTGGACACAATGACTCCACAGCAGCTTTAGTTCTACATTTTATCCGTGAGAGTGGGTTTTATACTTCTATATAGGGTTTAGTGTATCCTTTGACCCTCTGTGTCCTCCAGCCTAGTGCTTTACGGTTGAGTTTTTAATGTGTTGCAGAGTCACTGGCTTTCCCTTTCTATTCTCGTGCTTGCCAGCCACTGTAATCTGCTTTCATGTTTTACTCTCTTCTGTTGTTTCCTTGTCCTCTTTTGTTCCTTTTAGTGTTCATAGTGTGCCCTTCATTCTTATGGCTTTTCCTTTCTTTCTGTTTTGTGTTACACATTTAATCCGTTTTATTCTCACTCTTGTGGCATTGCTTTTTAGGAACATTGGTGAGGCAGATGGTGTGATAGCTGTCCACATCAAGTGCGTTTTTACACAATCTCACCATAGCCGGTTGAAGATGATGATTATATGTCACTTGTAGTCAGATGAGATATGTTTAATCACCTGGCTGTGGATGCGGTCAGGCCCAGGAACTGTGTCGGTGCAATGTGCAAGAGCACTGAAAAGCTTCCACTTTGTAAATGGGGCGTTATAGGATTCACCACAGCATGTAGTGCATTAGAGTACATTACCTTTCAGCCACCGTTCCAGTGTGCGAAACCTTGGGGGGTGATTATCCAATGCAGTGCCCGGCAAAGTGCCCGGAAATCGCATTTGTGTTGGTACATAACTCGCCATTTAAGGTAACACCAGGGACAGCCATTGAGGCTTGGTACCCAAAGAGACATTTGATCTTTTTCCAGACTTGGGAAGACATGTGGCCTCCAATGGTGGAGACTTATCTCTCCCAACACCACTCCTTCTGTTGCTCGATAAGGTAGCGAACACTGGCACAGAGCCATTTAAAGACTATGATGTGCTCCAGGGAAGGGTGCCACTTACGGGCTGTAAAGCTTGCAGACACTCTTCAATTGCCTGAACGATTTGCGGTGACCACCAAGTGACTGCCTTACTCCTTGGGCAACCTAAAGAGCGAGGGATTCCGTTTTCTGTGACATAAACAATTGTGCTAGTCATCTGCTCAACCATCACATCGATATTACAATGTAGGGGAGATTCAGCGGTGACAGCTAAGGTGAAAGTTACCCAGTTAGCCTTGTTCAAAGCCCATCTGGGCAGGCATCTGTGTGCCTGATGCTGGGGCACTGCCAGGAAGATGGGGAAGTGCTCACTACCACACAGGTAGTCATGTCTTCTTCAGTGGATGGATGGGAGATGTTCTGGGCTGCAGATTGATACGTCAATGGCTTAGTAACTCCCATGAGCCACACTGAAACATGTGGCGGCCCCAGTATTTAAGAGTCATAGGTCAAATTGCAACAGTAAATTTCGACAACTCTGCCTCGCCCAGTAACTATGGTACCACCCCACAAGGGGTTATGGGCATTAAAATCATCCCGAAGAAGGAAAGGTTTAGGCAGTTTATCAATTAGTGCAGCTAATACATTCAGGGGTACTACACCATCTAGATGAAGATATACATTTCAGACAGTTATTTCCTGCATCATCTTTATTCTGACAGCCACAGCTCCAAGAGAGTTTTGAAGGGGCACATGTTCACTACAGACTGAGTTTAGAACATAAACGCAAACTCCACCTGTCAATCGATTATAGTCACTGTAGTTGCTGTAATATGCCTTATAGTCACGGAGGGCAGGGAACCAGGTTACCTGGAGGGCAATGCAGATGGCAGGTTTAAACCTCAACAGTTGCTGTAGCTCAGCCAGGCAGTGGATAAAACCACCACAGTTGCACTGGAAGATGACATCGTGAGACTGGGAAGGCACGGAAAATTCAGTGAAGCACTGTATGGCTCACAGTCACCTGCTTCCACTGATTTATTGCCTGAATAGTCTATATCCATCATGTGAGAGGATCTGGCAAGATCTACACTCCTGGAAATGGAAAAAAGAACACATTGACACCGGTGTGTCAGACCCACCATACTTGCTCCGGACACTGCGAGAGGGCTGTACAAGCAATGATCACATGCACGGCACAGCGGACACACCAGGAACCGCGGTGTTGGCCGTTGAATGGCACTAGCTGCACAGCAGTTGTGCATCGCCGCCGTCAGTGTCAGCCAGTTTGCCGTGGCATACGGAGCTCCATCGCAGTCTTTAACACTGGTAGCATGCCGCGACAGCGTGGACGTGAACCGTATGTGCAGTTAATGGACTTTGAGCGAGGGCATATAGTGGGCATGCGGGAGGCCGGGTGGACGTACCACCGAATTGCTCAACACGTGGGGCGTGAGGTCTCCACAGTACATCGATGTTGTCGCCAGTGGTCGGCGGAAGGTGCACGTGCCCGTCGACCTGGGACCGGACCGCAGCAACGCACGGATGCACGCCAAGACTGTAGGATCCTACGCAGTGACGTAGGGGACCGCACCGCCACTTGCCAGCAAATTAGGGACACTGTTGCTCCTGGGGTATCGGCGAGGACCATTCGCAACCGTCTCCATGAAGCTGGGCTACGGTCCCGCACACCGTTAGGCCGTCTTCCGCTCACGCCCCAACATCGTGCATCCCGCCTCCTGTGGTGTCACGACAGGCGTGAATGGGGGACGAATGGAGACGTGTCGTCTTCAGCGATGAGAGTTGCTTCTGCCTTGGTGCCAATGATGGTCGTATGCGTGTTTGGCGCCGTGCAGGTGAGCGCCACAATCAGGACTGCATACAACCGAGGCACACAGGGCCAACACCCAGCATCATGGTGTGGGGAGCAATCTCCTACACTGGCCGTACACCTCAAGTGATCGTCGAGGGGACACTGAATAGTGCACAGTACATCCAAACCGTCATCGAACCCATCGTTCTACCATTCCTAGACCGGCAAGGGAACTTGCTGTTCCAACAGGACAATGCACATCCACATGTATCCCGTGCCACCCAACGTGCTCTAGAAGGTGTAAGTCAACTACCCTGGCCAGCAAGATCTTCGGATCTGTCCCCCAATGAGCATGTTTGGGACTGGATGAAGCGTCGTCTCACGCGGTCTGCACGTCCGGCACGAACACTGGTCCAACTGAGGCGCCAGGTGGAAATGGCATGGCAAGCCGTTCCACAGGACTACATCCAGCATCTCTACGATCGTCTGCATGGGAGAATAGCAGCCTGCATTGCTGCGAAAGGTGGATATACACTGTACTAGTGCCGACATTGTACATGCTCTGTTGCCTGTGTCTATGTGCCTGTGGTTCTGTCAGTGTGATCATATGATGTATCTGACAACAAGAATGTGTCAATAAAGTTTCCCCTTCCTATGACAATGAATTCAAGGTATTCTTATTTCAATTTCCAGGAGTGTAGGTACTTAGCAGGTGCCCAAATCTCCACCCCACCCTCAGCTGCAGAGCCTGTAGGTAGCAGTGGTGTGGGTGCGACCGCAATTTCTTTGGTCTTAGCGGTTTTCGTTTTGGATTTCTCTCACTGCTCCTTGGGTTTCCCTGGCTGGGAGGACTTCACTGGCTCAGTCTCCAGGACTGAGGATGAGCGTGACGTCCTACAACCAGCTGCTTTTTTGCTCTTTGGCCACTGGCAGGTGTCTTGTTTCCCACTAGAAGCTACCTAGGAATGGAGTGACCCAAGGGACCACTTCCTAGGGAGAGAAGCTGAAGAACACTTACGCTTCTCCAGCTCCAGCCATGATTGTTGCGCAATGATGGTGGCGGCGGGGGGCGGCGGGGGGGGGGGGGGGCAGGGTGGTGTTGCTCCTCAAGTAGGTGGTGCAGGATCAACAGGGATGGAAATGCTCTCCAACATCAAGGGGGCAGGTGAGTCTACCAGCTCTGAGAGTTGACCTGGGTTGGCAGAGCTCATGGTGTCAGAACTGTTGTAGTGGTGGTGTAAGACTATGTCATACACACAGGATGCAGGTGTTCAAATTTTCTCTTATCCTCAGTGTAGGTCATTCATTCCAGGGTCTTGTACTCCATGATTCTCCTTTCTTTCTGGAGAATCCTGCAGTCAGGTGAGCAAGGTGAATGGTGCTCTCTGCAGTTGACACAGGTGGAAGGCAGTGCACATGGAGTATTGGGATGTGATGGGCATCCAAAATCTTGGTTTGTGACACTGGAAGTAGTGAGGGAAAACATATTGCTGAATTTCCAGCACTTCAAGCACCGAGTTGGGGGGTGGATACAGGGCCTTACATCACACCAGTAGACCATCACCTTGACCTTCTCGAACAATGTATCACCCTCAAAGGCCAATATGAAGGCACCGCTGGCAACCTCATTATCCTTCCGACCCCGGTGGACATGCTGGACGAAATTTACACCTCGTCACTCTAAATTGGCCAGCAGCTCAATTTCGGACTGCAAAAGAATGTCTCTATGAAATGTGATACCCTGGACCACATTTAGGCTCTTACTTGTTGTACTGTTGTGTGTTGAATTGTGCTTGTGATCGCTTAGAGACTGCTGGTGTTTCACCACCAGCAAGAGGTGATGGACTGCGCTTCATCGTTTGTCATCCACCCTGATGCCGCCCACTCTGACCAGGGGCCCTCCCAACAGGCGCCACCTGATAGGATGGCCTTTGCTGGGAGTCCTGATGCCTCAGGAGGATGGGCATCTACCCCTTGGCATATGCAGGGAGTTAACAGTGCAGTCATCAGCAGCACAATGCCTGTGTGGTTATGGGTCTAAAGATCTTAATTCACGAAGAACACGATGGACCTTTTAAGGCTCCCTTCTCCAGTTGGCTCATTCTTTTGGAAATGTTTGAAGAATGTAAGTCAAACCCTACAGGGGGCCATCACATAAAGGCTGAAACAAGTGAAACTCCTTTTAGTCACCTTGTACGACAGGCAGGAATACCCCGGACCTGCAGGGGAGAAGGAGAATATGATATGGTTGCTCCAGTCCTGATTGTGCTACCATGTCATGAGTGGAATGCTGCACCTTTGGGAGGTGGTGGGTGACTGGAGCAATAAGGCACGGGGATGTGTTGTTGTACGAAGCTGGGAAGGTAATAACAGTGTGTGAAGGCCTCAGTGAGATCCTCAGCATATTTTCAGAGGAACTGCTCATCACTACTGATGCAACAGCCATGGATGACTAGGCTGTATGGAAGGGACTTCTTGGTATAGAAAGTGTTGCAGCTGTGAAAGTGTTCTAGAAACTAGAACTGAGATCCAGACATTTTTATTAATTAGACTGCGCATCTTATGTGGTGAGAAAAAGTCAATAATTGTATCTGGGGACTTTATAATGTCAATATGTTGGTACACAGTGCAAATAAAATTCCGTTCCTTAACTTTCTATGTAGTTTCAACTTTTATTCTAATACACACATCAAAAAAGTTTTGCATAACCTCATTCCCTAGAGTTGGAGAGTACAGAACCTGTACAGAAAATTGGAATAGAAATCAACATAAACAACATTTCTGCCCTTTTTATTGCTCATAAAAACCACACACTGCATGTTGTACCACTATACAGTGATACCTTCACAGGTAGGGGGTCCAGATTTCTGTATACACTGGTACCTCTAATACCCAATAGCACATCCACTTGCATTGATGCATGCCTGTATTTGTCATGGCATACCATCCACAAGTTCATCAAGGCACTGTTGGTCCAGATTGTCACAGTCCTCAACGGCGATTTGGCATAGATCCCCAAGAGTGGTTGGCGGGTCATGTTATCCATAAACAGCCATTTTCAATAAATCCCAGACAAGTTTGATGGGTTCTGTCTGGAGAGCATGCTGGCCACTCTAGTTAAACAATATAATTATCCCGAAGGAAGTCATTCTTGGGGGTATGAATTCTCGTCCACAACAATTAATGCCTCACGAATATGCTGCCGATATCATTGCGCTATTGGTTGGAGAATGGCATTCATGTATCATGCAGCCATTATGATGCCTTCCATGACCAGCAGCAACATACATCAGCCCCACATAATGAAACTACACCTGCTGTACAGTGTGTCTTAGGTGTTCAGCTTCACCGTGTTGCCTCTAAACACGTCTCCAACGATTGTGTGGTTGAAGGCATATATGATACTCATTAGTGAAGAGAATGTGATGCCAATCCTGAGTGGTCTGTTCAGCATGTTGTTGGACCCATCTGTAAGACACTGCATGTTGTCATGGTTGCAAAAATGAACCTCACCATGGATGTCAGGAGTGGAGCTGCCCATCATACAGCCTGTGGTGCACAGTTTGAGTCATAACACAACATCCTGTGGCTCCACAAAAAGCATTATTCTGGCATTGCTGTCAGGGTTCCTATGAGCCATAATCCATAGCTAGCAGTCATCCACTGCAGTAGTAGCCCTTGGGTGGCTTGAGCGAGGATTGTCATCAGGAGTTCCTGTATCTCTGTAGGTCCTCTATGTTTGAACATTATCACTTTGGTTCACTTCGAGATGCCTGGACACTTCCCCTGTTGAGAGACCTTCCTAGCACAAAGTAACTAAGTGGATGTGATCAAACCACAGTATTGGCCATCTAGGCATGGCTGAACTTCAGACAACATGAGCTGTCTACCTCCTTCCAGGTGGAATGACTCGAACTTATTGGCTGTCGGAGCCCCTCCGTCTAATAGGTGCTGCTCATGCATGGTTGTTTACATCTTTGGGTGGGTTTAGTGACATCTCTTAACAGTCAAAGGGACTGTGTCTGTAATACAATATCCACAGTCAACATCTATCTTCAGGAGTTCTTGGAACTGGGATGATGCAAAACTTTTCCGGCATGTGTATAAATATCCCAGCTATGCTAACAAACTCTTCAAAAAGTTTCATAGACAATACATCTTCAAATCTAGAAACCTCAGATTTAGAAGTAAGGAACATTGACCTAGGCTTATCTGACCACAATGCACTCATTACAGTTCTCACACTTCCCGTAAATACAACAATAGTACATCATAGGTACAAAAGAATTTTCTCCCCTGAAAACTGCCACCAGTTTACTACCACACTGACTGACCAATCCTCAGCATACGTATTGTCACAAACAAATACAAATGACATGTTCTCTCTTTCCATGATAGATCTGGAAATGTGCTGTCTATAAAGATTCATGAAAGTCCACTCACATACACTTACAAAAACACACTGAGAAACTTCTACACTGAAGTGAAAATTTTTTCTGTCACTAAAAAAGAAAAAAAAGTATGAAACTGCAAATGTAAGTGTATAAAAAGGATAATTAATGTAGCATACATATTACATAATTATAGATTGGTAAGGGAGTCAGACAATGAATCAAGCAGAACATGGTAAATAGTTAAAGAGAACTGGGAAAAGCAGTAAGGAACAGGAGACTATACTTATATCTGGAGATAACAATCAACTAAAAAAAGAAGCATTGCTCAATTACATTATTAACTACTTTCTAAGTGTACTTGAGAAACTAAGCATGAACTTTAACAAACAAAAGTAAAAACCAGAACCAAAGTAGGCATCAGTAGGAGAATAAGTTCCAAGTTCCACTAATGAATATGAAATGTGGAAGTAATTAATAGTCTGAGGCCAAAAATGTCTGCAGAAATGGATAAAGTGCAAGTGTCACAAATAAAAAAGTTGCGCCACAAATTTTGTAGCCACAGGTACATACTGCCAATTTCTCATTCAGTGAAGGTGTGTTCACACAGAGGATGAAAATTTCTAAGGTTAGAACTCTGTTCAAAAATGGGTATTCATGCTAGGTAGAAAACTGCAGACGTATGTCCCTCCTTCAATCTCTTTCATAAATCTTTAGGAAGTTGATGAAAATCAGGATCATAAGCTATCTCGACACCTCCAATCTTCTGAATTGTAATCAACACAGCTTTCATACAGGTTATAACACAGGAGCCATACAAGCCTCATGAAGGAGCCAGAAGGAATTTCGACCATAACAAAAGTGTTGTAGCAATCAACCAAGATCTTATCAATGCCTTTGATACAGTAAACCACTAAATACTCCATGAGAAACTGGAAGCTATAGCATCAAAGATATTGGCAAGGAACTAACTTAATCCTATCTACAACATAGAACACAGGTTTTGGAACTCACAGGGTCTCAAAACAGGCAAAAAATAAAGTGGCTATCAGATGCTAAGAGGGTGGCAAAAGGTGTCCTGTAGGGTACTGTTCATGGCCCCACCTATAATTTCTTATCTATATAATTGACATTAAAAGCCCAAACAGTTTGTCAAAAATGATGTTATTTGCAGACCATACAACCATAATTTGGTGATGATGGAAAATCCTTATCTATTACTGCTGAAAAAGTTGTGAAATGCGTGCTGCAGCAGTTTCTTCCTAATAAGTTAACATTTAATTTAAATAAAATAAATTAGCTACAGTACAGTAAAGGAAATGAGAAGTATATCCTCCAGTTTTTATTGAGTGCCCACGAAATAGAGAAAGTAAAGTTTACAGAATTATTGGGCATGCACACTGACCATGTCTTCAGCTGGAAAAGCCATTGCATTTACATATCCCAAAAACTCAATTCTGCATGTTTTGCACCGAGCATAATTTATGGAATTTGTTACAAACAATGTACAACGTTACTGTATTTTGCTTATTTCCAGTCTGCTGTATCTTATAGAAGAATGTTCTGAGGTGTCAAAAAACCTCACTTGCAGATACTTTGAAATGACAGGAAAATGTCATTAAAATTATTAAATACAGCTCTCCACAAACACACTGCAAGCCCTTATTCATGCATTTAATAATACTTACAGTACCATTGTTGTTCATATTCAAAAGTATGTCTGATAGAAGTACACACACAAGTAATTTACATATGAATTCAGATTTACAGAAGTACAACACACGTCAGTAAGAATCTGCATGTAGAAAGAGCTATAAAAACAAAAACTCAAAACAGGTTGAGCCATTATGGAATAAAGCTGTATAACACACTGTCAATTTAGATCAAGGGAATTATGGATGACAAAAAATTTGTCAGAAATAAAACTTAAGTATTAAATTAATGTATCTATATCATGGATGAGTATTTTGAATTCCTTGATGACTAATAACCACTTGTTTTCTTTTCATTGTCATTCAAACATGCTGTTCTGATTGTAAATATTAAATATTGTTTGTATATTCTTGTTTCTTGAAGTGTACTGCTTGTATGTCAGAATTGTTATAGGGCACATCTAATACCAATCCATTAGTCCATTATGAAATTTTTTAAACACATTGTATAATGTTAATTTCATATTAGTTATATTAACATCTAGAATTGTGATGTATGTATGCTGTATCTCATTATGACAATACCTACATCATGTATGTGATGCAAAGGATACTATGGTGAACAGTAATTACTTACTTAAATCTGAACACACTTTTCTTTTTGTAAATAATAAAGAAAAAACACAAACTAGGAAATGATCAGAAAGTAATTATATGTACAAATTAACTTGGAATGTCAATGTAAAATGACTTTCTCCACATCATTACAATCTGTCATGCAAAATTGTCCATGGAATGTGTAACTAACTAACTTTATAATGGGTCACTGATGAAGATGGAGTAGTTTCTTCTTTTATTTCTTTGATACACTAATAATAACACACAAATGGTAAAAACATTAAGCCGTTTTCAAGATTTTTAGTGTTATTGTTGTTGTTGTTGTTGTTGTTGTTGTGATCTTCAGTCCTGAGACTGGTTTGATGCAGCTCTCCATGCAACTCTATCCTGTGCAAGCTTCTTCATCTCCCAGTACATACTGTAGCCTACATCCTTCTGAATCTGCTTAGTGTATTAATCTCTAGGTCTCCCTCTATGATTTTTACCCTCCACACTGCCCTCCAATACTAAATTGGTGATCCCTTGATGCCTAAGTACATGTCCTACCAACCAATCCCTACTTCAAGTCAAGCTGTGCCACAAACTCCTCTTCTCTCCAATTCTACACAATACCTCCCCATTAGTAATGTGATCTACCCATCTAATCTTCAGCATTTTTCTGTAGCACCAAATTTTGAAAGCTTCTATTCTCTTCTTGTCCAACTATTTATCATCCATGTTTCACTTTCATACATAGCTACACTCCATACAAATACTTTCAGAAACGACTCCCTGTGTTCCAGCCAACATTGTCAAAAGCTTTTTCCAAGTCTAGAAATGCTATAAACACAGGTTTGCCTTTTCTTAATCTAGCTTCTAAGATAAGTCATAGGGTCAGTGTTGCTGCACGTGTTCCAATATTTCTACGGAATCCGAACTGATCTTCCCCGAGGTCAGCTTCTACCAGTTTTTCCATTCATCCGTAAAGAATTCTCGTTAGTATTTTGCACCTGTGACTTATTGAACTTATAGTTCGGTAATTTTCACATCTGTCAACACCTGCTTTCTTTGGGATTGGAATTATTATATTCTTCTTGAAGTCTGAGGGTATTTCACCTGTCTCATACATTTTGCTCACCAGATGGTAGAGTTTTGTCAGGACTGGCTCTCCTAAGGCTGTCAGTAGTTCTAATGCAATGTTGCCAACTCCCAGGGCCTTGTTTCAACTTAGGTCTTTCAGTGCTCTGTCAAACTCTTCGCGCAGCATCATATCTCTCACTTCATCTCAGCATTTTAAGTGTTATATAGGGACAAAATGGAAGAATCTGATGTCTTGGTTCAGTTACACGTAATATTTTTTGAGTGTTTTATCTACCAATGGGAAAATGCTCCTCTCTAAACACAAATAAGTGTATATGCTCCTTTTTAAATAATTGACTGAAAAATCTGATTCTAGCTGCCTCATCCTACTTTACACAGCACCTTCCCAAAAATTTCCCAAAACTTTTGGTACACAAATATACTTGTTCTCTTCTCACTAATATGTCACTCATACCCCTCACAGCGGCTTGCCCATTCTCACTCATTCACTACTACTATTACTACTACTACCACTACTAGTAGTACTAGTAGTAGTAGTAGTAGTATTTCCTCTTGCTGTCACTGTCTCTGCCTTGCTCTATCTTACTGCTACTATCTGTTTCACTCCTTCCTACTGCTGCTGTATCTTCTCACTGACACACTGTCTCTCTTCTTTTTCGCCATTGTCACAGACTCAGTGTTGCATAATCATTGGTTCTCACCTACTTCCACATCCCAATTTTCTACATTCCTCTCCAACCATGGAGAAAAGTTCGCATGGTGCCTGTTGTATTAAATTCCGATGCAATTTCTATCTTTCATCAACACTCTGAAGGTACACCGATTACATAATGCCTCCAGTTGTGCTTTGGAAACTACTATTAGTCTTCCAGGGAACGATCAAAGCGTAGACAGTTTGAGACATTACTCCCATGGAGAAAAGTCCCCATGTTGCCTGTTGTATTCAATGCTGATGCAATTTCTGTGTTCCATCAACACTCTGAATGTCCAAAGATTACTGAATGCCTCCAGATGTGCTTCGGAAACTACTACTGGTTTTCCAGGGAACGATCAAAGCGTAGACAGTTTGAGACATTACTCCCATAGAGAAAAATCTAGTGCCTGTTGTATTCAATCCCGATGAAATTTCTGTGTTTCATCAACACTCTGAAGGTCCACAGATTACATAATGACTCCAGATGTGCTTCGGAAACTACTACTGGTCTTCCAGGGAACGATCAGAGCGTAGACAGTTTGAGACATTACTCCCATGGAGAAAAGTCCGCATGGTGCCTGTTGTTTTCAATGCCGATGCAATTTCTGTGTTTCATCAACACTCTGAATGTCCAACGATTACTGAATGCGTCCAGATGTCCTTTGGAAACTACTACTGGTCTTCCAGGGAACGATCAAGCCGTAGACAGTTTGAGATATTACTCCCATGGAGAAAAGTCCGCATGGTACCTGTTGTATTCAATCCCGATGCAATTTCTGTGTGTCATCAACACTCTGAAGGTCCAAAGATTGCAGAGTGCCTCCAGATGTGCTTCGGAAACTACTACTAGTCTTCCAGGGAACTATGTAAATCCAGACAGTTTGAGACTTTACTCCCACAGAGGAACATCCGCATGGTGCCTGTTGTATTCAATCCCGATGCACTTTCTTAGTTTCATGAACACTGTGAAGGTCCACAGATTTCAGAATGCCTCCAGATGTGCTTCGGAAACTATTGCTGGTCTTTCAGTGAACGATCAGAGCGTAGACAGTTTGAGACATTACTCCCATGGAGAAAAGTCCGCATGGTGCCTGTTGTTTTCAATGCCGATGCAATTTCTGTGTTTCATCAACACTCTGAATGTCCAACGATTACTGAATGCGTCCAGATGTCCTTTGGAAACTACTACTGGTCTTCCAGGGAACGATCAAGCCGTAGACAGTTTGAGATATTACTCCCATGGAGAAAAGTCCGCATGGTACCTGTTGTATTCAATCCCGATGCAATTTCTGTGTGTCATCAACACTCTGAAGGTCCAAAGATTGCAGAGTGCCTCCAGATGTGCTTCGGAAACTACTACTAGTCTTCCAGGGAACTATGTAAATCCAGACAGTTTGAGACTTTACTCCCACGGAGGAACAGCCGCATGGTGCCTGTTGTATTCAATCCCGATGCACTTTCTGTGTTTCATGAACACTCTGAAGGTCCACAGATTTCAGAATGCCTCCAGATGTGCTTCGGAAACTATTGCTGGTCTTTCAGTAAACGATCAAAGCGTAGACAGTTTGAGACATTACTAACATGGAGAAAAGTCCGCATGGTGCCTGTTGTATTTAATCCCGATGCACTTTCTGTGATTCATGAACACTCTGAAGGTCCACAGATTACAGAATGCCTCCACATGTGCTTCGGAATCTATGACAGGTCTCCCAGGAATAGATCAAAGCGTAAACAGTTTGAGACATTACTCCCATGGAGGAAAGTCTGCATGGTGCCTGTTGTATTCAATCCCGATGCAATTTCTGTGTTTCGTCAACACTCTGAATGCCCAAAGATTCCTGAATGCATCCAGATTTGCATCGGAAACTACTACTGGTCTCCCAGGAATCGGTCAAAGCGTAGACGTTTGAGACATTACTCCCATGGAGAAAATTCCGCATGGTGAATGGTGTATTCCATCACGATGCAATTGTTTGTTTCACCAACACTCTGAAGGTCCACAGATTATATAATGCCTCCACATGTGCTTCGGAAACTAGTACTGGTCCTCCAGTGAAATATCTAAGCGTAGACAGTTTCAGAAATTCCTCCCATGGAGAAACGTTCGCCTGGTGCCTGTTGTATTCAATCCCTTATCAATTTCTGTGTTTCATCAAACCTCTGAAGGTCCAAAGATTACTGAATGCCTCCATATGTGCTTTGGAAACTACTACTGGTTCTTCCAGGGAACGATCAAAGTGTAGACAGTTTGAAACATTACTTCCATGACGCCTGTTGTATTCAATCCCGATGCAATTTCTGTGTTTCTTCAACAATCTGAATGTCCGCAGATTAAAGAATGGCTCCAGATGTGCTTCTGAATCTATGACTGGTCTCCCAGGAACGATCAAACCGGAGACAATTTGAGACATTACTCCCATGGAGAAAAGTACGCATGGTGCGTGTTGTATTCAATGCCGATTCAATTTCTGTGTTTCATCAACACTCTGAATGTCCAAAGATTACTGAATGCCTCCAGATATGCTTTGGAAACTACTACTGGTCTTCCAGGGTACGATCAAAGCGTAGACTGTTTGAGACATTACTCCCATGGAGAAAAGTCCGCATGGTACCTGTTGTATTCAATCCCGATGCAATTTCTGTGTTTCATCAACACACTGTAGGTCCAAAGATTGCAGAGTGCCTCCAGGTGTGATTCGGAAAATACTACTGGTCTTCCAGGGAACGATGTAAACCTAGACAGTTTGAGACATTACTCCCATGGAGAAACATCCGCATGGTGCCTGTTGTATTCAATGGCGATGCACTTTCTGAGTTTCATGAACACTCTGAAGATCCACAGATTACAGAATGAATCCAGATGTGCTTCGAAAACTACTACTGTTCTTCCAGGGAACGATCAAAGCGTAGACAGATTGAGACATTTCTCCCATGGAGAAAAGTCCGCATGGTGAATGTTGTATTCCATCACGATGCAATTTCTTTGTTTCACCAACACTCTGAAGGTCCACTGATTACAGAATGCCTCCAGATGTACTTCGGAAACTACTACTGGTCTTCCTGGGAACGATCAAAGCATAGACAGTTTGAGCATTAGTTCCATGGAGAAAATTCCGCATGTTGAATGTTGTATACCATCTCGATGAAATTTCTGTGTTTCACCAACACTCTGAAGGTCCACAGATTATAGAATGCCTCCAGATTTGCTTCGGGAAACTACTACTTGTCTTCCAGGTAACGATCAAAGCGTAGACAGTTTGAGACATTACTCCCATGGAGAAAACTCCGCATGGTGCATATTGAACTCAATCCCGATGCAATTTTTTGTTTCATCAACACTCTGAAAGTCCACAAATTACAGAATGCCTAAAGATGGGCTTCGGAAACTACTACTGGTCTATCAGGAATCGATCAAAGCGTAAACACTTTGAGACAATACTGCCATGGAGAAAAGTCCGCATGGTGGCTGTTGTATTCAATCGCGATGCAATTTCTGTGTTTCATCAACACTCCGAAGGTCCACAGATTACAAACTGCCTCCAGATGTGCTTCGGAAACTACAATTGGTATTCCAGGGAATGATCAAAGCGTTGACAATTTAGGACATTTCTCCCATGGGGAAAAGTCCGCATGTTGTATGTTGTATTCCATCACGATGCAATTTCTTTGTTTCACCAACACTCTGAAGGTCCACTGATTACAGAATGCCTCCAGATGTACTTCGGAAACTACTAATGGTCTTCCTGGGAAAGATCAAAACATAGACAGTTTGAGATATTACTCCCATGGAGAAAATTCTGCATGGTGAAGGTTGTACACCATCTCGATGCAATTTCTGTGTTTCACCAACACTCTGAAGGCCCACAGATTATAGAATGCCTCCGGATTTGCTTGGGAAACTACTACTTGTCTTCCAGGGAACGATCAAAGCGTAGGAAGTTTGAGACATGCCTCCCATGGAGAAAGATCCGCATGGTCACTGTTGTATTCAATCCCGATGAAATCTCTGTGTTTCATCAACACTCTGAAGGTCCACAGATTACAGAATGCCTCCAGATGTGCTTCGGAAACTACTACTAGTCTTCCAGGGAACGATCAAAGCGAAGACAGTATGAGACATTACTCCCATGGAGAAAAGCCCGAATGGTGCCTGTTGTATACAATCTCGATGCAATTTTTGTGTTTCATCAACACTCTGAAAATCCAGAGAATACAAACTGCCCCAGATATGCTTCGGAAACTACTATTGGTCTGCCAGGGAACGATCATATCGTAGACAGTTTGAGACATTACACCTATGGAGAAAAGTCCGCATGGTGAATGTTGTATTAAATCCCGATGCGATTTCTATGTTTTATCAAGACTCTGAAGGTCCACAGATTACGATTTGCCTACACATGTGCTTCGGAAACTACTAAGGTCTTCCATGGAACGATCAAAGCGTTGACAGTTTAGGACATTACTCCCATGGAGAATAGTCCGCATTGTGCCTGTTGTATTCAATCCCGTTGCAATTTTTGTGTTTCATCAACACTCTGAAGGACCACAGATTACAGTGTGCCTCCAGATGTAATTCAGAAATTGCTGCTGGTCTTCCTGGGAGCGATCAAAGTGTAGACAGTTTGAGACAATACTCCCATTGAGAAAAGTCCGCTTGGTTACTGTTGGATTCAATCCCGATGCAATTTCTGTGTTTCACCAACACTCTGAAGGTCCAAAGATTACTTAATGCCCCCAGTTGTGCTTTGGAAACTACTAGTGGTCTTCCAGGGAACGATCAAAGCGTAGACAATTTCAGACACTACTCCCGTGGAGAAAAGTAGGCATGGTGTCTGTTGTATTCAATCCCGATGCAATTTCTGTGTTTCATCAACACTCTGAAGGTCCACAGATTACAGAATGCTACCAGATGTGCTTCGGATATTGCTACAGGTCTTCCTGGGAACGTTCAAAGCGTAGACAGTTTGAGACAATACTCCCATTGAGAAAAGTCCGCTTGGTTACTGTTGGATTCAATCCCGATGCAATTTCTGTGTTTCACCTACACCCTGAAGGTCCAAAGATTACAGAATGCTTCCAGATGTGCTTCGGAAATTGCTACAGGTCTTCCAATGAACGATCTAAGCGTAGACACTTGATACGTTACTCCCATAGAGTAACGTCCGCATGGTGCCTGTTGTATTCAATCCCGATGCAATTTCTGAGTTTTATCAACACTCTGAAGGTCCACAGATTACTGAATGCCTCCAGACGTGCTTCGGAATATACTACAGGTCTCTCAGGAATCGATCAAAGCGTAGACAGTTTGAGACATTACTCCCATGGTGAAAAGTCCGCACGGTCCCTGTTGTATTCAATCTCGATGCAATTTCTGTGTATCATCAACACTCTGAGGGTCCACAGATTACAGAATGCCTCCAGATGTGCTTCAGAAATTGCTACTGGTCTTCCAGGGAACGATCAAAGAGTAGACAGATTCAGAAGTTACTCCCATTGAGAAAAGTCCGCATGGTGCCTGTTGTATTCACCCCGATGTAATTTTAGTGTATCATCATCACTCTGAAGGTCCCCACATTACAGAATGTCTCCAGATGGTCTTCGGAAACCACTACTGGTCTCCCAGGAATCGATCAAAGCGTAGACAGTTTGAGACATTACTAATGAGGCGAAAAGTCCACATGGTGCTTGTTGTATTCAGTCCCGGTGCAATGTTTGTGTTTCATCAACACTTTGAAGGTCCACAGATTACAGAATGCCTCCAGATGGGCTTCGGAAACCACTACTGGTCTCCCAGGAATCGATCAAATCGTAGACAGTTTGAGACATTACTCCCATGGAGAAAAGTCCGCATGGTGCCTGTTGTATTCAATCCCGATGCAATTTCTGTGTTTCATCAACACTCTGAAAGTCCACAGATTACAGGATGCCTCCAGATGTGCTTCGAAAACTACTACTTGTCTTCCAGGGAACGATGTAAACGTAGACAGATTGAGACATTACTCCCATGGAGAAACGTCTGCATATAGCCTGTTGTATTCAATCCCGATGCAATTTCTGTGTTTCATGAACACTCTGATGTTGCACAGATTACAGAATTCCTCCAGATGTGCTTCGGAGACTACCACTGGTCTTCCAGGGAACGATCAAGGCGTAGACACTTCGAGACATTACTCCCACGGAGAGAAGTCCACGTGGTGAATGTTGTATTCCTTTACTTTGCAATTTCTGTGTTTCACCAACACTCTGAAGGTCCACAGATTATAGAATGCCTTGAGATGGGCTTCGGAAACTACTACTGGTCTTCCAGGGAACAAACTAACCGTAGACAGATAAAGAAATTACTCCAATGGAGAAACGTCCGCATGGTGCCTGTTGTATTCAATCCCGATGCAATCTTTGTGTTTCATCAACACTCTGAAGGTCCAAAGATTACAGAATGCCTCCAGATGGGCTTCGGAAACCACTACTGGTCTCCCAGGAATCGATCAAAGCGTAGAAAGTTTGATACATTACTCCCATGAAGATAAGCCGCATGGTGCATCTTGTATTCAATCCCAATGCAATTTCTATGTTTCATCAACACTCTGAAGGTCCACAGATTACAAACAGCCTAAAGATATGCTTGGGAAACTACTATTGTTCATCCAGGTAACGATCAAAGCGTACATAGTTCGAGACATTACTGCCATGGAGAAAAGTCCTCATGGTGCCTGTTGTATTCAATCCCGATGCAGTTTTTGTGTTTCATCAACACTCTGAAGGTCCACAGATTACAGAATGCCTCCGGATGGGCTTCGGAAACCACTACTGGTCTCCCAGGAATCGATCAAATCGTAGACAGTTTGAGACATTACTCCCATGGAGAAAACTCCGCATGGTGCCAGTTGTATTCAATCCCGATGCAATTTCTGTGTTCCATCAACACTCTGAAGGTCCACAGATTATAGAATGCCTTGAGATGGGCTTCGGAAACTACTACTGGTCTTCCAGGGAACAAACTAACTGTAGACAGTTAAAGAAATTACTCCAATGGAGAAACGTCCGCATGGTGCCTGTTGTATTCAATCCCGATGCAATTTCTGTGTTCCATCAACACACTGAAGGTCCACAGATTACACAAAGCTTCCAGATATGCTTCGGAAACTACTACTGGTCTTCCAGGGAACTATAAAAGCGTAGACAGTTTGAGACCTTACTCCCATAGAAAAAAGTTCGCATGGTGAATGCTGTATTCAATCACGATGCAATTTCTGTGTTTCACCTTCACTCTTAAGGTCCACAGATTATAGAATGCCTCCAGATTTGCTTCGGAAACTACTACTGGTCTTCCAGGGAACGGTCATTGCGTAGGCAGTTTGAGACGTGACTTCATGGAGAAAAGTCCGCATGGTGCCTGTTGTATTCAATCCCGACGCAATCTTTGTGTTTCATCAACACTCTGAAGGTCCAAAGATTACAGAATGCCTCCAGATGGGCTTCGGAAACCACTACTGGTCTCCCAGGAATCGATCAAATCGTAGACAGTTTGAGATATTACTCACATGGTGAAACGTCCGCATGGTGACTATTGTATTCAAACCCGATGCAATTTTTGTGTATCATCAACACTCTGAAGGTCCAAAGATTACGAATGCCTCCAGATGGGCTTCGGAAAACACTACTGGTCTCCCAGGAATCGATCAAAGCGTAGAAAGTTTGAGACATTACTCCCATGAAGATAAGCCGCATGGTGCCTCTTGTATTCAATCCCGATGCAATTTCTATGTTTCATCAACACTCTGAAGTTCCACAGATTACAAACAGCCTCCAGATATGCTTGGGAAACTACTATTGTTCTTCCAGGGAACGATCAAAGCGTACACAGTTTGAGACATTACTCCCATTGAGAAAAGTCCGCATGGTGCCTGTTGTATTCAATCCCGATGCAATTTTTGTGTTTCATCAACACTCTGAAGGTCAAAAGATTACAGAATGCCTCCAGATGGGCTTCGGAAACCACTACTGGTCTCCCAGAAATCAATCAAATCGTAGACAGTTTGAGACATTACTCCCATGGAGAAAAGTCCGCATGAGGCATGTTGTATTCAATCCCGATGCAATATCTGTGTTTCATCAACACTCTTAAGGTCCAAAGAATACTGAATGCCTCCAGTTGTGCTTTGTAAACAACTACTGGTCTTCCAGGGAACGATCAAAGCGTAGACAGTTTGAGACATTACTCCCTTCCAGAAAAGTCCGCAAGGTGAATATCTTATTCCATCACGATGCAATTTCTGTGCTTCATCATCACTCTGAAGCTCCACTGAGTACAGAATGCCTCCAAATGTGTTTCGGAAACTACTGCTGGTCTTCCAGGGAACGATCAAAGCGTAGACAGTTAGAGACATTACTCGCATGGAGAAAAGTCCTCATGGTGCCTGTTGTATTCAATCAGGATACAATTTTAATATTTCAACAACATTCTGAAAGGAAGGTCCACAGATTACAGAGTTCCTGCAGATGTACTCCGGAATCTGCTACTGGTCTTCCAGGGAACGATCAAAGCGTAGACAGTTTGAGACATTAGTCCTATGGAGAAAATTTCGCATGGTGCCTGTTGTATTCAATCTCGATACAATTTCTGTGATCCATCAACACTCTGAAGGTCCACAATTACAAACTGCCTCCAGATGTGCTTCAGAAACCACTACTGGTCTCCAAGGAATCGATCAAAGCGCAGACAGTTTGAGACATTACTCCCAAGGAGAAAAGTTCGCATGGTGAATGTTGTATTCCATTTCGGTGCAACTTCTGTGTTTCATCAACACTCTGAAGGTCCACAGATTACAAACTGCCTCCAGATGTGCTTCGGAAACTACTATTGGTCTGCTAGGGAGCGATCAAAGCGTGGAGAGTTTGAGACATTACTCCCATGGGGAAAAGTCCGCATGGTGCCTGTTGTATTCAATCGCGATGCAATTTCTGTGTTTTCATCGACACCTTTCTTTGGTGAATTTGGACATGAGCTAGGAACTTAAGATTTTGCATGAAAGGAGGACTATTAGCCGCGTTGCACTGCAGATTGTGAAAAGTGTTCATATGTAGTAAAAACCAGAGAAATCCGTCCGTATTCGTCATTTGATATCGAATCGACTTAAAACCAGATCGTCACATTGTCCGCTCTTCTTTCTGAAACGGTTACATTTATCGTCTGCAATGCAATGTCACGTGCTACGGTATGCGGAGACTCTAGAAGCACCACAGTAGAACACAGAAGAAGCTTCTAAGTTGATCTAATAGCCAGTAAGAAGCAGTACAATTCGAGTTTTAGTTATCGGTTATTGACTTTTTACCCTTCTTTGGTGCTTTTGTACATGAGCTAGGACCTTAACATTTTGCATGAAAGGAGGACTAGCAGCTGCGTTGCACGGGTAAATGTGAAAAGTGTTGATATGTACTAAAAACCTGAGAAATCCGTGCGTTCTCGTCATTTGTTATCGAATCGACTTAAAGCCAGATCGCCACATTGGCCGCAATTCTCTTTGAAACGGTTACATTTATTGTCTGAAAAGCTATGTCGCGTGCTGCGGTATGCGAAGACACTAAAAGCACCGTAGGAGAACACAGAAGAAGCTTCCAAGTTTATGTAATAGCCAGTAAGAAGCAGTACTACTCAAGTTTTAGTAATGGATTATTGACTTTTTAGCAGGCTTTGTTGCCTTGGAAATGAGCTAAGACCTTAAGATATTGCATGAAAGGAGGACTAGCAGCCGCGTTGCACGGAAGAATGTGAAAGGTGTTCATATGTAGAAAAACCTGAGAAATCCGTCCGTTCTCGTCATTTGTTGTCGAATCGAGTAAAAGTCAGAACGTCACATTGGACGCTATTCTCTCTGAAAATGTTAAATTTATCGTCTGAAAAGCTATGTCGCGTGCTGCGGTATGCGGAGACACTAAAAGCTGCATGGTAGAACACAGATGAAGCTTCTAAGTTGATGTAATAGCCTGTAAGAAACATTACAATTCATATTTTAGTTATCGATTATTGATTTTTTTACCATTCTTTGGTGCTTTGGACACGAACTAGGACCTTAATATTTTGCATGAAAGGTGGACTAGCAGCCGTGTTGCACGGGAGAATGTGATAAGTGTTCATATGTAGCAAAAACCTGAGAAACCCGTCCGTTTCCGTCATTTGTTATCGAATCGACTTAAAGCCACATCGCCACATTGGCTGCAATTCTCTTTGAAATGGTTACATTTATTGTCTGAAAAGCTATATCGCGTGCTGCGGTATGCGAAAACTCTAAAAGCACCATAGGAGAACACAGAAGAAGCTTCTAAGTTGATGTAATAGCCAGTAAGAAGCAGTACAATTCAAGTTTTAGCTATCGATTATGACTTTTTACCCTTCTTTGGTGCCTTGGATTTGAGCTAGGACCTTAAGATTTCACATGAAAGGAGGACTAGCAGGTGCGTTGCACGGGAGAATGTGAAAAGTGTTCATATGTAGAAAAAACCTGAGAAACCCGTCCGTTCTCGTCATTTGTTCTCGAATCGACTAAAAGCCAGATCGCCACATTGGATGCTATTCTCTCTGACACGGTTAAATTTATTGTCTGAAAAGCTATGTCGCGTGCTGCGGTATGCGGAGACACTAAAAGCTCCATGGTAGAACACAGAAGAAGCTTCTAATTTGATGTAATAGCCAGTAAGAAGCAGTACAATTCAAGTTTTAGTAATCGATTATTGACTTTTTACCCTTCTTTGGAGCCTTGGACTAGAGCTAGGATCTTAAGATTTTGCATGAAAAAATTACTAGCAGCCGCGTTGCACGGAAGAATGTGAAAAGTGTTAATATGTAGTAAAAACATGAGAAACCCGTCCATTTTCTTCCTTTGTTATCGAATCGACTAAAAGCCAGATCGTCACATTGGCCACTATTCTCTCTGAAACAGTTACATTTATCGTCTGCAAAGTTATGTCGCGTGCTGCGGAATGCGGAGACACTAAAATCGTCATTGTAGAACACTGAAGAAGCTTCTAAGGTGATGTAATTGCCAGTAAGAAGCAGTACAATTCAAGTTTTTGCTATCGATTATTGACTTTTTAGCCTACCTTGGTGCCTTGGACATGAGCTAGGACCTTAAGATTTTGCGTGAGAGGCGTACTAGCAGCCGCGTCGCACGGGAGAATGTGAAAAGTGTTCATATGTAGTAAAAACCTGAAAAATCCGTCCATTTTCTTCCTTTGTTATCGAATCGACTTAAAGCCAGATATTCACATTGACCGCTCTTCTCTCTGAAACGGTTACATTTGTCGTCTGCCAAGCTATGTCGCGTGCTGAGGTATGCGGTGACACTAAAAGCACCATAGTAGAACACAGAAGAAGCTTCTAAGTTTATGTAATAGCCAGTAAGAAGCAGCACAATTCAAGTTTTGCTATCGATAATGGACTTTTTACCCTTCTTTGGTGCCTTGGACGTGAGATAAGACCTTAAGATTTTGCATGAGAGGAGGACTAGCAGCCGCGTTGCACGAGAGAATGTCAAAACTGGTCATATGTAGCAAAAACCTGAAAAATCCGTCCGTTATCCTCCTTTGTTATCGAATCGACGTAAAGCCAGATCTTCACATTGACCGTTCTTCTCTCTGAAACGGTTACATTTATAGTCTGCAAAGCTATGTCGCGTTCTGCGGTATGCGGAGACACTAAAAGCGTCATAGTAGATCAAAGAAGAAACTTCTAAGTTGATGTAATAGCCAGTAAGAAGCAGTAAAATTCAAGTTTTAGCTATCGATTATTGACTTATTATCCGGCTTTGGTGCCTTGGACATGAGATAGGACCTTAAGATTTTGAATGAAAGAAGGACTAGCAGACGCGTTGCACGGGAGAATGTGAAAAGTGTTCATATGTAGTAAAAACCTAAGAAATCCGTCCGTTTTCCTCATTTATTATCGAATAGACTTAAAGCCAGATCGTCACATTGACCGCTATTCTCTCTCAAACAGTTACATTTATCGTCTGCAAAGTTATGTCGCGTGCTACGGTATGCGTAGACGCTATATGCACCATAGTAGAACACAGCAGAAGCTTCCAAGTTTATGTAAAAGCAAGTAATATGCAGTAGAATTCAAGTTTTAGTTATCGATTATTGACTTTTTAGCCGGCTTTGGTGCCTTGGACATGAGCTAGGACCTTAAGATTTTGCATGAAAGGAGGACTAGCAGATGCGTTGCACGGAAGAATGTGAAAATTGTTCATATGTAGAAAAACCTGTGAAACCCGTCCGTTTCCGTCATTTGTTATCGAATCGACATAAAGGGATCGTCACATTGGCCGCTATTCTCTCTGAAACGGTTACATTAATCGTCTGCAAAGCTATGTCACGTGCTGCGGTATGCATAGACACTAAAAGCACCATAGGAGAACACAGAAGAAGCTCTAAGTTGATATAATAGCCAGTAAGAAGCAGTACAATTCAAGTTTTAGTTATCGATTATTGACTTTTTATCTTTATTTGGTGACTTGGACATGAGCTAGGACCTTCAGATTTCACATGAAAGGAGGATTAGCAGGTGCGTTGCACGGGAGAATGTAAAAAGTGTTCATATGTAGAAAAAACCTCAGAAACCCGTCCGTTCTCGTCATTTGTTCTCGAATCGAGTAAAAGCCAGATCGCCTCATTGGCCGCTATTCTCTCTGAAACGGTTACATTCGTCGTCTGCAAATCTATGTCGCGTGCTGCGGTATGCGGAGACACTAAAAGCACCATAGTAGAACACAGAAGAAGCTTCTAAGTTGATGTAATAGCCTTTAAAAAGCAGTACCATTCAAGTTTTAGCTATCGACTATTGACTTTTTACCCTTCTTAGCTGCCTTGGACATGAGCTAGGACCTAAAGATTTTGCATGAAAGGAGGACTAGCAGCCGCGTTGCACGGGAAAATGTGAAAAGTGTTCATTTCTAGTAAAAACCTGAGAAATCCGCCAACTTTCGTCATTCGTTATCGAATAGACTTAAAGCCAGATCGTCACTTTGGACGCTCTTCTCTCTGGAACGGTTACATTTATCGTCTGAAAAGCTATGTCGCGTGCTGCGGTATGCGGAGACACTAAAAGCACCATAGTAGTTGATGTAATAGCCTGTAAGAAGCAGTACAATTCAAGTTTTAGTTATCGATTATTGACTTTTTAGCCTTCCTTGTTGCCTTGGACATGAGCTAGGACCTTAAGATTTTGCGTGAAAAGAGTACTAGCAGCCGCGTTGCACGGGAGAATGTGAAGAGTGTTCATATGTAGTAAAAACCTGAGATATCCGTCCGTTTTCGTCATTCGTTATCGAATCGACTTAAAGCCAGATCGTCACATTGACCGCTATTCTCTCTGAAACGGTTACATTTATCGTCTGCAAAACTATGTCGCGTGCTGCGGTATGCGGAGACACAAAAAGCACCATAGTGTAACACAGAAGAAACTTCTAAGTTGATGTAAAAGCCAGTAAGAAGCAGTACAATTCAAGTTTTAGTTATCGATTATTGACTTTGTAGCCTTCCTTGGTTCCTTGGACATGAGCTAGGACCTTAAGATTTTGCATGAATGGCCTACTAGCAGCCGCGTTGCACGGGAGAATGTGAACTGTGTTCATATGTAGTAAAAACAGAAGAAATCCGTCCTTTTTCGTCTTTCGTTATCGAATCGACTCAAAGCCAGATCGTCACATTGGCCGCTCTTCTCGCTTAAACGGTTACATTTATCGTCTGCAAAATTATGTCACGTGCTGCGGTATGCGAAGACACTAAAAGCACCATAGTAGAACACAGAACAAGCTTCTAAGTTGATGTAATAGCCAGTAAGAAGCAGTACAATTCAAGTTTTACCTATCGATTATTGACTTCTTACCCTTCCTTGGTGCCTTGGACATGAGCTAGGACCTTAAGATTTTGCATGAAAAGAGGACTAGCAGCCGCGGTGCTCGGGAGAATGTGAACTGTGTTTATATACAGTAAAAACCTGAGAAATCCGTCCGTTTTCGTCATTTGTTATAGAATCGACTAAAAGCCAGATCGTTACATTGGCCGCTCTTCTCTCTGCAACGGTTACATTAATCGTCTGCAAACCTATGTCGCGTGCTGCGGTATGCGGAGACACTAAAAGCACCATAGTAGAACACAGATAAACCTTCTAAATTGATGTAATAGCCAGTAAGAAGCAGTACAATTCAAGTTTTAGTTATCGATTATTGACTTTTGAGCCGGCTTTGGTGCCTTGGACATGAGCTAGGACCTTAAGATTGTGCATGAATGGAGGCCTAGCAGACGCATTGCTTGGGAGAATGTGAAAAGTGTTCATTTGTAGTAAAAACCTAAGAAATCCGTCCGTTTTCCTCATTTGTTATCGAATCGACATAAAGCCAGATCGTCAAATGGGCCGCTATTGTCTCTCAAACGGTTACATTTATCGTCTGCGAAGCTATGTCGAGTGCTACGGTATGAGGAGACACTATATGCACCATACTAGAACACAGCAGAAGCTTACAAGTGTATGTAATAGCCAGTAAGAAGCAGTAGAATTCAAGTTTTAGTTATCGATTATTGACTTTTGAGCCGGCTTTGGTGCCTTGGACATGAGCTAGGACCATAAGATTTTGCATGGAAGGAGGACTAGCAGCCGCTTTGCCCGGAAGAATGTGAAAGGTGTTCATATGTAGTAAAAACCTGAGAAATCCGTCCGTTTTCGTCATTTGTTATCAAATCGACTTAAAGCCAGATTGTCACATTGGCCGCTATTCTCTCTGAAACGGTTACATTTATCGTATGCAAAGCTATGTCGCGTGCTGCGGTATGCGGAGACACAACAAGCACCATAGTATAACACAGAAGAAACTTCTAAGTTGATGTAAAAGCCAGTAAGAACCAGTACAATTCAAGTTTTAGTTATCGATTATTGACTTTTTTGCCTTCCTTGGTTCCTTGGACATGAGCTAGGACCTTAAGATTTTACATGAATGGCGGTCTAGCAGCTGCGTTGCACGGGAGAATGTGAACTGTGTTCATTTGTAGTAAAAACAGGATAAATCCGTCCGTTTTCGTCATTCGTTATCGAATCGACTCAAAGCCAGATCGTCACATTGGAGGCTCTTCTCTCTGAAACCGTTACATTTATCGTCTGCAAAGCTATGTAGCGTACTGCGATATGCGGAGACACTAAGAGCACCATAGTAGAACATAGCAGAAGATTCTAAGTTGATGTAGTAGCCAGTATGGAGCAGAACAAATCAAGTTTTAGTTATCGATTATTCATTTTTTACCTTTCTTTGGTGCCTTGGACATGAACTAGGACCTTAGGATTTTGCATGCAAGGAGGACTAGCAGCCGCGTTGCACGGGAGTATGTCAAAAGTGTTCATATGTAGTAAAAACCTGAGACACCCGTCCGTTTTCGTCATTTTTAATCGAATCGACTTAAAGCCAGATCGTCATATTGGCCTCTGTTCTCGCTGAAACGGTTACATTTTTCGTCTGCAAAGCTATGTCGCGTTCTGCGGTATGCGAAGACACTAAAAGCACCATAGTAGAACACAGAAGAAACTTCTAAGTTGATGTAAAAGCCAGTAAGAAGCAGTACAATTCAAGTTTTAGTTATCGATTATTGACTTTGTAGCCTTCCTTGGTTCCTTGGACATGAGCTAGGACCTCAAGATTTTACATGAATGGCGGTCTAGCAGCCGTGTTGCACGGGAGAATGTGAACTGTTTTCATATGTAGTAAAAACAGGATAAATCCGTCCGTTTTCGTCATTCGTTATCGAATCGACTCAAAGCCAGATCGTCACATTGGCCGCACTTGTCTCTGGAACGGTTACATTTATCGTCTGCAAAGGTATGGCGCGTACTGCGGAATGCGAGACTCTGAAAGCACCATAGTAGAACACAGAAGAAGCTTCTAAGTTGATGTAAAAGCCAGCAAGAAGCAGTACAATTCAAGTTTCAGTTATTGATTATTGACTTTTTAGCCTTATTTGGTTCCTTGGATATGAGCTAGGACCTTAAGATTTAGCATGAATGGCGGACTAGGAGCCGAATTGCACGGGAGAATGTGAACTGTGTTCATATGTAGTAAAAACCTGAGAAATCCGTCCATTTTCGTCATTTGTTATCGAATCGACTTAAAGCCAGATCGTCACATTGGCCGCTCTTCTCTCTGGAACGGTTACATTTATCGTCTGCAAAGCTATGTCGCGTTCTGCGGTATGCGAAGACACTAAAAGCACCATAGTAGAACACAGAAGAAGCTTCTAAGTTGATGTAATAGCCAGTAAGAAGCAGTACTATTCAAGTTTTAGCTATCGATTATTAACTTTTTACCCTTCTTTGGTGCCTTGGACATGAGCTAGGACCTTAAGATTTTGCATGAAAAGCGGACTAGCAGCCGCGGTGCACGGGAGGATGTGAAAAGTGTTCATATATACTAAAAACCTGAGAAATCCGTGCGTTTTCGTCACTTGTTATAGAATCGACTTAAAGCCAGATCGTCACTTTGGCCGCTATTCTCTCTGAAACGGTTAAATTTATCGTCTGAAAAGCTATGTCGCGTGCTGCGGTATGCGGAGACACTAAAAGCACCATGGTAGAACACAGAAGAAGCTTCTAAGTTGATGTAATAGCCTGTAAGAAGCAGTACAATTCACATTTTAGCTATCGATTATTGATTTTTTACCATTCTTTGGTGCTTTGGACATGAGCTAGGACCTTACGATTTTGCACGAAAGGAGGACTAGCAGCTGCGTTGCACGGGAGAATGTGAAAAGTGTTCATATGTAGTAAAAACCTGAGAAACCCGTCCTTTCTCGTCATTTGTTATCGAATCGACTTAAAGAGGTCGTCACATTGGCCGCTATTCTCTCTGAAACGGTTACATTTATCGTCTGCAAAGGTATGTCGCGTGCGGCGGAATGCGGAGATACTAAAAACACCATAGCTGAACACAGAAGATGCTTCTAAGTTGATGTAATAGCCAGTAAGAAGCAGCTGAACTCAAGTTTTAGTTATCGATTATTGACTTTTTTGCTGGCTTTGGTGCCTTGGACATGAGCTAGGACCTTAAGGTTTTGCATGAAAGGAGGACTAGCAGACGCTTTGCTTGGGAGAATGTGAAAAGTGTTCATATGTAGTAAAGACCTGAGAAATCCGTCCGTTTTCGTCTTTTGTCATCGAATCGACTTAAAGACAGATCGTCACATTGGCCGCTATTCTCTCTCAAACGTTTACTTTTATCGTCTGCAAAGCTATTTTGCGTGCTGCGGCATGCGGAAACACAAAAAGCACCATAGTATAACACAGAGGAAACTTCTACGTTGATGTAAAAGCCAGTAAGAAGCAGTACAATTCAAGTTATAGTTATCGATTATTGACTTTTTAGCTATCCTTGGTTCCTTGGAAATGAGCTACGACCTTAAGATTTTGCATGAATGGCGGATTAGCAGCCGCGTTGCACGGGAGAATGTGAACTGTGTTCATCTGTAGTAAAAACAGGAGAAATATGTCCGTTGTCGTCATTCGTTATCGAATCGACTCAAAGCCAGATCGTCACATTGGCCGCTCTTCTCTCTGGAACGGTTACATTTATCGTCTGCAAAGCTATGTCGCGTTCTGCGGTTTGCGAAGACACTAAAAGCACAATAGTAGAACACAGAAAAAGCTTCTAAGTTGATGTAATAGCCAGTAAGATGCAGTACAATTCAAGTTTTAATTATCGATTATTGACTTTTTACCCTTCTTTGGTGCCTTAGGCATGAGGTAAGACCTTAAGATTTTGCATGAGAAGAGGACTAGCAGCCGCGTTGCACGAGAGAATGTAAAAAGTGTTCATATGTAGTAAAAACCTCAAAAATCCGTATATTTTCCTCCTTTGTTACCGAATCGACTTAAAGCCAGATATTCACATTGCCCGCTCTTCTCTCTGAAACGGTTACATTTATCGTCTGCAAAGCTATGTCGCGTGCTGCGGTATGCGGTGACACTAAAAGCACCATAGTAGAACACAGAAGAAACTTCTAAGTTGATGTAATAGCTAGTAAGAACCAGTACAATTCAAGTTTTAGCTATGGATTATTGACTTTTTACCATTCTTTGGTGCCTTGGACATGAGGTAGGACCTTAAGAGTTTGCATGAAAGGAGGACTAGCAGCCGCGTTGCACGCGAGAAAGTGAAAAGTGTTCATATGTAGTAAAAACCGGAGACATCTGTCCGTTTTCGTCATTTGTTATCGAATCGACTTAAAGCCAGATCGTCACATTGGCCGCTATTTTCTCTGAAACAGTTACATTTATCGCCTGCAAAGTTATGCCGCGTGCTGCGAAATGCAGAGACACTAAAAGCACCATAGTAGAACACAGAAGAAACTCCTAAGTTGATGTAAAAGCCAGTAAGAAGCAGTACATCAAAATTTACTTATCGATTATTAACTTTTTAGCCTTCCTTGGTGCCTTGGACATAAGCTAGGACCTTAAGATTTTGCGTGAAAGGCGTACTAGTAGCCGCGTCGCACTGGAGAATGTGAAAAGTGTTCATATGTAGTAAAAACATGAGATATCCGCCCATTTTTGCCATTCGTTATCGAATAGACTTAAAGCCAGATCGTCACATTGGACGCTCTTCTCTCTGGAACGGTTACATTTATCTTCTGAAAAGCTATGTCGCGTGCTGCGGTATGCGGAGACACTAAAAGCACCATAGTAGTTGATGTAATAGCCAGTAAGGAGCAGTACAATTCAAGTTTTAGTTATCGATTATTGACTTTTTAGCCTTCCTTGGTGCCTTGGACATGAGCTAGGACCTTAAGATTTTGCGTGAAAGGCGTACTAGCAGCCGCGTCGCACGGGAGAATGTGAAAAGTGTTCATATGTAGTAAAAACCTGAGAAATCCGTCCGTTTTCTTCATTTGTTATCGAATCGACTTAAAGCCCGATCGTCACAAAGGCCGCTATTTTCTCTGAAACGGATACATTTATCGTCTGCAAAGCTATGTCGCGTGGTGCGGTATGCGGTGACACTAGAAGCACCATAGTAGAACACAGAAGAAGCTTCTAAGTTGATGTAAAAGCCAGCAAGAAGCAGTACAATTCAAGTTTTAGTTATCGATTATTGACTTTTTAGCCTTATTTGGTTCCTTGGACATGAGCTAGGACCTTAAGATTTAGCATGAATGGCGGACTAGCAGCCGCGTTGCACGGGAGAATGTGAACTGTGTTCATATGTGGTAAAAACCTGAGAAATCCGTCCGTTTTCGTCATTTGTTATCGAATCGACTTAAAGCCAGATCGACACATTGGCCACTATTCTCTCTGAAACGGTTACATTTATCGTCTGCAAAGGTATGTCGCGTGCGGCGGCATGCGGAGACACTAAAAAGACCATAGTTGAACACAGAAGAAGCTTCTAAGTTGATGTAATAGCCAGTAAGAGGCAGTTGAACTCAAATTTTAGTTGTCGATTATTGACTTTTTAACTGGCTTTGGTGCCTTGGACATGAGCTAGGACCTTAAGATTTTGCATGAATGGCGGATTAGCAGCCGCGTTGCACGGCAGAATGTGAACTGTGTTCATATGTAGAAAAAACAGGAGAAATATGTCCGTTTTCGTCATTCGTTATCGAATCGACTCAAAGCCAGATCGTCACATTATCCGCTCTTTTCTCTGGGACGGTTACATTTATCGTCTGCAAAGCTATGTCGCGTTCTGCGGTATGCGAAGACACTAAAAGCACAATAGTAGAACACAGAAAAAACTTCTAAGTTGATGTAATAGCCAGTAAGAAGCAGTACTACTCAAGTTTTAGTTATCGATTATTGACTTCTTATCCGGCTTTGGTGCCTTGGACATGAGCTAGGACCTTAAGATTTTGCATGAAAGGAGAACTAGCAGACGCGTCGCTTGGGAGAATGTGAAAAGTGTTCATATGTAGTGAAAACCTGAGAAATCCGCCGGTTTTCGTCATTTGTCAACGAATCGACTTAAAGCCAGATCGTCACATTGGCCACTATTCTATGTGAAACGGTTACATTTGTCGTCTGCAAATCTATGTAGCGTGCTGCGGTATGCGGTGACACTAAAAGCACCATAGTAGATTACAGATGAAAAATTCTACGTTGATTTAATAGCCAGTAAGATGCAGTACAATTCAAGTTTTAATTATCGATTATTGACGTTTTAGCCGGCCTTTGTGCCTAGGAGAAGAGCTAGGACCTTAAGATTTTGCATGAAAGGAGGACTAGCAGCAGTGTTGCATGGGAGAATGTGAAAAGTGTTCATATGTGGTAAAAACTTGAGAAATCCATCCGTTTTTGTCATTTGCTATCGAATCGACTTATAGCCAGATCGTCACATTGGCCGCTCTTCTCTCTGAAACGGTTACATTTATCGTCTGCAAAGCTATGTCGCGTGCTGCGGTATGCGGAGACACTAAAAGCAACATAGTAGAACACAGAAGAATCTTCTAAGTTGGTGTATTAAACAGTAAGAAGCAGTACAATTCAAGTTTTACTTATCGATTATTCACCTTTTACCCTTCTTTGTTGCCTTGGGCATGAGCTAGGACCTTACGATTTTGGATGAAACGAGGACAAGCAGCCGCGTTGCACGGGAGAATGTGAAAAGAGTTTATATGTAGTAAGAACCAGAGAAATCCGTCCGTTTTCGTCATTTGTTATCGTTACGACTTAAAGCCAGATCGTCACATTGGCCGCTCTTCTGTCTGAAACGGTTACATTTATCGTCTGCAAAGCTATGTAGCGTGATGCGGTATGCGGGGACACTTAAAGCACCATTGCAGAACACAGAAGAAGCTTCTCAGTTGATGTAATAGCCAGTAAGAAGCAGTACAATTCAAGTACTAGTTATCGATTATTCACTTTTTACCCTTCTTTGGTGTCTTGTAGATGTGCTAGGACCTTAAGATTTTGCATGGAAGGACCACTAGCAGCCGCGATGCACGGAAGAATGTAAAAAGTGTTCATATGTTGTAAAAACCTGAGAAATCCGTCCGTTTTCGTCATTTGTTAGCGAATCGACTTAAGGCCAAATCGTCACATTGGCCGCTTTTCTCTCTGAAACGGTTACATTTATCGTCTGCAAAGGTATGTCGCGTGCTGCGGTATGCGGAGACACTAAAAGCACCATAGTATACCACAGATGAAGCTTCTAAGTTGATGTAATAGCCAGTAAGAAGTAGTACAATTCAAGTTTTAGTTATCGATTATTAATTTTTTACCCATCTTTGGTGCCTTGGACATGAGCTTGTAAGTAGGCTGTTTAGGTCTTCTTATTGGTAACGCCACATAGCGCTCGGTATGAAAAAATCACTGGCTGTGCCGTGTGCAGTCTGTGTTTAGTTTGCATTGTTGTCTGCCATTGTAGTGTTGGGCAGCGGCAGCTGAATGCTAACAGCGCGTAGCGTTGCGCAGTTGGAGGTGAGCCGCCAGCAGTGGTGGACGTGGGGAGAGAGATGGCGGAGTTTTGAAATTTGTAAGAATTGGTGTCATGAACTGATATATATATTATGACTATTAAAGTAAATACATTGTTTGTTCTCTATCAAAATCTTTCATTTGCTAACTGTACCTATCAGTAGTTAGTGCCTTCCGCAGTTTGATTATTTTAGTTAGCTGGCAGTAGTGGCGCTCGCTGTATTGCAGTAGTTCGAGTAACGAAGATTTTTGTGAGGTAAGTGATTTGTGAAACATATAGGTTAACGTTAGTCAGGGCCATTCTTTTGTAGGGATTATTGAAAGTCAGATTGCGTTGCGCTAAAAACTATTGTGTGTCAATTTAAGCACAGTCTTGTATAATTTTTCTAAGGGGACGTTTCATATGTCGACCCTTAGCCGAGGATACCTCACTGGAATCTTCTGATTTTTTCCTTGTAGTTTGTGTAATTAGTGTAGCTTTTGTTTATTGCTAGCGCCTAATCTTAGAGTGAATTTCCTTTGTAGTTGTAGTCTTTCATTGTTGTACAGTACAACAGTTGTGGCATGCATGTAGAGTTGCACCAAGTATTTCGCAGCTGCGCTTGCAATTAACTAGATATTATTTTCAGTGCTATGTTAATGTGTTCTGTTATTTTTGCTCTTCAAATTGTGCTTTTCTGTTTTATCGTGTGAAATATTGTGACAATAATGGCGTGTGAAAAACGTAATACTAGGCTACAAAGTAAACTGGGAAATGACAGTGAAGACGGAAGCAATGTGTTAGCGCCACCATGTAATGAATTCACAAATGTTCAAAGTAGTAATTTGGTAATAGTGCATAGGAAAATGGAGCGGGCTGCAAATAATGGTGTAGGAAGTGAAACAGTTAGTGAACAGGGAAGCATTATCGATCGATTGGTCGGCAACAGCTCGCGTCAGGAATCCGATATGACAGGACACAATCTTGCAAATACTGTACATTCAGGTTTGCGTCCTCACCGTTTTCTCAAATAAGCCGAGACACATTTTCTGCTTGTCAAACTGTGAATGTTGCCGGTGCAAATGCACTGATGAAATGCATAGATGATCAAATTCCAGACACTAATACATTATTATTGCAATTAATGCAACAAATGAAACAAAACAAGAGACAAACACAGCAACAGTTAGACACAATGGAACAAAATCTTCAAAAGTTAGACACAATGGAACATAATCTTCAAAAGTTAGACACAATGGAACAAAATCTTCAAAAGTTAGACACAATGGAACAAAATCAGAGACAAACACAGCAACAGTTGGACACAATGGAACATAATCTTCGGAAGTTAGACACCACACTTGAACAAACACGTGAAGATTTAACTACTGAGTTACATAACATTGAATCGAAATGTCAAAAAATCTGTAATGACGTAAAAACACAAATTTGTGAGCATTTTCAACCTATTTTTTCGCGGCATGAAAACTCATTACAGAATCACGAAGCAGCCATAAAAGAATTGCAAACTGTTGTTCGTTAAAATCACGACACCTTGCAAGCTAAAATGGACTCAGTTGCATCCACCGATTCGGTTATGCAACTTGCAAGAACTCAGGAAAACTTAAAGGACACAGTAGATTCGATTTCAACACAAATGGACATTCTGAAATTTGGTTCAGAAAATCACACTGAGGAAATGTGTTCACTATCGGAGAAAGTAGCCGAACTTTCGGATCAGTTCACTAATTTATCTACGAAGGTAGATGATAATTTGAATGACACAAAACCGGTAGTCTTTAATGACACAGAAGAGTGCGAACAAATTAGGAAATTCAAACAAAGTCTGAATCAAATTAGTACGCAACACCAAAGAGAAATCCGGGAAGTACAGGATCAGCTGACACAGGTAATACAACAATTACGTATTTCAGAGGACACTCGCGCTCCAACACGGAAAGAGCGACATAGAAATACGGAACAGCCACAAAATAATATCACAGGGCACTTCGGAAATTATGAAAGAAATTGGCAAGGTACACCGAATTCTGAGATGGAACCGCCGACACGACGTAACAATGACCGATATGCTACCCGCCGAGACGATGATTTTGACTATAAGCTGTTCATTACTGCACGTAAATTCAAAACATTTAAGAATTCTGGCAACGACATTCATCCACAAGCGTGGCTCCATCAATTCTCTCATTGTTTTCCTCCCAACTGGTCACTAGAGCACAGATTAGAATTTATGTATGGCTGCTTAGAGAATGAACCAGCTGTAAGAATGCGATCGGTCATTCACGATTGCCACAGTGAAGGAGAATTTTACCATGCCTTCCTCTCAGCATATTGGCCGCAAGCCACACAAGACCGAGTAAAACATGGCATCATGATGATGAAACATTTCGAACAATCTGAATTTTCCAGTCTTGTGAAATATTTTGAAGACATGTTGCACAAGAATCAGTACCTGTCAAACCCATACAGCCTGTCAGAACTCATCCGCATTTGCTTAATCAAATTGCCTGAACATTTACGGCATATTATTTTGGCAGGCCGTTGCAAAGACGACATTGAAGCTTTTCAGGGACTCTTACAAGAATTAGAAATTGACACTGACAATCGCGGAACGCGAAAACAGGAACACAACAATTACAGGTCACATCCGTCGCAATTCCGCGATGAAAGAAATAATAACTGGACACGACAAGGCTATTCTCACAATACAAATCGTGACCAAAACAGACACCACCCGTATGACAACCGTTGGCAGAGTAGTAATAATTACAGGGAAAGGTCACCTCTCCGCGGTAATGACTATCACAGAGACAATCAGAGAAACAGACAATATGGGAACCAAAATAATTACTATCAAGGGAGACAGAATAACTTTAGACGCAACGGTCCAGCGCGCAGTTACGATTCAGAGAGAAATTCTCCACCACGTGACCGACAAGAAAGAAACTATGGAATCTACCGACATGACGACAGACGATATGATCGTAACGACAGACCTGAATTGCAGCAGAACTGGCGGGAATCAAACAGAGCAGGGCCCTCTCGACAAGGTGAATTTGTAGAAGTTAGGTCTCCAAATCCCAATAACGACGCGCGCCAACAAAGACACAGTAGGCAATGACTCATACCGCTGGCAGCCTCAAAACGTAGTTATCAAACTGACGACGCAGCTGCCGTAGCTAGTAATTACGTTAAAATGGAAGAAATTAGGGACATATTACTCCAGGAACACGACGTAAAACACAACAACATTGCATATCCTGTGATTCACATTACTGTAAATGACGTAAAATTTACGGCAGTACTTGACTCAGGCAGTCCCATTTCAGTAATTAGTGAAACAGCTTTTAGCAAATGCAATAAATCGAACGATTGCCCCACACTTCCGTTACGCAAGATTAAATTACAAAGTGCAGTCATTGGAAAAAGTGTAGATGTACACCAACAAACCAACTTAGAATTCTTTTGTCAGAGCCACAGCTTCTCTATGAACTTTCTTATTGTTCCATTGTTGTCGACGGAAATTATACTGGGAGTAGACTTTTTGAATGAATACAAAGCAATCTTAAACTTTCACGATGCTGAAATAAGTTTAGAGAAAGAAGGTAAGTCAATAGCTTTGAAATTTGAAGATTGGCTCTCAAACCATGACGAGGAAATTAATCGGATTTTCCTTCTGTTAGACAACAGTTCGGAATTTTCTACGGAACTAGACACTAACAGTCGCTCTGCAAGTACTGACAGGGATGATATCGACGGCACAATTGAAACTAATGAGTTAATTCAGAATAAAATTCAAACAATTGAGAATTGTAATTACACTGATAGGCAGGACCTTTCTGAGATTTTACAAGCACATTCCACAGTTTTTACTCACAAAACAGGAACAATCAAGGGATTTCAATACCAATTTCGTGTTCATGAGCATACTAAATTTTGTGTTAGACCATACGTAATTCCAGCACATTATAGGGACCGTGTTAGAACAGAAATACAATCCATGCTTGACGACGGCATTATTGAGCCTGCAGTAAGCTCATACAACAATCCATTACATGTTGTTGAGAAGAAAAATGGATCGATCAGGCTTGTCTTAGATTCGAGACAAATCAATACTATCATTATTCCTGAAACAGACAGGCCGCAAACGTTGGAAGAACTTCTTCAAAATTTTAATGGTGTAAAAGTGTTGTCTTCCATTGATCTCAGATCCAGCTTTTATCAGATCGAACTTCATCCAGAATGTAGAAAATATACAGCTTTTCTTTGTTTTGGCGTTTGTTATCAGTTTCGGAAACTTCCTTTTGGTTTGAACATTTCCTCGGCAGCATTCATTCGCGGGCTAAATTCCATATTACCTGAGCTCTTAAAACGTCACATCACCTTATATGTGGACGATATTCTGATAGCAGAAGCCTCATGGGAACAACATAATCGCATCCTCAACAGCGTGTTACATATTTTTGCAGAATCTGGAATTACAGTTAACTTGGAAAAGTCTGAATTCGGTAGGACAAAAGTGAAGTTTTTGGGACATATTATTTCTTCTGAAGGCATCCAGCCGGTTCCTGAAAAGTTAGAAGCAATCAGAGCCATTCCAATTCCATCCACAAAAAAACAAGTCCGCAGTTTTCTAGGTCTCGTAAATTTTTACCGTCGTTTTCTGAATATGCAAATTCTAGTTACACCAAAACTTTGTTCTCTCACTGGAAAAAATACTATTTGGAACTGGGACGAACAAGCACAGTTGGAATTCAATTCTTTGAAAGAATCGCTCCTTAACGCGCCAATACTAGCTCATCCAGATCTTTCACAAGACTTTTGCCTAAGCACGGATTCTTCTAAAGTCGGTCTTGGTGCCCATTTATTTCAAGAAGACACAGAAAATGACATTACTGTTCAGAAAACCATTGCTTTTGCTAGCCGAGTGCTAACAAAATCTGAAAAAAATTATTCCGTTACTGAATTAGAAGCTTTAGCTATCGTTTGGGCATTTAACAAATTCCGTTTCTTTCTTTATGGTAAGCACGTAAAAGTATACAGTGACCACCGTGCATTACAATTTCTTATGTCTTCAAAATTAAATCATGACAGGTTAAAACGTTGGGCATTGTTTCTGCAAGAATTCCACTTCACAATAGTCTACATTCCCGGCAAGGAGAACATTGTTGCGGACGCACTGTCACGCGCACCGGCTGGGCTTGAGAAAAGTAACACAGAAAGCAACCTCGAGAGAAATTTCAGTATTCTTTACATCCAGAAAGTCGCCTTTGAAAACTTCATCACCACATCTTTAAAGGACATTGCTCATGAACAAGACAAAGATCCGATTTGGAAAGACATCAAAAGTAAATGGCATGAAAAGACACACACACAGATTCGGCTTTATTATCTGGTTAGAAACAACATACTGTTCAAACGATGCACTGTTGATGACAAGCTATGGGTACTTTGCATTCCAGACGATTTTGTTAATAAGCTCATTTGGTACATTCATTTCAGCTATGCACATTTTGGTCCACGAAAATGTTATCATATTCTTCGAACGACTTGTTATTTTAACAATATGGAAAAGAGAATTCGAAGAGTCTTGTCTATTTGTAAACTTTGTCAAAAGGCGAAACCATCTACTGTCACTCATCGTGCTCCATTGTTTCCTATCATTCCTTCTAAATTAAAAGAATTTGCTGCTGTTGATCTCTTGGGACCGCTTGTCAGAACATCTAATGGATTTTCGTACGTTCTAGTCGCTGTTGAACTTACTTCAAAATTCGTTTCTTTCACTCCGTTACGTAAAGCCACTGGACGGTCTGTATCCAACGCCTTTGTTAGAAATTTCTTACGTGAAGTTGGACACGTTAGTAAAGTAATTTCAGATAACGGACCGCAATTCAGATCTGCTGTTTGGTCACGCATGCTTCGTAACCATAAAATCAAATCTGTTTTTATTTCATTGTACTCACCACATTGTAACCCGTCTGAACGGATTATGAAAGAAATCAATAAGCTTTGCAGACTTTATTGTCACAGAAAGCATCAGCATTGGGACAGATATTTACACTTATTTCAAAACGTGCTGAATGAAATGCCTCATGACTCCACTGCTTTACCACCTGTTCTTGTACTGAAGAATAAAGAACCACCAAACAGAATCAGAGAGCTTGTACCTTTTCCGAATACACGTAAACTTCGACACAAAGACATAATTGATTTGGCTATTAAAAATATAAATTCTGCTGCAGACAAAAGGAAAAAATTACACGGTAAAGCAAATGCAAAGAAATTATATATTGGTCAGAAAGTTCTCATTAAAGCTCATCCATTGTCACATAAGAAGAAACACTTGAGTCACAAATTCTTTCTAGTTTACAATGGACCTTACAGAATCCGACGTATACCACATGATAATTGCGTTGAAGTTGAAACTCTGCGTACTAGGAAGAGTAAAGGTTTACACCACATTTCACATGTAAAACCGTTTATTGAAAGATAATCTGCTTTTTAACTTTGTCTTTGCCATAAAACATTTCACTTCACATTTCTAGTATGCTTTGTCACACTGAGAAACTGTTAACATGCAACAATGTTTGAAGTTTACTATCCAGTTTAGAACCTACGGAACATATTTAAACAGAAATTACGAATGCATTGTTATAGTGAACAGACGTCACAGTGTTATTGTGCGTGTACATTCTTGCTTGTTAGTTGCACGATTACGTAACGACCATAAGGTTCACATACTTAGAACATTTACCAGTATTGCTAATGGGATTTTAATGCAACATTTTGGTTTACTTGAAAATACATTCTGGATTTAAAGTACTTTCTGTGAGATACCAGATGATACAGTGGTTAGTTTATGTGACAGCTACACGATTTTATCACGACGCTACTGATGAGTGACAATTTACAACGTTGCTTTTGCAGTTTATCTGTTTTATATCTACACAGTTTTTCTGAATTTTTCTGGAAAGTAAAACATGTTTTAGTAGTAACGTTTGTGGTATAGCTACAATGAGACAGCCTTTTCTGTAGCACAACAATACGTACAGTACAGTACTTACTTCATCACGGCAATAAGTGTAATAACTATGATATCTATACGCATAGCATTTCAATTTCGTTTATCATGAGGTAAGTACATTGACTTCTGCAGAACTTAGCCTTCGGAGGACAACAACTACGACACTTCCACAGAGATTGTCTTACAGCAAGACGCACATTTAGCGCTACAGGACACGCATTAAACTATTTATTTTTCAACATATTTTAATTACAAAGAAAGTTTTCCGTAATACATTTCATTCCATTGCTGTAATCTGTAACACTTGAGGATATAATTACATTATCCTCAGGGGGGTACACGCATGCTTTGTGTACCATGTGTTTGGCAAGCACAAGGAGCCCTAGCTAATATGGTATTTGCTTATACAACTTTACACATCGGTACCATATTTCTCTAACACATAAATTACACAGCTATCTGATCATTTAACTGAGAGAGACAAACATTTACTTTACTACATCAGCGACAGATGTTTACGTAATTACACCATTGGATAACTTCACACTTACGAAGTTGTATTTTGTCTGTACTTTGTGAACTGTTCATATTTTTTCGGAACCATTGTGATACTATGAGAGCTTTGAATGACATATTTGGTATGGGATCACGATTTTTAAAGTACGTTTGAGGCAGATGACACTTTTGACATGAGCAGAGAATTTTTTTTTTAGGTTTTGAAATTATTGGAGGAAGTTACGGAGATTTTGAGAGTTGACTGAGGTGTTATGATGTTATTATTACGATTACTATGTGTATTATGCTCTTGCGGTATGTTTATGATCAATAAGCCGATGCTATATGAGTCATTTGATTATGCTATGTATCTGTTATGATGAAATATTGAAGAAGTGTCGACGAATAAGGTAAGAAATAATGAGAAGAGGTTAGGGACTCTGGTTTGTGAAAAAAGTTGTTGGAAACCAAGAATCGTACTTTAAGAGTTATGAGATGTATGTAAATGCGTGAACGTATTACAATGCCGACGAAAATTTTTTGGACACTGTTATATCAATAGTATTTTGTTTCTACAGATGTGTAACGCAAATTCTTGACCTGTGAATTTTTTTATATGAGCCTGCCACTGTAGCGGAAACTGGTGTCGTAAATATTTCGATAAGACAGTTAAGTGACCAACTGCATGTAATGCGTCGTGGGCACCCAGCTGCGCGACAACCACCTGACAAAAAGAAAGCCATTAGTGTGTGACTTTCAGAGACACAGGTAAAAAAAAAGAGGCCATTATCCTCGCTATTGACATTCATTCCTTTGTAGAAAGCATCGCAAATACGCCACGCCCAAACCTGAAAACATATGATTACACTGTGAAGCTCTTAATTTATGATATTTACTGAAATGAAATGATGAGAAATATTTTATATCTATTGTCTTTATAGCTGAGAGATTGCTCATTTTCTTTAATATCCAGTTTCTATCTGCACTGCAGCATTGGCTAAAACAAAATTTAATAGATGTACTAATATCACTATTTTCTGTCTACAGACCCAGTAAAGAATCATTTTATGATACTTTCTTAGAAAAGAGAACACAAATAGACATTTCCCTTCACAGGAATTGCAAAAATAATCTTTTTACGATTTGGTAACTTATCTGCTAGCGTATGTTTTCGTGATGCATCACTCTAATGTTAAGATGTGACATAGGTATTAAACATTTATACTGTAATATTTTTTCTGCTTCAGCTTTGTCATGTTTAGGTATAAGTTATAGCATTTGCTGCGGCTGCTTGCCATTCATAGTGCTACTGAATGTCACTTTGTATTACTAGGTTAAGCTAATTTTATTACTGATTTATTTTTCTTGTTTGCCTTATATTAGTTGTAATATTGCTGCCTTTTTTTGCCAATTTCCATTTTTTTATCATTGCTGTTTGTGTTAATTGTTTTGTGCTGCTGCATTGCCTCGTCCCTTAGTTTCGTATCTGAGCTCAGTAGATTTAAGTTAGCTTAAGAGGGGGTAGACTATATAAGAAACTAACTATGATGAATTGGAAGAAAAGCATTGAGAAGCTTTAAGAAACTGGTTTGGCCAAAAAAGTAGTGTACAGTGGAGAAAAACTATTTTTGAAAGAGGATGTGAACCGAATACAGAAAGCAGGTTTAGATAGGACTTTTTGGAAAAATGATGAACTAAGGGAGATCTCTATGCAAAATACTGCAGTAAAACAAACCCTGTCCTTTCCTTTCGTATTATCCCTCTATGTGTTTATGTACCCTTGTGTATTTGTCTTTTTCCTGTCTTTATGTGTTTAGCTAATAAGATTTATGTTGTAGAATTTTTCAAATACTATGTCATTTTCTTTGTAAATATGTTCAGACATTATTTATAGTGTTTTGTTTTAATGCTCATGTGTGAAGTTGATGTTTCAAAAGTTATTCTGAACCTTATGTATGTACTTTTGTTGTAATTTTTGTAACACTGATATATTTGCTATTTCGATTCTTTTGTAAAGCCTGTACTACTGCAAATGTTATCTGTATTGTTATGTTCTTTAAAGATGTATTTTGTACCTTTGTTATTGCATTCTTATGTTATAAAATTGTAATTGACACCAGTTCATCAAATTAAGTAACTTGTAAATTACATTTCACGTCACACGTTTCTGTTGGTCATAGTATATGGACAATATGTGAGAAGTAGGGACTGATAGTGTTTGCACGTGTGTTAATAACTCAGTAAGGGAATGGATAACAGCATTGCTGGTTCTAAGGACAATTCAAAAACAATTTTTCTGAGTGCACAAGTGGTGGTTATGGACTTGTTATATTATCCGCAAGACTCTTCAATGGTGATTGTGCGCCTGCACAGTCAAACAGATAGCTGCTGGCCATCTCTACAAGGACTACAGTGGGTCTACACCTTTGATGACTCACCAATACCATTATTTCTACAAGGACTGCAATGGGTCTGCACCTCTGGTGGCCCACCAATACCGTAATCTCTACCAGGACTACAATGGGCCTATTCTGTGACGACCTACCTACCAATATTCTTCAAAACTTGGGCTGACTCTGCTGTGGGTTTGCTATGTGGTGGCCCATTACCTGTCAGCATCTGAAGAGCCAGCACTGTCTTTCTGTTGGAAGGAAAACACTACTTCTTCAAGACTGCATGGAAATCCACTACTTCAGTGTGCACTTTCTTTTACTCCATAGACATTGATCAAAAACACTGCTATTTTACTATGATGAACGATCAGGACTGTCTTTATGGACTGTGAGCTATATCGCGTGTTGCGATACGTGTAGACGCTAAAAGAACCACAGTAGAACACAGAGGAAGCTTCGAAGTTGATGTAATAGGCAGTTAGAAGCAACACAATTCAAATTTTAGTTATCGATTATTGATTTTAGCTGGCTTTGGTGCCTTGAACATGAGCTAAGACCTTAAGATTTTGTATGAAGGGAGGTCAGGGTGCCGCGTTGCACGGAAGAATGAGAAAAGTGTTCATATGTAGTTAAAACCTGAGAAATACGGCCGATTTCGTCATTTGCTATCGATTCGACTTCATTCCACACCGCCACATTGGTCGCTCTTCTGTCTGAAACCGTTACATTTGTTGTGTGTAAAGCTATGTCGCATGCTGTGGTATGCGGAGACACTAAACGCACCATAGTAGAACTCAGAAGAGGCTTCTAAGTTGATGTAATAGCCAGTAAGATGCAGTACAATTCAAGTTTTAGTTATCGATTATTGAATTTTTACCATTCTTTGGTGCCTTGGACATGAGCCGGGACCTTAAGATTTTGCATGAAAGGAGGACTAGCAGCCGCGTTGCACGGGAGAATGTGAAAAGTGTTCATATGTATTAAAAAAATAAGAAATCCATCCGTCTTCGTCATTTGTTATCGAATCGACTTAAAGCCAGACCGTCAGATTGGCCGCTCTTCTCCCAGAAACGGTTAAATTTATCGTCTGCAAAGTTATGTCGCGTGCTGCGGTATGCGGAGACACTAAAAGCACCATAGTAGAACACAGAAGAAGCTTCTAAGTTGAAGTAATAGCCTTTAAGAAGCAGTACAATTCAAGTTTTAGTTATCGATTATTGACTTTTTAACCGGCTTTGGTGCCTTGGACATGAGCTAGTATCTTACGATTTTGCATGAATCGAGGTCTAGCAGCCACGTTGCACGGGAGAATGTGAAAGGTGTTCATATGTAGTAAAAACAAGAGATATCCGTCCGTTTTCGTAATTTAGTATCGAATCGACTTAAGGCCAGATCGTCACATTGCCTGCTCTGTTCTCTGAAAGGGTTACATTTAACGTCTGCAAAGCTATATCGCGTGCTGCGGTACGTGGAGACACAAAAAGAACCACAGTACAACACAGAAGAAGCTTCGAAATTGATGTAATCGCCAGTTAGAAGCAGTAAAATTAAAGTTTTTGTTATCGATTATTGACTTTTTAGCTGGCTTTGGTGCCTTGGACATGAGGTAAGACCTTAAGATTTTGCATGAAGGGAGGTGAGGGAGCCGCATTGTACGAAAGAATGTGAAAAGTGTTTAAATCTAGTAAAAACCTGAAAAATACGACCGTTTTCGTAATTTGCTATCGAATCGACTTCATTCCATATCGCCACATTGGCCGCTCTTCTCTCTGAAACGGTTATATCCTTCGTGTGTAAAGCTATGTCGCGTGCTGCGGTATGCGGAGACACTAAAACCACCATAGTAGAACACAGAAGAAGCTTCTAAGTTGATACAATAGCCAGTAAGAAGCAGTACAATTCAAATTTTAGTTAACGATTATTGACTTTTTAGCCGCCTTTGGTGTCTTGGACATAAGCTAGGACCTTACGATTTTCGATGAAGGGAGGTCTAGCACACACGTTGCACGGGAGAATATGAAATGTGTTCATATATAGTAAAAACCTGCGAAATCCGTCCTTTTCGCCATTTGTTATCGAATCGACTTAAAGCCAGATCGTCACATTGGCCGCTCTTCTCTCTGAAACGGTTAAATTTATCGTCTGCAAAGCCATATCGCGTGCTGCGGTACGTGGAGACACTAAAAGAACCACAGTAGAACACAGTAGAATCTTCAAAGTTGATGTAATAGCCAGTTAGAAGCAGTAAAATTCAAGTTTTAGTTATCGATTATTGACTTTTTAGCTGGCTGTGGTGTCTTGGACATGAGCTAAGACCTAAAGATTTTGCATGAAGGGAAGTCAGGGAGCCGCGTTGCACGGACGAATGTGAAAAGTGTTCACATGTAGTGAAAACCTGGAAAATCCGTCCGTTTTCGTTATTTATTATCGAATCGACTTAAAGCCAGGTCGTCACATTGGCCGCCCTTCTCTCTGAAATGGTTACATTTATAGTCTGCAAAGCTATGTCGCGTGCTGCAGTATGCGGAGACACTAAAAGCACCATAGTAGAATACAGAAGAAGCTTCTAAGTTGATGTAACAGCCACTAAGAAGCAGTACAATTCCAGTTTTAGTTATCGATTATTGACTTTTTAACCGGCTTTGATACCATGGACATGAGCTAGTACCTTAAGATTTTGCATGAAAGGAGGACTAGCAGCCACGCTGCATGAGAGAATGTGAAAATTGTTCAGATGTAGTAAAAACCTGATAAATCCGTCCGTTTTCGTCATTTGTTATCGAATCGACTTAAAGCCAGATCTTCACATTGGCGCTCTTCTTTCTGAGATGGTTACATTTATCGTCTGCAAAGCAATGTCGCGTGCTGCGGTATGCCGAGACACTAAAGGCACCATAGTACAACACAAAAGAGGCTTCTAAGTTGATGTAATAGCCAGTAGGAAGCAGTACAATTGAAGTTTTAGTTATGGATTATTGACTTTTTACCCCTCTTTGGTGCCTTGGACATGAGCTAGGCATTAAAGATTTTTGCATTAAAGGAGGACTAGCAGCCGCGTTGCACGGGAGAATGTGAAAAGTGTTAATATGTAGTAAAGACCTGAGAAATCCGCCCGTTTTCGTCATTTGTTATAGAATCGACCTAAAACCAGAACGTCACATTGGCCGCTATTCTCTCTGAAACGGTTACATTTATCGTGTGCAAAGCTATGGCGCGTGCTGCGGTATGCAGAGACACTAAAAGGACGATAGTATAAAACAGATAAAGCTTCTAAGTTGATGTAATAGCCAGTAAGAAGCAGTACAACTGAAGTTTTAGTTATCGATTATTGACTTTTTACCCTTCTTTGGTGCCTTGGACAAGAGCTAGGCCCTTAAGATTTTTGCATTAAAGGAGGACTAGCAGCCGCGTGGCACGGGAGAATGTGAAAAGTGTTCATTTGTAGTAAAAACCTGAGAAATCCGCCCGTTTTCGTCATTTGTTATCGAATCGACTTAATGCCAGATCGTCACATTGGCCACTTTTCTCCCTGAAACGGTTAAATTTATCGTGTGCAAAGCTATAACGAGTGCTGCGGTATGTGGAGACACCTGGTAAGGATCCCACACTGCGCATGAATATTCTAACAGAGGACGAACGAGTGTAGTGTAAGCTGTCTCTTTAGTGGAGTTGTTGCATTTTCTAAGTGTCCTGCCAATGAACCGCAACCTTTGGCTCGCCTTCCCGACATTATTATCTATGTGGTCCTTCCAACTGAAGTTGTTCGTAATTTTAACACCCAGGTACTTAGTTGAATTGACAGCCTTGAGAATTATACTATTTATCGAGTAATGGAATTTCAGCGGATTTCTTTTGGAACTCATGTATATCATCTCACACTTAATACCAGATCGTCACATTGGCCGCTCTTCTCTATGAAACGGTTACACGTTTCGTCTGTAAAGCTATGTCGCGTGCTGCGGTATGCGGAGACACTAAAAGCACCGTAGTAGAACACAGAAGAAGTTTCTAAGTTGATGTAATAGGCAGTAAGGAGCAGTACAATTCAAGTTTTAGTTATCGATTATCGACTTTTTAGCCGACTTTGGTGATATGGACATGAGCTAGTACCTTATGATTTTGCCTTAAGCGAGGTCTAGCAGCCATGTTGTACGCGGGAATGTGAAATGATTTCATATCTAGTAAAAACCTTAAAAACAGCTCGTTTTCGTCATTTGCTATCGAATCGACTTAATTACTAGATCGTCACATTGGCCGATCTTCTCTATGAAACGGTTACACTTTTCGTCTGCAAAGCTATGTCACGTGCTGCGGTATGCGGAAACACTAAAAGCACCATAGTAGAACGCAGAAGAAGCTTCTAAGTTGATGTGATAGCCAGTAAGAAGCAGTACAAATCGAGTTTTAGTCGTCGATTATTGTCTTTTTAGCCGGCTTTGATGCCTTGGGCATGAGCTGGAACCTTAAGATTTTGCCTGAAGAGAGGTCTATTATCTAAGTTGCACGGGAGAATGTGAAAAGTGTTCATATGTAGTAAAAACCTGTAAAATCCGCCCGTTTTCGTCCTTTGGTATCGAAACGACTGAAAGCCAGATCGTCACATTGCCCGCTCTTCTCTATGAAACGGTTACACTTTTCGTCTGCAAAGCTATGTCGCGTGCTGTGGTATGCGAAGACACTAAAAGCACCATAGTAAAACGCAGAAGAAGCTTGTAAGTTGACGTGATAGCCAGTAAGAAGCAATACAAATCAAGTTTAAGTTTTCTATTATTGTCTATTTAGCTGGCTATAGTGCCTTGGATACGAGCTAGGACCTTAAGATGTTGCATGAAGGGAGGTCTATCAGCCCGCGTTGCACGGTAGAATGTGAAAAATGTTCACATGTAGTAAAAACCTGTAAAATCCGCCCGTTTTCGTAATTTGCTATCGAATCGACTTCATGCCAGATCGTCACAATGTCCGCTCCTCTCTATGAAACGGTTATATTTATCGTCAGCAAAGCTATGTCGCTTGCTGCTGTATGCGGAGACACTAAAAGCACCAAGTAGAACATAAAATAAGCTTCGAAGTTGATGTAATAGCCAGTAAGAAGCAGTACAATTCAAGTTTTAGTTATCGGTTATTGACTTTGTAGACGGCTTTGGTGCCTTAGACAATGGCTAGGACCTTAAGAGTATGCATGAAGAGAGGTCTAGCGGCCACGTATCACGGGAGAATGTAAAAAGTGTTCATATGTAGTAAAAAACCTGTAAAACCCGCCCGGTTTCGTCATTTCCTATCGAATCGACTTAATGCCAGATCGCCACATTGGCCGCTCTTGTCTAAGAAACGGTTACACTTTCCGGCTGCAAAGCTATGTCGCGTGCCGTGGTATGCGAAGACACTAAAAGGACCATAGTAGAACGCAGAAGAAGCTTCTAAGTTGATGTGATAGATAGTAAGAAGCAGTAGAAATCAAATTTAGTTTTCAATTATTGTCTTTTTAGCCGGCTTTGGTGCCTTGGACATGAGATAGGACCTTAAAATATTGCATGAAGAGAGGTCTAGCAGCCACGTTGAACGGTAGAATATGAAAGGTGTTCGTATGTAGTAAAAACCTGTAAAATCCGCCCGTTTTCGTCCTTTGCTATCGAATCGACTCTAAGCCAGATCGTCACACTGGCCGCTCTTCTCTATGAAACTGTTACACGTTTCGTCTGCAAAGCTATTTCACTTGCTGCGGTATGCGGAGACACTAAAAGCACCATAGTAGAACATAAAACAAGCTTCTAAGTTGATGTAATAGCCAGTAAGAAGAAGTAAAATTCAAGTTCGAGTTATCGATTATGGTTTTTTTTGCCGGCTTTGGTGCCTTGGACATGAGCTACTACCTTAAGATTTTGCCTGAAGTGATGTCTATCAGCCATGTTGTACGCTTGAATGTGAAATGTGTTCATATGTAGTAAAAACCTTAAAAACTGCTCCCTTTCGTCATTTGCTATCGAATCGACTTAATGCCAGATTGTCACATTGGCCGATCTTCTCTATGAAACGGTTACTCTTTCCGTCTGCAAAGCTATGTCACGTGCTGCGGTATGCGGAGACAATAAAAGCAACATAGTAGAACGCAGAAGAAGCTTCTAAGTTGATGTGATAGTCAGAAAGAAGCACTATAAATCAAGTTTTAGTTATCGATTATTGACTTTGTAGCCGGCTTTGGTATTTTGGACATGAGCTAGGAACTTACGATTTTGCATGAAAAGAGGTCCAGTAGCCACATTGCACGGGAGAATGTGAAAAGTGTTCATATGTAGTAGAAACCTGTAAAATCGGCCAGTTTTCTTCATTTGCTATCGAATCGACTTAAAGCCAGATCGTCACATTGGCCGCTCTTCTCACTGAAACGGTTACATTTTTTGTCTGCAAAGCTATGACACGTGCTGCGGTATGCGGAGACACTAAAAGCACTATAGTAGAACACAAAACAAGCTTCTAACTTGATGTAATAGCCAGTAAGAAGAAGTAAAATTCAAGTTTGAGTTATCGATTATTGTCTTTTTAGCCGGCTTTGGTGCCTTGGACATGAACTAGGACCTTAAGTGTATGCATGAAGAGAGGTCTAGCAGCCACGCTTCACGGGAGAATGTAAAAAGTGTTCATATGTAGTAAAAACCTGTAAAATCCAACTGTTTTCGTCATTTATTATCGAATCGATTTAATGCCAGATCGTCACATTGGCCGCTCTTCTCTAAGAAACGGTTACATTTATCGTCTGCAAAGCTGTGTCGCGTGCTGTGGTATGCGAAGACACTAAAAGGACCATAGTAGAACGCAGAAGAAACTTCTAAGTTGATGTGATAGCCAGTAAGAAGCTATACAAATCAAGTTTTAGTTGTCGATTATTGACTTTTCAGCCGGCTTTAGTGCCTTGGACAAGAGCTAGTACCTTAAGATTTTGCCTGAAGAGAGGTCTATTACCACGTTGCGCGGGAGAATGTGAAAAGTGTTCGTATGTAGTAAAAACCTGTAAAATCTGACTGTTTTCGTTATTTGCTATCGAATCGACTTAATGCCAGATCGTCACATTGGCCGCTCTTCTCTATGAAACGGTTACACTTTTCGTCTGCAAAGATAAGTCGGGTGCTGCGGTATTTGGAGACAGTAAAAGCAATATAGTAGAACACAAAAGAAGCTTCTAAGTTGATGTAATTGCCAGTAAGAAGCAGTACAATTCAAATTTTAGTTATCGATTATTGATTTTTTAGTCGGCTTTGGTGCCTTGGACAAGAGCTAGGACCTTAAGGTTTTGCATGAAGTGAGGTCTAGCAGCCACGTTGCACGGAAGGGTGTGAAAGGTGTTCGAATGTAGTAAAAACCTCTAAAATCCGCCCGTTTTCGTCATTTGCTATCGATTCGACTTAATGCCAGATCGTCACATTGGCCGATCTTCTCTATGTAACGGTTACACTTTTCGTCTGCAAAGCTATTTCACTTGCTGCGGTATGCGGAGACACTAAAAGCACCATAGTAGAACAAAAACAAGCTTCTTAGTTGATGTAATAGCGAGTAAGAAGAAGTAAAATTCAAGTTCGAGTTATCGATTATTGTTATTTTAGCTAGCTTTCGCGCCGTGGACATGAGCTACTGAAGGGAGGTCTAGCAGCCACGTTGCACGGGAGAATGTGAAAAGTGTTCATATGTAGTAAAAACCTGTAAAATCTGCCCGTTTTCGTCTTTTTCTATGGAATCGACTTAATGCCAGATCGTCACATTGGCCGCTCTTCTCTGTGAAATTGTTACACTTTTTGTCTGCAAAGCTATGTCTGCTGCTACGGTATGCAGAGACAGTAAAAGCAACATAGTAGAACACAAAAGAAGCTTCTAAGTTGATGTAATTGCCAGTGAGAAGGAGTACAATTAAAATTTTAGTTATCGATTATTGAATTTTTAGTCGGCTTAGGTGCCGTGGACATGAGCTAGTTCCTTGAGATTTTGCCTGAAGGGAGGTCTAGCAGCCACGTTGCACGGGAGAATGTGAAAAGTGTACATTTGTAGTAAAAATCTGTAAAATCCGCCTGTTTTCGTCATTTGCTGTCGAATCGACTCAATGCCAGATCGTCACATTGGCCGCTCTTCTCTAAGAAACGGATACACTTTCCGTCTGCAAAGCTATGTCGCGTGCAGCGGTATGCGAAGACACTAAAAGGACCATAGTAGAACGCAGAAGAAACTTCTAAGTTGATGTGATAGATAGTAAGAAGCAGTAGAAATCAAATTTAGTTTCCGATTATTGTCTTTTTAGCCGGCTTTGGTCCGTTGGACATGAGCTAGGACCTTAAAATATTGCATGAAGTGAGGTCTAGCAGCTACGTTGCACGGAAGGGTGTGAAAGGTGTTCGAATGTAGTAAAAACCCCTAAAATCCGCCCGTTTTCGTCCTTTGCTATCGAATCGACTCAAAGCCAGATCGTCACACTGGCCGCTCTTCTCTATGAAACTCTTACACGTTTCGTCTGTAAAGCTATGTCGCGTCCTGCTGTATGCGGATACACTAAAAGCACAATCGTAGATCACACAAGAAGTTTCTAAGTTGGTGTAATAGCCAGTAAGAAGCAGTACAATTCAAGTTTTAGTTTTCGATTATTGACATTTTTGCCACCTTTGGTCCATGGACATGAGCTCGAACCTTAAGATTTTGCATGAAGGGAGGTCTAGCAGACCGTGTTGCACGGTAGAATGTGAAAGTTGTTTGTAGGTAGTAAAAACCTGTAAAATCCAAGCGTTTTCGTCATTTGCTATCGAATCGACTTAATGCCAGATCGTCACATTGGCCGCTCTTCTCTATGAAACAGTTACACGTTTCGTCTGTAATGCTATGTCGCGTGCTGCGGAATGCGGAGACACTAAAATCACCATAGTAGAACACAAAAGAAGGTTCTAAGTTGATGTAATTGCCGGTAAGAAGCAGTACAATTCAAGTTTTAGTTATCGATTATTGACATTTTTGCCACCTTTGGTCCATGGACATGAGCTCGAACCTTAAGATTTTGCATGAAGGAGGTCTAGCAGACCGCGTTGCACGGTAGAATGAGAAAGTTGTTTGTAGGTAGTAAAAACCTGTAAAATCCGAGCGTTTTCGTCATTTGCTATCGAATCGACTTAATGCCAGATCGTCACATTGACCGCTCTTCTCTATGAAACAGTTACACGTTTCGTCTGTAATGCTATGTCGCGTGCTGCGGTATGCGAAGACACTAAAAGGACCATAGTAGAACGCAGAAGAAGCTTCTAAGTTGATGTGATAGCCAGTAAGAAGCTTTACAAATCAAGTTTTAGTTGTCGATTATTGACTTTTTAGCCGGCTTTGGTGCCTTGGACAACAGCTAGGACATTAAGGTTTGGCATGAAGTGAGGTCTAGCAGCCACGATGCACGGAAGGGTGTGAAAGGTGTTCGAATGTTGTAAAAACCTCTAAAATCCGCCCGTTTTCGTCACTTGCTGTCGAATCGACTCAATGCCAGATCGTCACATTGGCCGCTCTTCTCTAAGAAACGGATACACTTTCCGTCTGCAAAGCTATGTCGCGTGCTGCGGTATGCGGAGACACGAAAAGCACAATCGTAGATCACACAAGAAGCTTCTAAGTTGGTGTAATAGCCAGTAAGAAGCAGTACAATTCAAGTTTTAGTCATCGATTATTGACATTTTTGCCATCTTTGGTCCATGGACATGAGCTCGAACCTTAAGATTTTGCATGAAGGGAGGTCTAGCAGCAAGCGTTGCACGGTAGAATGTGAAAGGTGTTCGTAGGTAGTAAAAACCTGTAAAATCCGAGCGTTTTCGTCATTTGCTATCGAATCGACTTAATGACATATCGTCACATTGGTCGCTCTTCTCTATGAAACGGTTACACGTTTCGTCTGTAATGCTATGTCGCGTGCTACGGTATGCGAAGACACTAAAATCACAATAGTAGAACACAGAAGAAGCTTCTAAGTTGATGTATTAGCCAGTGAGAAGCACTACAATTTTAGTTTTAGTTATCGATTATTGTCTCTTTAGCCGGCTTTGGTGCCTTCGACATGAGCTAGTACCTTAAGATTTTGCCTGAAGAGAGGTCTATTACCACGTTGCGCGTGAGAATGTGAAAAGTGTTCATATGTATTAAAAACCTGTAAAATCTGCCCGTTTTCGTTATTTGCTATCGAATCGACTTAATGCCAGATCGTCACATTGGCCGATCTTCTCTATGGAACGGTTACACTTTTCGTCTGCAAAGCTATTTCACTTGCTGTGGTATGCGGAGACACTAAAAGCACCATAGTAGAACAAAAACAAGCTTCTTAGTTGATGTAATAGCCAGTAAGAAGAAGTAAAATTCAAGTTCGAGTTATCGATTATTGTTTTTTTAGCCGGCTTTGGCGCCGTTTACATGAGCTAGTTCCTTGAGATTTTGCCTGAAGGGAGGTCTAGCAGCCACGTTGCACGGGAGAATGTGAAAGGTGTTCATATGTAGTGAAAACCTGTAAAATCTGCCCGTTTTCGTCATTTGCTATGGAATCGACTTTATGCCAGATCGTCACATTGGTCGCTCCTCTCTAAGAAACGGTTACATTTTCCGTCTGCAAAGCTACGTCGCGTGCTGTGGTATGCGAAGACACTAAAAGGACCATAGTAGAACGCAGAAGAAGCTTCTAAGTTGATGTGATAGCCAGTAAGAAGCTATACAAATCAAGTTTTAGTTGTCGATTATCGACTTTTTAGCCGGCTTTGGTGCCTTGGACAAGAGCTAGGAACTTAAGATTTTGCATGAAGTGAGGTCTAGCAGCCACGTTGCACGGAAGGGTGTGAAAGGTGTTCGAATGTAGTAAAAACACCTAAAATCCGCCCGTTTTCGTCCTTTGCTATCGAATCGACTCAAAGCCAGATCGTCACACTGGCCGCTCTTCTCTATGAAACTCTCACACGTTTCGTCTGTAAAGCTATGTCGCGTCCTGCTGTATGCGGATACACTAAAAGCACAATCGTAGATCACACAAGAAGTTTCTAAGTTGGTGTAATAGCCAGTAAGAAGCAGTACAATTCAAGTTTTAGTTTTCGATTATTGACATTTTTGCCACCTTTGGTCCATGGACATGAGCTCGAACCTTAAGATTTTGCATGAAGGGAGGTCTAGCAGACCGCGTTGCACGGTAGAATGTGAAAGTTGTTTGTAGGTAGTAAAAACCTGTAACATCCAAGCGTTTTCGTCATTTGCTATCGAATCGACTTAATGCCAGATCGTCACATTGGCCGCTCTTCTCTATGAAACAGTTACACGTTTCGTCTGTAATGCTATGTCGCGTGCTGCGGTATGCGGATACACAAAATCACCATAGTAGAACACAAAAGAAGCTTCTAAGTTGATGTAATTGCCAGTAAGAAGCAGTACAATTCAAGTTTTAGTTATCGATTATTGACATTTTTGCCACCTTTGGTCCATGGACATGAGCTCGAACCTTAAGATTTTGCATGAAGGGAGGTCTAGCAGACCGCGTTGCACGGTAGAATGAGAAAGTTGTTTGTAGGTAGTAAAAACCTGTAAAATCCGAGCGTTTTCGTCATTTGCTATCGAATCGACTTAATGCCAGATCGCCACATTGGCCGCTCTTCTCTGTGAAATTGTTACACTTTTCGTCTGCAAAGCTATGTCTGCTGCTACGGTATGCGGAGACAGTAAAAGCAACATAGTAGAACACAAAAGAAGCTTCTAAGTTGATGTAATTGCCAGCGAGAAGGAGTACAATTAAAATTTTAGTTATCGATTATTGAATTTTTAGTCGGCTTTGGTGCCGTGGACATGAGCTAGTTCCTTGAGATTTTGCCTGAAGGGAGGTCTAGCAGCCACGTTGCACGGGAGAATGTGAAAAGTGTACATTTGTAGTAAAAACCTGTAAAATCCGCCCGTTTTCGTCATTTGCTGTCGAATCGACTCTAAGCCAGATCGTCACACTGGCCGCTCTTCTCTATGAAACTGTTACACGTTTCGTCTGCAAAGCTATTTCACTTGCTGCGGTATGCGGAGACACTAAAAGCACCATAGTAGAACATAAAACAAGCTTCTAAGTTGATGTAATAGCCAGTAAGAAGAAGTAAAATTCAAGTTCGTGTTATCGATTATGGTTTTTTTTGCCGGCTTTGGTGCCTTGGACATGAGCTACTACCTTAAGATTTTGCCTGAAGTGATGTCTATCAGCCATGTTGTACGCTTGAATGTGAAATGTGTTCATATGTAGTAAAAACCTTAAAAACTGCTCCTTTTCGTCATTTGCTATCGAATCGACTTAATGCCAGATTGTCACATTGGCCGATCTTCTCTATGAAACGGTTAGTCTTTCCGTCTGCAAAGCTATGTCACGTGCTGCGGTATGCGGAGACAATAAAAGCAACATAGTAGAACGCAGAAGAAGCTTCTAAGTTGATGTGATAGTCAGAAAGAAGCACTACAAATCAAGTTTTAGTTATCGATTATTGACTTTGTAGCCGGCTTTGGTATTTTGGACATGAGCTAGGAACTTACGATTTTGCATGAAAAGAGGTCCAGTAGCCACATTGCACGGGAGAATGTGAAAAGTGTTCATATGTAGCAGAAACCTGTAAAATCGGCCAGTTTTCTTCATTTGCTATCGAATCGACTTAAAGCCAGATCGTCACATTGGCCGCTCTTCTCACTGAAACGGTTACATTTTTCGTCTGCAAAGCTATGACACGTGCTGCGGTATGCGGAGACACTAAAAGCACCATAGTAGAACAAAAACAAGCTTCTTAGTTGATGTAATAGCGAGTAAGAAGAAGTAAAATTCAAGTTCGAGTTATCGATTATTGTTTTTTTAGCTGGCTTTCGCGCCGTGGACATGAGCTACTGAAGGGAGGTCTAGCAGCCACGTTGCACGGGAGAATGTGAAAAGTGTTCATATGTAGTAAAAACCTGTAAAATCTGCCCGTTTTCGTCTTTTTCTATGGAATCGACTTAATGCCAGATCGTCACATTGGCCGCTCTTCTCTGTGAAATTGTTACACTTTTTGTCTGCAAAGCTATGTCTGCTGCTACGGTATGCGGAGACAGTAAAAGCAACATAGTAGAACACAAAAGAAGCTTCTAAGTTGATGTAATTGCCAGTGAGAAGGAGTACAATTAAAATTTTAGTTATCGATTATTGAATTTTTAGTCGGCTTAGGTGCCGTGGACATGAGCTAGTTCCTTGAGATTTTGCCTGAAGGGAGGTCTAGCAGCCACGTTGCACGGGAGAATGTGAAAAGTGTACATTTGTAGTAAAAATCTGTAAAATCCGCCTGTTTTCGTCATTTGCTGTCGAATCGACTCAATGCCAGATCGTCACATTGGCCGCTCTTCTCTAAGAAACGGATACACTTTCCGTCTGCAAAGCTATGTCGCGTGCAGCGGTATGCGAAGACACTAAAAGGACCATAGTAGAACGCAGAAGAAACTTCTAAGTTGATGTGATAGATAGTAAGAAGCAGTAGAAATCAAATTTAGTTTCCGATTATTGTCTTTTTAGCCGGCTTTGGTCCGTTGGACATGAGCTAGGACCTTAAAATATTGCATGAAGTGAGGTCTAGCAGCTACGTTGCACGGAAGGGTGTGAAAGGTGTTCGAATGTAGTAAAAACCCCTAAAATCCGCCCGTTTTCGTCCTTTGCTATCGAATCGACTCAAAGCCAGATCGTCACACTGGCCGCTCTTCTCTATGAAACTCTTACACGTTTCGTCTGTAAAGCTATGTCGCGTCCTGCTGTATGCGGATACACTAAAAGCACAATCGTAGATCACACAAGAAGTTTCTAAGTTGGTGTAATAGCCAGTAAGAAGCAGTACAATTCAAGTTTTAGTTTTCGATTATTGACATTTTTGCCACCTTTGGTCCATGGACATGAGCTCGAACCTTAAGATTTTGCATGAAGGGAGGTCTAGCAGACCGTGTTGCACGGTAGAATGTGAAAGTTGTTTGTAGGTAGTAAAAACCTGTAAAATCCAAGCGTTTTCGTCATTTGCTATCGAATCGACTTAATGCCAGATCGTCACATTGGCCGCTCTTCTCTATGAAACAGTTACACGTTTCGTCTGTAATGCTATGTCGCGTGCTGCGGAATGCGGAGACACTAAAATCACCATAGTAGAACACAAAAGAAGGTTCTAAGTTGATGTAATTGCCGGTAAGAAGCAGTACAATTCAAGTTTTAGTTATCGATTATTGACATTTTTGCCACCTTTGGTCCATGGACATGAGCTCGAACCTTAAGATTTTGCATGAAGGAGGTCTAGCAGACCGCGTTGCACGGTAGAATGAGAAAGTTGTTTGTAGGTAGTAAAAACCTGTAAAATCCGAGCGTTTTCGTCATTTGCTATCGAATCGACTTAATGCCAGATCGTCACATTGACCGCTCTTCTCTATGAAACAGTTACACGTTTCGTCTGTAATGCTATGTCGCGTGCTGCGGTATGCGAAGACACTAAAAGGACCATAGTAGAACGCAGAAGAAGCTTCTAAGTTGATGTGATAGCCAGTAAGAAGCTTTACAAATCAAGTTTTAGTTGTCGATTATTGACTTTTTAGCCGGCTTTGGTGCCTTGGACAACAGCTAGGACATTAAGGTTTTGCATGAAGTGAGGTCTAGCAGCCACGTTGCACGGAAGGGTGTGAAAGGTGTTCGAATGTTGTAAAAACCTCTAAAATCCGCCCGTTTTCGTCACTTGCTGTCGAATCGACTCAATGCCAGATCGTCACATTGGCCGCTCTTCTCTAAGAAACGGATACACTTTCCGTCTGCAAAGCTATGTCGCGTGCTGCGGTATGCGGAGACACGAAAAGCACAATCGTAGATCACACAAGAAGCTTCTAAGTTGGTGTAATAGCCAGTAAGAAGCAGTACAATTCAAGTTTTAGTCATCGATTATTGACATTTTTGCCATCTTTGGTCCATGGACATGAGCTCGAACCTTAAGATTTTGCATGAAGGGAGGTCTAGCAGCAAGCGTTGCACGGTAGAATGTGAAAGGTGTTCGTAGGTAGTAAAAACCTGTAAAATCCGAGCGTTTTCGTCATTTGCTATCGAATCGACTTAATGACATATCGTCACATTGGTCGCTCTTCTCTATGAAACGGTTACACGTTTCGTCTGTAATGCTATGTCGCGTGCTACGGTATGCGAAGACACTAAAATCACAATAGTAGAACACAGAAGAAGCTTCTAAGTTGATGTATTAGCCAGTGAGAAGCACTACAATTTTAGTTTTAGTTATCGATTATTGTCTCTTTAGCCGGCTTTGGTGCCTTCGACATGAGCTAGTACCTTAAGATTTTGCCTGAAGAGAGGTCTATTACCACGTTGCGCGTGAGAATGTGAAAAGTGTTCATATGTATTAAAAACCTGTAAAATCTGCCCGTTTTCGTTATTTGCTATCGAATCGACTTAATGCCAGATCGTCACATTGGCCGATCTTCTCTATGGAACGGTTACACTTTTCGTCTGCAAAGCTATTTCACTTGCTGTGGTATGCGGAGACACTAAAAGCACCATAGTAGAACAAAAACAAGCTTCTTAGTTGATGTAATAGCCAGTAAGAAGAAGTAAAATTCAAGTTCGAGTTATCGATTATTGTTTTTTTAGCCGGCTTTGGCGCCGTTTACATGAGCTAGTTCCTTGAGATTTTGCCTGAAGGGAGGTCTAGCAGCCACGTTGCACGGGAGAATGTGAAAGGTGTTCATATGTAGTGAAAACCTGTAAAATCTGCCCGTTTTCGTCATTTGCTATGGAATCGACTTTATGCCAGATCGTCACATTGGTCGCTCCTCTCTAAGAAACGGTTACATTTTCCGTCTGCAAAGCTACGTCGCGTGCTGTGGTATGCGAAGACACTAAAAGGACCATAGTAGAACGCAGAAGAAGCTTCTAAGTTGATGTGATAGCCAGTAAGAAGCTATACAAATCAAGTTTTAGTTGTCGATTATCGACTTTTTAGCCGGCTTTGGTGCCTTGGACAAGAGCTAGGAACTTAAGATTTTGCATGAAGTGAGGTCTAGCAGCCACGTTGCACGGAAGGGTGTGAAAGGTGTTCGAATGTAGTAAAAACACCTAAAATCCGCCCGTTTTCGTCCTTTGCTATCGAATCGACTCAAAGCCAGATCGTCACACTGGCCGCTCTTCTCTATGAAACTCTCACACGTTTCGTCTGTAAAGCTATGTCGCGTCCTGCTGTATGCGGATACACTAAAAGCACAATCGTAGATCACACAAGAAGTTTCTAAGTTGGTGTAATAGCCAGTAAGAAGCAGTACAATTCAAGTTTTAGTTTTCGATTATTGACATTTTTGCCACCTTTGGTCCATGGACATGAGCTCGAACCTTAAGATTTTGCATGAAGGGAGGTCTAGCAGACCGCGTTGCACGGTAGAATGTGAAAGTTGTTTGTAGGTAGTAAAAACCTGTAACATCCAAGCGTTTTCGTCATTTGCTATCGAATCGACTTAATGCCAGATCGTCACATTGGCCGCTCTTCTCTATGAAACAGTTACACGTTTCGTCTGTAATGCTATGTCGCGTGCTGCGGTATGCGGATACACAAAATCACCATAGTAGAACACAAAAGAAGCTTCTAAGTTGATGTAATTGCCAGTAAGAAGCAGTACAATTCAAGTTTTAGTTATCGATTATTGACATTTTTGCCACCTTTGGTCCATGGACATGAGCTCGAACCTTAAGATTTTGCATGAAGGGAGGTCTAGCAGACCGCGTTGCACGGTAGAATGAGAAAGTTGTTTGTAGGTAGTAAAAACCTGTAAAATCCGAGCGTTTTCGTCATTTGCTATCGAATCGACTTAATGCCAGATCGCCACATTGGCCGCTCTTCTCTGTGAAATTGTTACACTTTTCGTCTGCAAAGCTATGTCTGCTGCTACGGTATGCGGAGACAGTAAAAGCAACATAGTAGAACACAAAAGAAGCTTCTAAGTTGATGTAATTGCCAGCGAGAAGGAGTACAATTAAAATTTTAGTTATCGATTATTGAATTTTTAGTCGGCTTTGGTGCCGTGGACATGAGCTAGTTCCTTGAGATTTTGCCTGAAGGGAGGTCTAGCAGCCACGTTGCACGGGAGAATGTGAAAAGTGTACATTTGTAGTAAAAACCTGTAAAATCCGCCCGTTTTCGTCATTTGCTGTCGAATCGACTCTAAGCCAGATCGTCACACTGGCCGCTCTTCTCTATGAAACTGTTACACGTTTCGTCTGCAAAGCTATTTCACTTGCTGCGGTATGCGGAGACACTAAAAGCACCATAGTAGAACATAAAACAAGCTTCTAAGTTGATGTAATAGCCAGTAAGAAGAAGTAAAATTCAAGTTCGAGTTATCGATTATGGTTTTTTTTGCCGGCTTTGGTGCCTTGGACATGAGCTACTACCTTAAGATTTTGCCTGAAGTGATGTCTATCAGCCATGTTGTACGCTTGAATGTGAAATGTGTTCATATGTAGTAAAAACCTTAAAAACTGCTCCTTTTCGTCATTTGCTATCGAATCGACTTAATGCCAGATTGTCACATTGGCCGATCTTCTCTATGAAACGGTTAGTCTTTCCGTCTGCAAAGCTATGTCACGTGCTGCGGTATGCGGAGACAATAAAAGCAACATAGTAGAACGCAGAAGAAGCTTCTAAGTTGATGTGATAGTCAGAAAGAAGCACTACAAATCAAGTTTTAGTTATCGATTATTGACTTTGTAGCCGGCTTTGGTATTTTGGACATGAGCTAGGAACTTACGATTTTGCATGAAAAGAGGTCCAGTAGCCACATTGCACGGGAGAATGTGAAAAGTGTTCATATGTAGCAGAAACCTGTAAAATCGGCCAGTTTTCTTCATTTGCTATCGAATCGACTTAAAGCCAGATCGTCACATTGGCCGCTCTTCTCACTGAAACGGTTACATTTTTCGTCTGCAAAGCTATGACACGTGCTGCGGTATGCGGAGACACTAAAAGCACCATAGTAGAACAAAAACAAGCTTCTTAGTTGATGTAATAGCGAGTAAGAAGAAGTAAAATTCAAGTTCGAGTTATCGATTATTGTTTTTTTAGCTGGCTTTCGCGCCGTGGACATGAGCTACTGAAGGGAGGTCTAGCAGCCACGTTGCACGGGAGAATGTGAAAAGTGTTCATATGTAGTAAAAACCTGTAAAATCTGCCCGTTTTCGTCTTTTTCTATGGAATCGACTTAATGCCAGATCGTCACATTGGCCGCTCTTCTCTGTGAAATTGTTACACTTTTTGTCTGCAAAGCTATGTCTGCTGCTACGGTATGCGGAGACAGTAAAAGCAACATAGTAGAACACAAAAGAAGCTTCTAAGTTGATGTAATTGCCAGTGAGAAGGAGTACAATTAAAATTTTAGTTATCGATTATTGAATTTTTAGTCGGCTTAGGTGCCGTGGACATGAGCTAGTTCCTTGAGATTTTGCCTGAAGGGAGGTCTAGCAGCCACGTTGCACGGGAGAATGTGAAAAGTGTACATTTGTAGTAAAAATCTGTAAAATCCGCCTGTTTTCGTCATTTGCTGTCGAATCGACTCAATGCCAGATCGTCACATTGGCCGCTCTTCTCTAAGAAACGGATACACTTTCCGTCTGCAAAGCTATGTCGCGTGCAGCGGTATGCGAAGACACTAAAAGGACCATAGTAGAACGCAGAAGAAACTTCTAAGTTGATGTGATAGATAGTAAGAAGCAGTAGAAATCAAATTTAGTTTCCGATTATTGTCTTTTTAGCCGGCTTTGGTCCGTTGGACATGAGCTAGGACCTTAAAATATTGCATGAAGTGAGGTCTAGCAGCTACGTTGCACGGAAGGGTGTGAAAGGTGTTCGAATGTAGTAAAAACCCCTAAAATCCGCCCGTTTTCGTCCTTTGCTATCGAATCGACTCAAAGCCAGATCGTCACACTGGCCGCTCTTCTCTATGAAACTCTTACACGTTTCGTCTGTAAAGCTATGTCGCGTCCTGCTGTATGCGGATACACTAAAAGCACAATCGTAGATCACACAAGAAGTTTCTAAGTTGGTGTAATAGCCAGTAAGAAGCAGTACAATTCAAGTTTTAGTTTTCGATTATTGACATTTTTGCCACCTTTGGTCCATGGACATGAGCTCGAACCTTAAGATTTTGCATGAAGGGAGGTCTAGCAGACCGTGTTGCACGGTAGAATGTGAAAGTTGTTTGTAGGTAGTAAAAACCTGTAAAATCCAAGCGTTTTCGTCATTTGCTATCGAATCGACTTAATGCCAGATCGTCACATTGGCCGCTCTTCTCTATGAAACAGTTACACGTTTCGTCTGTAATGCTATGTCGCGTGCTGCGGAATGCGGAGACACTAAAATCACCATAGTAGAACACAAAAGAAGGTTCTAAGTTGATGTAATTGCCGGTAAGAAGCAGTAAAATTCAAGTTTTAGTTATCAATTATTGACATTTTTGCCACCTTTGGTCCATGGACATGAGCTCGAACCTTAAGATTTTGCATGAAGGAGGTCTAGCAGACCGCGTTGCACGGTAGAATGAGAAAGTTGTTTGTAGGTAGTAAAAACCTGTAAAATCCGAGCGTTTTCGTCATTTGCTATCGAATCGACTTAATGCCAGATCGTCACATTGACCGCTCTTCTCTATGAAACAGTTACACGTTTCGTCTGTAATGCTATGTCGCGTGCTGCGGTATGCGAAGACACTAAAAGGACCATAGTAGAACGCAGAAGAAGCTTCTAAGTTGATGTGATAGCCAGTAAGAAGCTTTGCAAATCAAGTTTTAGTTGTCGATTATTGACTTTTTAGCCGGCTTTGGTGCCTTGGACAACAGCTAGGACATTAAGGTTTTGCATGAAGTGAGGTCTAGCAGCCACGTTGCACGGAAGGGTGTGAAAGGTGTTCGAATGTTGTAAAAACCTCTAAAATCCGCCCGTTTTCGTCACTTGCTGTCGAATCGACTCAATGCCAGATCGTCACATTGGCCGCTCTTCTCTAAGAAACGGATACACTTTCCGTCTGCAAAGCTATGTCGCGTGCTGCGGTATGCGGAGACACGAAAAGCACAATCGTAGATCACACAAGAAGCTTCTAAGTTGGTGTAATAGCCAGTAAGAAGAAGTAAAATTCAAGTTCGAGTTATCGATTATTGTTTTTTTAGCCGGCTTTGGCGCCGTTTACATGAGCTAGTTCCTTGAGATTTTGCCTGAAGGGAGGTCTAGCAGCCACGTTGCACGGGAGAATGTGAAAGGTGTTCATATGTAGTAAAAACCTGTAAAATCTGCCCGTTTTCGTCATTTGCTATGGAATCGACTTTATGCCAGATCGTCACATTGGTCGCTCCTCTCTAAGAAACGGTTACATTTTCCGTCTGCAAAGCTACGTCGCGTGCTGTGGTATGCGAAGACACTAAAAGGACCATAGTAGAACGCAGAAGAAGCTTCTAAGTTGATGTGATAGCCAGTAAGAAGCTATACAAATCAAGTTTTAGTTGTCGATTATCGACTTTTTAGCCGGCTTTGGTGCCTTGGACAAGAGCTAGGAACTTAAGATTTTGCATGAAGTGAGGTCTAGCAGCCACGTTGCACGGAAGGGTGTGAAAGGTGTTCGAATGTAGTAAAAACACCTAAAATCCGCCCGTTTTCGTCCTTTTCTATCGAATCGACTCAAAGCCAGATCGTCACACTGGCCGCACTTCTCTATGAAACTCTCACACGTTTCGTCTGTAAAGCTATGTCGCCTCCTGCTGTATGCGGATACACTAAAAGCACAATCGTAGATCACACAAGAAGTTTCTAAGTTGGTGTAATAGCCAGTAAGAAGCAGTACAATTCAAGTTTTAGTTTTCGATTATTGACATTTTTGCCACCTTTGGTCCATGGACATGAGCTCGAACCTTAAGATTTTGCATGAAGGGAGGTCTAGCAGACCGCGTTGCACGGTAGAATGTGAAAGTTGTTTGTAGGTAGTAAAAACCTGTAACATCCAAGCGTTTTCGTCATTTGCTATCGAATCGACTTAATGCCAGATCGTCACATTGGCCGCTCTTCTCTATGAAACAGTTACACGTTTCGTCTGTAATGCTATGTCGCGTGCTGCGGTATGCGGATACCCAAAATCACCATAGTAGAACACAAAAGAAGGTTCTAAGTTGATGTAATTGCCGGTAAGAAGCAGTACAATTCAAGTTTTAGTTATCGATTATTGACATTTTTGCCACCTTTGGTCCATGGACATGAGCTCGAACCTTAAGATTTTGCATGAAGGGAGGTCTAGCAGACCGCGTTGCACGGTAGAATGAGAAAGTTGTTTGTAGGTAGTAAAAACCTGTAAAATCCGAGCGTTTTCGTCATTTGCTGTCGAATCGACTCTAAGCCAGATCGTCACACTGGCCGCTCTTCTCTATGAAACTGTTACACGTTTCGTCTGCAAAGCTATTTCACTTGCTGCGGTATGCGGAGACACTAAAAGCACCATAGTAGAACATAAAACAAGCTTCTAAGTTGATGTAATAGCCAGTAAGAAGAAGTAAAATTCAAGTTCGAGTTATCGATTATGGTTTTTTTTGCCGGCTTTGGTGCCTTGGACATGAGCTACTACCTTAAGATTTTGCCTGAAGTGATGTCTATCAGCCATGTTGTACGCTTGAATGTGAAATGTGTTCATATGTAGTAAAAACCTTAAAAACTGCTCCTTTTCGTCATTTGCTATCGAATCGACTTAATGCCAGATTGTCACATTGGCCGATCTTCTCTATGAAACGGTTACTCTTTCCGTCTGCAAAGCTATGTCACGTGCTGCGGTATGCGGAGACAATAAAAGCAACATAGTAGAACGCAGAAGAAGCTTCTAAGTTGATGTGATAGTAAGAAAGAAGCACTACAAATCAAGTTTTAGTTATCGATTATTGACTTTGTAGCCGGCTTTGGTATTTTGGACATGAGCTAGGAACTTACGATTTTGCATGAAAAGAGGTCCAGTAGCCACATTGCACGGGAGAATGTGAAAAGTGTTCATATGTAGCAGAAACCTGTAAAATCGGCCAGTTTTCTTCATTTGCTATCGAATCGACTTAAAGCCAGATCGTCACATTGGCCGCTCTTCTCACTGAAACGGTTACATTTTTCGTCTGCAAAGCTATGACACGTGCTGCGGTATGCGGAGACACTAAAAGCACTATAGTAGAACACAAAACAAGCTTCTAACTTGATGTAATAGCCAGTAAGAAGAAGTAAAATTCAAGTTTGAGTTATCGATTATTGTCTTTTTAGCCGGCTTTGGTGCCTTGGACATGAACTAGGACCTTAAGTGTATGCATGAAGAGAGGTCTAGCAGCCACGCTTCACGGGAGAATGTAAAAAGTATTCATATGTAGTAAAAACCTGTAAAATCCAACTGTTTTCGTCATTTCCTATCGAATAGATTTAATGCCAGATCGTCACATTGGCCGCTCTTCTCTAAGAAACGGTTACATTTATCGTCTGCAAAGCTGTGTCGCGTGCTGTGGTATGCGAAGACACTAAAAGGACCATAGTAGAACGCAGAAGAAACTTCTAAGTTGATGTGATAGCCAGTAAGAAGCTATACAAATCAAGTTTTAGTTGTCGATTATTGACTTTTCAGCCGGCTTTAGTGCCTTGGACAAGAGCTAGTACCTTAAGATTTTGCCTGAAGAGAGGTCTATTACCACGTTGCGCGGGAGAATGTGAAAAGTGTTCGTATGTAGTAAAAACCTGTAAAATCTGACTGTTTTCGTTATTTGCTATCGAATCGACTTAATGCCAGATCGTCACATTGGCCGCTCTTCTCTATGAAACGGTTACACTTTTCGTCTGGAAAGATAAGTCGGGTGCTGCGGTATTTGGAGACAGTAAAAGCAATATAGTAGAACACAAAAGAAGCTTCTAAGTTGATGTAATTGCCAGTAAGAAGCAGTACAATTCAAATTTTAGTTATCGATTATTGATTTTTTAGTCGGCTTTGGTGCCTTGGACAAGAGCTAGGACCTTAAGGTTTTGCATGAAGTGAGGTCTAGCAGCCACGTTGCACGGAAGGGTGTGAAAGGTGTTCGAATGTAGTAAAAACCTCTAAAATCCGCCCGTTTTCGTCATTTGCTATCGATTCGACTTAATGCCAGATCGTCACATTGGCCGATCTTCTCTATGTAACGGTTACACTTTTCGTCTGCAAAGCTATTTCACTTGCTGCGGTATGCGGAGACACTAAAAGCACCATAGTAGAACAAAAACAAGCTTCTTAGTTGATGTAATAGCGAGTAAGAAGAAGTAAAATTCAAGTTCGAGTTATCGATTATTGTTTTTTTAGCTGGCTTTCGCGTCGTGGACATGAGCTACTGAAGGGAGGTCTAGCAGCCACGTTGCACGGGAGAATGTGAAAAGTGTTCATATGTAGTAAAAACCTGTAAAATCTGCCCGTTTTCGTCTTTTTCTATGGAATCGACTTAATGCCAGATCGTCACATTGGCCGCTCTTCTCTGTGAAATTGTTACACTTTTCGTCTGCAAAGCTATGTCTGCTGCTACGGTATGCGGAGACAGTAAAAGCAACATAGTAGAACACAAAAGAAGCTTCTAAGTTGATGTAATTGCCAGCGAGAAGGAGTACAATTAAAATTTTAGTTATCGATTATTGAATTTTTAGTCGGCTTTGGTGCTGTGGACATGAGCTAGTTCCTTGAGATTTTGCCTGAAGGGAGGTCTAGCAGCCACGTTGCACGGGAGAATGTGAAAAGTGTACATTTGTAGTAAAAACCTGTAAAATCCGCCCGTTTTCGTCATTTGCTGTCGAATCGACTCTAAGCCAGATCGTCACACTGGCCGCTCTTCTCTATGAAACTGTTACACGTTTCGTCTGCAAAGCTATTTCACTTGCTGCGGTATGCGGAGACACTAAAAGCACCATAGTAGAACATAAAACAAGCTTCTAAGTTGATGTAATAGCCAGTAAGAAGAAGTAAAATTCAAGTTCGAGTTATCGATTATGGTTTTTTTTGCCGGCTTTGGTGCCTTGGACATGAGCTACTACCTTAAGATTTTGCCTGAAGTGATGTCTATCAGCCATGTTGTACGCTTGAATGTGAAATGTGTTCATATGTAGTAAAAACCTTAAAAACTGCTCCTTTTCGTCATTTGCTATCGAATCGACTTAATGCCAGATTGCCACATTGGCCGATCTTCTCTATGAAACGGTTACTCTTTCCGTCTGCAAAGCTATGTCACGTGCTGCGGTATGCGGAGACAATAAAAGCAACATAGTAGAACGCAGAAGAAGCTTCTAAGTTGATGTGATAGTCAGAAAGAAGCACTACAAATCAAGTTTTAGTTATCGATTATTGACTTTGTAGCCGGCTTTGGTATTTTGGACATGAGCTAGGAACTTACGATTTTGCATGAAAAGAGGTCCAGTAGCCACATTGCACGGGAGAATGAGAAAAGTGTTCATATGTAGCAGAAACCTGTAAAATCGGCCAGTTTTCTTCATTTGCTATCGAATCGACTTAAAGCCAGATCGTCACATTGGCCGCTCTTCTCACTGAAACGGTTACATTTTTCGTCTGCAAAGCTATGACACGTGCTGCGGTATGCGGAGACACTAAAAGCACTATAGTAGAAAACAAAACAAGCTTCTAACTTGATGTAATAGCCAGTAAGAAGAAGTAAAATTCAAGTTTGAGTTATCGATTATTGTCTTTTTAGCCGGCTTTGGTGCCTTGGACATGAACTATGACCTTAAGTGTATGCATGAAGAGAGGTCTAGCAGCCACGCTTCACGGGAGAATGTAAAAAGTGTTCATATGTAGTAAAAACCTGTAAAATCCAACTGTTTTCGTCATTTCCTATCGAATCGATTTAATGCCAGATCGTCACATTGGCCGCTCTTCTCTAAGAAACGGTTACATTTATCGTCTGAAAAGCTGTGTCGCGTGCTGTGGTATGCGAAGACACTAAAAGGACCATAGTAGAACGCAGAAGAAACTTCTAAGTTGATGTGATAGCCAGTAAGAAGCTATACAAATCAAGTTTTAGTTGTCGATTATTGACTTTTCAGCCGGCTTTAGTGCCTTGGACAAGAGCTAGTACCTTAAGATTTTGCCTGAAGAGAGGTCTATTACCACGTTGCGCGGGAGAATGTGAAAAGTGTTCGTATGTAGTAAAAACCTGTAAAATCTGACTGTTTTCGTTATTTGCTATCGAATCGACTTAATGCCAGATCGTCACATTGGCCGCTCTTCTCTATGAAACGGTTACACTTTTCGTCTGCAAAGATAAGTCGGGTGCTGCGGTATTTGGAGACAGTAAAAGCAATATAGTAGAACACAAAAGAAGCTTCTAAGTTGATGTAATTGCCAGTAAGAAGCAGTACAATTCAAATTTTAGTTATCGATTATTGATTTTTTAGTCGGCTTTGGTGCCTTGGACAAGAGCTAGGACCTTAAGGTTTTGCATGAAGTGAGGTCTAGCAGCCACGTTGCACGGAAGGGTGTGAAAGGTGTTCGAATGTAGTAAAAACCTCTAAAATCCGCCCGTTTTCGTCATTTGCTATCGATTCGACTTAATGCCAGATCGTCACATTGGCCGATCTTCTCTATGTAACGGTTACACTTTTCGTCTGCAAAGCTATTTCACTTGCTGCGGTATGCGGAGACACTAAAAGCACCATAGTAGAACAAAAACAAGCTTCTTAGTTGATGTAATAGCGAGTAAGAAGAAGTAAAATTCAAGTTCGAGTTATCGATTATTGTTTTTTTAGCTGGCTTTCGCGCCGTGGACATGAGCTACTGAAGGGAGGTCTAGCAGCCACGTTGCACGGGAGAATGTGAAAAGTGTTCATATGTAGTAAAAACCTGTAAAATCTGCCCGTTTTCGTCTTTTTCTATGGAATCGACTTAATGCCAGATCGTCACATTGGCCGCTCTTCTCTGTGAAATTGTTACACTTTTTGTCTGCAAAGCTATGTCTGCTGCTACGGTATGCGGAGACAGTAAAAGCAACATAGTAGAACACAAAAGAAGCTTCTAAGTTGATGTAATTGCCAGTGAGAAGGAGTACAATTAAAATTTTAGTTATCGATTATTGAATTTTTAGTCGGCTTAGGTGCCGTGGACATGAGCTAGTTCCTTGAGATTTTGCCTGAAGGGAGGTCTAGCAGCCACGTTGCACGGGAGAATGTGAAAAGTGTACATTTGTAGTAAAAATCTGTAAAATCCGCCTGTTTTCGTCATTTGCTGTCGAATCGACTCAATGCCAGATCGTCACATTGGCCGCTCTTCTCTAAGAAACGGATACACTTTCCGTCTGCAAAGCTATGTCGCGTGCAGCGGTATGCGAAGACACTAAAAGGACCATAGTAGAACGCAGAAGAAACTTCTAAGTTGATGTGATAGATAGTAAGAAGCAGTAGAAATCAAATTTAGTTTCCGATTATTGTCTTTTTAGCCGGCTTTGGTCCGTTGGACATGAGCTAGGACCTTAAAATATTGCATGAAGTGAGGTCTAGCAGCTACGTTGCACGGAAGGGTGTGAAAGGTGTTCGAATGTAGTAAAAACCCCTAAAATCCGCCCGTTTTCGTCCTTTGCTATCGAATCGACTCAAAGCCAGATCGTCACACTGGCCGCTCTTCTCTATGAAACTCTTACACGTTTCGTCTGTAAAGCTATGTCGCGTCCTGCTGTATGCGGATACACTAAAAGCACAATCGTAGATCACACAAGAAGTTTCTAAGTTGGTGTAATAGCCAGTAAGAAGCAGTACAATTCAAGTTTTAGTTTTCGATTATTGACATTTTTGCCACCTTTGGTCCATGGACATGAGCTCGAACCTTAAGATTTTGCATGAAGGGAGGTCTAGCAGACCGTGTTGCACGGTAGAATGTGAAAGTTGTTTGTAGGTAGTAAAAACCTGTAAAATCCAAGCGTTTTCGTCATTTTCTATCGAATCGACTTAATGCCAGATCGTCACATTGGCCGCTCTTCTCTATGAAACAGTTACACGTTTCGTCTGTAATGCTATGTCGCGTGCTGCGGAATGCGGAGACACTAAAATCACCATAGTAGAACACAAAAGAAGGTTCTAAGTTGATGTAATTGCCGGTAAGAAGCAGTACAATTCAAGTTTTAGTTATCGATTATTGACATTTTTGCCACCTTTGGTCCATGGACATGAGCTCGAACCTTAAGATTTTGCATGAAGGAGGTCTAGCAGACCGCGTTGCACGGTAGAATGAGAAAGTTGTTTGTAGGTAGTAAAAACCTGTAAAATCCGAGCGTTTTCGTCATTTGCTATCGAATCGACTTAATGCCAGATCGTCACATTGACCGCTCTTCTCTATGAAACAGTTACACGTTTCGTCTGTAATGCTATGTCGCGTGCTGCGGTATGCGAAGACACTAAAAGGACCATAGTAGAACGCAGAAGAAGCTTCTAAGTTGATGTGATAGCCAGTAAGAAGCTTTACAAATCAAGTTTTAGTTGTCGATTATTGACTTTTTAGCCGGCTTTGGTGCCTTGGACAACAGCTAGGACATTAAGGTTTTGCATGAAGTGAGGTCTAGCAGCCACGTTGCACGGAAGGGTGTGAAAGGTGTTCGAATGTTGTAAAAACCTCTAAAATCCGCCCGTTTTCGTCACTTGCTGTCGAATCGACTCAATGCCAGATCGTCACATTGGCCGCTCTTCTCTAAGAAACGGATACACTTTCCGTCTGCAAAGCTATGTCGCGTGCTGCGGTATGCGGAGACACGAAAAGCACAATCGTAGATCACACAAGAAGCTTCTAAGTTGGTGTAATAGCCAGTAAGAAGCAGTACAATTCAAGTTTTAGTTTTCGATTGTTGACATTTTTGCCACCTTTGGTCCATGGACATGAGCTCGAACCTTAAGATTTTGCATGAAGGGAGGTCTAGCAGACCGCGTTGCACGGTAGAATGTGAAAGTTGTTTGTAGGTAGTAAAAACCTGTAACATCCAAGCGTTTTCGTCATTTGCTATCGAATCGACTTAATGCCAGATCGTCACATTGGCCGCTCTTCTCTATGAAACAGTTACACGTTTCGTCTGTAATGCTATGTCGCGTGCTGCGGTATGCGGATACACAAAATCACCATAGTAGAACACAAAAGAAGCTTCTAAGTTGATGTAATTGCCAGTAAGAAGCAGTACAATTCAAGTTTTAGTTATCGATTATTGACATTTTTGCCACCTTTGGTCCATGGACATGAGCTCGAACCTTAAGATTTTGCATGAATGGGGTGTAGCTACCCACATTGCACGGTAGAATGTGAAAGTTGTTCGTAGGTAATAAAAACCTGTAAAATCCGCCCGTTTTCGTCATTTGCTATCGAATCGACTTAATGCCAGATCGTCACATTGACCACTCTTCTCTATAAAACGGTTACACGTTTAGTCTGTAATGTTATGTCGCGTGCTGCGGTATGCGGAGACACTAAAATCACCATAGTAGAAGATAGAAGAAGCTTCTAAGTTGATGTATTAGCCAGTAAGAAGCACTACAATTCTAGTTTTAGTTATCGATTATTGTCTCTTTAGCCGGCTTTGGTGCCTTCGACATGAGCTAGTACCTTAAGATTTTGCCTGAAGAGAGGTCTATTACCACGTTGCGCGGGAGAATGTGAAAAGTGTACATATGTAGTAAAAACCTGCAAAATCCGCCTGCTTTCGTCATTTGCTATCGAATCGACTTCATGCCATATCGTCACATGGGCCGCTCTTCTCGATGAAAAGGTTGCACTTTTCGTCTGCAAAGCTATTTCACTTGCTGCGGTATGCGGAGACACTAAAAGCACCATAGTAGAACATAGAAAAAGCTTGTAACTTTATGTAATAGCCAGTAAGAAGCAGTACAAATCAAGTTTTAGTTATCGATTATTGACTTTTAAGCCGGCTTTTTGCCTTGGACATGAGCTAGGACATTAAGATTTTGCGCGAAGGTTGGTCTAGCAGCCACGTTGAACGGTAGAATGTGAAAAATGTTCATATGTAGTAAAAACCTGTAAAATCCGAACGTTTTCGAAATTTGCTATCGAATCAACTTAACGCCAGATCGTCACATCGGCCGCTCTTCTCTATGAGACGGTTACACTTTTCGTCTGCAATGCTATGTGGAGTGGTGCGGTATGCGGAGACACTAAAAGCACCATAGTAGAACACTGAAGAAGCTCGTAAGTTGATGTGATAGCCAGTAAGCAGCAGTACAAATCGAGTTTTAGTCATCGATTATTGTCTCTTTAGCCGGCTTTGATGCCTTGGGAATGAGCTAGGACCTTAATAATTTGCCTGAAGAGAGGTCTATTATCCACGTTGCACGGGAGAATGTGAAAAGTGTTCATATGTAGTAAAAAACCGTAAAACCCGCCCGTTTTCGTCCTTTGCTATCGAATCGACTTAATGCCAGTTCGACACATTGGCCGATCTCCTCTATGAAACAGTTACACGTTTCGTCTGTAATGCTATGTCGCGTGCTGCGGTATGCGGAGACACTAAAATCACCATAGTAGAACACAGAAGAAGCTTCTATGTTGATGTAATTGCCAGTAAGAAGCAGTACAATTCAAGTTTTAGTTATCGATTATTGACAATTTTGCCAGCTTTGGTCCATGGACATGAGCTCGAACCTTAAGATTTTACATGAAGGGAGGTCTAGCAGACCGCGTTGCACGGTAGAATGTGAAAGTTGTTTGTAGGTAGTAAGAACCTGTAAAATCCGAGCGTTTTCGTCATTTGCTATCGAATCGACTTAATGCCAGATCGTCACATTGGCCGCTCTTCTCTATGAAACAGTTACACGTTTCGTCTATAATGCTATGTCGCGTGCTGCGGTATGCGGAGACACTGAAAGCACAATAGTAGATCACACAAGAAGCTTCTAAGTTGGTGTAATAGCCAGTAAGAAGCAGTACAATTCAAGTTTTAGTTTTCGATTATTGACATTTTTGCCATCTTTGGTGCCTTGGACATGAGCTAGAACCTTAGGATTTTGCATGATTGGAGGTGTAGCTACCCGCATTGCACGGTAGAATGTGAAAAGTGTTCGTAGGTAATAAAAACCTGTGAAATCCGCCCGTTTTCGTCATTTGCTATCGAATCGACTTAATGCCAGATCGTCACATTGACCGCTCTTCTCTATAAAACGGTTACACGTTTCGTCTGTAATGCTATGTCGCGTGCTGCGGTATGCGGAGACACTAAAATCACCATAGTAGAACACAGAAGAAGCTTCTAAGTTGATGTATTAGCCAGTAAGAAGCACTACAATTCTAGTTTTAGTTATCGATTATTGTCTCTTTAGCCGGCTTTGGTGCCTTCGACATGAGCTAGTACCTTAAGATTTTGCCTGAAGAGAGGTCTATTACCACGTTGCGCGGGAGAATGTGAAAAGTGTTCATATGTAGTAAAAACCTGTAAAATCTACCCGTTTTCGGCATTTGCTACCGAATCGACTTAATGACAGATCATCACATTGGCCGCTCTTCTCTATGAAACGGTTACACTTTTCGTCTGCAAAGCTATGTCTGCTGCTGCGGTATGCGGAGACACTAAAAGCACCATAGTAGAACACTGAAGAAGCTCCTAAGTTGATTTAATAGCCAGTAAGAAGCAGTACAATTCAAGTTTTAGTTATCGAATATTGACCTTGTAGCCGGCTTTGGTGCTTTGGACTTGAGCTAGGACCTTAAAATTTTGCATGAAGGGAGGTCTAGCAGCCCGCGTTGCACGGTAGAATGTGAAAAATATTCATATGTTGTAAAGTCCTGTAAAATCCGCCCGATTTTAAATTTGCTATCGAATCGACTTAATGCCAGACCGTCACATCGGCTGCTCTTCTCTATGAGACGGTTACACTTTTCGTCTGCAAACCTATGTCGTGTGCTCCGGTATGCGGAGACACTAAAAGCACCATAGTAAAACACTGAAGAAGCTTTTAAGTTGATGTAATAGCAAGTAAGAAGCAGTACAAATCAAGTTTTATTTATTGATTATTGACTTTTTAGCCGGCTTTGGTGCCTTGGACATGAGCTAAGACGTTACGATTTTGCATGAAGGGAGGTCTAGCAGCCGCGTTGCAAGGGAGAATGTGCAAAGTGTTCATATGTAGTAGAAACCAGAAAAATCCGCCCGTTTTCTTCATTTGCTATGGAATCGACTTAATGCCAGATCGTCACATTGGCCGCTATCATCTATGAAACGGTTACATTTTTCTTCTGCAAAGCTATGTCGGGTGCTGCGGAATGCGGAGATACGTAAAGCAACATAATAAAACACAGAAGAAGGTTTTAAGTTGATGTAATAGCCAGTAAGAAGAAGTACAATTCAAGTTATAGTTATCGATTATTGACTTTTTAGCCGGCTTTGGTGCCTTGGACTTGAGCTAGGACCTTAAGATTTTGCACGAAGGGAGGTCTAGCAGCCACGTTGCACGGTAGAATGAGTAAAATGTCCATATGTAGTAAAAACCTGTAACATCCGCACGTTTTCTTAATTTGCTATCGAATCCACTTAATGCCAGATCGTCACATCGGCCGCTCTTCTCTATGAAACGGTTACATATGTCGTCTGCAAAGCTATGTCGCGTGCTGCGGTATGCGGAGACACTAATAGCACCATAGTAGAACAGTGAAGAAGCTTCTAAGTTCATGAAACAGACAGTATGAAGTAGTACAATTCAAGTTTTAGTTATTGATTATTGACTTTGTAGCCTTCTTTGGTGCCTAGGACATGAGCTTGGACCTTGAGGTTTTGCCTGAAGGGAGGCCTAGCAACCACGTTGCACGGGAGAATGTGAAAACTGTTCATATGTGGTAAACACCTGAAAAATCTGCCGGTTTTCGTCATTTGCTATTGAATCGACTTAATGCCAGATCGACACATTGGCCGCTCTTCTCTATGCAAAGCTATGTCGCGTGCTGTGGTATGCGGAGACACTAAAAGCACCATAGTAGAACACAGAGGAAGCTTCTAAGTTGATGTAATAGCCAGTAAGAAGCAGTATAATTCAAGTTTTAGTGAATTATTATTGACTTATTAGCCGTCTTTGGTGCCTTAGACATGAGCTAGACCTTACGATTTTGCATGAAGGGAGGTCTAGCAGCCACGTTGCATGGGAGAATGTTGAAAGTGCTCATATGTAGTAAAAACCTGAGAAATCCGCCCGTTTTTGTCTTTTGCTATCGAATCGACTTAATGACAGTCCGTCACATTGGCCGCTCTTCTCTATGAAACGGTTACAATTATCGTCTGGAAAGCTATGTTGCGTGCTGCGGTATCCCTAGACACTGAAAGCACCATAGTAGAACACAGAAGAAACTTCTAAGTTGATGTAATACACAGCAAGAAGCAGTACAATTCAAGTTTTAGTTATCGATTATTGACTTTTAATCCGTTTTTTGTGCCTTGGACATGAGCTAAGACCTTACGATTTTGCATGAAAGGGGGTCTACCAGCCACGTTGCACGGGATAGTTCGAAAAGTGTTAATATGTAGTAAAAACCTGAGGATTCCGCCTGTTTTGGTCATTTGATATCGAAACGACTTAATGCCAGATCGTCTGTTTGGCCACTTTTCTCTATGAAACGGTTACACTTATCGTCTGTAAAGCTATGTTGCGTGGTGCGCTATGCCGAGACACTAAAAACACCATAGTAGAACACAGAAGAAGCTTCTAAGTTGATGTAATACACAGCAAGAAGCAGTACAATTCAAGTTTTACTTATCGATTATTGACTTTCAATCCGGCTTTTGTGCCTTGGACATGTGCTAAGACCTTACGATTTTGCATGAAAGGGGGTCTACCAGCCACGTTGCACGGGATAGATTGAAAAGTGTTAATATGTAGTAAAAATCAGTGAAATCCGCCCGTTTTTGTCATTTGCTATCGAATCGACTTAATGCCAGATCGTCACTTTTGCCGATCTTCTCTATGAAACGGTTACACTTATCGTCTGCAAAGCTATGTTGCGCACTACGGTATCCGGAGAGACTGAAAGCACCATAGTAGAACACAGACGAAGCTTCTGAGTTGATGTAATAGCCAGTAAGAAGCAGTACAATTCAAGTTTTAGTTACCCATTACTGATTTTGAAGCCGGCTTTGCTGCCTTGGACATGAGCTAAGACCTTACGATTCTGCATGAAGGGAGGCCTACCAGCCACATTGCACGGAAGAATGTGAAAAGTGTTCATATGTAGTAAAAACCTGAGAAATCCGCCCGTTGTTGTCATTTGCTATCGAATCGACTAAATGCCAGATCGTCAGTTTTGCCGATCTTGTCTATGAAACGGTTACACTTATCGTCTGCAAAGCTATGTTGCGCGCTGCGGTATCCGGAGACACTGAAAGCACCATAGTAGAACACAGAAGAAGCTTCTATGTTGATGTATGGACAGTAAGAAACAGTAAAATTCAAATTTAAGTTATCGATTATTGACTTTTTAGACGGCTTTGGTGCCTTGGACTTGAGCTAAGACCTTATGATTTTGCATTAAAGGAGGTCTAGCAGCCACGTTGCACGGGAGAATGTGAAAAGAGTTCATATGTAGTAAAAACCTGCGAAATCCGCCAGTTTTTGTCATTTGCTATCGAATCGACTTAATGCCAGATCGTCACTTTGGAAGCTCTTATCTATGAAACGGTTACACTTTTCGTTCTCAAAGCTATGTTGCCTGCTGCGGTATCCGGAGTGACTGAAAGCACCATAGTACAATACAGACGAAGCTTCTAAGCTGATGTAATAGCCAGTAAGAAGCAGTACAATTCAAGTTTTAGTTAACGATTATTGACTTTTAAGCCGACTTTGGAACTTTGGACATGAGCTAAGAACTTACGATTTTGCATGAAGGGAGGTCTAGCAGCCACGTTGCACGGGAGAATGTGAAAAGTGTTCATATTTAGTAAAAACCTGAGAAATCCGACCGTTTTCCACATTTGCTATCGAATCGACTTAATGCCAGAACGTCACTTTGGCCGATCTTCTCTATGAAACGGTTACACTTATCGTCTGCAAAGCTATGTTGCGTGCTGCGGTATCGAGTGACGCTGCAAGCACCATAGTAGAACACAGACGAAGTTTCCAAGTTGATGTAATAGCCAGTAAGAAGCAGCACAATTCCAGTTTTAGTTTTCGATTATTGACTTTTTAGCCGGCTTTGGTGCCTTGGATATGAGCTAAGACCTTACGATTTTGCATGAAGGGAGGTCTACCAGCCACGTTGCACGGGAGAGTGTGTAAAGTGTTCATACGTAGTAAAAACCTGAGAGAACCACCCGTTTTTGTCATTTGCTATGGAATCGACTTAATGCCAGATCGTCACTTTGGACGCTCTTCTCTATGAAACATTTACACTTATCGTCTGGAAAGCTATTTTGCGTGCTGCGGTATCCGGAGACACTGAAAGCACCATAGTAGAACACACAAGAAGCTTCTAAGTTGATGTAATAGATCGTATGAAGCAGTACAATTCAAGTTTCAGTTATCGAATATTGACTTTGTAGCCGGCTTTGGTGCTTTGGACTTGAGCTAGGACCTTAAAATTTTGCATGAAGGGAGGTCTAGCAGCCCGCGTTGCATGGTAGAATGTGAAAAATATTCATATGTTGTAAAGTCCTGTAAAATCCGCCCGATTTTAAATTTGCTATCGAATCGACTTAATGCCAGATCGTCACATCGGCTGCTCTTCTCTATGAGACGGTTACACTTTTCGTCTGCAAACCTATGTCGTGTGCTCCGGTATGCGGAGACACTAAAAGCACCATAGTAAAACACTGAAGAAGCTTTTAAGTTGATGTAATAGCAAGTAAGAAGCAGTACAAATCAAGTTTTATTTATTGATTATTGACTTTTTAGCCGGCTTTGGTGCCTTGGACATGAGCTAAGACGTTACGATTTTGCATGAAGGGAGGTCTAGCAGCCGCGTTGCAAGGGAGAATGTGCAAAGTGTTCATATGTAGTAGAAACCAGAAAAATCCGCCCGTTTTCTTCATTTGCTATGGAATCGACTTAATGCCAGATCGTCACATTGGCCGCTATCATCTATGAAACGGTTACATTTTTCTTCTGCAAAGCTATGTCGGGTGCTGCGGAATGCGGAGATACGTAAAGCAACATAATAAAACACAGAAGAAGGTTTTAAGTTGATGTAATAGCCAGTAAGAAGAAGTACAATTCAAGTTATAGTTATCGATTATTGACTTTTTAGCCGGCTTTGGTGCCTTGGACTTGAGCTAGGACCTTAAGATTTTGCACGAAGGGAGGTCTAGCAGCCACGTTGCACGGTAGAATGAGTAAAATGTCCATATGTAGTAAAAACCTGTAACATCCGCACGTTTTCTTAATTTGCTATCGAATCCACTTAATGCCAGATCGTCACATCGGCCGCTCTTCTCTATGAAACGGTTACATATGTCGTCTGCAAAGCTATGTCGCGTGCTGCGGTATGCGGAGACACTAATAGCACCATAGTAGAACACTGAAGAAGCTTCTAAGTTCATGAAACAGACAGTATGAAGTAGTACAATTCAAGTTTTAGTTATTGATTATTGACTTTGTAGCCTTCTTTGGTGCCTAGGACATGAGCTTGGACCATGAGATTTTGCCTGAAGCGAGGCCTAGCAACCACGTTGCACGGGAGAATGTGAAAACTGTTCATATGTGGTAAACACCTGAAAAATCTGCCGGTTTTCGTCATTTGCTATTGAATCGACTTAATGCCAGATCGACACATTGGCCGCTCTTCTCTATGCAAAGCTATGTCGCGTGCTGTGGTATGCGGAGACACTAAAAGCACCATAGTAGAACACAGAGGAACCTTCTAAGTTGATGTAATAGCCAGTAAGAAGCAGTATAATTCAAGTTTTAGTGAATTATTATTGACTTATTAGCCGTCTTTGGTGCCTTAGACATGGGCTAGACCTTACGATTTTGCATGAAGGGAGGTCTAGCAGCCACGTTGCATGGGAGAATGTTGAAAGTGCTCATATGTAGTAAAAACCTGAGAAATCCGCCCGTTTTTGTCTTTTGCTATCGAATCGACTTAATGACAGTCCGTCACATTGGCCCCTCTTCTCTATGAAACGGTCACAATTATCGTCTGGAAAGCTATGTTGCGTGCTGCGGTATCCCTAGACACTGAAAGCACCATAGTAGAACACAGAAGAAACTTCTAAGTTGATGTAATACACAGCAAGAAGCAGTACAATTCAAGTTTTAGTTATCGATTATTGACTTTTAATCCGTTTTTTGTGCCTTGGACATGAGCTAAGACCTTACGATTTTGCATGAAAGGGGGTCTACCAGCCACGTTGCACGGGATAGATCGAAAAGTGTTAATATGTAGTAAAAACCTGAGGATTCCGCCTGTTTTGGTCATTTGATATCGAAACGACTTAATGCCAGATCGTCTGTTTGGCCACTTTTCTCTATGAAACGGTTACATTTATCGTCTGTAAAGCTATGTTGCGTGGTGCGCTATGCCGAGACACTAAAAACACCATAGTAGAACACAGACGAAGCTTCTGAGTTGATGTAATAGCCAGTAAGAAGCAGTACAATTCAAGTTTTAGTTACCCATTACTGATTTTGAAGCCGGCTTTGCTGCCTTGGACATGAGCTAAGACCTTACGATTCTGCATGAAGGGAGGCCTACCAGCCACATTGCACGGAAGAATGTGAAAAGTGTTCATATGTAGTAAAAACCTGAGAAATCCGCCCGTTGTTGTCATTTGCTATCGAATCGACTAAATGCCATATCGTCAGTTTTGCCGATCTTGTCTATGAAACGGTTACACTTATCGTCTGCAAAGCTATGTTGCGCGCTGCGGTATCCGGAGACACTGAAAGCACCATAGTAGAACACAGAAGAAGCTTCTATGTTGATGTATGGACAGTAAGAAACAGTAAAATTCAAATTTAAGTTATCGATTATTGACTTTTTAGACGGCTTTGGTGCCTTGGACTTGAGCTAAGACCTTATGATTTTGCATTAAAGGAGGTCTAGCAGCCACGTTGCACGGGAGAATGTGAAAAGTGTTCATATGTAGTAAAAACCTGCGAAATCCGCCAGTTTTTGTCATTTGCTATCGAATCGACTTAATGCCAGATCGTCACTTTGGAAACTCTTATCTATGAAACGGTTACACTTTTCGTTCTCAAAGCTATGTTGCCTGCTGCGGTATCCGGAGAGACTGAAAGCACCATAGTACAATACAGACGAAGCTTCTAAGCTGATGTAATAGCCAGTAAGAAGCAGTACAATTCAAGTTTTAGTTAACGATTATTGACTTTTAAGCCGACTTTGGAACTTTGGACATGAGCTAAGAACTTACGATTTTGCATGAAGGGAGGTCTAGCAGCCACGTTGCACGGGAGAATGTGAAAAGTAAAAACCTGAGAAATCCGACCGTTTTCCACATTTGCTATCGAATCGACTTAATGCCAGAACGTCACTTTGGCCGATCTTCTCTATGAAACGGTTACACTTATCGTCTGCAAAGCTATGTTGCGTGCTGCGGTATCGAGTGACGCTGCAAGCACCATAGTAGAACACAGACGAAGTTTCCAAGTTGATGTAATAGCCAGTAAGAAGCAGCACAATTCCAGTTTTAGTTTTCGATTATTGACTTTTTAGCCGGCTTTGGTGCCTTGGATATGAGCTAAGACCTTACGATTTTGCATGAAGGGAGGTCTACCAGCCACGTTGCACGGGAGAGTGTGTAAAGTGTTCATACGTAGTAAAAACCTGAGAGAACCACCCGTTTTTGTCATTTGCTATGGAATCGACTTAATGCCAGATCGTCACTTTGGACGCTCTTCTCTATGAAACATTTACACTTATCGTCTGGAAAGCTATTTTGCGTGCTGCGGTATCCGGAGACACTGAAAGCACCATAGTAGAACACACAAGAAGCTTCTAAGTTGATGTAATAGATCGTATGAAGCAGTACAATTCAAGTTTTATTTCTCGATTATTGACTTCTAAGACGGCTTTGCATCCTTGGACATGAACCAAGACCTTACGATTTTGCATTAAGGTAGGTCAACCAGCCACGTTGCAGGGGAGAGTGTGAAATGTGTTCATATGTGGTTAAAACCTGAGAAAACCGCCCGTTTTTGTCATTTGCAATGGAATCGACTGAATGTCAGATCGTCACTTTGGCCTCTCTTCTCTATGAAACGGTTACACTTATCGACTGGAAAGCTATGTTGCGTGCTGCAGTATGCGGAACCACTAAAATCACAATAGTAGAACACAGAAGAAGCTTCTAAGTTGATGTAATAGCCAGTAAGAAGCAGTACAATTCAAGTTTTAGCTATAGATTCTTGACTATTAAGCAGGGTTTGATGCCTTGGAAATGATCTAAGACCTAATGATTTGGATGAATTGAGGTCCACCACCCACGTTGCACGGGAGTATGTGAAAAGTGTTCATATGTATTAAAAACCTCAGATATCCGCCCGTTTTTGTCATTTACTATCGAATCGACTTAATGCCAGATCGTCACATTGGCTGCTCTTCTCTATGAAACGGTTAGACTTATCGTCGGCAAAGCTATGTTGCGTGCTGCGGTATCCGGAGACACTGAAAGCACCATAGTAGAACACAGAAGAAGCTTCTATGTTGATGTAATAACCAGTAAGAAGCAGTAGAATTCAAGTTTTACTTATCGTTTATTGACTTCTTAGGCGGCTTTGGTGCCTTGGACATGAGCTAAGACGTTACGATTTTGCATGAAGGGAGGTCTACCATCCACGTTGCACGGGAGAGTGTGAAAAGTGTTCATATGTAGTAAAAACCTGAAAAAACCGAACGTTTTTGTCATTTGCTATGTAATCGACTTAATGCCAAATCGTCACTTTGGCAGCTCTTCTCTATGAAACGGTTACACTTATTGTCTGCAAAGCTATGTTGCGTGCTGCGGTATCGGGAGACACTGAAAGCACCATAGTAGAACACAGATGAAACTTCTAAGTTGGTGGAATAGCCAGTAAGAAGAAGTACAATTCAAGTTTTACTTATCGATTACTGACTTTTTAGACGGCTTTGGTGTCTTGGACATGATCTAAGATCTTACGATTTTGCATGAAGGGAGATCTAGCACCCACGTTGCACGTGAGTGTGAAAAGTGTTCATATGTAGTAAAAACGTAAGAAATCCGCCCGTTTTTGTCATTTGCTACCGAATCGACTTAATGCCACATCGTCACTTTGTTGCTCTTCTCTATGAAACGGTTACACTTATCGTCGGCAAAGCTATTTTGCGTGCTGCGGTAACCGGAGACACTGAGAACACTATAGTAGAACACAGAAGAAGCTTCTAAGTTGATGTAATAGCCAGTAAGAAGCAGTACAATTCAAATTTTGGTTAAAGATTATTGACTTTTTGGCCGGCTTTGGTGCCTTGGACATGAGCTAAGACCTTACGATTTTGCATGAAGGCAGGTCTACCAGTCACGTTGCACGGGAGAGTGTGAAAAGTGTTCATTTGTAGTAAAAACCTGAGAATTCCGCGCTTTTTTGCCATTGGCTATCGAATCGACTTAGTGCCAGATCGTCACAATGGCAGCTTTTCTCCCTGCAACGGATACATTTATCGTCTGCAAAGCTATGTCGTGTGCTGCGGCAATGCGGATACACTAAAAGCACAATATTAAAACACAGAAGAAGCTTCTAAGTTGATGTAATCGGCCAGTAAGAAGCAGTACAAATCATGTTTTAGCTATCAATGATTGATTTATTAGCTGGCTTTGGTGCGTTGGATACGACCGAGGCCTTTAAGATTTGGCATCGAACGAAGTCTGTCAGCCACGTTGCACAGTAGAATGTGAAAACTGTTCATATGTAGTAAAAACCTGAGAAATCCGCTCGTTTTCGTCATTTTCTATCGAATCGACCTAATGCCAGATCGTCACATTGGGAGCTCTTCTCTCTGAAACGGTTACTTTTATCGTTTGCAGAGCTATGTCACATACTGCTGTTTGCGAAGACACTAAGAGCACCACAGTAAAAGACAGAAGATGCTTCTAAGTAGATGTAATCGGACAGCAAGTGCCACTACAACTAAAGTTTTAGTTATCGATTATTTACTCATTACACGGCTTTGGTACTTTGGACATGAGCTAGGACCTTAAGATTTTGCATGAAACGAGGTCTGTCGACCACGTTGCACGGGAGAATGTGAAAGGTGTTCATATGTAGTAAAAACTCGAGAAATCCGCCCGTTTTAGTCATTTGCTATCGAGTCGAATTAATGCCAGATCGTCACAATGGCCGCTTTTCTCCCTACAACGGATACATTTATCGTCTGCAAAGCTATGTCGTGTGCTTCGGTAATGCGGATACACTAAAAGCACCATATTAAAACACAGAAGAAGCTTCTAAGTTGATGTAATCGGACAGTAAGGAGCAGTACAAATCAAGCTTTAGCTATCAATTATTGATTTATTAGCTGGCTTTGGTGCGTTGGATATGACCGAGGCCCTTAAGATTTGGCATCGAACGAGGTCTGGCAGCCACATTACACGAGAGAATCTGAAAGGTGTTCATATGTAGTAAAATTCTAAGAAAACCTTTCGTTTTCGTCATTTGCTTTTGAATCGACGTAATGCCAGATCGTCACATTCGCCGCTTTTTTCTCTGAAACTGTTACATTTATCGTCTGCAAGCTTATGTCGTGTGTTGCGGTATGCGGAGACACTAAAAGCAACAAAGTATAAAACAGATGAAGCTTCTAATTTGATGTAATCGGCCAGAAAGAACCAGTACAATTCAAGTTTTGGTTATCGATTATTGACATATTAGCCGGCTTTGGTGCCTTGGACATGATCGTGGACCTTAAGCTTTTGCATCAATCGAGGTCTGGCCGCCACGTTGCACGGAGAAATGTGAAATGTGTTAATATGTAGTAAAAACCTGAGAAAACCTTTCGCATTTATTTAAGTTCCGTCAGTACAAAAAGAAACTGGCTACAATAATCATAATCTTGCTCTACAAATCAAGTAGCTACTATTATTAACAGTATTTATCAACAGCAAATATAACAAAAGACAAAACAGAAAGATAATCAAACGTCTAATGACACAGTAACGAAACTGAAAACAGTTCGCGAAAATTTCGTTTGAAATTATTTCACCAGATGACAATAAGAACACCGGACGAAGACTCTTAAAGTTCCAAAATAAGCCACTATACACAAACAAGTAATTAGTACTTAGCTTTGGATGCGCCGCTACAGCTGTACCTGGTCAGCGCGGAATGTAAACACAGGTAAGAAGTTAAGGTGCTCGATACGAAACACTCACAAAGATCGGGTCACAACTCAAGAAAGGCGGAGGTGAATGAAGAAACCATTAATAAGCAACTTATATAGTAAATATTATCACAAAAACCGTTAAAATATGTATCTGAAACCTAAAAATGTATGAAAACTTAGAGAGCGATTTCACACGCACTCACGCGCTTAATCGTAATGCCAGATCGTCGCAGTGGCAGCTTTGCTCACGGAAATGTTTACATATACATCTGGATACTTACGTCATGTGCTGAGGTATGCGGTGGGACCACAACCAACAAAATATGAGCTTCTAAGTCGATGCAATAGGTAGGTAAGAAGTAGTTCTACTCAAGTTTTAGGTATCGAAAATTAAACTGTAGGCCGGTTTTGGTGCCTTGCATTTGACCGAGGACCTTATGATTTCGCATGAACCGAGGTCTGGCACCCACATTACACGAGAAAATGCGAAAAGTGATAATATGTAGTAAAAAACTGAGAAAACCTCACGATTTCGTCTTTTTCTTTCGTAATGACGTAATGACATCTCGTCACATTGATCTCTTTTTTTCCGGAAAGGTTTACATTTATCATCTGAAAACTTCTCTCGCCTGCTGATGTATGTGATGACTCCACAAGAAACAAAATAGAAACTTCTAAGTTGATGTAATAGGCAAGTAAGACATATTATAAGTCTAGTTTTAGTAATAGAAAATTCAGTTATTTGTCGGTTTTGGTGTTTCGCAGTTGATAGAGTACCTTGGAACATATCTGTCTATCTACCACCCCCCCTCGTAAGATGACAGCCTACGTACACCACCCCCCATCGTAAGATGTCTGTCTACCTACTTCCCCCTGAGATGTCTCTTTACTTATCCCCTCAACCGGAAAACGTGTTCTCAAACCCGCCATCAGAAGATGACTTTCTTCGTTCACACCCTTGGAAGATACCTGTCTACCTACCTCCCCCCCCCCCCCAGAAGATGTCTGCCCATCTACCTAGGTACCGCCATTTAGAAGGTGTCTGCCTACCTACCCCCACTTCGAAAGATGTTTAACTGCCTACCCCACCTCTGAAGATCTCTGTCAAACCCTCCCCCATCCCTGGAGGATGTCTGTGTACATACCCCCCTTTTGGAAGTCATTTGACAACCGAAAAAACCGCTTTGGAAGATGTATGACTTCCTATCACTACCCTCGTAAGGTGTATGTCTACCTAGGACCCCTCTGGAAGATGTCTGTCTAACTAACGAACCTCGGTATATGCCAGTCTCACCCCCTAGAATATGTCTGTCTACGTACCCCACATGGAAGATGTCTGTCTACCTGCCCCCCCCCATAAGATGTTTGGCTATCTACCCCTCCTTGGAACATGTCTGTCTAACAACCACCCCCCCCCCCCAGTTGTCTGTCTACCTACCCCCTTGAAGATGTCTGTCAACCTACCCCCCGCAAAATGTCTGTGTACCCATCTTACCCTGAGAAAATGATAGTCTACCTACCCCTGTATGTAAGATGTCTCACTACCTACCCCCCTCCCCCCCCCATTCGGGAAATGTCTGTCTATCTACCCAATCCACTCTTGAAAGATGCTTATCTAACCACCTTCGAAGATGCCTTTCTACCCCAGCTCAGAAATTGTCTATCTACTCCCTCGTCAGAAGATGTCGGCCAACATACCCGTCCCCTCAGAAAATGTATATCTATCACCCTTGGTAGATGTATGTCTGTCTACCCCCTCAAAGAATATATGTCTATCTGCCCAACTCGGAAAATGTCTGTCAACATGCCCCCTTCGGAAAATGTCTAACATCACCAAGCTCAGTAGATGTGTGTCTATCTGTCCCGCCCCCTCGGAAAATGTCTATTTCCAGCCCCCCTCGGAAGAAGTATGTTTACCAACCCTCCATCAGGAGAAGTCTGTCAAACTACGCCCCAGGAAGGTCTCTCTCTACCTACCCCCCTCCCCCCCATCGAATATATCTGTCCACTCAACCCATCCTTGGAAGATGATTGGCTACCTCCCCCATGGAAGATGTCAGGCAACCTGCCCCCTCACTTAGGAAGATGCCTACTTCCCCCTTGGAAGTTGTCTATTTTCCACCACTCGGAAGATGTCTAACTACCCCATCCCAATATATATGTCTATCAAATCCACACAAATGATGTCTGTTTACCTACTCCCATAAGATGTCTATCATCCCCTTCAGAAGGTATCTTCCTATATACCCCCTCCCCTTGGAAGATGCCTGTCTACATACCCAAACTAAGATGATGTCTATCAACCTTCCACCGCACATATGATGTCTGTCTACCTACCACCCTTGGAATATCTATGTCTTTCTACCCCCCGGAAGATGTCTGTCAGCCTGCCCAACTTGGAAAATATCTGTCCATGTGCCCTCCTTCGGAAGATTTCTATTATCCCCAGCCTCAGAAGAATTGTGTCTATCTGTCCTGCACCAACAGTAGATGTCTGTGTACCTACCCCTCTTCAGAAGAAGTCTGTTTACCAACCCCCCATCAGGAGATGTCTCTCAAACTACCACCAAGGAAGTCTCTGTCTACCTACCCCCCTTTGGAAGATATCTGTCTACCTATAACACAACTCAGAAAATGTCTGTCTACCTACCCCTCAGAAGATGTCTGTTTATCCACACCTCCACAGATAATGTCTATCTACCTACCCCCCCCCCCCTATCCTCTGAGGATGTCTGTCTACCTACCCCCCCCCCCTCTTGGAAGATGTTGGTCTACTTACCCCTCTAGAAGATGTCTGTCTAAGTACGCCCCTCGGAAGTTGGCTGTCTACCAACCCACCAATGGGAGATGTCTGTCTACCTACCCCCCTCGGAAGGTGCCTTACTGCCTACTCCCTCAGAAGATTGTCTACCTACATACACTCAGAAAATGTATGTATACCCACGCCCCCCCCCCCCCCCCCCGGAAGAAGTCTGTCTAAATTATCCCCACCCCTTGGTAATTTCTGTCTACATATCACTCCCTTGCAAGATGTCTGTCTACCTACTCCCTCTCGAAAGATATCTGTTTACCTACATCTTCTGTGGGGAGGTAGGAAGACACACATCTTCTGCGAGGGGTAAGTAGACGGACATATTCCGAAGCAGGGTATGTGGTCAGACATCTTCTGAGGGGGTGGTAGGTAGACAGACATCTTCCAAGGGGGGAGGGAGTAGACATCTTCTGTGGTGATAATGGTAGACAAACAATTCCGAGGAGGGGTAGATAGACAGACATCTTCTGAGTGGTTGTTTCTTAGACAGACGTCTTCCAGGAGGGAGCTTGGTAGACAGACATTTTCCAAGGGGGAGACATTTTTCGATTCGGGCCGGATAGGTAAACAGATATCCTTCGAGAGAGAGGGTTGACATTTTTCTGGGGGGGGGGGGGGGAGGTAGATATTTTCGAGAGGTAGATTGACATCTTCTGGGAGGGGGGGAGATAGTATTCTTCCATGGGGGGAGGTGAGTAGTCAGGCATCTTCAAAGGGGGAGGGGGGTAGACAGACATCTTCCAAGAATGGTCGGTAAGTAGACAGACATGTTCTGTGGGGAGTGATGGTATGTACACTTACATCTTCCAATGGGTTCTGGTAGATAAACAGGCATCTTCCGTGAAGGGGTGATAGAGCTCCTCGAAGATGGGGTGTAGATATCTTCGGCAAGGAGGGTAGGTATACATCTTCCGAGAGAGGGTTAGATAGATTTCTTCCATAGGGGGGATAGATAGCCTTTTCCCGAGTTTGTGAGGAAGACAGACATACAGACATGTTCCTAGAATTTGGAGGTAGACAGACATCTTCAGAATAGGCGGTAGACACATTCCAAATGAAGGAAGGCTGTAGAAATCTTTTGAGTGTAGGATAAACGTCCTCTGAGGGGAGGGGCTAGATGGAAATCTTACAGGGGTGGGGTAGGTAGACAGACATATTCCAAGAGGAGGGGGTTGGTAGACAGGCATCTTTCATGAGGTGGGTTATATACATCCTCCTGGGGGATATACATCTTCTGAGGTGGGGATAGGTATCTTCCAGAGGGTGTAGATGTCATCTGAGGGTGGGGTAGATAGACATCTTCCAAGCTGTTGGTTGATTTTCACCATCCGAGTGGAGGGATACATAGATATTTTCCGCCTGGGCTGGGTAGATAGACATCTTCAGAAGGGGGTAGACATCTTCCATGGGGGGTAGGGAGACAGCTTCTAAGGGGGGTAGATAGACATTTTCCAAGATTAGTGGTAGATACACATCTTCTGAGGGGTGTAGATAGACCTCTTCCGAGGAGGGAGATTGGCATCTTTGGAGGGAATGGATAGATAATCTTATGAGGTGGGTGTGGGTAGGCATCAACCTAAGGGGCGAGATTGGCATCTTCCGATGTGGAAGGGGTTAGGTAGGCATTTTTAGAGGGAGGGATATCTTCCTAGGGGTTTAGATAGGCATCTTCCAAGGGGATGTAGGAAGACATCTCAGAGGGGGGGTAGACAAAATCCTCCGAGAGGTGGTAGGTAGACAGATATCTTTGGATGGGAGAGTAGGTAAGCAGACATCTTTTGAGTGGGGTTGGTAAACTGACATATTCCAAAGGGGCAAGGTAGACAGACAGTTTCTGAGGGTGGGGCATAAGTAGACTGACACTTTCCGAGATGTGGTAAGTAGAATTACATCTTCTGAGGTGATGGGGTAGGTAGACAGACATTTTCCGAAAGGGTGTAGGTATAAAAAAAATGGTTCAAATGGCTCTGAGCACTATGGGACTCAACTGCTGTGGTCATCAGTCCCCTAGAACTTAGAACTACTTAAACCTAACTAAACTAAGGACATCACACACATCTATGCCCGAGGCAGGATTCGAACCTGCGACCATAGCAGTCGCACGGTTTCGGACTGTGCGCCTAGAACCGCGAGACCACCACGGCCGTCTGTAGGTATACAGACATATGCCTAGGTGGGAAGGTAGACAGACATGTCCCGATTGGGGGTAGGTAGACAGCCATCTTCCAGGTGGGTAGGTACACAGACATCATCCGAAGGGGTTAGAAGGACAGACACTTTCCATGTGGGCATTGGTAGACATACATCATCTGAGGGGGAAGAGACATCTTTCGAGGGGAGGGTACATAGACAGATATCTTCAGAGAGGAGGTAGTCATCCTCCGAGAGGGAGGTAGTTGTCCATCATCCACTGGTCTTAGGTAGGCAGACATCTTCTGAGGGAGGGTATGTAGACAGACATCTTCTGAAGGCGATAACGTCGACAGTCATCTTATGATGGGGGTGGGTAGGTAGACAGACATCTTCTGAGTGGTGGTAGGTATGGAGACATCTTCTGAGGCTGGGTTTGGTAGACAGACATCTTCCATGGGGGGATGGGGGTGTTGGAAGACAGATATCTTCCAAGGGGTGGGAAACAGCTTCTAAAGGATGTAGTTTGGTAGACAGACATCCTCCGAGAGGGGTGTAGACATTCTCAGATGGGGAGTGTATAACTTCTGAGAGGAGTGGTAGACTGACATCTTCCGAGAGGGGAGAGATACTTTTCTTCCATGGTGGCAATAGATAGATATTATCTTTCGAGAGGAGGTACATAGATAGACATCTTCAAATGTGTGGTGAATGTAGAGAGACAACTTTTGAGAAGGGGGGTAGGTATACAGACACCCTCAGAGGGGGTGGGTAGGGAGACAGACATCTTCCGAGATAGGGATAAGATAGACACAAATCATTCGACGTTGGGTAGGTAAATATACAGATTCTGAGGGGTTTAGGTACACATTCATATTATGAGGGGTTGTGGGTGTAAGTAGACAGAAACCATCTGAGGAGGGGTATTTAGGCAGATAACGTCTGAGAGAGGGTTAGGTAGACTGACATCTTCTGAGGGGTTGTAGGAGGACAGACATCTTCCAAGTGGAGGGTTGGTAGACAGACATCTTCAGAGGTGGGGTGGGGTAGGTAGACAGACATCTTCCAATAGGGGGTTGGTTGGCAGACATCTTCTGTGAGGGGATGGTAGTAGACAGCCTTCTTCTGATGGGTGGGTGGGTAGACAGACATCTTCCATGATGGGGCATAGGTAGAGAGACATTGTCCGAGGTAGGGTGACTATAGACATTTTTCGAGAGGGGGGGTAGGTAGACAGACTTCTTCTGGGGGGTTGTAGGTAAACTGACCTCTTCAGAGGGTTGGTGTAGAATGACATTTGCCAAGAGGGGATAGGTAGAGAGACATATTCCGATGGTGGTAAGTAGACAACATCTTCTGATGGGTGTAGGTAGACAGACATCTTCCAAGCGGGAGCTACAGGTAGACAGACATCTTCAGAGGGCGATTGTAGGTTGATGGACATCTTTTGTGCTGGTAATAATAGATAAACATATTCCAAGGGGTGGTAGTTTAACAGACATCTTTCCAGGGGGGCTGAGTAGATAGACAGACATCATCCAACATGGGTAGACAGACATTTTCCAGGGGGAGTAGACATCCTCCAAGGGGGTAGACATCTTCGAATGGTGATGAGGGCTGGAAGACACCTTCTGAAGTTTGGGGGTCTCTAGACATCTTCCATGATAGGGGTAAACAACTTCTGAGCGGGGGGCTGGATGGGGGTTGGGATAGGTAGACAGACATATTCCGAGAGGGCAGGTAGGTAGATAGACATCTGCGTAGCGAGTGGGGGGGGGGGGGGGGGGTGGAGGGTTGAGAGACATCTTCCAGAGTGATAGACATCTTACGAGGTGGGGAGAAAGTTTTTCTGGGGGATGTAGATAGACATCTTCAGAGGGTGAGGTAGGTGGACAAACATCTTCCTTAGGGGGTTGAGGTAGGCAGACATCTGCCGAGGGGGTTAAGTAGATAGACGTATTTCACGGGGCAGGTAGACAGACATCGCCTGTGGGGGGGTTATGTAGACTGATATTTTCTAAGGAGGCAAGTAGGTAGAATGACATATTAGGTGGTGGGGCGATGAGAGACAGACAGTTTTCAATGAGGAGAGGTAGAATGACATCTTCCGATGTGGGAGGTGTAGGTAGATATCTTCCGAGGGGTGGGGTAGGTAGACATACATATTCCGAGGGGAGTGGTAGGTAGTCATACATATTCTGAGGGGGGGGGGTTAGGTAGACAGACATCTTCCAAGGGTGTGGGTAGGTACACAGACATCATCTGAGGGGGTGGGGAGGTAGGTGCAGGTTGACATAGATCTTCCGAGGAGGGGTAGGTAGACAGATATCTTCCGAGGGGGGGGGGGGGGTAGCTAGGCAGATATCTTCTGAGGGGGATAGATAGGCATATTTCGAGTGTGGGGTAGATAGGCACCATCCCAGGGGGGGGGGGGGGGGGGGCAGATGGTCATGGGTGTGACGTCAAGTGAGCTGCACTGCTGTTGAAATAGGTTGTTAATGTTTTATAACTTTTAGGCTTCATTTACGTATTTTATAGTTTGTTTGTGTTATTATTTTAGCCGTAAAAGCAACTTATTAGTGGATATTCATTTACCTCCGTCTTTCTTCCTGTTGCATTGACTCGAGTGGTCTATTATTTGTGAGTGTGCTTTCGTGGTTCGTCTAAGCCTCGCGCCTCATCAGTGTGTTTACATTTTGCGGCGTGCACTGCATCTGTAGCGGTTATAAGCTAAGTACTGACGAACTTGTTTGTGCTCTGTAATACAGTTATTAAATTGAATGGATTACAGTGGTGTTGCTTGCCGTTTGTGGTGAAATAATGACTTAATAAACTTTTGTAATCGTTCGCTCGCTGTGTTTTATAGAGTTTTCAGTAAATTTCGTGCTTTAGTTTTGAACTGGCGTTTAGTTTTAATTTTTTGGTTTTAGCCAATAATTTTGTGAAGTTTTGCTGGTATTGGTATCGGCTGTGTTGTAGTAGTATTAATACAAGTAGCTGCTTTCTTAGTAGTTAGAGAATTTCGAGACCATAGTTGTTAGTTCTTAAACAGTGCTGCTTTTGTAACTGAACTTTGGTAACGTAGACGTATAGTTTTTTTTAGTAACTGTAAAATTTTATCATGAGTGAGAAGTGTGGGTTCTGTCGTAGGTTTGTGAGTAGTGGATTACACTGTGGGATTTGTTCAAAGTGTTTTCATTGCGGGAAATGCATTGGGGAAGCCAGTGGTAATTTTAGGGTGATCCTGTCCTGGGAATGTAGAATCTGTAGTAGAAACAAGTTAATAGAGGAGCAGGAGTGTAAGATCTGTGCCCTTCAGGTGCAGTTACAATGCGCAAAGAAGGAACTAGATAAGTTGAGGAGGGTGAAGGGTGCTAGGGAATGGGAACTGGCAGTTGGCAGGAAGATAGCTAGGAAAAGGAGGTAGTCAGACAGTTTTACTTTGCATACATGCAATAGATACGACAAACTGTCAGAGTAGAGCGGAGAGGAGCCTCGTGAAGCTGTATATGTAGGTAACTTGCAGCAGTCCTCAGCAATTAGGAGGCCTAGGTTCTGCTGCTAGGTAGTTCCCACGGTAGAGGTGTGGGCCAGCATTTGCAGGAAGTTTTGTGGAGTCAGTACCAGGTCACAAGCATTGTGAAGCCTAGTGCAGGGTTGGCTCAGGTGGCTGAAAGCGTAGGGGAGTTATGTAAGAATTTTACAAAGGAGGATAAGGTAGTGATAGTGGATGGAGCTGGGAGCAGTCGCAATAGGGACAGGGGGTATGATGTCAGTGGTGACTTGGTTAAGATAGCTACTCAAACTGGTGGCACTAATGTGCTTTTCGTGAAACTGTTTCAGCATCATGATCGGCCACACCTTAATGCGGCTGTTAGGCGCGTTAATGTGGGGCTGGAGGGTGCACTGATGACAGAGGGCATGGATCACATCTCAGTGGTACCAGTTGGGTCTATCAGTAAATTGGGTTTCACTAGGATGGCCTGCACCTCAATAGGTATGCGAAGGGGAGGCTACCTAAGCTTATAGGTGACAGTGTAGTGGGTGGTGGTGGCGGTAGTGGTGTCACTCATGGAAAAGTTCCTGTAGTAGTTGCTGTTAGAGCTGCACCTTTTTAATACTGAAGTCAGCTGATAGGTATACCTGCTTAAAGGAAGTGCCTTTAAGGGCTCTCCTCCAGAGGATGTAATGTTTCCAAGTAAAGAAGGAATTAGCATATTTCATCAAAATATAAGATTTATTAGAGATAAAGATAGTGAACTGCTAATAGATGTTAATGCTGAAATTATTGGTACATCAGAGCACCACTTCAATAAATTGATAATTTATAGGCTTGCTTTACCAGGCTACAGATTAGCTGGCTGTTTCTCAAGGAGTTCCTTGCGGGGTGGGGAAGTGTCTCTGTACACAAAAAAACAGTATGTTATTTGAGTCCATAGACTTGTTGCGACACTGCACTGAACAGATATTTGAAAGTTGTGCAGCATTTGTTGAATTTAGTGAAATTAAACTTCTAATTGCTGTTGTTTATAGGGCCTCTAACTCCAACTTCAGAGCATTTTTGCTTAAGCTAGAGAGGGTTCTTGATTCACTTGTGTAGGAAGTACCAGAAAGTAGTTATATGTGGGGACTTCAATATTAATTTTGTATATGATTGTGCAAGAAAAAGGGGGGTTGGGTTGTTTGGGGAAGGAGACCAGACATCGAGGTCATTGGTCTCGTCGGGTTAGGGAAGGATGGGGAAGGAAGTCGGCCATGCCCTTTGAGAGGAACTAACCCGGCATTTGCCTGAAGTGATTTAGGGAAATCACAGAAAACCTAAATCAGGATGGCTGAATGCGGGACTGAACCGTCGTCCTCCCGGATGTGAGTCCAGTGTCTTAACCACTGCGCCACCTCGCTCGGTCCCAAGAAAAATGATGTTAGAAGATCTCCTAAATTCATATGATCTGATGCAAACTGTGTTTTTTTCCAACTAGGGTGCAGGGGAACAGTAGCACAGTCATAGACCATATTTTTATTCGTTCTTCATTACTAGATGGGCATTCTGTTAGTAAAAGAGTGAATGGCCTTTCAGACCATAATGCACAAATTTTAACACTAAAAGGTTTTTTTACTCCAACCAATGTCATATTTAGTTACATAGAACATAGGAAAGTCAATCCAACAGCAATAGAGAGTTTTTTAAAACTTGTCAAGGAACAAGAGTGGCAAGATGTTTATAGTGCCAATAATACAGAGGATAAATGCAATGCTTTCCATAACACATTTCTCATGCTCTTTGAGAGTTGTTTTCCATTAGAACATTCTAAATGGGGTACTAGCAGTCATGGACAGCCCGGTTGGCTGACTAGTGGGATAAGGATATCATGTAGAACATAGTGGGAATTACATCAAAATGTTAGAAGTAGTCACAATCGAGCTACCATAGCCCCTTACAAACAGGATTATAAGGTGCCTAAAAATGTTATTATCAAGGCAAAAAGTATGTGATATGCAAATAGAATAGCTTATTCACAGGATAAAATTAAAGACATTTGGTTAGTTGTGAAGGGAGTGACTGGTCATCAGCACAAGGTCGATGATATAAAGTTAGTTCTAAGTAATAATATTTTCGTTAGTGATAAATCAGATATATGTACGGTATTTAACAATCACTTTCTGAGCATTGCTGGCGAGCTAAATAAAAATTTAGTTTCAACAGGAAATCATACAAATTTCTTAGCAAATACCTTTCTGAGATTGATGTCTGAAATACTCCTCTGTGATACAGACAAGGGGGAGATTGAGTCAATAATTAAATCACTGAATACTAAGGACTCTCATGGTTATGATGGAGTGTCTTGCATAATATTAAAGTACTGTGCTGCACATGTTAGTCCTGTATTCAGCCAAATTTGTAATTTTTCTTTAGGAACGGTCAGTTTCCTGAGCGATTAAAGTAATCAGCTGTAAAGCCGCTTTATGAAAAGAAAGGGATAATGTAGAAAATTTTAGACCTATTTCTATGCCATCAGTGTTTGCAAAAGTTACCGAAAAGGCTGTGCATGTAAGGTTAGTTGATCATTTTATATCACACGATTTGTATCAAATGCACAGTTCGGTTTTAGAAGTCGTTTGGCAACTGAAAATGGTATATTCTCTTTTCTCTGTGAAGTACTGGATGGGCTAAACAAAAAGGTAGTCAGAACCTTACGAGGGGAGGTAGGCAGACAGACATCTTCAAAGTATAGGGTAGGTAGACAGACATCTTCCCAGGGGGGGGGGGGGAGGGGTAGGTAGACAGACCTGTTCCGAGGGGTGGGTAGGGAGACATACATCTTCATAGAGAGTGAGTATGTAGACAGATATCTTCCAAGTGGGGTAGGTAGACAGACATCTTCCAAGGGTGCGGGTAGGTAGACAGACATCTTCAGATGGGAGGTAGGTGGACAGATATCCTCTGAAGGGGTAGGTAGACAGACATTTTCCGAGGGTAGGTAGACATCTTCCGAGTGGTGGTAGACATCTTCCGAGGGGGTTAGATACTTTCTGAGAGGGTGGTAGATAGACATATTCCGAGAGGGGGGAGACATCTTCCGACAGTTGGTTAGATAGCCTTCTTCCTAGGGGTGGTAGGTAGAGTGAAATCCTCCAAGACGGGAGGGGGGAGGGCGTAGATAGACACACATCTTCCAAAGCAGTGTGTATGGTAGAAAGACATCTTCCGAGTGAGGGATAAGGTCGACAGACATCTTCTGTGGGGAGGGTTGTCAGACAGACATCTTCCGAGGGGGAGTAGGAAGACATGTTCCAAGAGGGGGTAGACAGACATCTTCCAAGGAGGGGGGGATAGACACATCCTGGCATGGGGTAGGTAGACAGACATCTTCCAAGGGGGTAGGAAGACAAACATCTTCCGATTGCGTGGGTGGGTAATCAGACATCTCTGGAAAGGGGGAGGTCGACAGACATCTTCTGATGGGAGGAAGGTAGAGTGACATATTCCATGGAGGGGAGTAGGTAGACAAATGGGTGAGGTAGGTAGAGAGAGATCTTCCAAGGGGTGGTAGGTAGGCAGACCTAATACGAGAGTAGCGGTAGCGGAAGAGCGATAGGTAGACAGAAATCTACCGGACGGGAGGGGAGGGGGGAGCGTAAGTAGACAGATAAGTTCCCAGGTCCTCAATCTACTGCAAGACACCAAAACTGGCCAATAATTGACATTCCGTAACCGAAACTAGTCTTGTACTACTTCTTACTAGTCAATTGCAACAACTTAGAAGCTTCTATTTTGTTCCTTGTGTTACTACTGGATACCTCAGTACGTGACATAGGTTTCCAGACCATAAATGTAAACGTTTCCAAGAGAAAAGATACCTATGTGACTATCTAGCAATACGTGATAAGGCAAGTGACGCAAACGGGTGCTCTTCTACAGTTTTTAAATACATATTAAAAGTTTTCGCATTTTTGCGTGTAACGTGGCTGCCTGACCTCGGCTCATGCTAAAGCATAGGGTCCTCGTTCACATGCAAGGCAATAAAAGCCGGCCAATAATTCATCAATGAGTAACAAAAATCTCACTTATACTACTTCTTACTGGCCGATTGCATCAACTAAGAAGCTCCTATTTTGTTGCTTGTAGTGTCACCCCACACCGCAGCAAGCGAAATAAGTTTTCAGACGATAAATGTAAACGTTTCAGAGAGAATAGGGGACAATGTGACGATATGGCATTACGTCGATTCGAAAGCAAAAGGTGAAACAGGGTGGATTTCTCAAGTCTTACCATATATAAACACTTTTCACATTATCCCGTGCAACGTGGCGTCCAGACGTCGTTTCATGCAAAATCGCAAGGTCCAAGCTCATGTCCAAGGCACTAAAGCAGCGAAATAAGTCAATAACCGATAAATAAAAATGAATTGTACTGCTTGTTACTGGCCGATTACATCTTCTTTGAAGCTTCTTCTGTGTTCTACTATAGTGCTTTTAGTGTCTCCGCATACCGCAGCACGCGACATAACTTTGCAGACGATAAATGTAAACGTTTCAGTGAGTAAAAAGCGACCGATGTGACGATCTGGCATTAAGTAAATTCGATAGCATATGACGAAAAGGGGCGGATTTCTCAAGTTTCTATTACATATGAACACTTTTCACATTCTCCCGTGCAACGTGGCGTCCAGATGTCGTTTCATGCAAAATCGCAAGGTCCTAGCTCATGATCAAGGCGCCAAAGCCGGCTAATAAGTCAATAATCGACGACTAAAACTTAAACTGTACTGCTTTTTACTCGCCGATTACATCGACTTAGAAGTTTCTGTGCTCTACTGTGGTGTTTTAGTGTCTCCACATACCGCAGCACGCCACACAAATTTGCAGACGATAAATGTAACCGTTTGAAAGAGGAAAGCGGCCAAAGAGACGATCTGGCATTAAGTCGATACGATAGCAAATGACGAAAACGGTGCGATTTCTCTGGTTTTTACTGCATATGGACACTTTTCATATTCCCTCGTGTAACGTGGCTGCCAGTCGCTGTTTCATGCAAAATCTTAAGGTCGTCGGTCATGTCCAAGTCACTAAATCCGGCTAATAAGCCAATAACCGATAACTAAAACTTCTTACTGGCCGATTACATCAACTTGGAAGCTTCTTCTGTCTTCTATTGTGGTCTTTTAGTGTCTCCGAATACCATAGCACGCGACATAAGTTTGCAGTCGATAAATGTAACCGTTTGAGAGAGAAAAGCGGCCCAACTGACGATCTGGCATTATTCCCCCGCCGGAGAAACAATGCACTTGACAGTTCGCTTTTTGTCTAGCTAGGTTGGCTATACTGTAATAGCGATGTTGTAACAGCAGCCTCTATACACACAGCAGACGATACAGTTTTCCGTCCCGTCTCGTAAATGCAAGCGATTGAGCAATTGCAATGTATATAAAAACTCGTTTTTAGTTGTACTACAATGACAGGAAGTAAACAACCGTATAATAATGCATGTAAAAGCATAACAATGCGCACCCTTTCGATAACGGAGCATAGAAATACAAAAAACAAGCAACTGACGACTGGTACTTTAAAATCAATAATGTACGTAGTTTACAAAATAAATAATAACCGAGATTGCAATAAATAACCAATATTAGAATTTTTTCACTCACCAATTTACAGCGATAATGGCGCAATTCCATCCAGCTCGCCATCGTCACTGTTGTCCGATTCATCGCTAAAACCGTCTTCATCGTCGTCATCGGCAAGACAAATCATTAATTGTTCAGGCCACTGATAATGCCTTCTATTGTCTGTGCTGCTCGTATAAGCTTCTCGACGTGCTCTACTTTTTTTTTCCGTGAGGCTGCATCCACAGTCACAAGAGCTTCACGCAACAGCTTTTCCACCTCTGCTATTGTAAAGGACTTGTTGTTGTTCCTTACATACATTTTTACGTCACTCCATACTAACTCAATAGGGTTGAAATGGCAGTGATATGGTGGCAGCCTTATTACAGTATGACCCTGCTCCTTGGCAATTTCGTCTACTACGTATGTAGGTGTCGTAGGCTTATTTTCTTTAACGAGAGAATATAACAGAACCTTTGTCATACCCATATCCGCTGCAATATTTCGAGCCTGTAACCACTGCACCATAATTTCTTTCCGATCATTTGTAGTTGGGGCATTGTTCTGTATCACCGAATGATATGGAGCATTGTCCATTACAATTGTTGTAGGGACAAGAAATTGTTTTAAAAGGTTCCTGAACTACTCAACAAATCGTGCGTGATCCATATCTTCATTGTAATCACCAGTCTTTTTTGATCTAAAAACTGAAAGTGCGTCAGGGACAAAACAACTGGAGGAGCCTGCATGGACCACAATTAATCTAGCTCCTCTTCCCTTCGGCTGATGGCCGGTACTGCTGGGTGTGTTATCCCTCCAACATTTACTGACAGCTTCCCCGGCATTAACCCACGTTTCGTCTAGCCAAATTATGGAATGAATGTCTCTGCCCACAATTTTGTGCAAGAAAATGCTACGAGCGGTAACAATATGTGCCCTCTCTAACAGTACTTTGCGTCCGTCTAGCGTTTTGTAACGGAAACCCATATTTTTTAGCACAAATTTTAGTGATGTTTTACCACCCCTGAAGAGTTCACTTTCTTTTAAAGAGATTAATAACTTAGCTACAGTCGGATACTCTTTTCTGCTGTAGTAAGCATAAACATGCCTACGAACTGCATCAGTCTGGAAAGAATCTAAATCTGTGATAGGACAACGCCGCTTTTTCTTCTTTCCCGGGGTTGATAAAAATGTATTATTTGATCCAGACAGCTCGGAGTCGTTACGGCTCACTTCAGTATCTTCAAAGTTTTGTAGTAATACTCCCTTACTTACTACCGTTCTTGCACTAATACCAAGAGTTTTCGACGTACGTTCCACCACTTTGTCGGCAGGAATTGATGGCTGTCCATGAATTCTTACGTAGCTTTTCTCCTGCTCGTAAAACTCACGAGTTCTGCGTAGCAACTCCAGTGCCTGGCTGTTTAGCGGCACCCCTCGACGCAAAGGATTGTCACTAGGTGAACGAAGTCTTTTCGGTGGCATTTTCCAAGTACGTAAACTCACAACGTAACAAAAGTCACAACGATATAGCACACAGTACAACGAAAATACGCGGTAAACAACACACAACTCACGTTGTATACACATTCACTAAACAAAGCCGGCAACGCGGTAACTTTAACGTCACAGCACGTGAGTAACAGCAGTGCTCACTGCGCTGTGATTGGCTGGCGCCCCACGCTGAACGCCTAGTGCCTATCGTTCTTCACTTGTTACTCTGTTACACTGCCAACTTCATACGCAAACGTCAAGTGCAATGTTTCAACGGCCCGGGTATAAGTCGATTCGATACCACATGACGAAAACGGTGCGATTTCTCAGGTTTTCACTACATGTGGATATTTTTTTCATTCTCTCCTGTAAAGTTTCTCCCAGTCGTTGTTTCCAGCAAAATCTAAAGATCGTCGGTCATGTCCAAGGCACCAAAGCCGGCTAATAAGTCAATAATCAATTACTAGCACATGAATTGTACTGCTTCTTACTGGCCGATTACATCAACTTAGAAGCTTCTTCTGTGTTCTACTGTGGAGCGTTTAGTGTCTCCGCATATCGCGGAACGCGATATAAGTTTGCAGAAGTTAAATGTAACCGTTCTAGTGAGAAACGCGGCCAAAGTGACGAACTGGCATTACGTCGATACGATAGCAAATGACGAAAACGGTGCGAATTCTCAGGTTTTTACAACATTTGGACACTTTTCACATTCTCTCGTTTAACGTGGCTGCCAGTCGTTGTTTCATGCAAAATCTTAGGGTCGTTGGTCATGTCCACGTCACCAAAGCCAGCTAATAAGTCAATAATCGATAACTAAAACTTGAATTGTACTGCTTCTTACTGTTTGATAACATCAACTTAGAAGCTTTTTGTGTGTTCAACTGTTATGCTTTTAGTGCCTCCACATACCGCAGCACGCCACATAGGTTTGTAGTCGATATATGTAACCGTTTGAGAGAGAAAAGCTTCCAATGCGACGATCTGGCATTCCGTCAATACGATTGCACATGACGAAAACGGTCTGATTCCTCAGACTTTTACTATTTATGGACTCTTTTCACATTCTCTCTTGTAACGTGGCTGCCAGCCGTTGTTACATGCAAAATTTTATGGTCCTCGATCATGTCCAAGACACCAAAGCCGGCTAATAAATCAATAATTGATGAATAAAACTTGATTTGTACTGCTTCTTACTGTTTGATAACATCAACTTAGAAGCTTTTTGTGTGTTCTGCTGTTATTCTTTTAGCGTCTCCACATACCACAGCACGCCACTTAAATTTGCAGGCGATAAATGTAACCGTTTGAGACAGAAAAACTTCCAATGTGACTATCTGGCATTACGTCGATACGATAGCAAATGACGAAAACGGTGCGATTTCTCAGGTTTTTACTACATATGAACACTTTTCACATTCTCCCGTGCAACGCGGCTGCTAGACCTCCCTTCATGCAAAATCTTAAGGTACTGGCTCATGTCCAATGCACCAAAGCCGGCTAAAAGTAAACAATAGATAATTAAAACTTGAATTTCACTGCTTCTTATTGGCTATTACATCAACTTAGAAGCTTCTTCTGTGTTCTACTGTTGTGCTTTTAGTGTCTCCGCGACATAAGTTTGCAGACGATAGAAGTTACCGTTTGAGAGAGAAAAGCGGCCAATGTGACGATCTGGCATTGCGTCGATACGATAGCAAATGACGAAAACGGTGCAATTTCTCAGGTGTTTAGTACTTATGGACACTTTTCACATTCTCTCGCGTAACGTGGCTGCCAGTCGTTGTTTCATGCAAAATCGTAGGGTCGTTGGTCATGTCAAAGGCACCAAACCCGGCTAATAAGTCAATAATTGATAACTAAAACTGGAATTGTACTGCTCCTTACTGGTGGATTACATGAACTTAGGAGCTTCTTCTGTGTCCTACTGGGGTTCGTTTAGTGACTCCGCATACCGCAGTACGCCACACAAGTTTGCAGACGATAAATGTAACCGTTTGAGAGAGAAAAGCGGCCAATGGGACGATGTGGCATTACGTCGATACGATAGCAAATGACGAGAACAGTGCTATTTCTCAGGTTTTTACTACTTATGGACACGGCTAATAAGTCAATAATCGATAACTAAAACTTGATTGTACTGCTTCTTACTGACCGATAACATCAACTTAGAAATTTCTTGCGAGTTCTACTGTGGTGCTTTTAGTGTCTCCGCATACTGCAGCACGCCACATAGGTTTGCAGACGATATATGTAACCGTTTGAGAGAGAAAAGCTTCCAATGTGACGATTTGGCATTCCGACTATAGGATAGCAAATGACGAAAACGGTTCGATTTCTCACGTTTTTACTATTTATGGACACTTTTCACATTCTCTCGCATAACGTGGCTGCCCCCCCCCCCCCCCCCCCCCCATGAACCATGGACCTTGCCGTTGGTGTGGTGGCTTGTGTGCCTCAACGATACAGATAGCCGTACCGTAGGTACAACCACAACGGATTGGTATCTGTTGAGAGGCCAGACAAACGTGTGGTTCCTGAAGAGGGGCAGCAGCCTTTTCAGTAGTTGCAGGGGCAACAGTCTGGATGATTGACTGATCTGGCCTTGTAACAATAACCAAAACGGCCTTGCCGTCCTGGTACTGCGAACGGCTGAAAGCAAGGGGAAACTACGGCCATAATCCTTCCCGAGAGCATGCAGCTTTACTGTATGATTAAATGATGATGGCGTCCTCTTGGGTAAAATATTCCGGAGGTAAAATAGCCCCCATTCGGATCTCTGGGCGGGGACTACTCAGGAGGATGTCGTTATCAGGAGAAAGAAAACTGGCGTTCTACGGGTCGGAGCGTGTAATGTCAGATCCCTCAATCGGGCAGGTAGGTTAGAAAATTTAAAAAGGGAAATGGATAGGTTAAAGTTAGATATAGTGGGAATTAGTGAAGTTTGGTGGCAGGAGGAACAAGACTTTTGGTCAGGTGAATACAGGGTTATAAACACAAAATCAAATAAGGGTAATGCAGGAGTAGGTTTAATAATGAATAGGAAAATAGGAATGCGGGTAAGCTACTACAAACAGCATAGTGAACGCATTACTGTGGCCAAGACAGATACGAAGCCCACACGTACTACAGTAGTACAAGTTTATATGCCAACTAGCTCTGCAGATGACGAAGAAATTGAAGAAATGTATGATTAAATAGAAGAAATTATTCAGGTAGTGAAGGGAGACGAAAATTTAATAGTCAAGGACGACTGGAAAACGAGTGTAGGAAAAGGGAGAGAAGGAAACGTAGTAGCTGATTATGGATTGGGGCTAAGAAATGAAAGAGGAAGCCGCCTCGTAGAATTTTGTACAGAGCACAACTTAGTCATAGCTAACACTTGGTTTAAGAACCATGAAAGAAGGTTGTATACATGGAAGAACCCTGGAGATACTAAAAGGTATCAGACAGATTATATAATGGTAAGACAGAGATTTAGGAACCAGGTTTTAAATTGTAAGACATTTCCAGGAGCAGATTTGGACTCTGACCACAATCTATTGGTTATGACCTGTAGATTAAAACTGAAGAAACTGCAAAAAGGTGGGAATTTAAGGAGATGGGACCTGGACAAACTGAAAGAACCAGTGGTTGTACAGAGTTTCAGGGAGAGCATAAGGGAACAATTGACAGGAATGGGGGAAAGAAATACAGTAGAAGATGAATGGGTAGCTCTGAGGGATGAAGTAGTGAAGGCAGCAGAGGATCAAGTAGGTAACAAGACGAGGGCTGGTAGAAATCCTTGGGTAACAGAAGAAATATTGAATTTAATTGGTGAAAGGAGAAAATATAAAAATGCAGTAAATGAAGCAGGCGAAAAGGAATACAAACGTCTCAAAAATTAGATCGACATGAAGTGCAAAGTGGCCAAGCAGGGATGGCTAGAGGACAAATGTAAGGATGTAGAGGCTTATCTCACTAGGGGTAAGATAGATATTGCCTACAGCAAAATTAAAGAGACATTTGGAGATAAGAGAACCCTTGTATGAACATCAAGAGCCCAGATGGAAACCCAGTTCTAAGCAAAGAGGGGAAAGCAGAAAGGTGGAAGGAGTATATAGAGGGCCTGTACGCAGGCGAAATACTTGAGGGCAATATTATGGAAATTGAAGAGTATGTAGATGAAGATGAAATGGGAGATACGATATTGCGTGAAGAGTTTGACAGAGCACTGAGAGACCTAAGTCGAAACAAGGCTCCAGGAGTAGACAACATTCCATTAGATTTACTGACAGCCTTGGAAGAGCCAGTGCTGACAAAACTCTACCATCTGGTGAGCAAGATGTGTGAGACAGGTGAAATACCCTCAGACTTCAAGAAGAACATAATAATTCCAATCCCAAAGAAAGCAGGTGTTGACAGATGTGAAAATTACCGAACTAATCAGTTTAATAAGTTACAGCTGCAAAATACTAACACGAATACTTTACAGACGAATGGAAAAACTAGTAGAAGCCGATCACGGGGAAGATCAGTTTGGATTCCATAGAAACACTGGAACACGTGAGGCAATACTGACCTTACGACTTATCTTAGAAGAAAGATTAAGGAAAGGCAAACCTATGTTCCTAGCATTTGTAGACTTAGAGACAGCTTTTGACAATGTTGACTGGAATACTCTCTTTCAAATTCTAAAGGTGGCAGGGGTAAAATACAGGGAGCGAAAGGCTATTTACAATTTGTACTGAAACCAGATGGCAGTTATAAGAATCGAGGGACATGAAAGGGAAGCAGTGGTTGGGAAGGGAGTGAGACAGGGTTGTAGCCTCTCCCCGATGTTATTCAATCTGTATATTGAGCAAGCGGTCAAGGAAACAAAAGAAAAATTCGGAGTAGGTATTAAAATCTATGGAGAAGAAATAAAAATTTTGAGGTTCGCCGATGACATTGTAATTCTGTCAGAGACAGCAAAGGACTTGGAAGAGCAGTTGAATGGAATGGACAGTGCCTTGAAAGGAGGATATAACATGAACATCAACAAAAGCAAATCGAGGATAATGGAATGTAGTCGAATTAAGTCGGGTGATGCTGAGGGAATTAGATTAGGAAATGAGACACTTAAAGTAGTAAAGGAGTTTTGCCATTTGGGGAGCAAAATAACTGATGATGGTCGAAGTAGAGAGGATATAAAATGTAGACTGGCAATGGCAAGGAAAGAGTTTCTGAGGAAGAGAAATTTGTTAACATCGAGTATAGATTTAAGTGTCAGGAAGACATTTCTGAAAGTATTTTTATGGAGTATAGCCATGTATGGAAGTGAAAGGTGGACGATAAATAGTTTGGACAAGAAGAGAATAGAAGCTTTTGAAATGTGGTGCTACAGAAGAATGCTGAAGATTACATGGGTAGATCACATAACTAATGACGAAGTGTTGAACAGTGTTGGGGAGAAGAGAAGTTTGTGGCAAACCTTGACCAGAAGAAGGGATCGGTTGGTAGGAAATGTTCTGAGGCAACAGGGGATCACGTATTTAGTATTGGAGGACAGGATGGAAGGCAAAAATCGTTGAGGGAGACCAAGAGATGAAACACTAAGCATATTCAGAAGGATGTAGGTTGCAGTAGGTACTGGGAGATGAAGAAGCTTGCACAGGATAGAGTAGCATGGAGAGCTGCATCAGACCAGTCTCTGGACTGAAGACCACAACAACAACAACAACAACAACAACGTGGCTGCCAGCCGTTGTTACATGCAAAATCTTATGGTCCTCGGTCATGTCCAAGACACCAAAGCCACCTAATAAGTCAATAATCGATAACTGAAACTTGAATTGTACTGCTCTTTACTGGCCGATTACATAATTTTAGAAGCTTCTTCTGTGTTCTACTATGGTCTTTTTAGTGTGTCCACCTACCGCAGCACGCCACATAGGTTTGCAGACGATATATGTAACCGTTTGAGAGAGAAAAGCTTCCAATGTGACGATCTTGCAATCCGTCGATACGATAGCAAATGAAGAAAGCGGTGCGATTTCTCAGGGTTTTATTACATATGGACCCTCTTCACATTCTCTCGTGCAACGTGACTGCCAGTCGTTGTTTGATGCAGAATCTTAAGGTCGTCGGTCATGTCCAAGGCACCAAATCCACCTAATAAGTCAATAATCGATAGCTAAAACTTGAATTGTACTGTTTCTAACTGACCGATATATCAAGTTAGAAAGTTTCTTGTGTGTTCTACTGTGGTGCTTTTAGTGTCTCCGCATACCGCAGCATCCCACATAAGTTTTCAGACGATAAATGTAATCGTTTGATAGAGAAAAGCGGCCAATGTGACGATCTGGCATTAAGTCGGTTCGATAGCAAATGAAGAAATCGGGTAGATTTCTCAGGTTCTTACTACATATGAACACTTTTCACATTCTCCCGTGCAACGTGGCTGCTAGACCTCCCTTCATACAAAATCGTAAGGTCATAGCTCATGTCCAAGGCACCAAATCCGGCTAAAAAGTCAATAATCGATAACAAACCTTGAATTGTACTGCTTCTTGCTGTCTATTACATCAACTTAGAAGCTTCTTCTGTGTTCTACTATGGTGCTTTTAGTGTCTCCGCATACCGCAGCACGCGACATAGCTTTGCACACGATAAATGTAACCGTTTTCGAGAGAAGAGCGGCCAATGTGACGATCTGGCATTACGTCAATTCGATAGCAAATGACGAAAACGGTCGGATTTCTCAGGTTTTTAATACATATGGACACTTTTCACATTCTTCGTGTAACGTGGCTGCTAGGTCTCGTTTCATGCCAAATCTTAAGGTCGTTGTTCATGTCCCAGGCACCAAAGTTGGCTAATAAGTCAATAATCGATAACTAAACTTCAATTGTACTACTTCTTACTGGCCGATTACATCAACTTATAAGCTTCTTCTGTGTTCTACCTTATTGCTATAAGTGCCTCCACGTACCGCAGCACGGAACATAAGTTTGCAGACGATGAAGGTAACCGTTTCAGAGAGAAATGAAAAATTCCGTGTCTGTGTCTACTGCCTGCTCATATTGTTTAAAGCAGGTTGCTCTAAATGCCCAGTGGATCAGATTCCCTTGATACATTCTAAACAAACTCGGAATGGGAAAGACCGAGCTCTGCTTATACTTATAGTCTGGAAAGTTGATATATCTTAGACAGTAAAATATGACTGTAATAGATGTCCACTGAGTATTCCCATTTATACTGAAATTAGCTTTGAACAACAAATTATTAATTGGCCACCTAGTCATGACTCAATAGCTACTAAGATCTTTCACTGGTGAAGGAGGTGACGACGTTGTTATGTCCATTAGAGGCTTCTGTAGCTTGCTGAGAATGATGTAAAATAATTGTGCCATGTGATTTTCTATGGAGTTTCAGAGTATGTTCTATACTGGTGCAGGACATTCATTCCTGCTGTTCTCATTATAGGCAATCCTAGATTCTGAATCTCAAACACCAGAAGATTAGAAACAGCAATGCAACCTCTGTCTTCCTGGCTGTGCACTATTTCAAAGTCTCTTCTCATTGTGCAGTACTTGTAGATTATTGTAAATAGATTATCTGTAATATTTAGAACATCTCATTCTAAACTTTCTAAAGAATGGGTCTTTTCTGTTATGACCATGTCATAACGCCGAGGTCGGCGGTTTTCCCCGAGGTCGGCGTTTTTCCCCCGAGGTCGGCGTTTTTGTCCCGAGGTCGGATCGGCGTTTTGTTTCCCCAGGTCTAGGAAGCTATCGTTATATTGAAAATCGAAACTATTTTCATGTATATCGAACTATACTGATATGTGTTGTCATCTTGAAACATATATCTGACCACTAGATATCGTTATTTATCGAGTTAGCGATATATTTCGATATTTATTTATTTATTTCGTGAATCGTTTTCTTAGAGGTCAGATTTATTTTGAGACATCCATACATATCACATTATCGATTCATTTCGATATACCATTTTATTTCGAGGCCCAGTTTTGTATTGAGCAGTCGATTTATTTCTATATATCTGTCTATATCGAGTAGTCGACGTATTTAGAGATATCGATTGATTCTGTGTATCCGGTTATGTCGAGATATCGATTTATTTTGATATACCGACACAATACGGGTTGTCTATATTTTTTGAGGTATCTATATATTTCCATGTATAGGTGTACTCCAGATAGCGATTTCTTTCGAGATATCGATATATTTCGAGATATCTCTATATCTCAAGTAACCATAAATTTCTAGATATCCCTCTTTTTAGAGAAATCTTTGTATTACGAGGTATCGATATATTTCCAGATATCGATGTGTTTCTAGACCACGCATCATATCGAGACCTCGAATTATTTCGAATTATCGATCCATTTCGTACGTCGTAATGCATCTTGATGTCTATACATTTCGATATTTCGACTCATTTCGATGTGTCGGTTGTTTTGGATGTGTCGGTTTATATCGAGGTTTTGATTTATCTCTGGGTCTCGATTTCTTTCGTGGTTTCGATTTATTTCGAGGTGGCGATTTATTTCGAGGTGGCGATTTATTTCGAGGTGACGATTTATTTCGAGGTGTTGATTTATTTCGAGGTGTCGATGTATTTCGAGGTGACAATATATTGCGACCATACTTGTCGACTGAATCACCTTAGAACCTACTGTATTTCGTACAGAGTGGTGCGACTGCATACCTCAGCACGAGACATTAATTGCCAGACGATAAATGTAAACGTTTCTGAGAGAAAAGCGTTCATTCTGACGATTTCCCATTTCGTTATTAGGAAAACAAATGTAGGAAACGTAAGGTTTTCTTCGGTTTTTACTACACATTAACACTCCTCGCATTTTCCCGTGTGGTGTGGCTACCGGACCTCGGTCGTGCAAAATCGCAAGGTCCTATGTCAACTACAAGGCAGAAAATAAGGCCTATAATTGAATTTTCCATATCTAAAACAAGACAGACACTGCTCCTTACTTGTCGACTCCATCAACTTAAGCTTCTGTCGACTCCATCAACTTAAGCTTCTGTTTCGTACAGAGTGGTGCGACTGCATACCTCGGCAGGCGACATTGATTGCCAGACGATGAATGTAAACGTTTCCGAAAGAAAAGCGTCCTATGTGACGAACTGGCACTACGTCAAACAAATGACGAAAACGTTAGGTTTTCTTCGGTTTTTCTGCCACTCAAAGTGCTGCCAACTTTAAATTCACCCCCTCCTCCCCCTCCCCAGTCATGGCGATCAGCTGGTGTGATAGAAATGGACACAGGAAAGTAATAACGTTCCATGAAATCCCATTCCAGGGACGTTCAAGGGTAAACGTTCCAGACGGTTTATTTCCATTAAGACACGCATACTGGGCATCTACAATGCCACATCTACCAGATCGTTTCTATTGTCAGCAGTGGAAAACAAAACTGTACTGAAGTAGCCATAGTGAGACGCGGTTTTTGGTAGACGAAATAATAGGAATTCTCTAGCCACTGGTAATGATGATCTAATGAGAATTCTGTTATTGTTTTGAAAGATGCATTTAAATATGCATTGAACGTAGCTCCAAATTATTTTGAGAATTATAATTGTGGCATGATGAATCTACATTGGAGATTTTGTAATGCTAAACATTTCGATCTGAGAATACTTTATGTGATAGAACGGCATTGACCTTGTGTGTCATTAGGGTAAAGTTAATTTGCCGCCATTAACATGAAATTTGAAACTTCCTGGCAGATTAAAACTGTGTGCCCGACCGAGACTCGAACTCGGGACCTTTGCCTTTCGCGGGCAAGTGCTCTACCATCTGAGCTACCGAAGCACGATTCACGCCCGGTACTCACAGCTTTACTTCTGCCAGTATCCGTCTCCTACCTTCCAAACTTTACAGAAGCTCTCCTGCGAACCTTGCAGAACTAGCACTCCTGAACGAAAGGTTATTGCGGGCACATGGCTTACCCACTGCCTGGGGGATGTTTCCAGAATGATATTTTCAGTCTGCAGCGGAGTGTGCGCTGATATGAAACTTCCTGGCAGATTAAAACTGTGTGCCCGACCGAGTCTCGAACTCGGGACCTTTGCCTTTCGCGGGCAAGTGTTCTACCATCTGAGCTACCGAAGCACGATTCACACCCGGCACTCACAGCTTCCTTTCAGGAGTGCTAGTTCTGCAAGGTTCGCAGGAGAGCTTCTGTAAAGTTTGGAAGGTAGGAGACGGATACTTGCAGAAGTAAAGCTGTGAGTACCGGGCGTGAGTCGTGATTCGGTAGCTCAGCTGGTAGAGCACTTGCCCGCGAAAGGCAAAGGTCCCGAGTTCGAGTCTCGGTCGGGCACACAGTTTTAATCTGCCAGGAAGTTTCATATCAGCGCACACTCCGCTGCAGAGTGAAAATCTCATTCTGGAAACATAAAATTTATCTTCCATTAACGTAAAATCTATTTTTCAGCGCACTGTAATAAGGACTCACTTCAGATGATTGGACAATTAAAGAGAACTCAAACTGTTATTTTAATAGTATTCGTAGGTCCAATGCAGCATTTACCGTGGACAGTCCCTGAGCCTAGACTGTCAGTTTTATCTAGGCAGCACTACTTTAAAAAAGCACTCCGTCTTCAGGCCACAAGTGGCCAATCAGTACCATCCTACCGCCACGTTATCCTCACTGAGGGTGGAGGAGGAGCTGGCTCTCCCACTCGTTGTGGTAGTTTCCTTTGACTGGAGCCGCTACTATTCGGTCGAGTAGTTCCTCAACTGGCATCGCAAGGCTGAGTGCAACCCGAAAAATGGCAACAGCACATCGCGGCCCAGATGGTCACCCATCCAAGTGCCGACCTCGCCCGATAGTGCTAAACTTCAGTAATCAGACGGGAACCGGTGTATCCACTGCGGCAAGGCCGTGGCCCCTACCACATTTACAAGATATTTTTGATCGTAGATCAGGTCCGATGGCTCGAAAGAATGGACGTTTACCATGTTATGCACATTTATATTTTCACTACGTCGACACAAATGGTCCAATTTCGACCATAGGTGATGGTAGCTATAATGATCGTGCCAAGCATTCCGTGTACATTAGTTGCACCCAAGTGTGTGGGCATCACAGCATTCGTGACATTTAAATTTGTTACTTCTTTGCTACTATATTCGCAATAAATTTCGCAGACAGTATCCGCATATGACGCTGAACGTACCTACAAAATTATATCATTGTACGACACATGTTTCAGGAGATACGTTATAAAAATTCAGGACAAGGCCAGACGCTGCATTGTACGGGCGTGGACGCACAGCTGTAAATAAATGCCTGGTCAACGCCATGCTTTTCCGCTAGTCATCTATAAAGATAAAAAATCCCCAATATTGTCCACCAGCGTATTTTTCAAAAACCTTTATTTTGTCATCCATTATTTTCCTGTAAAAATCGAAAATACCGTGTACCATTGTGTTTTTAAAAATCGTCTCTTATTGTCATCTCTTTTTATGTATTTTAAGCCATCTATCGCTTGTGTAACCTGTGGCTACAAGTCCATTCCCTTTATGGGGGAATCGAAATAATACACAACGGAAAAAAGTGTGGGCCAATTTCTTCCTCATTTTTCGGAACTTCTGATAATAGTAAATCGTTGGCTTTTTGAGGGCGTGGTAGGTAGATACAAGAGATTAGTGTAAGATTAGAATTTGGGTCAAATATAGTGCCAGGAACTTCTGTTTCTATCTGGCTAGCTTCAGAGTACTTCACCGTCTACTAAGTGATGCGTTTCAATGTGAATGGTGTGGTCTGTGCTAGGTCTACCCTTTACTGCACAATGCTGTTCCTTCGATGCTATTAAAACCAGGATGTTATCAAAACATATGCACAGTGGCAGACTGGAATCTGCAGAAATATTTCCAGTGGAGGGGAGTGCGGGAGGCGCGTCGGGGCTGGAGTGCATGATTCTGAAACTGGCACTGTGTGTACAAATCAGCTGGTCAGTTACGAGATGCAACAAGCTGCATGACCCTAACTCTATAAGCGCTACAACTGGTCAAAGCTAAGGTTTAGCAGTATTGTGGAGAAGTCTTATCTGGAAGAGTATGAGTATACTGTAACGAATAAAACCTCTTTACTCCAGATTCCAGGGAGGGTTGGGGGCTATGGGTGAAAGTGCCCCTTTGCCTCTTCTCCCCTCCCCACCTCCACCCCTCCCCCTCGAGGACGCCAATGGCTGGCCCGTTCATTTTGAGAACATCAGAGCTGCAGTAACCTTCCTGAAAAACTGTTCTAGATGTCTAAATCTACATCCATACTAGGCACGCTACCTGACGGTCTGTGGCGGAGGGTACTCTATCGGTTCTCCCTTCTATTCCAGTCTCATATTGTACGTGGAAAGAAGGATTGTCGGTATGCTTCTGTGTGGGCTCTAATCTCTCTGATTTTATCCTCATGGTCTCTTCGCTAGATATACGTAGAAGGGAGAAATATACTGCTTGACTCTTCGGTGAAGGTATGTTCTCGAAACTTTATCAAAAGCCCGTACCGGGCTACTGAGCGTCTCTCCTGCAGAGTCTTCCACTGGAGTTTATCTGTCATCTCCGTAACGCTTTCGCGATTACTAAATGATCCTGTAGCGAAGCGCGCTGCTCTCCGTTGGATCTTCTCTCTCTCTTCTATCAACCCTATCTGGTACGGATCCCACACTGCTGAGCAGTATTCAAGCAGTGGGCGAACAAGCGTATTGTAACCCACTTCCTCTGTTGTCGGATTGCACTTGTCTACATTGAGATTCAATTGCCATTCCGTGCACCATGCGTCAATTGCGCGTCAATCTTACCACGCAGAACTCCAGTGGGAATGTCGGTTATCGCTGAAACAACTGGTTTTCGGCTCACTTTAACCTAATTGTTAAAGCCCGTCACTATTCCAGTGCTTGTAATAACCGATTTTCAGTCTTTTATTTACATTATTTCCTCTAGTAAACGTAGGAATCCTACAAAGATTTAAAAAAATTGACTTTCTCAGTTTCTTGATAAATGGAATCAACACGTAAAATTAAATACTTTTATGATGACCTGCAGCCGTCCAGAACGAAATTAGAATTATATTAATACGGTCAGCTGCTCTCGGGTGTCGATATACATCAACGGGGACAGGTGACAATGTGTGCCCCGTCTGGGACTAAAGCCCGGGATCTCTTGCTTACATGGCAGACGCTCTGTCCATCTGAGCCACCGAGGGCACAGACTGCAGGGACTATCTCGCACAGGCCTCCCGCGAGACTCACATAGTATGTGCACACACTACATTCGTAGTGTCCCACACCAACACACTCATTACTCGTGGAAGACATTCTTACCAAGTGCCGTAACAGTTCGGGGAATACGTGTGCATCTTCACAGAAGAAGGTCATGGCTGGTATTGCCAGAACCATATACGTATATGGATATAGTGTCTGTTCTTTCGGACATAATTTAAAATAAATAGTCAAATAAAACTTTGTCAGCTGTTCGCTGCTTCTCTCAAAATATGGCGAGTGCTTCCGTACTACAGAAAACTGCCAGTATTCTCCTACTGATTTTAGTTTTTAGAAGCTCTGCTCAAAAATTATATTGTAATCGGTTATCACAGCACTATGCGGGAGTTACGTATAGTCCTGCAATAAAGGGTGAATACTTCGGCTGGAGAACTCTTTTTCGTTTTAATTTCTCTGTTTTCAAGGGCTACAAGCAGATAACGGCATACTACGTAGACACAGGCAGCAGATCAGGCACTTTCTATTTCTATCCCGGAAATTTTAACTTTTTTCCTTGTATGATGTTTCAAGTCGACCAAATCAACCCATGTGCTTCACTCGTTACCGCATATCGTAAAATACTTCCAGATTTCCAGATGGTGCCATTCTGTGTTACAACTGACGTTCGACAACAGCGAGAAACTGCGTCCAGTCTCGCGCACTGCTTGTATAACAGGCACAATATTGTCTCGGCAATGCTGGACCAATCCATTTGTTGCTCGTTTCTGTCAGCAGTGTTATTAAAGTGGCATACATCACTTTTCCCATTTTTCTGTAATAACGCAGTATTTCAGAGCTATGGAAATCTTACGAATAAAAATTACTCGTCTTTTTTAAAAAAAGGTTTACTTGAAAACTAAAAATTTTACGGCGGCTGCTGTGGCTAATCGATATATCTGTTTTTATGTGGTTATCAGGGAAAAAAAAAGATACTTGTTATAACCGAGAGCAAACAAATACCGAAAGACATGGGTTATTCAGAACTAAAATACCCATATCGTTTTAACCGATCGGTTTTTCTATCTCTAAAGTGCAGTGTCGCCATAGAAAAGTGTGTCGTTCCATCACTGTCCATAGCAACTTTGAGATATGTAAGTGTTTATGAGCAATATCGGCAAATAGAAACACGAAGAGGTAATAAGCATCTGAGCGATAGAATTTATTTCCCGATCAGAAAAGTCGAGTGACAGACAAGACTGAATCACTATAATAGAAGTTATATGGAAAGCTGTGTAAAGGAAAATTTCCAGTTCTTTCGTGGATTCCAAAATTGAAGCAAATTCCGGGACATCAAGGTGACATAGTCTTATACAGATAGTATTCCATGACTAACGTAATTGGCCCACATACTATACTGGTATACGGATAATATTACACGACTAACGTAATTTACCTGAAATAATGTACAAACATGTTACTATAACATTCGCTACTACTCATTACGCTAATTCACCTTCAGCCATTAAGCGCAAGCGCAGATCTCAGTTATGATACGTGCGCCATCCAAAAATTTATCAAGGTAGTAACTCAACACAACTACAAATGATCATTGTGTGTAAAATAAATAGAACACTTCATAAGAAGAACATGACAGGTTTGAATCATTCCCACCGCAAAGGATGAAAAATTCAGGCTCGCACACAAGACCACTTGATAACTAACCAGAAATTCAGATTACTTGTAGCTTTGGTGACAATCGCCATTTTTACATTTTCCCCGTAAACTAGATAATTATGAAACGTTAGCAACTACTCTAAAATATCTGCGGCAACGACCTTGCCCCTGAGGTTGCATTGGTTCACGTGAGATCACCGAAGTTAAGTGCGTTGTCGGACGTGGTCGGCACTTGAATGGGTGATCATCCAGGCCGCCATGCGCTCTTGCCATTTTTCGGGGTGCACTCAGCCTCGTGGTGCCAATCGAGGAGCTACTCGACCGAATAGTAGCGGCTCCGGTCAAAGAAAACCGCCATAACGACGGGGAGAGCAGTGTGCTGACCCCACGCCCCTCCTGTTCGCATCCTCCACGGATGATGACGCAGCGGTCGGATGGTCCCGTCCCAGTAGGCCACTCGTGGACTGAAGACGGAGTGCTTACAAAGCAACTACTCTCCAGTGCATGGCCGTACTACTGAGACCTTGATGCCTGGCATCAACAACAGGTAGCAGCACACGAGGTTGGCTTACGCCTACTGCCGAATTTTGCGATCTGTCGTAAGCCTGCGTAAGCACGTGGGGCTTTCCGTCTTAAGTGCAAGCATATCCATTGCGTGTTCTGCCGCGCGACTTGAGTGGAATATTTCATTATTTCTGAAATTTTATAGAAATGTTTTTCGTTGTATATCCTCTCCATCGGTACTGAATTTACTGTAAAATTACTTGCTCACTTTTCGGAACTTCCGTTCATGGTAAATCGATATTATTAGAAGCCGTGGTAGACACGAGTCTAGTGTGCTTCACCTTCAGCACCTTCTGTGTCAGTCTCGGTTCCTATGTCGCTGATTTCACAACTAGCAGTTCGTTGTCTACTGAGTATACTGTCTCTTGTACGACACTATCCCTCCTACACTGAAAGGGGGAGACACCGGAAATTATAGGATTTTTGAAACATGTAGCTATTAAGGTAATTTTGAAGCTAGGCATACGAAAATTTGTATCTGGTTTCTAGGTCAGAAATAAAGAAATATGTGTTCCATTATTACTGGGAATGAAGTGAAATAGCGGGTGAACATTTTATTTTGAGATAAATAATTATGGAATAACTATGAAAGTATTTTTAAGGCTACATCTACGAAAATTGGTATTTGACTTCAAGGTTACAAATAAGAAAATACGTGTTTTAGTGTTTTTGGAAGTTCAACCCCTAAGGGGATGAAATAGAGTGAGCTGGTGCGTTTCTGGCGCCAGTTTCCATCGATCGTTGCTTCGATCTTTGAGTCGCGGTCCAGAGGACACTGCTCCCTAAGCGACTGTAGTAGTTCTCTGCACGGACCCACATCGGGCTTACCGCGCTTACACTGGACACAGTTGCCAACAAATCTCCTGACATCGCGATATAGGTTGGGCCAAAACATGTGTTCCCGAACTCGGTTCTAGGTCTTGTATAGCGCCAAATGACCCCCGACCACCGAATCGTGGATATATCATGCTAACTCGTTCCTGTGGAATAGAGACCTTCACTTCACCACGGTTGTCTCCCCCTTTACACAAGAGCCCCCCGCCCCCCCGAAGGCAACAGGGCAACAGCCAGTAACGACGTCGCCATCCGCCTACTGCTGCCTATTCGGTCCCCACCCGGGGTCCACAGCCTGTTTGCCGGCTGAGTCGCAGAAGAAACCGGGTGTCTCGGAGAGAAGGAAATTCGCTCCAAGATCCGGCTCCACGTGGCCCTTGCCTTCCCCAGACTCTCCCGCGAACATACGGCTAAGAGCGTCGCCAATTCATTGTCTCTGCCCCTAATATGCGGAACCTGGAGATAAATCTTGTCATCTTAACTTCGGCATGACTTTTAGCGAACTTATTAATCAAAGTTTAAGGGCTGGCACTGGGCAAGTAACTGACGGAGGCTCATTTGTTTCAGTTCAGTTGTAATGCTCACCTTCTCTCCAGATAAGGTTGTGTAGTATATGTCTCAGAAAACTCTCTACCCTTGATGTGTGTTGTGTTAGAGATAACTGGCAGCGGTCGACGCTAGCATACTGGGAACAGAGCACCACGGCGGCAGAGAGATGTTTAAGGCCATGTCCTCTCCTTTACATATTCGGTTATGTTGTCACTTTCGCGTGATTCCATCGTTCCGGTGGAGAACTATAGCATCCAAAGTTCAATTGCATTGTCAAGTTGAGTATATTTCTATGTCACTCCCTGTCTCGTGGATCTCTCGTATTGATTTGAATCCTTGGTCTGCTCGCGTCTATCGCCAATTCACACGAAATATTGAAGCAACCTTATTTTAAGGGAATTGTCATATGGTCATGTTCTAGTTGTAATCATTCTAAGAATATTGTTGATTAATCAATTGAGTAAGTAAATTTGAAGGTCGGTTTGGTCAAAATTAAAGTACCTCCTTAATTGCTTTAATCATTTGTATATAGTTTTGTTATGGAAAGTTGGGTAGCCAAACGTTAAAAAATCTGTTTCTTAGGCTTAATCTGTTTCTCTGCTGATTGGAAGTAATGAGAGTTCTGCTGCGCATTCTATGCACATTTGTACTATTTAAGTAAAGCCTTTCCTAAGTATATTTACCTAGTCATATCCAAATTTTAAGATTAACGGGTCTTGTTCCACGTAAAGAAATTTATTTATTATTTGTCCATCTGATCTGGCCTTATAAGGCAATCTCTTGTATTTTTGTGATTGTGATTTTATAATGCTTTTGATTGTAATAAAATGTGTAGCAACTACAACGGATTACTATTGTGATTTTGGTGTGTCACTACCACAATCCCATTACATAGAGGATGAAATGTTTCATGAAATATTTAATTATGAAAGCATTTTTAAAGCTAAATATATTTAAACCTGAATTTGGCTTCTCGGTTGAAGTAAAAATAAAAAAAAAATTACATGTCTCACTGTTTTTGATACATTCAATTCATAAGGAGAGGGAATATAGGATGAAATGTTTTATGAAAATAATTCAGTGTGAAAGAATTTTTAAAGATAAATCTATGGAAATTCTGTTATTGAAATATACGTGTTTCACTGTTTTTGGAACTACAACCTCCAAGGAGATGCGATAGGGGCACATGTATCCACTCACTCATCGCCTTCCAGCCCAACCTGCAAAGTATACAGACTTGAAATTTGATGAAGGTGTAAATATTACGCTGAAAGCACCATTTAAGAAGAGATTTTTCGAAATTCCACTCCTAAGGGGGTGAAATATGAGTTGAAAAGTTTTTTTAAAAAAAATATGTCCGTATGTCACTGTTGAAGCTAGAACTACAAAACTACGAAAATTGACATTTGGTTTCTCAGCCAGAAACAAAAAAAAAAAGGTTTTTATCATTTTCCGAAATTCTTTCATTGGGGGGGGGGATAGAATAAATAGTGAAGGTTTTTTGAAAATAAATCATTATTAAAGAACTACTAAAGCATTGTTAAAGTTACATCTATGAAAATAGGTAATTGACTTCTCAGTTGGATGTAAAAAGAATGTGTTTCGTTGCTTTTGGAAATTTAACTCATTAATAGAGTGAAATAGGGGATGAAAAGTTTTATGAAATATTTCACTATGAAAGCATTTTTAGAATTAAATGGATGAAGATTTGAATTTGGCTCCTTGGTTCTAAATAGAAGAATACATGTTTAATTGTTTTTGAAAACCTAACTCCTAAAGGGTGTGAGATGTTTCTCAAAATGGTTCATTATGAAAGCATTACTAAATATATCTGACAATTCGTATTCGGCTCCTCTGTTAGAATTTTTAAAAACTATGTGTTTCAGTGGTTTTGGAACTTCGATAGTAAGGGGATGAAAATTTTAATGAAATATTTATTGCGTTATATTAAAATATGTTAAATCGGCATCTATGAAAACCGGTATTTCACTTCTCAGTTATATAAAAGAAATATGTGTTGCGGAATGAAAGATTCTATGGAGATATCACCACAAGAATACAAACGGCTTGATTAACAAAAACCTTCGACTCCAGCTGTCGGCATTGTTTTTTGGTCATTCAGTAAAAGACCATGCTTCAATGGCGTTAAGTTTAGAAAGTGTTGCAGTTGATAAAAGACATATAAAAACGATTAAAGAAAAAAAATCTTTGAAGACCATAAACGGTCTACGCAAGTAAAGAAGCGGATGATAAGTTAGCTCTTTATGCAAATGAGTTGGTCACTTTAAGTTAAGACACATGTCATGCACCAGGAACCAAATATTATAGTTGCTACGATTGGCTAACGGAAAAGTTTTGCAGAATCACGGGAAATCACTTCTGCAAGTGGCTGAGAATCTCGTAATGGATAAAAATTCTGTACTGAGAATTCCAAGGTGGGAGATGCAAATTCCTCGATTAGGAATTGTTAATCCACATGTGAAACCTGAGTACATAATCCCTGTGACATTTTATCAACGGTGTTCCATAGGGACAGGTTCTCATCCAAAAAGTTCGAAAATTCAATTTCTTTGTAGTTGCATTTTTTTTTAAGGTGTACTTGTCCAGACTCTTGGAACGGAAAAGTTTTTTTTTTTAATCCGTGCTTTAAAAAAGTTTCTACAGCCCATTGTTTGAAGCAGTGTCACGACTGCCATGAGCCGCGCGGGGTATCCGCCATGTCTCAAACGCCTTGTCACGGTTCGCGCGGCTCCCCCCGTTGGAGGTTCGAGTCCTCCCTTGGGCATCGTTGTGTGTGTTTGTTGTCCTTAGCATAAGTTAATGTAAGTAGTGTGTAAGCACAGGGACTGATGGTTCAAATGGCTCTGAACACTATGGGACTTAACAATTGAGGTCATCAGTCCTCTAGAACTTAGAACGACTTAAACCTAACTAACCTAAGGACATCACACACATCCATACTCGAGGCAGTATTTGAACCTGCGACCGTAGCGGTCGCACGGCTCCCGACTGAAGCGCCTAGAACCGCTCGGCCACATAGGCCGGTCTACCATGTATTCTAGAGAAGCTGCCCGGTCGTCAGTGGCGCCTGTTCTTTCGAGAACAGTTACTATCTTCATATATATGGTTAAACGTTACCCAGCCATTGACCTTCGTCTGTGCGAATGCGCACAGATTGCCCGAAATCTTACGGGAATCGTCACCTTAGTGTGGGCCAGAATTGAGTGGATGGGCAAACACCTATTACGTACATTACGTTTGTGGATTGTGGCCGGTTGGAAATGTGAGTCTCACGGGAAGCGTGTAAGGGATAAATGCCTGCAGTCGCGGTATTCATCTGTGTCCTCAGTGGCTCAAATGGATAGAGCGTCTGCCATGTAAGCAGGAGATCCCGGGTTCGAGTCCCGGTCGGGGCACACATTTTCAGCTGTCCCCATCGAAGTGTATCAACAACACCTGTCGGCAGCTGAGGGTTTCAATTAACTATCAATTGTGAAGGGGATTCGAAGAACCCTTTGCCAGGCACTTAAATGTGATTTGCAGAGTATCCATATAGATGTAGATCAAAGCTCGTCCCGTGACGCACGTCCACAAAATGATTCATACTGCAAACATACTCGCCGATAACACTGACGAATAACGAGTGCTGCATATCCAGGTTAGACAGATCGGCTTTTCCTGCCAAGAAGAACAGGGAGTTGCTATCTAGGAACAATTCCAGCCAGAGGAAGGGTTGAAAAGTGCTCCTTGGATTGCACACTAAACGTAAATAACGAAAATGCATTTTTGGTAAAAATTGGACAAAGCATAATCCTGTGCTCTCCGTATTGCATTAGCCGTTTTGAATATTGAAAATCTTACTGCAGATTCGTGTTCAGCGACATTAAAAATATACATGTAACCCTCAGTTCATGCAAATCGAAGTAATAATATAACTAAAAGGTTTCCCTAGACGTTGAACTTTTTTTTTTTTTTTTTTTTTGAGAAACAATTTTCTCAGAACGGCATGCAGCATTAACTAAAAATGGTTCAATCTCTTAACTTCTACCTCTTACCCAGAAAAGTAAACAATTTTCTTAGGAGCTTATACCTATAATATATGACACTGATTAATATTAAGTAATTTTTGTGAAGGCATAAGGAGTGAAACAAACCACCCAAAAAATCGAACTCAGAGTTCGAATTAGTACCGTATCGTTAAATTTACGGTTGTTTCATTGCGGTTAGGTATGCGCTCCCATAAATTTTATGTACCATCGACTGATGTTTTCCATTTTCAATTTCAGAGAAGTAATTTAGTATCAACTGATGTCATCCATATTTGATTTCAGGTAACATCTGAGAGGCCACACTGCACGCAGTCCGCGTGATCAAATCATAATTGCGGGCGCCATTTTTTTTTACTGAAAATCTAAAATAAAGCTCATAGTATGATCACTCGTAACTCCCAAACAGATCCTTCAAGTGTATTTTCACTGTCTCAAAAAAAATATATAACATTTTTTGCTCATTTGAATGAGAACCTGGCCGTAACGCCGGAATATAGTCACGAGATTTTTTTCGGAGACGCTGTACGTTCGCGAGAAGAATTTCGTTCTGCGCGTGTCGATGGACGTTCTACAGATATTACTGTTTGTGTGTTTGTGTGTGTACTACTCAGTCGTGCCATTCGAGTGTACATCTTTGCATAGTTTTCCTTTGACGGTGTAAACAGTGTTCGGCTCAGTTGCTAACTGGCCAGTTGAGTGGTTCCGAAGTTGTCGGATGTGCGGTGCGTTCTGTCTGCTAGGATAACAACAGACTGGCGTGGTGCGATGGCAGAAGCAGACACTGAAGGAGCTAGCTGCTGGGACGCCAGCGAACAATTTATGCCAAGTAAGACGAAGAGAACTATTCTAAAATTACGAGCCGCCTCAATAGTGTTTATCATTAGTAAATCTTGTAGTTGAGACTGCCACCAATCTACAATAACTGACATTTTTGCCTAGAGAGAGATTAGCGAGAAATACAGGATATCCCCCACACACTGAAATTTTGGTTGTGATGACAGGCCTATGGGCAGTGTAGCCCGAGATCTAAGTTAGGTTGGAAGGGGGTAATTTGATTGAGAGATGTTTACGCCAACGATTATTAATGCCGAGTAAACGTTGTGTAAGCAGATTTCCTTGTAGCGTAGCCTAGTGTTTCCGTCCGCGCCATGTTTAACACACTTTCTCTGGCTGTGTACAAAAGTCGCACAACAGCGACGAAAACTACGTTTCTGGTGGGGGGACGGGAGAGTTCCCTATGTAACTTTCACTACAAATTTTAGTAACCGCCGAAACTAGCCGAATTAGAAGCGTAATTTTAACTATATTTCCGTTTGTGGGAAAATAGTGATTCTCCTCTTTCGGCAGCAACTATAATATGTAGGCGACTTATTAGTTTCTTTTTTTTAAAAAAAAAAAACTCTGAATCATGATCTCAGTAGACGCAGTGCTTTTTACGTTGCTTGATCCGTGGTCGATAGTAAACAATGCAATGTATTGGTAAACTCTTTGAAGTGTGACGCGTGTTGCATAGACGGCGTCTGCAATGTTCGTAAGGCCAAGCTTGTATATATTCTGTGTCTGTTTAATTAAGGCGAGGAGGATAATGTTCAAGGAGCACTGCATTAGCAGTCTATGGAGAAATTGAGAATTTGGATCTGACGAACGGCATGCTCGGGCAGTTCGTGCTATTATGTTGACCACTGCGTAATTCGGACACAGTGATCATTGCCTCTCCCTAGTAACCAGGAGACTCGGGTGGTAATCCTGGTCTGGCACAAATTTTCAACAGTGCCTATTGTCAGATAATTTTATTAGTGGTCCGGTCTTAAATTGTGTTTTGTTCACGAAACGTCGTTTAGCTTTTTCATGGATAACAGCTTTGGAAAGCGTACAGTCTGTACAGGTTACATTGATAATCACACGTCGTTAGTCCAAGGCAACTACAGCTACATAGTTTTACCAAGAACTTCTTCGTAGGTAGTTTCCCTGTAGTGGTATTTTGTTTTAGTATTTATAGACTGTAGGCTTGGATGAAATATGAAACACACATCCGAAGTTTCTGTTGATGCTGTAGATCCTGTTTTATCCATGCTAGGGGCACAAACACTTCATCAAATACTGGAGGACACAATATGCCTCGAGATTTAGCAATTTTTCGTAATATAGGCCTAGCTTCGATATATTTTTCTCTAATTGTTGTTTGGATTTAATCTTAAAACACACTAACTTTTACACCAGTTATTCTATATGTGGTTTCATCCCTTTCGTAGCATAGAGTTCCTAAACGGTCGATAATATTAATAATTTCCTTTCTCACTTTGATTTTCTGTAGAATCTCCTGTTTGTGGTTATTGCTAACCTGTTTCACATTCTCACTTTTATTATTTTTATTTTTCTAGTTTTGTGACTGGAAGCCAAATTTTCTTTGAATTCAGTCTTTCATTCTGAAACAGTTTCAGTTAAAGGTCAAGTGAAGATGGCGATCTATTTGAGGAGAATGGTTAGGAGATCTTTTATATTAGACGTACACAGGTCATTGAGATCCTTATCTATATAAAATTACCTCGAGTTTGATGTAGCCCATTCTCTTGTCATGATGTCGGCTGTATCGTAGCGTATTGTCTCGATTAGGTTGGAGATTTTGATTGAGAGTTGCAGAAGTCCACGAAAGTGATTACGAAGTCAAGACTATACTAACAGAACGATGTGTAGCGTAGACCAAAACGCTCTTTCTGTCCTTTTAAAATCTCTTTTAATTAAAAATAACTAAAGCTGCAAGATACAATTACAAAAACTGCTTTATGTAATACAGAAATCCCAGTCTATTGTTGTGTACGTACACTAATTTTTTGTCACCGAATATGTATTTTTTACTCATTTGCTGGATTCCAGTTTCCCGCTTTTTGCGGCGAAAACCCTTTCCCTGCGAAGGGCCCAATAGCATGTCGGTTATATTCGCGACTTTATCGACGATCAGTAATTTCATATAGTCTATCCACCGGCGTCATTGTTAACATCGAATATAGATTTAAGTATTAGGAAGGCCAATATGAACCTAACGCATGGGTAGGTCTAATGATGAATAAAAAAAAAATTCGAATGCGGGTTAGCTACTACAAGCAGCACAGTGAACGCGTTATTGTGGCCAAGATAGACATGAAGCCCACACCTACCATAATCTTAAAAGTAGTCCGCAGATGAGGAAGAAATTGATGAAATGTGTGATGAGATAAAAGAAATTATTCAGATAGTGAAGGGAGATGAAAATAGAATAGTGACAAGTGATTGGAATTTGATAGTAGAGAAATGAAGAAAAGGAAACGTAGTAGGTGAATATGGAATGGTGGTAAGAAATGAAAGAGGAAGCCGCCTGGTAGGTTTTTGCCCAGAGCATAACTTAATCATCGCTAACACTTGGTTCAAGAATCGTGAAAGAACGTTGTATACGTGGAAGAGACCTGGAGATACTGCAAGATTTTAGATAGATTATATAATGGTAAGAAACCAGGTATTAAATTGTAAGACATTTCCAGGGGCAAATGTGTACTCTGACCACAATCTATAGGTTATGAACTGTAGATTAAAACTGAAGAAACTGCAAAAATGTGGGAAATTAAGGAGATGGGACCTGGATAAACTGAAAGAACCAGAGGTTGTACAGAGTTTCAGGGAGAGCATAAGGGAACAATTGATAGGAATGGGGGAATGAAATACAGTAGAAGAAGAATGGGTAGCCTTGAGGGATGAAGTAGTAAAGGCAGCAGAGGATCAAGTAGGCAAAAAGCCGAGGGCTAGTAGGAATCCTTGGGTAACAGAAGAAATATTGAATTCAATTGATGAAAGGAGAAAATATAAAAATGCAGTAAATGAAGCAGGCGAAAAGGAATACAAACGTCTCAAAAATTAGATCGACATGAAGTGCAAAGTGGCTAAGCAGGGATGGCTAGAGGACAAATGTAAGGATGTAGAGGCGAAAATCACCATGGGTAAGATAGACACCGCCTACAGGAAAATTAAAGTGACAGCATAGATCGAGGTGGTGGGATCACTCATGGGAAAATTCCTGCAGTAGTTGATGTTAGAGCTGTACCAGTCAGCTGATAGGTGTTCCTGCTTAAGGGAAGTCTCTCTAACAAAAGATCCACTTTTGACAAAGCTTAAGTATCCAAGTAATGAGAGAATTAGTATATTTCATCAAAATATACAAGATGTTAGAGATAAAGTTAGTGAACTGCTTATAGATGTTGACTCTGAAATTATTGGTATATTTGAGCACTTCTTAAATAAGGAGATAATTCAGAGGCTTCCTTTACCAGAATACAGGTTGGCTGGCAGCTTTTCTAGGAGCTCTTTTCGGTGTGGGGGAGTAGCCATGTATGTGAAAAGCAGCATCCCATTACAGTCAATTGATGTTTCTAAGTACTGCACTGAAAAGGTGTTAGAATGTTGTGAAGGTATGGTTAAATTTAATGGAGCTAAACTTCTAATTGTTATTTATAGAGGCACAGACGCCAATTTCACAACATTTTTGCTAAAGCTAGAGGAGGTTTTTGGTACACTTTGTAGGAAGTACAAAAAATTATTTATATATGGTGATTTCAATATTAATTGTAAAGTGATTGTGCAAGTAAAAGGATGTTGGTAGATCTCCTTAATTCATATAATCATATGTAAACTGGTATGGAAAAGTGGTATGCAGATAGAATAGCTACGTCTCAGGATACAATTAAAACCATATGGTCAGTCGTAAACGAAGTGGCTGGTCTGTAGAGACAGGTCGACGATATAGAATCAGTGCGTAGTGGGAATGTTCGTGTTACTGATAAGTCGCATATATGTACAGTATTTAATAATCACTTTCTGAATGTACCAGGTGAACTAAATAGAAACCTAGCCCCAACAGGGAATCATATAGCGCTCTTAGAAAAAAGTGTTCCGAGACTGTTACCTGAAACGGTCCTCCATGATACTGACAAGAGGGAGATTGAGTTAATAATTAAATCACTAAAGACCAAGAACTCTCATGGATATGGCAGGCTATCTAGCAGAATACTGAAGTATTGTTCTGTGTATGTTGGCCCAGTACTTAGCCATATCTGTGACTTTTCCTTTAGCGGTGGTCGGTTTCCTGACCGATTAAAGTACTCTCTACTGAAGCCACTTTATAAAAAGGGAGACAAGGATAATGTTGACAACTTTAGACCTATTTCCATGCCATCGGAGTTCGCTAAAGTTATCGAGAAGGTTGTATATACAAGGTTACTGGAGCATTTAAATTCACATTATTTGCTGTCAAATGTACAGTTTGGTTTCAGAAATGGTTTAACAACTGAAAATGCTATATTCTCTTTTCTCTGTGAGGTTTTGGACGGATAAAATAAAAGGTTGCGAACGCTAGGTGTTTTCTTTGATTTAACGAAGGCTTTTGACTGTGTTGACCACAAAATATTACTGCACAAGTTGGACCATTATGGAGTAAGGGAGTAGCATACAATTGGTTCCCCTCTTACTTTAAGAACAGAAAGCAGAAGGTAATTCTCTGCGATATTGAGAGTGGTAGTGATAATCATTCGCAATGGGGCTCTGTTAAGAGGGCATTCCCCCAAGGGTCGGTTCTGGGGCCACTGCTGTTTCTTACTTATATAAATGATATGCCCTCTAGTATTACAGGTGATTCAAAAATATTTCTGTTTGCTGACGACACCAGCTTGGCAGTGAAGGATCTTGTGTGTAATACTGAAACAGTATCAAATAATGTAGTTAATGGATTAACTTCATGGCTTGTGGATAACAATTTGATGCTAAATCACAGTAAGACTCAGTTTTTGCAGTTTCTAATTCACAATTCAACAAGGACCGATATTTTGATCAGACAGAATGGGCATGTTATAAGCGAGACGAAACAGTTAAAGTTCCTAGGCGATCGGATATATAGTAAGCCGTTGTGGAAAGCCCATGTCCAGGATCTTGTTCAGAAACTAAATGCTGCTTTAGTTACCATTAGAACAGTATCTGAAATTAGTGACAGTTCAACATGGAAAATAGTCTACTTCGCATATTTTCATACGCTTAGGTCGTATGGTATTATATTCTTTGGGTAATTCTTCTGATTCAAAAAGGGTATTTTTGGCTCAAAACGGGCTGTTCGAGCTATATGGGGTGTAAGTTCGAGAACCTCTTGTTGGCCCCTATTCAATAGTCTGGGAATTCTGACATTGCCCTGACAGCATATATTTTCTTTAATGTTGTTTATTGTTAGCAGTATTAGCGTATTCCCAACAGTTAGCAGCTTTCAATCAGTTAATACTAGGCACAAATCGAATCTGTATGTGGAATGCACTTCCTTGACTCTTGTGCAGAAAGGAGTGCAGTATTCTGCTGGATCCATTGTCAATCAGCTACCACAAGAACTCAAAAATCTTAGCAGTAGCCCAAAATCTTTTAAGTCTAAACTGAAGAGTTTCCTCATGGCTCACTCCTTCTATTCTGTCGAGGAGCTCCTGGAAGAGCTAAAAAATTATGCAAATTTCAGTGTTACGTAGTTAATTTTCTTTATTTAAACTTACGACTTGTCGCCTTAATATGTTTTTATATTTCATTTTATCTGTTTCTACTATCGTGTTATAATTTCATGTATTGACTCGTTCTATGACCATGAAGATTTCTCCTTAATATGGTCCCACGGAACAATAAATAAATAAAAATAAAAGCTTTGGAGAAAAGAGATCCACTTGTATGCATATCAAGAGCTCAGATGGAAACCCTGTTATAAGCGAAGAAGGGAAAGCAGAAAGGTGGAAGGAGTATATAGAAGATCTATACAAGGGCAATGGGCTTGAAAACAGAATTTGGAAATGGAAGAGCATGTAGATGAAGATGAAATAAGAGATGATATACTGCGTGAAGAGTTTGGCAGAGCAGTGAAAGACCTACGCCGAAACAAGGCCCCGGGAGTATTCAACATTCCATTATAACTACTGACACCCGTGGGAGAGCCAGCCCTGACTAAACTCTACCATCTGATGAGCAAGATGTATGAGACAGGCGAAATACCGTCAGACTTCAAGAAGAATATAATAATTCCAATCTCTAAGAAAGCAGTTGTTGACAGATGTGAAAATTATCGAACTATTTGTTTAGTAAGTCACAGGCGCAAAATACTAAAGCCAATTCTTTACAGACGAATGGAGAAACTGGTAGAAGCCGACCTCGGGGTATACCAGTTTGGATTCCGTAGAAATACTGGAACACATGAGGCAATACTGACCCTACGTCCTCTCTTAAGAGCTAGATTAAGGAAAGGCACACCTACGTTTCTAGCGTTTGTAGACTTAGAGAAATCTTTGGACAATGTTGACTGGAAAACTCTTTCAAATACTGAAGTGGCAGTGGTAAAATGCAGTGAGTGAAAGGCCATTTACAATTTGTACACATACCAGATGGGAGTTGCAAGAGTCAGGGGGCATGAAAGGGAAGCAGTGGTTGGGAAGGTAGTGAGATGCGGTTCTAGTCAATCGCCGATGTTATTCAATCTGTTTATTGAGCAAGCAGTAAAGGAAAAAAAGATAAAAATCGAAGTAGGAATTAAAATCTATGGAGAAGAAATTAAAACCTTGAGGTTCGCTCATGACATAATTCTGTCAGAGACATCAAAGGACCTGGAAGAGCAGCTGAATGGAGTGGAGTGTCCTGAAAGAATGATATAAGATGATCATCAATAAAAGCAAAACGAGGATAATGGAATGTAGTCGAAACATGTTTGGTGATGCTGAAGGAATTAGATTAGGAACTGAGACACTTAAAGTAGTAAAGGAGTTTTGGTATTTGGGGAGCAAAATAACTGATGACGGTCGAAGTATAGAGGATATAAATTGTATACTGGCAATGGCAAGGAAAGTGTTTCTGAAGAAGAAAAACTTGTTAACATCGAGTAAAGCTTTACGTATCAGGAAGTGTGTTATCCGAGTATTTGTATGGAGTGTAGCCATGTATGGAAGTGAATCATGGACGATAAAGAGTTTGGATAAGAAGAGACTAGAGGCTTTAGAAATAAGGTGCTACAGAAGAATGCTGAAGATCAGATGGGTAGATCACTTAACTAATGACGAGGTATTAAATAGTATTGGGGAGAAGAGAACTTTGTGGCACAACTTGACTACAAGAAGGAATCGGTTGGTAGGACACGTTCTGTGGCATCAGCGGATCACCATTTTAGTATTGGAGGGCAACGCGGAGGGTAAAGGTCGAGGAGGGAGACCAGGAGATGAATACACTAGCAGATTCAGAAGGATGTAGGTTGCAGTGGGTATTGGGAGATGGCGCTTGCACATGATACAGGAGCATGGAGAGCTGCATCAAACCAGTCTCTGGACTGAAAACCACAACAACAACAATAAGAAGGCATCTGTCTCATGTGTACCCTTCAACAGAGATAGGACAGACAAGACGGTTAGATTAGACTATATGTAGTTTCTGTTGCAAATGATCCATAATGAGGAGATGCTCAGTGGGAAACTAATATGCTAATTTACCTTCCACAGATCGCAAGTGGACTGATCATCGACGTGAAATGAGGGATGAAAATTTAAACGTACTTCTGATCGTACTCGTATTATTTGACACCCTCCCCCCCCCACTCTCTCTCTCTCTCTCTCTCTCTCTCTCTCTCTCTCTCTCTCTCTCTCTCTCTCTCTCTCTCTCTCTCTCTCTCTCTTATTCTAACTCACTCACTCCTCACTCACTCTCAATCGCGCACGCCCTAGTTCTACTAAAAAATTCAATTCATTAATGGTGTCGGAGGAGATGGTTAAATAAATCCTTTAGGCTGCACTTAAAATGAATTTTGACAGTAGTAAAACTTTTATGGCTGCTGATAAGTTATTGAAAATCCGTTTTCCTGAATGATCGAGACTTTATTGCACCAAAGTAATTAACTTCCAAATTTTTGTGGAGATTATTCATGTTTCTAGTAAGGAGTGTATGCAATGAGCTGTTGATTTGAAAATAATAATTTGACACAAAAGAAGCTCCTAAGTTTATGTAATACCCAGTAAGAAGCAGTACAAATCAAGTTTTAGTTAACGATTATTGACTTTTTAGCCGGCTGTGGTGCCTTGGACATGAGCTAGGACCTTAAGATTTTGCATGAAAGGAGGACAAGCAGCCGCGTTGCACGGGAGAATGTGAAAAGTGTTCATATGTAGTAAAAACCTGAGAAATCCGCCCGTTTTTGTCATTTGCTATCGAATCGACTTAATGCCAGATCGTCTCTTTGTCCTCTCTTCTCTAAGAAACAGTTTCACTTATCGTCTGCAAAACCATGTTGCGTGCTGCGGTATGCGGAAACACTAAAAGCACCATAGTAGAACACAGAAGAAGTTTCTAAGTTGATGTAATAGACTGTAAGAAGCAGTACAATTCAAGTAATCAGAAACATTGAAATTAAGTAAGTCCAAATGTTCAGATTGGTTTTTTAGGTCCGATTTTCTCAACAACTTGGTGATCAAACCAATATATCAGTCCGGAACAAGGACAAAATATTTCCACACTTCTGGAACGAAGGCACAAACGTTTTGCCCAAAATAGTCATTTTTTGTTAACTTGCAAGTATATGTGAAGGAAGGAATTGGTGTGTAGTCTAGTCAAGTAACCACTCCAATTTTACCTGAATGCTAGAATGAGATACTGTTATACAGTAGCTTCCAGAATTCATAAGGTTACTGAAGTGTATCTAAAAAAAAAAAAAGAGGAACTATCCAATATTAAAAACTCTTGTGTCACGAATAATATATATAAAGCAATTGATTTAGTAACAGATGTTGATGAGAACTCAGAGCTTGTATGTATGAAACGTAAAAGGAGACCTCTGTAGGAAAAACAAATTAAGTTTTCGAAAAAACCAAGTGATTTTGTAAAGAAACGAAGACTTTCTCTTCTTATGATTCACTTCTGTTTTGACATTCGATGTACTAAGAGGAGGGTTGCCGAAATTCCTACGTCTTATTTTTTTTATGGAATAATAAGATTATCATTCATAAATATCGGTCTCTGCAGTTATTGTAGTGAACCTTTTAATACTACCGCACTGAACTACTTAAATGATTTTATACTTTTTAGGTAGATGTATCATGAAATTGTGGTCACGTTATTTGAAAGCAAGATGAACGACATACTTAAGCGGCACATTGCGATAAGCAATTATTCTCCATAGGTCGGACCTGAAGGCCTGCTTTCAGGAAGACCAGTAGATCATTGACAGCAGTGTCGTGCAGTCAACGAGCCTTAAAACAGCGGTTGACGATGGTGTTCAGTAACACCAGGATCTCATACATTGAAAGAATGTAACAGAGTTGGCATAGAGGGTAAATAATAGTAATGGTCCAGTAGATTACAAAGGTTAATTATATATATATGCGCGTACAGATACTGCCACAGGAAGGACACGTTACAAATATGATGCCACGGTGGGGTTAAACTCATAATTATGCGCAGATTATTTCTTTTCATTTATTTGAATATTTCTCTCACTTTTAACTACCCATAAGGAAAGAAACGTTACAGTGGACGCTAGTGTGCCATCTTTCTTGCTGAAGTGGAATATCGCGTTAATTAAATTTCCTTGATAGCTTAACTGAAACTGTTTTCCCTATCCCAGCTAATTGCTGGAAAGTCCGCCCTGAGAGTTCTCTGTCGACTTGTAGATTGTGAGTCTGTCTAATATCCAGAAGTGATCCACGTCGATTGCTGGTACGGAGGGCGCTAGAGTAGATTACACGTGGTATCTGTCACACGATGTTACCCATTAACGCTCGTAACATTGAGTGCCGCACTTCGGGCTTGTGGCGTGAAGCTTTCTTTTCACCTTCGAGCGCTGGCGTCGCTACAGCTGTTGGACGTGTCTGGAGTGTGTTTGTAAATATGGCTTCAAAGTTAGTTTCGTCGAATTTTTAAAAATAAAGTAGCTTGGGCTATTGGTGGGAGGGGGGGGGGGGGGCAAGGGGCATAATGCATGCTATCATTTGTGTGTTGATGGGAGGTGGAATATACTGCACTTGACTTCATGTCCACAATCACAGCTACAGCCATCCATCCCTACATCTGGAAACATACATGCAGCAAACCGGAATAGAGGATGTGGTCACACTCAAAAATTCTTTCTTAGCTTTCCTTTCTACTTTGTCTGTTTTTAGATTCTGGATGCGACAAATTAAAAAGCGCTTCATCTGTTTCGAACTTTGTATTAATTTTGCCGATGTGGTAACACTATTTAAAATTAAAAATTGTTCTTATAGTCCCCATAAAGTGTACTAAACGTTTATTTACCTTCACCGGTTTATAAATCGCTTGACACGTTTCTGAAATTATTTTGGTTGATTACAATGTGATATTAATGTGCCGTGTCATAAACCAGAGTAGCTCTCATGTATCAAGAAATCGCAGTGACACAGTTTATTCTTAGAAATGCTGTATGTCCAGAAGACATTCTGTTTTGTAACATGAGAATCCACTTTACTGAGCAAATACTGAAATAATCTCATCCATTCATAAGTAATTTATATGTTAAGACTTGAATTCCTCCTCTTGTAGCTCTCGTAACAAATTTTGCTGAATTCTTTTACTATCTTGACGTAATACCTAGGGCTTCATTCAAGTGTTTACTGTTTCTCTACCGCTTTTCTTCCAAATACACACACAATGCAATTGTGGTGTTTGCAAGAGTGTAAGAAAGAAAGCTGACGCAGTTTGTCTATCAAATTTTAGGGAAAATTTGTAAGAAGCTTTCAAACACAATAGTAAAATTCAAAACGGTGGTAAAGTGGCAGCGTTGTAAGGAACAACTTTTGTTCTTACTGTGCGTTATTTGGAATGGTTGACGGTTGATCGCGTAAGTGGGGACTAGGCGAAGAGGCATCAAAATTTTATTTCGAATGCTAAAAAGGACCAAGGTTCAATTTCACATGTTACAGCAACTGTTAAATACAATCAGCTAAGCACAGTAAGAATTGACCATGCTCTTTCACAAGCAGCACGATTGGAACATTGAAACACAACGAGAAGGTTACAGAAACAGAAGCGGAATAGATGCATTACGACTATCTGCTTTTCAGCATGGCAAAAGTTGTCTCCGAACTCGTGAGGAATCTGAGGCATGAGTGAATAAAATTTTTAGAACTTCTGAAATTCTTCGCTGGATACGAACACTCACGAAAGATTATTTAGCATCATGGAGTACTTGAAGCCACTTTCTGACAATCATTTAACAACTTGTATTATGGATGTTGTTAAAGAACAGATTTCAAGTGAAGTTAAAATAATCCTCTAGAGCAAGTTTCAAGTGAAATTAAGTCCTTTGTCAGTACAAGCCGACGAAATAACGGATGTCTGAAGTAAGCTATTAGTAATTTTTCGTTTTGCAAATAAGGAGAAATATGAGATGGATGTGGTTTTATGACTTAGCTAAAAACTGGTGTGCACAAGGCATAGCCACTGTTTAGCTGCAAGTGCTAAGCAGTTAGAATATTGATAAAAACAAACTAGTATCGCAAACATAAGACGGCTGTAGTGCAATAACACGGAAAAATTGTGTACATCCTATAGTGAAAGAGGCACACCCTCGTGCAGTCTGTATCCACTGCTGTGCACATCAGTTGGACCATCCTCTGTGCTTCTAAAAATTACGCAATTAAATTTTTTTATAGCAAACCAGTATTTCACGAATCTTAGCCGTTGCGGTAAAACAAGTTAACTTCAGGGGGAAGGGGAATTTGAATTATAAGGTCCTTGCGAAACAAGGTATTTTCATTCACACGCTGTTAAAACCATTTTTCTTCACTACACGGACATGAGCAGCATTGAATGTGAAATACAAGCAAGACTGGGATTATATTTCTTTACATCGACCAATTGGGCTAAATTGTATACTTGATCACCAGACTTCTCTTTTTCTACTGCAGGTGTACAAATAGATTTTCCAGCATACCAGTATCTTGTTCGACATTTTGCAAAGTAAATCTGTAAGCCTGAAATAGAAAGCTGCATTAAGGCTAGTGAGAGACTAATATGTATGAAACGCAAAGTGGAAGGTAAGAAAGAGTCTTACAATTTCAGCAGGAGTATTTGAACTAGTGTAACGAAACAGAAATATGTATTTAGAAATGGAGAAGGCTAGTATTAGAGGTAATCGACACAGTAATAGTAAACACGGAAACTAGATTCCAGGACTACCGTGCCCGCATCTCGTGGTCGTGCGGTAGCGTTCTCGCTTCCCACGCCCGGGTTCCCGGGTTCGATTTTCGGCGGGGTCAGGGATTTTCTCTGCCTCGTGATGGCTGGGTGTTGTGTGATGTCCTTAGGTTAGTTAGGTTTAAGTAGTTCTAAGTTCTAGGGGACTGATGACCATAGATGTTAAGTCCCATAGTGCTCAGAGCCATTTGAACCATTTGAACCAGGACTACCGTGAAACAATTTCCCTATACGTAATGTTGAAAAGCTACTTAAAATGTATCCTTTGACAATGAGAAACTGAAGAGAAGAAACTTTATTTCAGCAGTGAGGATAAATGTCTGGAGCTTCATGACATCCTTCAGTCCATTGTAAACAATTGATTTAAAAAACGTGTTCTCCGGAGGAGTGAAATGACTGTCGTTGCTTCTTGCAATTCCACGAACCACCGTGTCTTGCAAAACAAGCGTGAGTACGTTGAAACGCGTTAAAGCCTACTTCCACAACACAATGACAAATGACACTGTCAAGCATCACTGTGTTGGCTGTAGAGAAGAGAACTCCGAAATCAAATCGACAGGATTTCATATCTCTCGTCACCGGTCTACGCCCAGGAAAAAGGGCTGCAGGATAGAACCTTATAAAAAGGTGTGAGGGTGTATTAATAAGTATTATATCCTGATGAATGTATAGCTGTTAAATACTTTTTGCATTTGTTTATAACAATTGCTGTAGTAATTTGTCTTACGAAGTATGTAAGTTACTTTCGCATTGTTTATTGGAATTGATGACGTTTATGTCAACGTCTTTTATTTTGCTTAACCGTGCTGTACTTCTTCAGTCATGTATAAATCGCTTTGCAGGGAAATGAATCATTTTAGTCAATTGTGGGGATACAACAGCCCTGAATTTGAGGTGCGCTCAAACCCTACCATTGGCTAGAAATCGCAATGTAGCGAGATGTTTCTCCTCGGAGCTTACAACCTATGATGAATTCATTTTTGGTTAAAAACGGTTTGATGCTCAGCAGTTCTTAAATAATTACGAATATCATTAGCTACCGTCTAAGTAACAACGTAGTTAAATTTCATTCCTGCAATTAGTCGCATCTTTGCCTTGGCTTTGAGTAACAAGGCCAGAAAATGCTAGATAAATGCTGGCAAACTCCAGTTTCTGTTCCTTTGTAAAACCAACCGGAATCACGTAGATATTTATCATACGAGCAAATCACATGAGGCACCGTGATTGCGTTGTGCAAGCGGTTACGAAATTGGTCCGTTGGTCGGTCGGCCGACAGATATAATAGTGCGTGTGGAGGGGCCTTAGCAGAACGATTTTCAGTGCAGCCCAGTCCCGTTCGCGCCATATTTACACACCTTTTGTCGTAGTTAGCAGACTAAGCATAAAAACCAAAACTTCGAGGTAAATGGAGACCCCCCCCCCACTACAGGTCCAGGGGTTGGAATAGACCCGAGGTATTTCCGCCTGTCGTAAGAGGCGACTAAAAGGAGTCTCACGTTTTGGCCTATATGTGGTGGTCCCCTCTATGAATTGACCTTAATTTTTCAAAATTTTCCCGAAGAGCGAGCCAATTTAGGAAGGACGCCTTACATGGAGTATAGCATTCATGTGCTCAGACTTACCGCATCCTTTGTCGACGTGGATCTGCACTTCTGCTCATTCTCCTACTGTTGGGCGAGGCCACCCTCCTGGGTGCGTATTTTTCCATAAACGGTGCAGTATCGTTTTCTATACCGACGATTATAATGGACTTGTTCGCTTGGTTGCACCTGACATCCAGCACGGTAGATTGCCCATTGTAGTGGGGCCGCTATGTACCCTGTCATTTGTAGCCCTCTGACCACACCCCCTGATGCCTGTGCCATTAACTCCCCATGTATGCCCAGTCAGGGTATTTACTCGCTTATGACAAGCTGGGGATGTTTCTGTAACCACAAGAGCTTACATATGGTCGAGGGTATCATATTTCACAGGGACCTTATTTTGCAGTCTGACGATGAGCTGCGCGCAAATTTGGAGCGGCGCGGTGTTCATTTCGTCCAGCGTGTCCACTGGGGTCCGAGGTATAATCAGGTTGCCACCGCTGCTTTCGTCTTGGCCTTCGAGGGTGATACATTGACAGAGAAGGTCAACGTGACGGTCTAATACTGTGTTGTAAAGCCCAATGTTCCTCACACGATGCGGTGCGTTAAGAGCTGCAAGTTTGGACATATACAGCTGTACATCCAGCGTCACATGTCAAAATTCTGGATGCCCTTCACATCCCAATACTACATGTGCCCCGCCTCCAATCTGTCAAACTGTGGAGAGCACCATTCGCCTTGCTCACTACACTGCAGGATTCTCCAGAAAGAAAGGAAAATCATGGACTAAAACACACTGGACAGAATGACCTACACTGGGGCTAAGAGAAAATTTGAATGCCTGCATCCTGTGCCTGTGACATTGTACCACGACTGTTGTAACATCGGCGTAATACGATCAGCTCTGCCAATCATAGCCACCTCTCAGAGCCGAAAGATGTTCCTTGTTGGTGGAGGGCATTTCCCTCCCTATTGCTCCTGCACCACCTACTTTGGAAGCAACACTCCTCCAACCATCGGGGACATATGCTTCTCCATCTTGGAAGGGAACAGAAGTCTTCCTCGCTTCTCTCGCTAGGAAGGGGTCCCCTTCCCAGGTTTCTCCTAGTGGGAAATTTGACACCTGCCAGTGACTGAAGAGCCCAAAAGCAGCTTGTCGAAGGGCTTCACGCTCATTCTCAGTCCTGGAGACTGAATCAGTGAAGTTCTCCCAGCCAGGGAAACCCAAGGTGCAGTGAGAGAAATCCAAAAATAAAACCACTAGGACCAAGCTGTGTGTGTGTGTGTGTGTGTGTGTGTGTGTGTGTGTGTGTGTGTGTGTGTGTGTGTGTGTGTGTGTGGGTGGGTGTGGGAGGGTCTGGCGGGATATAGGTCCTCAGTAAATGCATAAATCACCATCCCATGCACACACACACACACACACACACACACACACACACACACACACACACACACACACACACACACACACACACAGACATGACGGTTATAGAGTGCTCAGAGTCACATGCTGCCGCCGGCTTATTGCCTGAGGCATAAACCACTTCATTGAATGTTCCATGCTTTCACAGTGTCACGATGACGTCATTCATTATTCCACCACCTGGATGAGCTATGGCAACAGTTGGGCTTTACACCTGCTATCTGTATTGCCCTCCAGGAAAGCTGGTTTTCGACAATGCGGACCCTCTGCCCTCCATGGCTAAACAGATATTACAGTAACTGTAGCGGCTATAATAGGGTGTCAGGTGGAGTTTTCGTTTATGTCCTAAACTGTCTGTAGTGAACCTGTGCCCCTTCAAATCCCCCTTGAAGCTGTGGCTATCAGAATAAGGACGATGGAGGATCTTACTGTGCAATATATACCTTCCTCCAGATGGTGTCGAACCCCTAGATGTATTAGCTGCACTGATTGGTAAAATCTCCGAAAAGTGGGAAAGGTTTAGGGAGTTAATCAACCATAACCCCTTGTGGGTTGTCACTGTGCTTATTTGCCAAGACAGAGATGTCGAATCTTTGTCTCAGTTCGACCTCCGCCTCTTAAATACTGGGACTGCTACACATTTCAGTGTGGCTCGTGGTAGTTACTCAGCCATCGATTTGTCACTTCAAACCCCAAGACTTCCCCCATCAACCCACTGGAGAACCCGTGACGACCTGTATGGTAGTGACCACTTCCCCATCTTTCTGTCACTGCCCCAGTATCATGCTCATGGACGGCTGCCCAGATTGGCTTTAAACAAGGAGGAATGGGAATCTTTCACCTCTGCTGTCACCGTTTAATTTCCCCCACACAGTTACATTTAAGTGATGGTTGAGCAAGTTACTACAGCAATTGTTTCTGCAGTAGAAAACTTAATCCCTCGTTCTTCATGGTGCTCAAGGCGTAAGGCAGTCCCTTGGTGGTCGCCGGAAGATGCTGAAGTAATTAAGGAGCGTCGGAGATCTCTACAGTGGCATAAGCAGCACCCTGCCATGGAGCACCTCATACAGTAGCCTTTAAATAGCTCTGTGCCCGCGTTCGGTAACTTATCAAACGACGGAAGCAGGAAAGTTGGATGAGATACATCTCGACAATTAGACGCCATACGTCACCTTCCCACGTCTGGGCAAAGATCAATCATCTTTTTGGGTACCAGACCTTAACAAGTGTTACTGGTGTTAGCGTAAATGGCGTGTTATCTACAGACACAAACGCGATTGCCGAGCACTCTGCCGAGCACTCTGCCGAGCACTCTGCCGAGCACTCTGCCCTGGAAAATTACCCCCAGCCTTTCACACACTATAAATGCGGCGTTATAGGGTTCACTGTGGCGTGTATTGACTGAGGTGATGTTCTCGTCCAGCCGCAGTTAAAGTGGGAGGTCCTCAGTGCAATTGCATATTGCCCTGACAGAGCTCCTGGACATGATCGGATCCACAGCCAGATACTTAAATGTCTCTCATCTGACTACAAGCGATATCATCTCGTCATGTTCAACCGGATCTCGAGCAGTGGCGTCTTTCCATTGCAATTGCAAGGAACAACATCATTCCGGTGCTCACACCCGGTAAAAACTCGCTTGACATGGTTAGCTGTCGGCCCATTAGCCTCACCAACGTTCTTCATAAGCTGCTGGAATGTATGGTATGTGGGCGGTTTTGTTGGGTCCCTTTAGTCACATGGCCTACTGGCTCCATGTCGGGGTGGTTTCTGCCAGGGTCGCTCTACCACTGCTAATCTTGTGTCCCTAGAGTTTACCATCCAAACGGCCTTCTCCAGACGCCAACGCCTGATTGCTGTCTCCATTGATTTACGAAAACCATATGACACGACCTGGCGATATCACATCCTTGTCACATTGTATGAGTAGTGTCTCTGGGGCCACTCTGGATGTTCATCGGAAACGTCTTGTCACTCCATGTCCGAGTTGGTGCCTTCCATAGTACGACCCATATCCAGGAGAATGGAGTTCCACAGTGCTCTGTATTGAGTGTCTCTATTTTTAGTGTCTCTATTTTTAGTGGCCTTTAACGATCTAGGAGCAGCTGTTTGTTGGACTCTCCATCTCACCTTCCCTGAATGCAGACGACTTCTGCATTTAGTACTGCTGCTCCAGTACTGGTGTTGCTGAGCATCACCTACAGGGAGCCATCCTCAAGGTGCAGGCATGGGCTATAGCCCACAGCCTCCAGTTTCCAGACGCAAAGTCGTGTGTCATACACTTCTGTCGGCGTCGTACCATTCATCTGGACCCAGAACTTTACCTTCATGACGATCCACTCACTGTAGTGGAGACACACACATTCTTAGGACTGGTTTTCGTTGCTCGATTGACTTGGCTTCCTCATCTTCGTCAGCTTAAGCAGAAGTGCTGGCAGCACCTCAATGCCCGCCGACGCCTGAGCAACACGAACTGGGGTGCAGATAGATCTACGCTGCTGTGGCTCTACAGAGCCCTTGTCCAATCACGAATTGACTATGGGAGTGTGATTTAGGGTTCGGCAGTGCCCTCAGCGCTGAATTTACTCGACCCTGTGCACCACTGTGGGGTTCGATTAGCGACAGGATGAGTCCGGTGACCAGTGTACTGGTGAAGGCTGGGATCCCTCCATTATAAATTAGACGTGCAAAATTGCTCGCCAGTTACATTGCACACATTTGTAGTTCTCCTGAGTATACAAATTACCCTCTCCTTTTCCCTGCCCACGGCATTCCAGCCCCCACAACAGCAACCCAGATCAGGGGGTTAATGATTACGGTTTGCATTCGATTGCTTCTGTCTGGAGTCCTTGCCTGTTCTACCTCTCCTCGAGGTCCATTCACGTACATCTCCATGCTGTAAGCCTCAGCCACAGCTTTGTCTAAATCTTTCACGTGGCCCTAACGACTCCATTAACCTTGCGGCTCTCCACTGTCACTTCATCTCTATTCTTGACACGTACTGAGGCGACAAATTGGTTTACTCTGATGGCTCGATGGCTGATGCTCTCGTCAGCGTCGCGTATGTCCATGGAGGACATAATGAACAGCATTCCTTCCCGATGGCTGCAGTTCTTCCATGGCGGAGCTGTTGGCTGTATCTTGAGCTTTTCAGCAGATGTGTTCATGCTCTGGGGAGTCGTTCCTGTGTGCCAACTCCTTGAGCAGCCTACAAGGTATCGACCAGTGCTCTCCTCGTCATCCGTTGGTAGCGATCATCTAGGAGTTCATCTACGCCCTGGAACGGTTCGGTCGTTCATTGGTGTTTCTCTGGACCCCTGGTGACTTCGGAATCCCAGGCATCAAACTTGCTGAGAGATTGGCCAACAGGCTACGTGGAAACCACTCATGGAGATCGGCTTCTCTGCAACTGACAAGCTTGCTGTACTACGCCGCAAGGTTTTGCGGCTTGGGAGACGAAAAGGCTTAACCTCAGCATGCACAACAAACTGCGTGCCACTAAGGAGACTTCGAATGTGTGGCAACCCTCCATGTGGGCCTCTCGTATGGACTCTGCGGTTCTCTGCCAGCTCCGCATTGGCCACGCTTGTGTGACACATGGCTGCCTCCTGCACCGTGATTACCCACCTCAGTCAGTTTCGGTGTGGCGCCCGGCTGACGGTGGCCCATATCTTGGTGAGCTGTCCTCCTTTGGCTGCCCTGTGACGGACTCTTCAGCTACCGGACTAGTTGTGACTTCGTAGGCTTTCCCGGCGTAATAAGTCTTGAAAATCTCTTCGGGTTTGCTGCCGGACTAGTTGCCATTAATTTCAACTGAAAAAGCCTCATTGGCTAATTTAGGTTTAAGTTTTATTCGTGAGGGTGGGTTTTATCATTCTTTATAAGTTTCAGCTCTAAAGCTTGTGTGGTGGATGTTTTCATGTGTCGCAGAGTGGCTAGCTTTTTCCTTTTTGTTCTCGTGGTGGGTCAGCCACGATCATCTGCTCATGTTTTTATCTGTTCTATCTTGTTTCTTGCTCCTCTGTGGCTTTCTTTTCCTGTTTTGTCCATGGTAGTGTTGATTGTCCTGTTCTTCTCCTGGTTCCTCCATTCTCCTGTTACCGTGCTGTACATCTCTTTTATTTCCCTTGTGTAATAATTTTGTTGGGAACGAGAGACCGATGACCTCACAGTTTGGTCCCTTCCCCCCTCTTTCAAACCAACCAACCTAAATGGAGGAAACCTGTAGTAAGTGGTTGACAAGAATGAATATTTTTAGACCATTTGGATGTGTATTACGCTCTCGTATTATACACAAGCAACGGAAAATTTTATCCATATGTTACGCAAGTTTCATCGGAGTTCCTCGTCCGTGTAAAATCTGCAAATGTAGCACAGCATAGAGGTTAAATGAAAAGAACCGAAAATTTTTTAGCGTTTAGTGTTTCTGAAGTGTTTGCAGTAAGAGCTGATAGCGGAAAATGAAAGTATGACGTTGTTACGTAGGATTACATTGCTTTATTGTTAAAAACCATTTCATTGCTTGTAGTTTAGGTAGAGAATTTGTGTTCACATTGCCATCGAGGGCTTAGATGTAGGCTAATTGCTCTCGTGCCGTCGAAATCAAAAGAGACGCCTTTACAATATTAAAGGCTCAATAACTCGCGTTGAATATTTGTAGAGTTCAACTCATACTTAGTTGACACATATATCGTTCGGAGCTAGGTGGCCTCTCTTTACAGGTTGAAAGAATTCTCTTGCTTAACGTAAATTTCATTCCCGGAATATTTCCGAAATCCTCATTTTCAGGATGTTACCTTTAAACTTCCGTGCAAGCGCGCAGCCAGTGGTATCGGGTTTTCTGTATGAATCGTTGTCTTCACTGCTGCGTATTCCTTTGCTATTGTAATTTTGCAGAAGAAATTTTGTAACACAGATGAAGTGACGTCTTTGATTTCACATTACGTGTATTAATGAAGCGCAAGTCAACAGTGTGGAAACATTTAGACGTAGAAATGTAATCGTAATTTGATGATAAATTAACCATTTTAGTCTGTTGTACTAAACTGATAATGAATTAGTGTTTTTCAAAGTAGAGAACAGCCAGAAAATATTATGTATGTTACAGAAGTTATTCCGAAGTACCGGTCGGTGCGCATTATTCTGCCGTTTTGGGAAAGGTGAAGTGTGCGCGGTGACAGTTGCTCGCCTGTGACATCCGCCTCTCGTGCTAAGACAGGTTTCCTTGGGTGCAGAAACGTGTTGCAGCGTGCTGCGGAATACGGTTGCGTCATTCTGTGTGATGCTGGCTGCGTGGTCCTGCGTGAAACGTCTACCAAAGTGCGGGAAAAAAAAAAGAAAAAAAGTGGCGGCGCGTGTTGTTCTCACTGTCCTTTGGAGAACGTCCATCTACCTCTATAGTCTTCAGGTTTTCTGCACACTCACTGTGTGTAGGTAGATACTGGATTAGCCAACAGAAATAGCGTTGGCGAAAATTCGGCTAAGTGCCCACCACGAAAAAGCCACAACTCCAGTCCATGGGCAGAAACCGAAAGTTAAACTACCGAGCGTTCGGGTTTCTTGCATGTCTCGTTCGGGAGAGTCTAAAATTTCTTTCTAGTTGTTTTGCCTCCATAACACTGAAAATATCGGGTCGGAATAAATATCTTGGGCTGCTTTCAGGTGTGAACTTTTAACGGAAAATCAGCGATATGGCGTAAATAAAGTCCGGATATTAAATACGGGCTTGATGGCAGTTTTCTGAGTCCGAAAAAGTCGCTGACCCACGACTACTTGAGTCAATACATTGTGTTCAGTAGGCGTCTTATAGAGAAGTGGTCAACATAATGTGTAGCAATCTGCAAGAAACATGCCAAGCGGAATTCATGTTGAAAGGTTCGCACACGAATATCTCCTACATCAAGCCACTCACAAAACTCGAACTTCCACAAAATACTCAGCACTGCAGTCGCTTTTCGTCAGCAATGAGAGAACCGATCAACTGCGCGAATTTAATAATTTTCAACTACAAATTTGATTCTTGAGATTTAACAAACGTTAACCGGAATACGGCTCCAAGGCGACTATATCGTCTCCTAGATCTAAGGCGCAAAGCCTAATCAAAGGCGCGGCGAATACTGAATTCCTATTGGCGACGCAATCATTACAAGATGACAACTAGTAATAATTTGCTACGTTATAGTGGTATTTATAATTAGACGACTGTGCATGATAGCGATACGACAACTACTCTCTAACACCTTTTCTTAATTCATTTAAAATATGGTATGGAAATGCAGAAGCATTTAAGCTTTTAGGAGGAGTTGGTTTTTCTCGATACTCGCCGTTTACCACGTCTCGTCTCCTAACCTGTGTCGTACGACATACTTGTATACTCAGCTTCAGTGGTACACGTCGATAACGTGAGGAAACATTTTGGCTAATAGCCAGTAACACTGAAGTACAAATTAATATAACATGACGAGGAATTTTAGGAAGCCAACATTCGAGATGTAGAGGTGGTGAAACTTTTACCTTTATACTTTTTGTGAGGGGGAGGTGCGGCGGTGAAGGGAGTAACAGTTTCGGAAAAGAATTAATTTATTTTTGCAATCCGTTGAAGGTCGGTGGGTGCCACAGTTTACCCTTTACTGGCGCGACGCGAGTTTCAGTGGGCTGTGATCAACAGTTTGCTTCTACACGCACGACAGCAGTAGCGGAAGCAGCTAAAGCAAAACATGCAGCTCTGTGATCGAGTGGAAAACCTGTTCGTTTTGGCAGTCAGAAAGTACATCGAAATTATGGAAGAGGAATACTGAATATTACCGGAAAGGGTATTCACAAGTGTTATGCAGCCAATGTTCATAAAACGCGAAGGACGGGGCATAACATTTCAGTAACAAAATTGCTCGACGATGCGGAGAGACAAAAGGTCCCACAACTTCACAACACAGACTTAGGTCGCTTTGAGTCGGTATCTACGGCAACAACGGTGTAAGACAGTGACAAATTCGAAAGATAAGGAAACCAGTTTAGAGAGCAAGAACAGCGTATCATCGGTCTCTGGGAATCGAACGAAATGAAATTCACTTACGTAGAGAACAGAAGGCGGAATACTGATATTAGGAGGCAACAGCGGAAAAATACTGAAATTCGGACATCGTTCTAAGACTATTCGTTGTAACAAGGAACATGAACTTCCATCCTCCCTGTTAACAATTCTGGAACAAATGGAGAATCTGTTTTGTGTCGCAATACTTGGGTACCTTTGCTTGATAATGAACTCAGGCACTCGTGGAGAGCTGAACAAGTGCTACAAACTCTTCATAACAGTAAGTTATTTGTGGACATCGTCACCGATAAGAACAGGATGCGTTACACGACAGAGCGAACACACTTTGCCGAAGAGGTTATCAGAATAGTGTGTACAGCAGTCACGATTTGGAACAGACCGTTACAGGATCCGGGATCGATGCGGTGAAGTTTTCCAATCTTTCGTGGCCCTGCTGTGAGAAAATAGGCGCATCTCGCACGTAGACCCACATACGAACTACCTGGATCGCCCGTTTGGTGCCCTGAAGAGTTGGTTTGCCAACTGAAACTCTAGTTCGTAAGTGAGTAAGTGGACAGATGTGAGCTCTGTTGACACTGTGCTGTAGGCTTTTGTGTCACTGGGGGTTTGAGTCACTGGGTCGACAGATTGACCATATTTCGTACTGACAGGATACCAAAATTCCCTTCTCGCGGGAGAGGGTCTGTGCAGCGATAGCAGCAACGAAGAGGAATCACGTAGACATGGCAACGAGCGCGTGGAAGTGCTAAGAGGCTAGAGGGAAGAGTGCCTTCAGTATGGAAAAAGATAATTTTACCAAATGGCAGAAAATGGGTCAGCAATATGGGAAGCTCGGTGGCCTGTATGCCAGCTAAAGACTTCGTGCAGTAAGACATTCCTGTAAGGCTGCGGTCACGTCGACGACGGTATCTGTGCATTTTACATCGACCGAAGATCTTTCCAAACCAGTAAGTCGCTACGTGCGCGGTCACAGGGTAGCCGATGTTACCGCCCGATCGTGCACATTTCGGATAATTGCTGAAATTCATATGTTTTTATTGGCATATCGGCCGACATTATACGAAGCAGACTGCAAGAAACAGATCGGTAAAAGGCGTTTGTGCCATTTTGTGAATGAAAAGTCATCGGGATATATTTTGGTATCAATAGATTGAAATCTCAGCTTTGTCGGAAACCACCCGTAGGATAAATCATTATCGGGAATTGTAAGTGTAACTTTACTTTTTAACGTCAAAGAATCTGTTAGAGAGGGATGCTGCATCTCACGGTTAGTTGCTTTAGTGGATATATCTTGGGCTGTGATAAGTGGACAAAAGTTGCATAGCTATTATTATTACTGCTACCAACTGGGGCTATGTCGGTAGTGTGATGGTTGCATGAAGGGGTTTCAGATGTGTGTGTTTCTTCATTTTTCAGTCTGTAGGTGAGCACAACATCAAATAAATTCGGCAACACATTAACTGTAATCTTGCTGTTAAAGGTTACCACGAATCATCGAGAATATATTGTACCGAAGACTCGTACGTGACTCACTTTCGGATAACGGAAGATGATTTTCAACACCAGCAGAGGTGTGATTAGGGTGTAATAAAATCCGACAATCTGAGGGTGCAGTTCTGGCTAACGTAAAACGGGAAATTACACGACTGTATTTGCCATCTGGCGTTTACATCTTTCCAATACTGAGACCTATACGACGTTCTGACAAGTTCTTGTCACGTGTTGCATGCTATTCAGGCTACAATGCCCTGAAGATTAAAAAGCTACTTATTTCACTCCTGCGACCCACATAAAGTACGACTAAGGATTGCATTTCTTCCATACCGAATTTTGGAGCTACGCTTCGTTCAACCCCAGCGGGTTTGGGGTCAGAATAGGCCCAAGGTATTCCTGCCTGTCGTAAGAGGAGACTAAAAGGAGTCCCTCCCCCTCAAGGGGGTAGTTTGCGACTGTGTCCGGAGACGAACGGTTCAACGACTTACATTTGATGTCATTTTTGTTTTTGGATTATTCTGGTATCTTCCTCCCTTTCTTGGTTTTTCTTTCATTTCTTTTTCCTTCCATTCCTTTTCATTCCTTTGTTTTCCTTCCTTTGTTTTTCCTTCCTTTGTCCTTCTCCCTCCATCACTGTATTCCTTCCTTTTTTCCTTGCATTCTCCTCCTCCTCCTCCTCCTCCACCTATTTCTCGCCTTCTCCTCCTTCCCCTCCTCATCATCACCTCCTCCTCCTCCTCCTCCTCCTCCTCCTCCTCCTCCTCCTCTTCCTCGACTTGCCCTTCCCTTCCTCGACTTCTTCTCCTCCTCCTCTTCCTCATCCTCGACTTCTCCTCCCTCCCTGCCTCCTCCTTACCTTTTTGTCCGCCCTATTGTCTCCAGCTCAGCGTTTAAAACAGTCTGTCCTTTCCCTCCCTCTCTCCCTTTTTTTCTATTCTTCTTTCCTCCCTGTGCGTGCCTGAAGGCCGACCCACGCATTCACACGCATAGCTGGTGACGGCGTAATGCGTAATTCCGTACGCCCTGGGTAGGCACGTAAGGTTCACACGTACCCCCTGGTAAAGGCCAGGCCCGGGTAGGGATGATCGCCTGAGCTGACACCTTCTGACTATGCCGATTGTTCCCTCAGTCCGTTTCTCGGGAAGTGTGACCTGAGGTGTAAACATTCACCTAAGGCAGGAGCACCCTCTGGGAGGGTCCCAACAAGGAAGGAGCACGCCATCTGAGATGGTGGCAATCATAGGGGATTCATCCGCAATGAATTCTTCTTCTTCTCCTTCTCCTCTCTCGACTTCTGCCATAAAAACGGAAACATGACCGGCCACCAGTGACAAAAGTACTGCCGCCTGCCCCAAAGTTTCTCGTAGTTTCTAGATCTGATGATGGAAAAGATTTTTCATCTGTCAACCCCTTCGTTATTCATAATTGCGTAGATGTCATAGGTGGATCTGACAAGTCTTGCACCAGGATGCGTAACTGTACCTTGTTGTTGGAAACTGAGAGCGCCTTTCAGGCACAAAAACTCCTTCGCGACACACTCCTGTACACGTTCCCTGTCCAGGTGGGGGCTCACTGCACTTTGAATTCATCTCGTGGTGTGGTATCTACTAGATCACTTGATGGATTGATTGACGAGGAGATTCAGTCTTTCCTCGCTGAGAAGAGCGTGACAGCTGTCCATAGGGTCATGAAAAAGGTCGACTATGACCTTGTAATGACCCAGACAGTTTTCTTGCCCCCCTATGGGGTCCACAACTTTTTTGTGGATACGTGTGTGGCGAGCAAGGGGCCCTGAGCTATTGCAGCCTTCTTTCTCTCCAGGGCTGCATTTCCTTTCTTTTCCCCTCCTTTCCCCTCCTTGTTTCTTTCCCCTCGCCCTCTCCTCTCCCTCTCTTGGCGTCCTTGCTTAAGTTGGCCCCTGCTAACCTCCTGGTTCTGTTGGTTTTACAATTTGGCTTTGTTGCATAATCAGCTCCTCCTATTGCCATTCCCTGTCCCCCTCTGGGGTTTGACCCCCATTCCTAAATTTTTGCTCCATAGTGTGAACCATTTGGGGAAGAGCACCTTACCTAGTGTCTCCTAGTACATTCCACCTTCTCTTTTACGTCGTTGTCTGATACTAGGTTGCATAGCCAGCACGGTAGCCAGCCCATGTGGTGGGGTCGCTTTGTACCCTTTTGGTTGAGCCCCCTGAACACACAGGGATTACACTTCTGATACCTGAGCTGTGACCTCCTCATGCATGCCTTGGAGTGGTTGCTCGTCATGCTGGAGCATCGGAACTCCTGGCAATGTCGGCCATGCCAGATGGCCCTTGCTGTGGTTAGGTGGCACCTGTGAGAAGAGCCCCTGATCTGAGTTGGTGGTATCAGGGCGGACGCTATGCAAATGAAATGCATATGGGTCCAGAACTCTGGCTGTTCTTCTGCAGCTGTCTCTCAGCGTAGAACTGATTCTTAAAGTGCTTCTTCTCTTGCCCGCTTCGGCCTTCCCTTCCATGACTACCCCCTGGGAAGAGGGTCAGGCCCGTTGGCTACTGGCGAAGCACTTCCCCCATTATCCAGTTTGCACCAGGACTGATGGGGATACTTTCACCAATACCAACTTTATATTTTGTGTAACACATGGAAGACAATTTTGGTGAAGTGGACTCCCTGATCAAGATGAGGTCAGGTTTGTTACTGATCAAAATTGCTTCACTTGCCCAATCTATGGCCCTTTGTGCCTGTACCCATCTTGGATCAATGTGTATTTTTCACACGGTCCTCATCCTTCAAACTGATGAGGAACTTCGGGACAATCTCGGATGGCGGGGTGTTCAGATTGTTCGGCGTGTTCAGAAGGGTTCTAAAGACAGTCGTATTGATACTGGTGCCTTTATCTTGGACCCTGAAGGGGTTACCCTGCCTGAAAAAGTTAAGATTATGTTTTATCGATGTGATGTGAAGCCGTACTTCCCACCACCTATGAGCTTGCGTTTTGGACACGTCTTCCTGCTGTTCACAGGCCCCTCTCTGTGGTGACTGTGGACGTCCACTCCATGTGTTACCCCTCCTGTGTGTGTAAATTGTCATGGTAGTCATTCTCCACGTTCACCCGATTGCCCAGTATATAAGAAGGAAAAGAAGATACAGGAGTATAAGTCCCTCGATTGATTAACCTACACAGAGGCCCGTAAGAAGTATCCAGGTCTTCAGCCTGTGTCCATGACATCTAGTTATGCTTTGGTTTCATCTTCACCCCTTCCTCACCCCCATCTCGGACCCCTCGCCTCCCCCCTCCCCTGCAGCTCCAGCACTTTCTTCTCTGGGCGGTGCTCCCCTCTCCAGCCGGAAAAGTGTCCCACTCCTTCGGCATCTGCCGGTCAAGGCGCCTATTCAGGATGCCCCTTCCCAGCACCTTCGAGGCCAAAGGTCTGCTGCATCGTGACGACCGCGAGAGCCGCGGTCTGTCGGCCCCCAGGTTGCCCGGTCTTTCTGTTCGCGATATTGCAGCAGCTTGCTCCTTTATGTCACACGGCCCTCCTAGATCTCAAAGAGAAAAGAAGCAACAAAAGTCCGAGACAAAGAGCCTCTGGTGTCAGCAGAGGTCCTCGTGTTGAGTTTTATTCGGGGGGGTTTTTATCGTATGATTTGAGTGTTTGTCCTTTTCTTTCCTGTATTGACTTGGGCCTTTCGCCTGTGGTTTTAAACTGTGGGTTTTAATGTCATTTGGTGGTTGGCTTTTCCTTATTTTCATGGTCGGCCAACCACCTTCACACTCGGTGTGATTTTAGTTCCGTTTGTCTGGTCTTTGTCTGTCTTTCTCGTATTGTGTCGTCCCTTGTCTCAGTTCTCCGTTTTTAACGACTGACAGTTTTTATTTCGTGTGATTTTATCGTGGAACAAGGGACCGATGACCTTAGGAGTCTGGTCCCTTCAATCCCACACCCAACCAACCAATCAGCAGAGGTCCCATCCGGATTCTGTCGTTCATGGATGTCGCCCCCTCCTTGTCGGTGCCAGATGGTGACTGGGTGGTATGACTGGCTTTAGCCTGTTCAACCTCCATTGAAATCATTGTTCAGTGGTTATCCAATGGAACTGTAATGGATACTACCATCACCTTCAAGAATTGAAATCCCTTATTTCGTCTTACTCTGCAGCTTGTGTGGTTCTACAGGAATCTCATTTTACTGATGATCACTCACAGACCCTCTGTCGGTTCAGTGTTTTCTGTCGAAATCGGGTCGGACCCTCACGGGCTTCTGGTGGCGTTTGTACGTTGGTCCGTACAGACATTGCTAGCAGGTGGATTCCTCTTCAAACTATATTGGAAGCTGTTGCTGTTAGGGTACACCTAGACTCTGAGGTCACGGTTTCCAATCTTTACCTCCCTCCTGACAGGACTCTTACACCTGCTGCCTTAACTGCCCTCCTTCAGCAACATCGTCTTCCCTTCTTCCTTTTTGGGGATTTTAATGCTCATCATCCCTTGTGAGGCAGTGCCTTTCCATCTAGACGAGGTCTTCTCATAGACCAGTTTATTGCAGACCACGACTTGTGCCTTCTTGATGATGGCTCTCCTACTCATGTCAGTGCCGGTCATGATACCTTTTATGCCATTGATCTTTCTCTTTTCTTTGCACTCTCTCCTCCGTTCATTACACTGGTCGCCAAATGACGACCTTTGTGATAGTGACCATTTCCAGTTGATTATCTCTCTCCCTTCCCGCTCCCCAAATGACACGTTACCTTGTTGGTGTTTCCAACGCACCGATTGGCCTCTATAAACTAAACAGGTCTTGTTTTCTCCCTCTTTGTCGGGTTGTATTGATGACAACCTACATGACGTGTCTGACGCGATTGTTCGCGCTGCTAGCCCTGCTGTCCCGCGTTCATCTGGGCCATTAAGTCGCCGGCAAGTCCCATGGTGGAGTACAGCCATTGCCATTGCAATCCGTGATCGCTAACGAGCTTTGCAACACCTTAAGGGGCACCCATCCGTAGCCAGACTTACTACCTTTAAACGCCTCTGCGCTAAAGCACGTTATTGAATGAAACAGAGCAAGTGGATATGTTGGGAACGATTCGTTTCTTTCCTTGGTAGTACTGTCCCTCTGTCACGAGTATGGGCTACACTTCGCTCTCTCCAAGGTTGCCATTGGCAGTCCACCCTCACAGGCCTTCACCTCCCACATGGCCTTTGTACGGACCCATTAGCTTGTGCAGACTACCTTGCGACCCATTTTGCACTGGCATCAGCCCCCTATCCAGCTGCTTTCCTTCACCAGAAACTGGTGGCTGAAGCTTTCATCTTATGTTTTACCCCTTGTGAGTCAGAATCTTAAAACAAACCTTTTACTGAATGGGAATTTCTTTCTGTTCTATCTTCTTCTCATGATACGGCCCCTGGCCCAGATTCCATTCATAACGAACTGCTTCAACATCTCAGTGCTCCACAATGACAACATCTTCTCCAGCTGTTTAACTGTATCCGCTCCAGGGCGACTTCCCTTCTCTGTGGAGGGATAGCATCGTGGTTCCTGTCCTTAAGCCTGTTAAGAACCCCCTATTTGTAGACAGCTATTGGCCAATTAGTCTGACCAATGTTGTTTGTAAGTTACTTTAATGGATGGTAGCCCGTCGGCTCAATTCGGTCCTCCAGTCTCGAGATCTATTGTCCCCTTACCAGTGTGGCTTCCAAGAGGGACGGTCTCCAATCATCCAATCATTTACTTCACTTGGAATCTGCAGTTCGGCAGGCTTTTTCCCAGCGCCACCATTTAGTTGCAGTGTTTTTTGACCTTCTAAAGGCCTATTACATGGCCTGGTGCCATCACATTTTGCTTACCCTTCATCAGAAGGGTCTTGGGGCCCACTACTGATTTTCATCCGCCAGTTCCTGTTCCATCGGTCATTCAGAGTTTGAGTTGGTACTGTTTTTAGTTCTCCACGGACCCAGGAGACAGGTATCCCACAGGGTTCTGTCTTGAGTGTCCTTCTTTTCCTCATTGCTATCGATGGACGTGTGGCCTCAGTCAGTCCTTTGGTTGCCCCTGCCCTGTATATGGATGGTTTCTGCATTTGGGTTAGTTCCTCCTCGATGGCATCTGCAGAACGGCAGCTCCAGGGAGCTACATGGAGTGCCTCTGCATGGACCCTCTCCCACGGGTTTCAATTTACTCCTCTACAATCGCAGGTGGTCCACTTCTGCCGCCGTACTATGATCCACCCCGATCCAGAGCCCTATCTTTATGCACAACGATTGCCAATGGTCCCACAGTTTCGTTTCCTTGGTTATCTTTTCCACAAAAAGCTCATTTGGCTGCCCCATATCAGACATCTGAGGGTAGGATGTTTCTGTAAACTCAATGTCCTTCACTTCCTTACCCACTCCTCTTCGGGTGCAGACCGTTCCCCCATCCTCCATTTTTATCATGCTCTAGTTCTGTCTCGCTTGGACTATTGCTGTCAAGTTTATGGTTCAGTTGCTCCTTCCACACTGCACGTGCTGGATCCAGTCCACTATTGTGGTATCCATTTGGCCACCGGTGCCTTCCCTACTACCTCTGTTGATAGTCTCCTGGTTGAATCTGGGATTCCCCTCCCCCCTTTTCTGTTCGGCGGTCCCAGCTTCTGGTGTCTTAAGCACTCGCTGTCCCTCCCTCTCATCCTTCCTATTCTGTCCTGTTACGAGACCATGGACGTCGCCCACCCCATTCCATCCCTCGGGCGGGTTTACCGGTTGGGCTCTGCCTTGCGTCTCTTTGCTGTGATTTTCAGCTTTCTTCTTTGTCCTGTCTTCCTCGCTCTCTCCCCTCCACCCCCCCCCCTTGGCTAGTTCCTCAGCCTCTAATTTGGATTGATCTCCTCCAACGTCCAAAAGATTCCATCCCCCCAATGGTGATCCATTCCTTTTTCCGCCTAACTTAATGGGAGTTTCGGGATGCTGTCGTTTTTACACTGATGACTCAAAATCTGCTGATCATGTGGGGTATGCTTTCACGTCCCCTGTTGGAACGAAAAATCACCTGCTGCCACCTACATGTGGGGTTTTTACTGCGTAATTGATGGCAATTTCCCAGGCCCTTTACTTTTATTAAACAGTCCCAACACAACTGTGTTTTGTTCATGTAACGACTCAATGAGTGGCCTTCTTGCTATTGACTGATATTTTTTGCGTCGTCCCTTGGTCTCTGTCATCCATGACCATCTCGTTGATATTCACTGTGCTGCTTGTTCCATTGACTTCCTTTATGTCCCTGGCCATGTGGGTATCCTGAGTAATGAGCTCGCTTATCATTTGGCTGGAGAAGCAGTCACTTACCCCCGTTTTCTTTAACCCCTCCTGCAGCGGATTTACGGCTTCACATCAAATCCCACTTCACACAGGCACGGGCCAACTTTTGGGACGCTTCTCCGCTGTCTAATAAACCTCGTGCAATCAAGGTGATACAAGGATCATGGTGTTCTTCCTTCCACCTCTCGCGAAAGACTCGACCACACTGTGTCGTCTCCGCATTGGCCATACCAGGCTTTTGCGGGATGGGTCACCCCCACTTTGTGGTTGTGGAGCCTTCCAGTCAGTAGCCCACATTTTTCTTGAATGCCTCCTTCTTTTGGCTCTGCGTGCTAAGTACAGACTCACCCACACTTTACCTCTGATGTTGGCTGACGATTCCCACATGGTCTCTCTGGTTCTGTTTCCTCCAGGAAAGTGGTTTTTATTCTCAGTTTTAAGGTGTTGGGGCAGGGCGGTGAGTGCTTGGGTGTCTCCCACTGTAAGCCATGTTTGGAGATTCCAGACTCACCGCCCTGACAGAGATAATATTTTCTTCCCCTCTTACTCTGTTTTACCCTTTTTTAAAGGATTGGTTAGTCTCCTTTTCTCATAGGTACTTCTACATTCTAGCAGTTGCACGTCTTAAGTCATAGGTGGTATTGCCTATGCTGCTTCATCATAGTGTTGGGTTCGTTGTCTTGCTGACTTCCCTCATATTGTTTTTTACCATTTACAACATGACTGCCCTTTTACGTTTTCACCTTCTTCCCTTTTATTGTTCTGACTTTCCTGAGATGTCAAACAAGTGGAATGGACCACATTTGCAACAAGGGGCTGATGACCTTGCTGTTTGGTCCTATAAACCCCACACAACCAACCAACTAACCAAGCTTTCTTGCCTTTGACAGTGTTCAGCTGCCGTCGCGCATCAAAGTGGGCTATGAAGTTATTTCTGTTCGCCCTTACGTCCCGACACCTACTCGCTGCTACCAGTGTCGTCGTTTTAATCACACCCGCCAGTCTAGTTGTAATGCCGATAAATGCGTCACTTGTGGCAGGGACGCCCATGGGGGTGACTGTCTGTCTGTCACCTTGTTGTGTGAACTGTCAGGGTGACCATGCAGCATCCTCCCGCGAGTGTCCCATCTACAAGGATTAATGCTGTTTACAGGAAATTCGGGTCAAAGAGAAAGTGTCCACCTCGGCTGCTCGCAAGCTATTTGTTAGTAGGAAGCCCACGCTGCTCCCAACAAGGAAATACAGTACTGTCCCCTCCCCTCCTTCGCCTACTAGGTAGGTGTCAACACAGACATGCTATCTGACCTTTAGCATTACGGTCGTCCGTTCGGCCAGTGCTAAGATCGCCCGGTCAACGTCTCCTCTTCCTCCCGTCACCCCTAAGACACAAGAACCTTCATCAGCTTCTGCCTAGTCGAAGACCCAGAAGTCAGCTGCACGGGCCTTCAAGAAGGAACCGTCCCGTGAAGACTTCCTATGTACCTCGAACTCCCAGCCATCGACCAGTACTTCGACTAAACAACCTTCCAAGAAGGCTCATAGGAAGCACAGTTCTCCTTCTCGGCCACGGCGCGTTTCTTCTCCTGCGCCACCCAGCAGTTGCCCCCCCAGGCCGTCATCCGTTTCGCCTGGCCGCACCGCTGGTAGCCGAACATCTGGCCGTTCACCGCCGGAGGAAGCTCCACCTCCCGGCCGTCTTAACAAGATGGCTGACGAACCTATTGAACAAATGGACAAGAACTCTCCGCCTATTGATAGCGACCATCTCGCTTACCATCTATGTCTGTAAGGTGATGGAACGAATGGTTAACTTTAGGCGTCGAGATTCGAGCAGCCAAACCAAACTACTTACCGATGTACAATGTGGATTTCGTAGGTGCCTCTCTGCTGACGACCATTTGGTTACCTTGTCGACCTTCATTATGAATAACTTCTTGCGGAAGTGCCAGACAGTAGCTGTGTTCATTGATTTGGAGAAGTCTTAAGACACCTTTTGGAGGGCGGGCGTTACCCACACCATGCTTACATGGGGATTTCACGGTCGCCTCCCTCTTTTTTTTTTCGTGAATTTTTAATCGATCGACACATAAGGGTACTTGTGGGTTCTATGCTGTCCGACGCCTTTCGCTAGGAGAATGGGGTGCCACATTGCTCATTTTTGAGCGTCACTCTCTTCGCCATAGCGATCAATCCAATAATGGATTGCCTCCCAGCTGATGTATTAGTCTCCCTTTTCTTGGACGATTTTACCATCTACTGCAGCGCACAGCGTACATGATTCCTGGAGCGCTGTCTTCAGCGTTGTTTTGACCAGCTTTACTCCTGGAGTGTCGCCAATGGCTTCCGTTTTTCTGCCGAGAAGACGGTCTGTATTATCTTCTGGCGCTACAAAGAGTTTCTCCCACCGTCCTTAAATCTGGGCTCCGTTGCTCTCCCATTCGTGGAGACAGGATAATTTTTAGGTCTTACATTTGACAGGAAACTTATCTCCACATGTCTTTTTTGGCTGCCAGTTGTACCCGTTCTCTAAATGCCCTCCATATTCTCAGCGGTACGTTGTGGGGAGCGGATCGAACCGTCCTACTTCGCTTCTATCGGTCGATCGTCCGCTCGAAGCTGGATTGTGGGAGCTTTGTACACTCCTCTTTACGGCCGTACATCTTACGCCGTCTCAACTCCATACAACATCGGGGTTTACGTCTTGCGATCGGAGCGTTTTATACTAGTCCCTTCGAGAGTCTTCATGCTGAAGCCGGTGAATTGCCACTAACCTCCCAGCGCGATGTACTGCTATGTTGGTATGCCTGTCGGCTATTATCAGTGGCCAACTAGCCGTCTTATAGTTCCTTTATTGATAACTCTCTCGACTGTCAATACGGGTTCTATGTATCTGCCCTGCTACACCCTGGAGTTCGCTTTCGTTGCCTCCTTCTGCAACTTAATTATTCACTCCCTGCAACCTTTAGAGTGGGCGAGAGCCAAACGCCACCTTGACCCTACGCTCAGGTTCGCGTTCACCTTGACCTCAGCTCGTTCCCGAAGGAGGTAACCTCAGCTTCAGTATATCTCTCGCGGTTTGTCGAACTTCGTTCGAAGTTCATTAATACGAACTTCATTTATACAGATGGCTCTAAGACCAGTGACAGTGTCAGGTGTTCTTTTATTGTCGGGGCACACAGTTTCAAATACCGGCGCCATGGCCATTGTTCGGTTTCAGAACTGAGCTCTTTGCCCTCTACCAGGCTGTTCTATACATCCGCCGCCACCGACATTCTGCTTATGTCATCTGCTCTGATTCCCTGAGCGCCATCCAGAGCCTCAGTGATCCGTATCCGGTTGACCCTTTCGTGCGCCGGATCCAACGCTCTCTTCAGCAGCTGGCTGACGATGGTTCTCCGGTTACCTTTATGTGGGTTCCTGGCCATGTCGGTATCCCTGGGAATGAAGTTGCAGATGCCGCCGCCAAGGCTGCGGTCCTCCAGCCTCGGACAGGTTCTTGTTGTGTGCCTTCATCTGATTTCAGCAGGGTCATTTGTCAGCGCATTTTATCGCTGTGACATGCCAATTGGTCTACACTTATTGAAAACAAGCTTCGGACCTTGAAACCTCTCCCCACGGCTTGGACAACCTCTTCACGCCCTTCTCGGCGGGAGGAGGTCGTTTTGTCCCGGTTACGTATTGGACACTGCCGGTTCAGCCGCCGCCATCTGCTGACGGCTGCGTCGGCGCCGTTCTGCCAATGTAGGCAATCGCTAACTGTACGCCACATTTTAATGTCCTGTCCAAATTTTAGTGCACTGCGCTTTGATCATAGCCCCCCATGTACTCTGGAAGAAATTTTAGCGGATGACCCAAAAGCAGCTGCTCGCGTTCATCGTTTATCCACTCGACAAACCTGTCTGACATTTGATTATGCTGTTTTTTATTATTCCTTGCCTGTTAATGTGCCTTTTATTAGTGTTGTCCTTTTTAGTTGCTGCTTTAACATTGTGCCTCACAGTGCATTCATAATTTAGTCTGGGCGCTAATGACCACTGTAGTTTGCGCCCGAAAACTACAAAAAACCACACATTGACAGAAAACCACAATTTCAAGGTGCACGCCGACAATTTCTTTATGAGTGACACTCTTTAGTACTCTCTTGAGTATTAGGAGTAAATATACTGAAAGATTGACCTCCCCAACGAAAAGACATGAAGGCTGGAGAACGAGGAGCAATAGCATGTCCAATAGAAGATACAGGAGATCCATTGTAGTAATACGTACGATAACAAACGTCTTACTCTGCATTCATCTTTCGTTGGTATTGAGACTCAGGGTGAGACACAGGTGGAACATTCCACAAAGACAATACGTGCAAGTCCCAAGGTGGGTCATTGCACCTTACAACACCTGTATTGGTGGTATTTGATTGACAAATTATCATAACTATAGAAATACTACATAGCATCGATGATTTAGTATTTATACAGCTTCCAGGACGCAATTAAAATTGCAGTGATCACCAGGTGACTCGAATGGACTGCAGATTACTTCAAGAACAACACATTCCACTGCGCAAATTAAAAGCGGAAATTGCGGGTGGACTATTAGCCGTTAAGAGAAATCAAAGCGAGGACGCCCAAGTAAAGAGAACTTGTCAAAAAAGAATAGAGCTACGAAAACAGTTCCGCCAGTTTTTGACTGCCAAAAGAAAAAGTAAGATGATTGGCTTGTAAGGGAGGAAACAAGAGGACGATGCAGATGAGTTTCAAGGTGGTAGCGTCTAAGTCTGCATCTGCATCTATACTCCGCAATCCATCATGAGGTCCATGGCAGAAGTTACGTCCCATTGTACCAGTTACTAGAGCTTCTTCCTCTTGTATTCACGTATACAGCACGGAAAGAACGATCATTCGTATGCCTCTGTGCGTGCAGTACTTACTCTAATCATATACTCACGATCCCAATGTGAGCAATTGGGATGGTAGTATATCCTAGAGTAATCATTTAAAACCGGTTCTTGAAACTTTAACACTTTCTCGGGATAGCTTCTGTATTCGAGAATTAGTTCTTTCATTCTCTCTCCCACGAATTAACCCTGTGACCATTCGTGCTGCCCATCTCTATATACGTTAAATGTCCTCATCGAAACGTCGCGGGTTTTCGACGCAGATACCCGGATGGAAGCCCGAGAAGATTTCATCAGCAGTACACGCCGGGAAAGCCTACATTCACATATTTGGCTACGGTAGTCACTGCCTGTCAACAGAGCGTGATCCCTTCAAACATTTCATTCAGCACCTATCTATAGCCCTAAGCTTTCAGACCTATTTTGCACTAATGTTCCTTTAAAAGTTCCGTTACAGCGTTTCTATACCATGGAGGTTATCTCCCATTATGAACTGTTCTGTGGGACACACATCTATCCAGCATGTGGTCAATTACCCTTTCAAATTTGAGCCATATTTCTTCTACATGCTCCTGCCTTGTGTTGCCAGTTCGTCATTCACATATGACAACATCCATTTTCATCTAGTTTACAGAACATACTTATCTTTCTGCTCTAGTTGACCTCTGTACTTCAATAATCACTGTTGCCAGAACCCCACCATGGTCACTGATCCCAGTTTCGATGTGGGTATCCTCAGAATTCAGGTATGTTCGTTGCATTAAATCCAATATATTTCCATCATAACTAGGGTTCTTAACTGTCAGTTAACAGTAATTGTTAGTGAACTTTCACAGGACGCCCTACCATACCCACCACTAGACGAAACGTCAGTTCACTTCTCAACAAGTTCCCCAATCATATTGTAATCAGTGGTGGAGACTTTAATCATCCAACAATTAACTGGGAAAATTAGTTTTGTTCAAGTGTTCGGTTACATCAGTAGAGGAGTCTGTTGGGCGATAGGATCCTTTTATACCCACTCGTGGTACTCAGTCTTGTGCAGTCACCCACATGCAGCTTCAATTTCTCTCTGTGGATTTGAGTTACTGTACTGCGACAAATACACGACCTGTATTTGTCATTTATCTATACTTTCGATGTACACCTAAATTTTCCCTAAAAATCTACCATTTCGGATTTGAACCAGCTTTCTGTACCTACCACAATGTGAGCATCACTGCTTTTGATGAGCACCTCAAACTCTGGCACTTAGTTGAAGTTTACCTTTAGGATTTTAATACTCTCACCGGTGGGACGTATTTTTCGAACTTCCACTGATATTTCTGGTTTTTCTGCAGCGAGTGTTATCTGGATGGATGAAGACCATCAGGTAATGAAACAGGTTGACAAAACCATAGTGCCTACACACACTGTTCCATGTCCGATGTAGTAGTGCTTCTGTCAGATCACGGCAAGCTAAGTAGTTCATCACGTGCCACATGACAAGCCCAGTCAGCTGTTGCTGGTGTCTACATTACAACCATACTCAAATATCTTGACGAAGCACAACCGAATGTAGTACTTGTGGTAGGGATGCTCATGAGTGCAATTGCCCACCACCTTCTCCCTGCTGCATAAATTACAATATCAACTATGCTGCCTCATCTCGTTAATTTCCTCTGTATCCCCGTGAGCAAGCTGTCAAGGCGATCAGAGTGAAGGAAAAAGAGCCTTAACCTATCGTTAACAAGCTGTTGGATAGTGAAAGCTGTGTTTTCCACCATCTGCTACTAAAAGTATAAATCTCGATACTCCTCGCTCCTCAAAGGAAATCGCCACACGGACATGCGTTCTCAAATGCAGCATCGCAGTTGTAAAATAGCCTAGTGTCACGGTAGTATCCGCTTCTCCTTCTCCGAAGCTGCAACTCGCAACATCTTCACCTCTGGCGGCGAAATCACCTGCTACACAACCAGCAGGCTAGAAATCAGGGACTAAAGTGCCCTGTGAAGATTTTAAACATCCTTCAAGCCAACAGACATCTGAAACTTCATCTGCCGACAGCAAAGGCTCAGATATCCAAGGAAAACTGTCTTTCCTTTCGCTGACTCGCTGGTCCTCATAAGCAGCGTCGTCACATGACACCCTCACCTGCCCAAGCTCCGTTCTGCCAGTGCCAACCTTTTTCGTGCCATGGAACCTGCACACTTACTCAGTGAGGATGCCGACACTTTCGTAGGTTGCATGGAACAGGATCCTCCAGCCACTACGCCCTATAGCATTGATTCTTTGAAGGCTGACACTCAGCAGCCCATGAGGTGACAACCCACCATTATTCCTCCTCCCATATCCGTCATGACTTCCCTCCAGTGGAATGTTTGTCACTACATCCAACAATGAAGATTTAAACTGCTCTTGGAATCCCTGCCCTGAGGAAACAAAATTGCCCTTGTGATGGCTTCGACGTCTTCCGTTTCTTTCCAGTCCACTTTAATCTCCCCCCTCTCTCCCAATGATTACATTCCATCTCGTGAAGGATTCATGCTGCTCCTATTGGTTGACGTTCATATTCAATCACTCTCACTGAACACTTGGCTGCAAGCTGTTACAGTCTGAATTTCCTTTCATCACTTGTTCCCTTTCTATTATTGACATCACTCAAGCATTTGATGTTAGCAGTGGCCAACACCCTCACCTCTTTTTGCTACTTCGTGACTTTAATGTACACAATACCCTTCAGGGCCCTCCCCCCATGAACCACGGACCTTGCCGTTGGTGGGGACGCTTGCGTGCCTCAACGGTACAGATATCCGTACCGTAGGTGCTGTGGTGTCACCGCCAGACACCACACTTGCTAGGTGGTAGCCTTTAAATCGGCCGCGGTCCGGTAGTATACGTCGGACCCGCGTGTCGCCACTATCAATGATTGCAGACCGAGCGCCGCCACACGGCAGGTCTAGAGAGACTTCCTAGCACTCGCTCCAGATGTACAGCCGACTTTGCTAGCGATGGTTCACTGACTTCTACGCTCTCATTTGCCGAGACGATAGTTAGCATAGCCTTCAGCTACGTTATTTGTTACGACCCAGCAAGGCGCCATTATCCGTATTATTGATATTGTGAATCATGTACTTTAAAGAGCGACGTTCTCCATTAATGGATTAAAGTTAAGTATTCCACCAGCTACGTCCGTTTTTCTCAATTCTAATTCCCTTGTCATGTTCCAGACCTCACGCGAGCCTGCGTGAGCTAAAACGCGAGCATTTCGGCCTCCTTTACTATCACGGTTGGCTCTCCTGCCAACCACAACAGGTGCAACTACAACGGAGGGATATCTGTTGAGAGGCCAGACAAACGTGTGGTTCCTGAAGAGTAGTTGCAGGGGCAACAGTCTGGATGATTGACTGATCTGGCCTTGTAACATTAACCAAAACGGCGTTGGTGTGCTGGTACTGCGAACGGCTGAAAGCAAGGGGAAATTGCAGCCGCAATTTTTCCCGAGGGCATGCAACTTTACTGTATGGTTAAATGATGATGGCGTCCTCTTGGGAAAATATTCCGGAGGTAAAATAGTCCTCCATTCGGATCTCCGGGCGGGGACTACTCAAAAGGACGTCGTTATCAGGAGAAAGAAAACAGGCATTCTATGGATCGGAGCGTGGAATGTCAGATCCCTTAATCGAGCGGGTAGGTTAGAAAATTTAAAAAGGGAAATGGATATGTTAAAGTTAGATATAGTGGGATTTAGTGAAGTTCGGTGGCAGGAGGAACAAGACTTCTGGTCAGGTGAATACAGGGTTATAAATACGAAATCAAATAGGGGTAATGCAGGAGTAGGTTTAATAATGACTAAAAAAATATGAGTGCGGGTAAGCTGCTACAAACAGCATAGTGAACGTATTATAGTGGCCAAGATAGACACGAAGCCCATGCCTACTACAGTAGTACAAGTTTATATGCCAACTACCTCAGCAGATGGCGAAGAAATTCAAGAACTCCATGATCAGATAAAAGAAATTATTCAGGTAGTGAAGGGAGACGAAAATGTAATAGTCATGGGTGACTGGAAGTCGAAAGTAGGAAAAGGGAGAGAAGGAACCATAGCAGGTGAATATGAATTGGGGCTAAGAAATGAAAGAGGAAGACGTCTGGTGAAATTTTGCACAGAGCACAACTTAATCATAGCTAACACTTGGTTCAAGAATCATAAAAGAAGGCTGTAAACATGGAAGAAGCCTGGAGATACTGGCAGGTTTCAGATAGATTATATAATGGTACGACAGAGATTCAGGAACCAGGTTTTAAATTGTAAGACATTTGCAGAAGCAGATGAGGAGTCTGACCACAATCTATTGGTTATGAACTGTAGATTAAAACTGAAGAAATTGCAAAAAGGTGGCAATTTAAGGAGATGGGACCTGGACAAATTGACTAAACCAGAGCTTGTACAGAGTTTCAGGGACAGCATATGGGAACAACTGAAAGGAATGGGGGAAAGAAATACGGTTGAAGACGAATGGGTAGCTCTGAGGGATAAAGTAGTGAAGGCAGCAGAGGATCAAGTAGGTAATAAGACGAGGGCTAGTAGAAATCCTTGGGTAACAAAAGGAATATGGAATTTAATTGATGAAAGGAGAAAATATAAAAATGCTGTAAATGAAGCAGGCAAAAAGGAATACAAACGTCTCAAAAATGAGATCGACAGGAAGTGCAAAATGGCTAAGCAGGCATGGCTAGAGGAGAAGTGTAAGGGTGTAGAGGCTTACCGCACTAGGGGTAAGATAGATACTGCGTATAGGAAAATTAAAGAGACCATTGGAGAAAAGAAAACGACTTGTATGAATATCAAGAGCTCAGATGGAAACACAGTTCTAAGCAAACAGGGAAAACAGAAACGTGGAAGGAGTATATAGAGGGTCTATACAAGGGCGATGTACATGAGTACAATATTTTGGAAATTTAAGAGGATGTAGATGAAGATGAAATGGGAGATAAGATACTGTGTGAAGAGTTTGACAGAGCACTGAAAGACCTGAGTTGAAACAAGGCCCCCGGAGTAGACAACATTCCATTGGAACTACTGATGGCCTTGGTAGAGTTTTGTCAGGACTGGCTCTCCCATCTGGTGAGCAAGATGTATGAAACAGGCGAAATACCCTCAGACTTCGAGAAGAATATAAAAATTGCAATCCTAAAAAAAGAAGGTGTTGACAGATGTGAAAATTACCGAACTATCAGTTTAATAAGTGACAGCTGCAAAATACCAACGCGAATTCCTTACAGACGAATGGAAAAACTAGTAGAAGCCGACCTCGAGGAAGATCAGTGTGGTTTCCGTAGAAATATTGGAACAAGTGAGGCAATACTGACCCTACGACTTATCTGAGAAGCTAGATTAAAGAAGGGCAAACCTACGTTTCCAGCATTTGTAGACTTAGAGAAAGCCTTTGATAATGTTGACTGGAATACTCTCCTTCAAATTCTGAAGGTGGCAGGGGTAAAATACAGGGAGCGAAAGAGTATTTACAATTTGTACAGAAACCAGATGGCAGTTGTAAGAGTCGAGGGACATGAAATGAAATGGAAGCCCCTTCAGGGCTCTTCAAGAACCTGACAGAGACGTGACGTCATTGGTGACATTCACAATTAACTCAACCTCATCCGCCTTAACATTGGAGCACCCACTCCACACACACCTATCACTATTTGGACTTCTCGTTCTGCACTGCACAGCTTGTAGAGTGGCCCGTTCTGTGACGTGTACTCCAGCAACTGTTTCCTTTGTGCTTTCTGTTTGCTGACACATACCCCTACATATGTGCAAAATTGATTGGTAGCTTTCTAAGGCTGAATGGAGGCTTCACTCCTCGCTGGCGACCTTCGATGAACAAACTTCCGCACTAGCGATGAGCAGGTTACCCTTAGTGCAGCCGAAAATTTCATTCCTCGAACTTCCTCTCTACTGCTCTGTGTCCTGGTCCCTTGGTGGACTGAGGCGTACTGCGAGGCACTTCGTGCGCGGAACCGTGCTCTCCGCGTTTATAACTGTCCTCCTACGATGACAAACTACATCTGTTGTAAACAGTTGCGTGCACAGTGCCACTGCATTCTTAGAGACAAAATTAGTAAATGAAATCCATCTACGTTTTTGCTAAGTTCCTCTCGCTCTTCTGTCATTTGCGCCAAACTCGTAGGGATATCTGGGAGAAAGGGCCTTTCTCAGATCTCTGGATGACAGTACCAGATGTCATAGTGGACTCTATCGCTATCTTAAACTTCGTGGAGCTTTGTTTTGTGGAGATTTCGAGCTCTACGCATTATTACCCGGCCTTCCTCCATCGGAAAAAAGTGGAGGCGGCTTGGACAATAACCTTGCTTTTTCAGAATCTTGAGGCTACAATGCCGGATTTACTATGAGAGAGTTGTACTATAATCTCACTTAATCCCGATTCTGTTCCCCAGGGCTGGAAGATGTTAACATTCAGATGTTGCAGCACCTTCTCTTGCAGGCAAGTATTTTATCCTCCATACGGACAATCCCCTCTAGGTGGAGGGAAGGTTTCCGAGATGCTGGACTGAAGCCACCGTCACACCCAAGCATAAGCAGGGTAAGGAGAAGCACTCTTCCAGCTACTGCCCCATTTCTCTCAGCAGCTGTTTGCAAGGTTATTGAACATATGATTCATCCCACCTGGCGTGGTGGTTAGTCCTGCAATTTACTACCCAGTGCCCAATGTGGATTTAGAGTGCGCCATTCTCCAGTTGACCATTTCTTCACTTTGTCCACCTATACCATGAAGGGCTTTCTGTGGAAATCCCTGGCAAGCAATATTTTTCGATTCTGTGGAAGACACCTGCTGGAGGACTGGTATGTCTGTATTCTACACATAGCTTCCCTGTTCACCTCAGCAATTTTTAGAAGATGGAGTTTTCAAGGTGTATGTGGGTTGTGCCTCGTCAGACAACTTTATCCAGGAAAACGGTGTACCTCAATTTCCATCCTCAGCGTTGTCCTCTTTGCTATCGCCATTAACGCTATAATGGCCTGCCTCCTGCTGAGCACCTCTGGCTCCCTTTTTGTTGACGATTCTGCCATCCATTGCAGTCCTCCAGGAACCTCTCACATTGAGCGACGTCTCTAACTTCTTCACTCATGGAGCATCGAGAATGGTATTGTTTTTTCCACTGACAAAACCGTTTGTGTTGGTTCCTGTCAGTGCAGTTGATTTCTCCCCCCATATTCTCAACTTTGGCCTGCTGCTCTTCTGTTAGTTGAAACTACGAAATTCCTGTGGCTCATGCTCAATAGGAAACTGTTCGTTCTCACTCGTGTCCCACCTGGGAGCCCACTGTACGTAGTTCCTCAATGTAGGACATGTCCTCAATGATACTTCCTGGGGGCAGATTGAACCCCCCTTATCGGTTTGTACTGGTCCCTTGTCCAATAAAAACTAGAATATTGGTGCTTTGTTTACGCATCTGTGCGTCTGTCCTTCGTATGCCATCTCAACACTACCCACCATCGTCGCATCTGTTTGGCCACTGGCGCCTTTTATGCTAGCCAAGTTCAGCGCGTATGCCGAAGCTGTTGAATTACCAGTCATACTAAAGTTATCCTCAAGAGATAAACATGGAGTTTTTCCGCCATGCCAGGCCACCCATCCTATGCCTCCTTCGATGACTACTTTGATAGCCAGTATCGGGCCCACTCCTCTTCAGTTACCTCCTGGAGCCCATTTTCAGTTCTTGCTCCAGCAGCCGAACTTTACACTACCTGCAACTATCCTAGTGGGAGTGAACCCTTCTCCACCTTGGCTTTCTGTGGCAGCCTGTGTTCACCTTAGCCTTCATTTGCTCCCCAAGGACACAACTGCAGCCTCGTTCTATTGCCTTGACTTCCACTACCTACACACGCGACTTTTTAATAGTACCTTTCTGTATGCTGATGGCTCTGACTGTGGAATCAGGTGTGCCGTTGTCATCTGCACCAACGTTTTTCCGTATCTGCCTTTGCAACACTACTCAGTATTTCCAGCAGAGCTCTTCGCCCTCAGAGGCCAGAATAGATCTGGTGACACAGGCTTTTCCATTGTCCTGTGCACGAAGACTAAAGGGCACAGAGTCTGACCACTGTACACTGCCCATCCCTTGGTGCAACGGGTCCAGGAAAACTCAGTTTCTCACTCCTGAGGGATCCACTGTGATGTCCATGTGGTTTCCTGCTCAGGTCAGTCTGCCAGGAAATGAGGCTGCTGACGCTGCTGCCTAGACTGCAGTCCTCGTACCTCAGCCGGCTGGTTCTTATATTCTCCCAGATGATCTCTGTTCCTGTCTGCCAGCAGGTGGTGTCACTTTGGCATCACCAGTTGTCCTCCATTCTAGGAATAATCCCTGGGTTTTTAAGGCTCTCCCAGTGGCTTGGACAGCCTCCTCCTCTGCCCTCTTGACGTCAGATCATCTTAGCTGGGTTGCGTATTGGGCACTCTCTTCTTAGCCATCGTCCTTAGTTTAGAGGTGATCACTTACCACTTTGTACTCATTATCCTGAGTCTCTGACGGTTCACAATGCACTTTTCTTAACCACTTATGTTCTCATTTACGTTTGCCGTCTACGTTATCAGGCGTGCCGCGGGCTATCGACCGTGTTTTACTCTCGATCTGTTGTAGCGATATGGCGAAGGACATTTAATCTTCAGTGTAGCACCTCCATTGTCTCTATGGTGTATTTTATAGACTTTTATCAGTCTTTGTTTTTAAGCTGTCTTTTCCTCCATCAATTGAGTTTACCGTTTAGTCGTTTTAACCCCTTTTTCATCTTCGTGTTCTACAGTTCTGACGTTGGCACGAAAGAACAAAATCTTTGCGCCTTACAACAAAAAACAGCAAACCACCTGGAATGACAGAAGCCATTTGTTCAGAGCCCCGGTGTTCCTAGGACAGGCACCTGCTCCTTGGCGTGGACGGCGTCAACAAATTGCGTATATGTTGTGCTCCCTGCGTCGTCAGAGGTGGCGTTTCACTAATGTTAGCTGCAAGCCTCCGTTTTCAGAAGTACTGTCAGTGCAGACAAATTATATGTGAGGACGTCTTCCGTATTTTAACAAATTTTACTCGTTCTTATTATCCAATCAGCAACGTAACCAAATTTCTTAGATATTATTTCTGGCACATCCACGATGTGAAGTGTAAGTACCATTGGGACTAATATTGCACCTTCATGTGAGCCATTGAGGAGGAATTCCTAGCTACTGATTGTATTTACTACAGTGACCTGGTATCATGTCACAAAACTTGCTTTCAAGATTCTTTAACCTTTTGAATTGGGATTTCATTACCACTTCATACATTAGGCCCAGTCTCCCGATGATACCCTAGGCTTCAAACAAATTAATAAAAAACAAAGATGTAGGCATCATCTTCTGAAAGTTTGCATCAGTATGAGATGTCCAAAACTTAGCATGCACTGTTTCGTCTGGGGGCAAAAGCTGGCTGGCTGTCCATTTGTTTGACCAATCCCTATTACCAGTTCGCGTTCCAGAAGTCTATAGAAAGGGGCGATAAAGTTAGAGAGCGTTGCTGCTGCGTGCCTGGAACACTCGGTAGAGCGTTTGAACAATAAAACTGTGTACTGAAAATAAAATCCTTGGCAGATTAAAGGCTAAGGTCCTGAGTAGTTGTAACTTCTAGAGTTTCTAATATTTCTTGTCTCAGCTTCGAATATATTCTTTGAATATTCTCAGGGTACATGCATCTTCGCTGTTACAGTAACCGCCCTCAAAAAGCTGTTGCCGTTATCGGCAGAAATAACTGAATGGTATGATTTCGTGTAAAACGATGAATGCCTGTATTCAATTCCTGTTTGTAGGTACCCTTTGCAACATAGGAATTAACATCATCAATGGGATTGTTCCTCCGATTCCTGCTGGAGCGAGACAGTATTGAAAATGAGGGAAATCTGACAAAATTTTGAGTTGTGACAAAGCTATGGTTCCCATCAGCAGTGCCAAACGTGAGTTTGTGCCGTTCTCCAATTCCAAGCTACTTAACTGAATGCAACCGTCTTCAGCATTGCAAACAAAATGTATGTCGTTTTTCTACCGCCTACTTAACGAATGTTTGAATAACATGTCGACCAAGGAAAGAGATTAGTTCGTCAGTTTAGGTGGTAACGTAATAGTGTCGTGAGTTGTTTAGCAGGTAACCATTTCTATTTTAGTACAGACGTGTTGCCTGCCTACTCGGTGAGCATCGTGTATGTCGCACCAACAGTATCGTGTCACACCATTTTCTCTTGTATAGCGTAGTTGATTTCCATTATCTGAACGACTTCCCTGTGGGACATATCATTGCTTTTGAACAGCATGTTCTGTAGAATTTCTGCTAACGTTCTCGACGTTCATTTGACATAAACACCTACTCCCATTCTCCTAGAGATGTGTCCCTACAAAAGGAGCTTTTTATGTACTGATTCGTTCCCTCTCTGTCCAGTAAGGTCTTGGAATACATTAAGAAGACGTACAGCCATTGTCTGGCAGACAGTTGTTGCTCTACTAGCACCACGCGGTGGTCACATGTGGGACACGTTCAGGGAACACCTACGGATGTGAAGCTAAATAGACCCCTGAAACAGCTGTCAATTGTAAAACTAGAAAGCTTCTTACCTTACATAAGGAGTCTGTTCACATGATGCGCAAGAGGGGTAGCATAAGGGGTGAGAGACAATGAATGCCAGTTATGCAACCTGCTGTGAGGAGGTGGTAAGTATGCTGCTCTGTAACTTTTTAATCTCCCTCCCACTGAGCTGAAAAGCTCATGGAATATTACTTCAGAAGTGGACTACAGCATTCATTTATTTGGAGTTACACATGTGAAATGCTGAGTTGTTCAGACAATGGAGTCCTTGATAGCAACACATTAGAGAACTAAATGTATCGAGAAGCAAATCAGTTTAGCCAACTGAGAATACGCGAAACAGATTCTTGAACTTAGTTTACACACAAGTTTACTCACTTCACTAAGCAGTGAAGATAGTATGAGGAAGAGAAAAGGTGGCCCAGAAGATAATTAGGTTTCTTTTCATAGAGTGCACAGAAACAACGTAAGCGGTTTTTGTGACCGTTTCGTCTCCAATATGAGAGACGTTTTGATGTAAAGGCTGCTGATCTCACTTTTGCTCAGTTGAATGAACGCCATGTTCCCAGCGTAGTTGGAAGCTGGCGCAAATGCCCAGGAACGTGGTGCTACCAACTCACCTGCTGGCTGTTGACTGTCTTTGTGTTAATCTGGCTTCTCGTGACTTCATATAAATTGTGTAATAGCTGTCAACTACTCCTTAGCCAGCCCAAGCAAAGGAATTCAGCATACCAAGTGGTATATGGAGCCTGCACTGGGTCTTAAAACGCAGAGTAACACTCAAAAACGCTTAGTTTTAATAACCATTACTTTCCAAATTTTTTACGTCAAAGTAGACTAATGAAGAGCATGAAGTTGAAAGGATTCGCAAGAACCATACATTTAATTAACATAGATCCTTCAAATATTGCAAATTCTTGGAACACTGAGACAACTTTTTTTTAAATCAGAAAATAATCGTGCAAACAGTCAGTGAGTGAAACAGACATGCAGGCCACTTAACAATGGGGAATGAATTAAAATCTCAACACTATTTACACACCTTGGACCTAAGGGAATATTGAAATGTATGATGCAGCAAATGCAATAATAAAGATTTGAAAGACAGGAAAAAACTAGGTTTAACAGAATGCAACGTAGCTTCCCCTGACGAAACCTTGGCCAACCCAAGCTGCCACAGTCCACTGTGCTACTAACAGCCGTTAACCTCCGGTTGGTAGCAACTGACGTCACATTTCAGACGCCAACATTTACTGGACATCAAATGCCCATCCAAGCACACGTCACACACATTTTACACAGTCTCAAATCAACCATAATTAGTTTCTGGAAGCCAGCATCGTAAAATTGATAGCCATAGCAAGGACACTCACAAGATAACTATGACAGCATAACGGTGGTATCCTCAATTTCAAATTCATTCCGAATTACTAATCACATGGCTATCTCCATCAGTTAATCACATTCTGCTACGATCTTTACGTAAATCCACATCTCTGTACAGGTACGTCAAACCCATCAAAGGTTGGCAGCAGTGCTTCAGTAACCTTCCATTGAATATAACTAGTGAGAACCTATGTTTAACGTACTGTCGTGTTTTCTGTCCATGTGTTAATGAAATAATAATAGGTTTCATTACAACACTTGTCACACACAATGCCATGTGCTGCATATGACAGATGAGGAGTGTTCCGTAAAACTTGGGAAGGTTCTTGTGAGATGACAAACGTCTTAGGTTAAGTCACAGTCAGTATCTTAATACTGCCACGATCAGCGGAAGTAAATTGACCCACGGAAGTGCTGCTCCTTCTCCTACCCAAGTTTTGAGCCACCAAAATGCAAGACGTCTTCAATCACGATGGAAGTATAGAAATATATAGGGATGTGTAAGCTGATGTAAAGAATTAATCGTTAGCCACCAACAAGTAACATATTACTTCTGTAGGGAAGTCCATTCTCCTCTGCCTAAGTCCACTATTGTAAGAAGTCTTACCATGCAAGTAAGGACATCACTCCAGTTAAGCACTGCCATATCAGCAGAATCAAGGCACCGCCATTCATCAGACAATTACTTTAAATGTGCTATCACTGCCCGTATATTGCAGATATCATTGTCTTGCCCCACCAGCCTCCACCCTCCCAGGGGGTCAATAAGTCTTTTGTGAATACATGCGTGGCGAGCATGGGGCCCCGAGCCATTGCAGCCTTCTTTCTCTCCAGGGCTGCATTTCCTTTCCCTTCCCCTCCTTTCCCCTCCTAGCTCCTTTCCCCTCGCCCTCTCCTCTCCCTCTGTTGGTGTCCTTGCTTATGTTGGCCCCTGCTATCATCCTGGTTCTGTTGGTTGTACAATTCGGCTTTGTTCCATAATCATTTCCTTCTTTTGGCATTCCTTGGTCCCCCTCTGGGGTTTGACCTCCGTTACAAAATTTCTCCTCCATAGTGTGAACCATTTGGGGAAAAGCACCTTACCTAGTGTCTCCGACGTGCGCCCTCCTAGTACGTTCTACCTTCTCTTTCATGTCGTTGTCTGACACTAGGGTGCATAGCGAGCACGGTAGCCAGCCCATGTGGTGGGGTCGCTATATACCCTTTTTGTTGAGCCCCCTGAACACACAGCTCAGGTATCAGAAGTGTGATCCCTGTGACATCCTCATGCATGCCTTGGAGTGGTTGCTCGTCATCCTGGAGCATCGGAACTCCTGGCAATGGACGCGGTGCCAGACGGCCCTTGCTGTGGCTAGGTGGCGTCCGTGAGGAGAGCCCCTGATCGGAGGGGATGGTATCAGGGCGGACGCTATGCAAATGAAACGCATACGGGTCCTGAACTCTGGCCGTTCTTCTGCGGCCATGTCTCCGTGTGGAACTGATTCCTCAAGTGCTGCTTCTCTTGTCCCTTCGGCCTTCCCTTCCGTGGCTACCCCTGGGAAGAGGGTCAGGCCCGTCAGCTAGGGGCAAAACCTTTCCCCCATTATCTAGTTTGCACTAGGACTGATGGAGATACTTTCACCAATACCAAACCTTTATTCTTTGTGGAACACACTGAAGACAAGTTTGGCGAAGTGGACTCCCTGAGCAAGATGCGGTCGGGTTTGGTGGGGGGTAATGGACACAGCAATTGTGCCAAGATGGATACAGGCACGTAGGGCTGCAGACTGGGCAGCTAAAGCAGTTTTTATCAGCAACAGTCTCTAAATATGGTACAAGGTGTGGTTTTAACAGGGACCTCATACTTCAAACTGATGAGGAACTTCAGGACAATCTCGGATGGCGTGGTGTTTACTTGGTTCAGCGTGCTCAGAAGGGTCCTAAAGACAATCGTATTGATACTGGTGCCTTTATTCTGGCCTCTGAAAGAGATACCCTCCCTGAGAAAGTTAAGATTATGGTGTATCGATGTGATGGGAAGCCGTACATCCCACCTCCTATGAGGTGTTTTAAGTGCTTGCGTTTTGGACACGTCTTCCCGCTGCTCACAGGCACCTCTCTATTGCGACTGTGGACGTCCACTCCATGAGAGGAGTGCCTGTGTTCCCCCTCCTGTGTGTGTAAATTGTCACAGCAGTCATTCTCCACATTCACCAGATTGCCCAGTATATAAGAAGAAAGTCACTCGATCGTTTAACCTACACAGAGGGCACCTAAGAAATATACATGATTTCACCCTGTGTCTGTGACATCTAGTTACGGCTTGGTTACATTTTCACCCCTTCCTCACCCTTCCTTACCCTCATCCTGGATCCCTCTTCCCCCCCCCCTCCCCTGCGGCTCCCACATCTTCTCCCCTGGGGCCTGCCCTCCCTCCCCAGCCAGAGAAGTGTTCCACTCCTTCGGCGTCTGCCGATCAAGGGCGCCTCCCCAGGATGCCTCTTCCAGGCACCTTCCAGGCCAAAGGTTTGCTGCCCTGCAACGACCGAGAGAGCCGCGATCTTTTGGCCCCCAAGTCGCCCGGTCTCTTTCTGTTCCTGATCTTGCTGCAGCTGGCTCCTTTTTGCCACACAGCCCTCCTCGAGCGCAGCCTGAAAAGAAGAAGAAATATAAGTCCCGGGACAAAGAGCCTCTGTTGTCACCGGAGGTCCCTTCTCCGACTTCACAACCGGATTCTGACCTGTAGTTCATGGGTGTCGCCCCCTCGTTGTCGGTGATGGGTGGGGACCCTGCGGTATGACAGGATCCATTACAATTCCGTTGGAGAATCACAGAACGATGGTTTAAAGGGAGGCTGAACACGCTAAATCCAATCGTCGACTTCCAGAATTGAAATCCCTTCTTTTGTCCTACTATGCAGCTTGCGTGGTTCTCCAGGAATCTCATTTTACTGGTGCTCACTCACCGACCCTCCTTGTGTTCCGTGTTTTCTGTCGAAATCGGGTCGAACCCCTGCGGGCTTCTGGTGGCATTTGTATGTTGGTCCGTACACACATTACTAGCACGTGGATTCCTCTTCAAACTACATTGGAAGCGGTTGCTGTTAGGGTCCACTTACTCTGCGCTCACAGTTTGCAATCTTTATCTCCCTCCTGAGAGGAGTCTTACACGTGCTACCTTAACTGCCCTTCCTCAGCAACTTCCTCCTCCTTTCCTCCTTTTTGGGGATTTTAATGCTCATCATCTATTGTGGGGCAGTGGTCTATAAGAAGACCTCGTCTAGATGGAAAGGCAGTTTATAGCAGACCACGACTTGTGCTTTCTTAATGATGGCTCTCCTACTCATTTCAGTGCCGGTCATGGTACGCTTTCTGCCATTGATCTTTCTCTTTCTTTTCCCTCTCTCCTGCCTTCATTACACTGGTCGCCACCTTTGTGATAGTGAACATTTCCCATTCATTATCTCGCTCCCTTCCCGCTCTCCGATGGACACATTACCTCGTTGGTATTTCCAACGTGCCGATTGGCCTCTATACACAGCACAGATCGTGTTTTCTCCCTCTTTGTCCGGTTGTATTGATGACATCCTACGTGACGCGCCTGACGCTATCGTTCATGTTGCTAGCCTTCCTGTCCACCGCTCATCTGGGCCATTTCGTCGCCGGCAAGTCCCATGGTGGAGTACAGCCATTGCCATTGCCATCCGTGATCGACGTTGAGCTTTGCAACACCTTAAGAGGCACCCATCCATAGCCAGCCTTGCTACTTTTAAACGCCTCCGCGCGAAAGCCCGGTATTTAATCAAACTGAGCAAGCGGATATGTTGGGAACGATTCGTTTCTTCCCATGGTTCTTCTGTCCCTCTGTCACGGGTATGGGCTACACTTCGCTCTCTCCAAAGATGCCATCGCCAGTCCAGCCTCCCAGGCCGTCACCTCCCAGATGGCCTTTGTACGGACCCATTAGCTTGTGCAGACTACCTTGCGACCCATTTTGCAGTGGCATCAGCATAAGCCTCCTATCCAGCGGCTTTCCTTCACCAAAAGCAGCAGCCTGATGCTTCCACCTTATGTTTCTCCCCTTGTGAGTCAGAAACTTAAAACAAACCTTTCACTGAATGGGAATTTATTTCTGCTCTATCTTCTTCTTATGATACGTCCTCTGGTCCAGATTTCATTCATAATCAAGTGCTTCACCATCTCAGTGCTCCACAACAGCAACATCTTCTTTGGGTGTTTAACCGTATCTGGCTCCAGGGTGACTTCCCTTCTCAGTGGAGGGATAGCATCATGGTTCCTGTCCTTAAGCCTGGTAAGAACCCGCTATCTGTTGACAGCTATCGGCCAATTAGTTTCACCAATGTTGTTTGTAAGTTATTTGAATGGATGGTAGCCCGTTGGCTCAATTGGGTCCTCGAATCTTGGGATCTATTGTCTCCTTACCAGTGTAACTTCCGAGAGGGACAATCTCCAATCGATCATTTTCTTCACTTGGAATCCACAGTTCGGCAGGCTTTTTCGGAGCGCCGACATTTGGTTGCAGTGTTTTTTGACCTTCGAATGGCCTATGACACGGCCTGGCGCCATCACATCTTACTTACCCTTCATCAGTGGGGTCTTTGGGGCCCACTACCGATTTTTATCGGTCATTCAGAGCTTGAGTTGGTACTGTTTTTAGTTCTCCACAGACCTAGACGACCAGTGTCCCACAGGGTTCTGTCTGGAGTGTCCTTCTTTTTCTCATTGTTGTCGATGGACCTGTGGCCTCTGCCAGTCCTTTGGTTGCCCCTGCCCTGTATGTGGATGATTTCTGCATTTGGGTTAGTTCCTCCTCGATGGCATCGTCAGAGCGGCAGCTCCAGGGAGCTATACAGCGTGCATCTGCATGGACCCTCTCACACGGGTTTCAATTCTCTCCTTCAAAATCGCGGGTGATCCACTTCTGTCGCCGTACTACGATCCACCCTGATCCAGAGCTCTATCTCGCTGCACAACGATTGCCTTTTGGTCCCACAGTTTCGTTTCCTGGGTCTTCTTTTCGACAACAAGCTCACTTGACTGCCACATATCAGACTCCTGAAGGTAGAATGTTTCTGTAAACTCAATGTCCTTCGCTTCCTTGCCCACTCCTATTGGGGTATGGACCGTTGCCTCCTTCTCCGTCTTTATCATGCTCTAGTTCTGTCTCGCTTGGACTATGGTTGACAAGTTTATGGTTGTTGCTCCTTCCACACTGCACATGCTGGATCCAGTCTACCATTGTGGTATCCGTTTATCAACAGGGCTAGTAGGGAAGGCACTGGTGACCAGTCTCCTGGTTGAAGCTGGGATCCACCCCCCCCCTCTGTTCGGCGGTCCCAGCTTCTGGTGTCTTATGCACTCGTTATCCGTTCCTCTCCTACGCATCCTTCCTATTCTATCCTGTTCCCAGACCATGGACGTCGCCCACCCGACTCCCGACCACAGGCGGGTTTATCGGTTGGGCTCCGCCTTGCATCTCTTTGTCGTGTTTTCAGCTTCCTTCTTTGTCCTGTCTTCCTCGCTCCGTTCCCTCCACCCCCCCCCACCCCCCTCTTGGTTAGTTCCTCGGCCTCGAATTCGGATGGATCTCTGCCGTGGTCCGAAAGATTCCATCCCCCGTGGTGGTGTTCCTTTCCTTTTTCCGCCGAATTTTGTGGGAGTTTTGGGATGCTGTCGTTTTTTAGACTGATGGCTCTAAATCTACTGATCATGTTGGGTATGCCTTCACGTCCTCTATTGGAACGGAAAATCATCTGCTGCCATCTACATGTGGGGTGTTTACTGAGGAATTGATGGCAATTTCCCAGACTCTTACCTTCATTAAAGAGTCCCAACACAACCGCATTTTGTTATGTACGGACTCAATGAGTGGCCTTCTTGCTATTGACCGGTGTTTTTCGCGCCATCCCTTGGTCTCTGCCATTCATGACCATCTCGCTGATATTCACCGTGCTGCTTGTTCCATTGACTTTCTTTGGGTCCCTGGCCATGTTGTCATCTCGGGTACTGAGCTCGCTGTTCGTTTGGCTGGAGGTGCAGTCACTTACCACCCATTTTCTGTAACCCCTCCTGCAGACGATTTACGGCTCCACATCAAATCCCACTTCGCACAATCATGGGCCCATACTAAGTTCGCTACTCCTCTCTCTAATAAACTTCACGTGATTAAGGTGACCACAGGCCTGTGGCGTTCTTCCTTTCGCGTCTCCCGAAAGACTTCACCACACTGTGTCATCTCCGCATTCGCCATACCATGCTGACCCATGGTTTTCTTTTGCGTCATGAGCCACCCCCACTTTGTGGTTGTGGAGCCTTCCAGTAAGTTGCCCATATTTTGTTTGAATGCCCCCTTCTTTTGGCTCTGCGTGCTAAGTACAGACTGCCCCACACTTTACCTTTGATGTTGGCTGACGATTCCCGGATGGTCTCTCTGGTTTTCGGTTTTCTCCAGGAAAGTGGATTTTATTCTCAGTTTTAAGGTATTGGGGCAGGGCGGTGAGTGTTTGTGTGTCTCCCACTGTAAGCCATGTTTGGAGATTCCAGACTCATCTCCCTGACAGAGATAATCATTTCTTGCCCTTTTACTCAAACCAATCCTTTAAAAAAAAGGTAAAACAGTCTCCTTTTACCATAGGTTGCACATCTTAAGTCACAGGTGGTCTTGCCTATGCTGCTTCAGCATAGCGTTGGGTTTGTTCTCTTGCCAACTTGCCTCATTTTGTTTTTTACGATTTACAACATGACTGCCCTTTTACGTTTTTGCCTTCTTCCCTTTTATTGTTCTGACTTTCCTCAGATGTCCCATTAGCGGAATGGACCCTATTTGAAATAATTGACTGATGACCTTGCTGTTTGGTCCCTTAAACCTCAAACAACCAACTAACCAGTCTCCTCCACACGGCTCTCCTCTGATTCCCTTGGCGCCACCAGTGGAGATCAAGGAGGCTGTAATTTGCAGATTTGCCACTCAGTCGTAAAAGATGTGTCAGTATTCTGGTGCCATATGAAAACATGGTAAGTTTATTCTACTCCATTCACAACTGCATTAGATCATTGAAATAAATCAGAAAAGCATGGACCCAGGACTGAAGGCACTTTTTTCCCAAACACTATTCCACTGATCTTACTAAAAGTTGAATCTAGTGCTGCATGTCATGAATTTGGTTAATCATTCCTATCTGATAGCTTCCTGGTTCAACAGAAATGAATCTTGGATGTAAGATCATACCTATTTCTGAGTAAATCCAGACAATTTTATTTTCAGTGTTACATATATTTTCCTGCATCTTAAAAGATTACAACACACAAAGAAAAGGATTTGTCAGAAACGGTGAGAGGTCATCAGGCAGTGCAGATAAGGATGCACAACATACACTCACTTTCATAATGAGCACTTTGTTGCTTCCAACAAACATTAGACACAATTTCAAACCTCTAAATGCTGAACAACAGATATGTAAAATATTATCATTTGCAAAATACCAGAGATTCAAAGAAACCGCAGTGTATAAAACAGCTTTAAATAATTGTAATTGTAACTGATAACAATTAGAAACACAATAGTAAACTTTTCCTCCTAGTTTGTATTTGGCCATCTCCCATAGCATTTTCAAAGTTTGCTTGAGGTCCAATACATCCTGGCCTATGGAAACCACATTTCCAGTCAGAGAATTCAAACAAAAGTTTTCTAAAATCCATCATATTCATTTAAAATAAAGGCTTAAAACAACAAATGTATTAAATTTCTGCTTTGTGTCCTTTAGCTTTATCATTTTTCATGGGTTTTATTGCATGCTGTTGAAACTTTAATAACACACAATCATAATATGGTACAACACTTGTTCCTGTCGTTATATGTAATAGGCCATAGTCAAGTACGAGGGTTGAGTGAAAAGTAATGCTCCACCTTCGTTAATTGGGTTTGGATGGCAATATCTTAATAAATCACATGTAGACATAGTCTGCAGAACGTGATCCTTAACTAAAAGTATTCACTTTTCCACATAATCAACACGAGCCAATTGGATAAATTTCTGCCAACAATGAACAAGTATTCTGAATCCATCACAGAAGAAGTCGACACTGTTCCTGAAACCAGTCTCACAGTTCTCTCAACGTATTCATCAGAAGCATAATGTTCCAGCAGATCGCCTTTCATTATCAAGAACAGATGGAAGTCAAATGGTGCTAAATCTGGACTGTATGGAGGATTCTGTATGGTTGTAACGTGCTGGGTTGTTTCCTCACCTGGGACACCACATGTAACGTGCCGGGACATGTCCTTATTTAGTAGTGTCATTTAAAGTTCACGTCACAATCGGATGTACCGGTACTGAAATATTTCCTCGCCCAGTGTTCTCGATCTAACTTGCTTTGCTTATTCAATTTTGTCTTCCCGGTAGCTACGTCTGTCTCACCTAAATCACACTGAAATTAAGAAGCCAGGATCCTAGGTTAAGTTTTCCAAAATCAAAAGTCAAGATTGTATTGATTGTTGAACATTTATGTCAACCACATGGCGATTTCTTTGTTCTCACTAGCACACAGAATATTCATGTGACCAGACCTCTTACACTTAATCGTCACATTAGGAAGGTTAAAAACTTCCAGTCTTTAACAAAGTTCACAGTCACAATTACCGAAAAAATTGACCAACTTGCTGCACTTTTGCTCCAAGAGAATCTGACCGAGAACTAACTAGAGCTGCACTAGCTCCGACCTTAAATAGACGAGCGCTTGAATGTTTGACTATTCTGTTAATATATTATAGTTTATAATTTCCCAGGGTTAAAATGATCCTTTCTAACTGGTTTTTAAGTTAACTATTGGGTTTATTATTTAACTAACATTAGTAAGCTGTATCAATTTAAATACGCGAAACTAACTTATGCATCCGCCGTGGGAATTCCCGACTTGTAACCACGGTAGCACTTTAGAACAATAATTTTTACATATTCAAATTTACTTAATTCTTAATTAATGCACTTACAAAGTTGAGACTGGAGTCACTTTACGTAGGAAAATAAAGATATCAAAAATATCAAAACAGATGTCGGAATTATTTAGTAGTTTGGTCACAATTGGCACTGAAAGTCATACAGGCAACAGATTTTAAGTCTTAATATCTATTGAACTAACAGACTTTGGGTAAATTTAAACACTTTGCTGGAATCAGTAAAATTTAGGCTTTCTTTTGGATGCAGTCTTATAGCTGAATTTGATCTATTAGCTCACTCGAATGTTACTTAATATATATTGCACAATATGTCATCGTCCATAACTGTTAATAGTATGCATTTCCAATAAAACTGATTACCTCATTGCTTTTAGAATATATACTAGAATGTACTGAAATAATAGGTTTTACTAGGGGAATTTTATTTAAACTATTTCTGAATTCTGTGCTATGAGGCTGAAGGCCACAGAATCTGTAGTCGGGATCTGAGTAGTGAAAATGAAAAAAAAAAATTAAACGTTCATTGCTTAATTAGGTTACTGAAGTAGCGTAAGACCAAAGCAGGATAGCAGTGGGCAACCCTGCTTCGATACATGGTGGTGAGATTGTCCCTGAAATTCTTCTGTGGTTACACGTGAAGCAATAATGTGACCCACACATTCTTGTGAAATGCTGATTGTGCTTGAAATTTCTCTCTGACTGATAAGACGATCGTTCTGAATCAGTCATCGGTTTGCTTGTGAAACTCAGTGGTTGCTGTTCCAGGACATCCAACTCTGTCACGCCAGTCAGATGTTCTCGCATCAACACCTTTAAACTTACACGCCCAATGACGGACAGTACTCACATCAACACATTCACCATAAAATGCTTACATTCTCTGATGAATCTCCTTTGGAGTGACACATTCTGCTGTCAAGAATCAAATGACTACACGTTGCTTAAATGCATTGCCCTACCGTCTGTAGGGTTCCATACTTTACACTGTAACACTACAACAGTTCAATGCTTAGGCTTCCTGCCACCTGGAGCTGTAGAGGAGAGGCTACAGAACAAGCCAGTACCTGCCACATACCAATGCTGTCAACAGTTGAAATGTTACGGAGGTGAAGGCATTACCTTTCAGTCAACCCTCGTACACAACATGTTAGTTTGAGCTTGGTTTCCTATTAATAACTGTAATATCTAGAGTGTTACTTGGAAAGTGTGTGCAGCTACAAAGTAATTCATTGTTACTCTAGCGCTTATGAGCCTCTCTCTGTAAGAGTGCTTGCATCACAAATGTGTGCTCTTAGTATAATATTTCCTTGTAGATATTTGTACACACTACTGTGATTCAGTTGCGAATAGTTTCCTTTATAATTAGTAATTGTGGAAAGAGAAATGTCACAAGCGCACTCAGTATGATCGGTAATACTGGTTGCCTGTTGTTGACTCCCCACACCTTGTCTCAAGTACGACTAATATGAACGATGTATGGTTACATTATTAAGGATTTATTGTTGTTGTGTGTTTTTTGTTAGTTTAATGTGATTATGCAGAAGCTTATAGAGAGATAGTTTTTGATACGATAGTTTGATATACACATTGCCATCTCTTCATATTATTATACTTCATAAATACTAGATGTAGTACTGCATCTACGTTCCTTGATGTAATTTAATTATATCTGACTCCAGTATGTTTAGAGAGTCAGCTGCTTATGACATGGGTGTTTTCTGCTTTCTACACGTTATGGTTTGTACACTGTTTTTATTACGTTTGTATGGCATGTATACATCATGTGCCCCTGTACGTATGTTTGCCATTTGGTTGATTTTTTAAAATGCCTTTGTTGAACACAGCTTTGTTACTGTTATACATTCGTACAAACTTGACATAGAAGTGTTTTTACCTAATGTTATGTATTATGCACATTCACGCTCTTTGTTTGCATGATCTTCGAACTGTTAACTTCGACACTTCATATCTTAGCTGTGTACCTCACAGACAGTTTTTTACTTTAGAATTCCAACACTACGTTCACTGTTTCATATATTTTCATTATGATAATCGTTTTTCGTGTACGATGAAAGGTATGAATTCTGATCATATGATGGTATTTTTCTCGAAAAGAAACTCTATTTAGTAATCTTACTGGGTCCTCTGTTCAGTTTCGATGTCAGATTGCTGGCCAGATTGGCCAAGCGGTTCTAGGCGCTACAGTTTGGAACCGCGCGACTGCTACTGTCGCAGTTCTAATTCTGCCTTGGGCCTGGATGTCCTTAGGTTAGTTAGGTTTAAGTAGCTCTAAGGTCTAGGGGACTGATGATCTCAGAAGTTAAGTCCCATATTGCTCAGAGCCATTTGAACCATTTTGATGTTAGATTCCATTTCCTTCTGTTTGGTCTTTTACATAAATGGTAAATGACCAAAACCAGTCATAATAAAAAGTAACCTCTCACTACACTTACCTCTCTGTGAAAGGAATTATTAGTTGAAGCCATAGTGTTCGCAGTTAAATTTTTCTGTTACCATAATCATACGACCTTAAAGCTTTTTAAAAAACTGGCTCAGAGCACTATGGGACTTAACATCTGACGTCATCAGTTCCCTAGACATAGAACTATTTAAACCTAACTAACGTAAGGGCAGCACACACATCCATGCCCGAGGCAGGATTCGAACCTGTGACTGTAGCAGCAGCATGGTTCCAGACTAAAGCGCCTAGAACTGCTCGGCCACAACGGCCGGCCACTGTTATTCACATATGTATTCAACAATTCGTGTAAAATTACTTTTTGGATTAATTTACAGTCTTAAAACTGCAGGTGTAGACTCCAAATTCCAGTTTCAAAGTAATTAATGAAATTGGTGTTTGTGTGCTTGGAGATGGTTTCGTTATCCATACTCTCTCCCCAAAATAGTTGTATTCCACAAATATATCATAGTTTAAGTTTGTACTATTAGTCTTTGAAATTAGTTCGCTTTGAAAGGAAACATAGTTTCGGTAATGGCAATCGGAAGTCCCTATTAGTGTTGGTTCTTGCGAGCACTGTAAAAAAAGTCTGGTACAAACATTTGCAACGATCAGAACTACATGTGGTTCAGTTAGATGATGCAGTGTCATGTTTAGTACTTCCAATGTGGATGGAACAATATTTTCAGATTAATACTACACGAGATTGTAGATGGCTGATGTAGAAATGTTAATTACTCTTCATGTAACATACAGCTATTACTTACTTTGCATGCTCCACAATTTTAAAATGTTATTGCTCACTTAACCGGCATCCTTAACAAAGGATGTGTTACATCTAGCTGATTATCCTGAAGGATGTATATTATACCTTCTCTTACAGGTGCTTACAATGTCGATTGACTTGTATATTGTGTTAAGTGTATCTTAGGCAGAAGTTTGAACAGCTAACTATATCTTGACTCTCTGTTGTTACTAGATCAGTTATGGTTTTCACACTACAGAGTGTGGTTCTGAAGTAAAAGGACAGAATTTAAATCATAACATTTTATTGTCTACTGTTCTTCACATTGTTAAATGCTCTTCTGTTGCTGTTTGATATAATGCGTACTATTATGCATTTATTGTTATACAGGGTGTTACAAAAAGGTACGGCCAAATTTTCAGGAAACATTCCTCACACACAAATAAAGGGAAGATGATGTTATGTCGACATGTGTCCAGAAACGCTTAATTTCCATGTAAGAGCTCATTTTAGTTTCGCCATTATGTATTGATTCACCGCCATGATTTCATACGGGATACTACATGTGCTGCTAGAACATGTGCCTTTACAAGTACGACACAACATGTGGTTCATGCACGATGGAGCTCCTGCAGATTTCAGTAGAAGTGTTCGTATGCTTCTCAACAACAGATTCAGTTACCGATGGATTGGTAGAGGCGGACCAATTCCATGGCCTCCACGCTCTCCTGACCTCAACCCTCTTGACTCTCATTTATGGGGGCATTTGAAAGCTCTGGTCTACGCAACTCCGCCAAATGTAGAGACTCTTCGTGCTCGCATTGTGGACGTCTGTGATACAATACGCCATTCTCCAGAGCTGCATCAGAGCATCAGGGATTCCATGCGATGGAGGGTGGATGCATGTTTCCTAGCTAACGGAAGATATTTTGAACATTTCCTGTAACAAAGTGTTTGAAGTCACGCTGGTACGTGCTGTTGCTGTGTTTCCATTCCATGATTAATGTGATTTGAAGAGAAGTAATAAAATGAGCTATAACATGGAAAGTAAGCGTTTCCAGACACAAAGAAAGTAAATATGTTACGTGGACATGTGTGTGAGGAATGTTTCCTGAAAGTTTGGCCATACCTTTTTGTTAACACCCTGTATATGTGGACTGATAATGTGTGCTCTACATTTTGGGGGACATCATACATACTGTTAACATATTTTTAAATAATAGCCAATAATGCTAACTGAAATTAAGCTTGTAAATTGGATTTTTTAAACATTTTAATTAGTAAAACCCATTACTTCCTCTATAAGTCTTATAGAAATACATGGGGACTTTCGAAAAAGAAATTTATTCTGTTCTATAATCTACATATTAAAAAGTCTATATATTTTGTCTTGGTTGAAGTCAGTCGTTATCTGAACATGCATGGGCTATCATCATGACAATAAATTCCACTGCAAAGTATTTCAACTGACAGACATATCAGCTCTCTTAAAGATTAGCTTTGTGCTGAACATGTAGTGTGTTATTGCTGTATGATGCTTTCCTATAGATACACAATAACTATCTAAGTTAGTATTTTAGACAAAGATTGTAACATTTCAGTGGAACAATTTCAATTTAATTATGAGGAATTTTAACTTCTGTACCAGATCAAACAATATGTGTAATTATTTCCACTATTATTAAAATGAGGAAAATACTTTCATGCCAAGCAGCTTTAATTATTAGCTAAGGAGTGACCTGTGTGTACCAGTTAAACAGTTTTCAATGTCTAATTGAATGGTACATGTAACAAATCTCTATGAAGTGTCCACATGTAAAAATTATATTTATTCAGTAAGTGCTGTTCCTGTTAAAAGCACTTTCCTGTCAGTGCATAGAAAATAATGTTTATTACTTACGGTTTGCTTGCATGTATTGAGTGTACTATGCATTAAGTAACAATTCACAAATCTTCCTTCTCTTTGTGTCAAATAGCCTTAGATGACCTAGCGCTCTGACACCACTTCCACTAACTTTGACTTTTGGTTTCCTTTCCTGTCGGCCTCTCTTGGTCAACTCTTGATTTTTCGACCCCAACGGTATTAGGTTGCGAGCCCGAGGGTGTCCCTCATTCTCTTTCTCTAATCTTGCATTCCATATGGAGGAGAGCCTCCATAGATGTGAAGTCAGCCCTGCTAGGAATGCCAACCTGTAAGACAAAATGTCGCCCTCCAAACTGAGGGTAATATGACAATACTGGTAATCTGTGCTAGAATCGTAGTACTCACAAGCTTCAGAACAAGCCCCAGATATGAAGGTTGATGAAAAGATGGCGAGATCATACCATAATGGGTGTGTAGACATCATGCACCCTCTACTACTATCATTTGGGAACAATGTGGCCTGTGGTTGATGACGTCCCTCTGTATCAAAACTGAAGGAGTTGAGACATAAACCACATAAAATGGTAACAGTTGCTGCATTTGTATCATCGCCAAAAGAAGTAAATGAGAATAATGGTAACCCCCTCCAGGAGCCATTACTAGAGGGACAATCCTAGAGAGAAGCTTAGCACTTCAACACTGCACCGAGAGAAATGAACAAATGAGACAGATGAGGTTGGTGTTCCAAAATTACTGAGACGTTATGCACTGGGTTGGTCATTACTGAAGGATAGAACTAAAGTTATGTTGCTGGTGCGAAATGTGAAGACTGAAGTGAAAGTGCTTCCTCAATTTCAGCAACAGTGCCCCACAATGTTTCGACAGTTACTTCAACCTAAAACAGTTCATTGCACAGCATCTCAAAAAATGTAATGTTCCCGATTGTCAGTCACCCCAGATCTAACGGATGTCTGCACTAATAGTCTTCATTTGGAACCTGGTGACCACTACTAGGAGAAATACGACAGTTACTGAAGAAGACGGTTCTGCATCTTTAACAGGAAGATGACATGATGTACAGTCAGCTTGATAAGGGGCCTGAAGAATCTTCACCTGCTGTTTTCTATTTGGAAGAGGGACATAAGATGCCTGTAGGCCAACATCATTCCACAAAACTTAAAATTCTGACAAATAAGCTCTACCTGCCAACCAGCCAGCACGTTTCTTCCTGTTGTGTACTTGTCTCACCTTTGCTGGAAAGTCCAGCATAAGAGCCAAGAAACCAATATACACAGAGCAGTTGACGACGACTGCCTGTGGCTACATGTTGTGAGATTCTGACATGCTTGTACCTCAGTCACTCGGAACACATCGTTGCATCTCAGAATCTTCAGCTGAATGCAATTTTAAATACCAGTGCACTGCTACTTTCATCTGGCGTGGAAGTGGACAGCTTAGAATGAATAAAGTGCGAGATGCCAATCTTAGTAGATGTACCATCCCGATGTTTCACGGACCAATTTGTGAGATGTGGTAGTACTGTGGGTGCTCTATAAAATGCCAAAGGACAGTGGTAACTCTATGGGTCGCTGTTCCTAAGTTGGCCTGTCTCTGGCTTTACATCAGAACATTTCTTGAGGGAGATAGGATAACCGGAAGAGTGCAATGTGCTACGTGGCACAAGAAACTGCCACCTGTTCTCCAATATCTGTGTTGACTTCGCACTGAACTACAGCAACAAAGAAGACCATCCAGAACTTGGGATATAAGGTAACAAGGTACGAAGAAACATGTTATTGTGAGGAGAAAATTGTGTCCCAGTCACTTCTGTTAACCTGGCTTCAGTGTAACATCAGCCACAGTTCCCACAGGTGTGATGCGCTGTTGCAACATTAGTTCTGACGAGGAGTAGTATTGGAAAAAAGAGCCTGTTGGTTGTTTCACTTCATGTATTCTTCACAAGCTGTTTATGTATGTGCCTCGCCTGCAGCGTTGCTATTACCTTTTTTCTTATTCATTGTATTTAATCATACAATACAGTGTAAATAAATGTTAGCTGAGCATTATTCTCTACATCTGTTCTGCACCACGTAGGAAATGGTTAACATTTCAAGAAAGATGACTTCGTTGTGTGTAATGTGCATATTGAAATGAATGCACTGGATAAGTGAGGTAAATTGGCATCTATAAGATAACAAAACCCATGAATATTTTGCAAATAATAAGTGGCAGAATTCCATGATTTATGAATTAAATGTACAGAAAGTAATTTAGCACCATTTTGGCTATTTACTTATGAGCAATAAACTGTTCAGCGTTTTTGACTATATAACATGTTCAGTGCTGATAAATACATTAATAGAACAACGTTTAACAGCTTGGTATCGTCCTTTTACTACAAAATACATCTATATTTACTGTGCAGCTACCTTGGTGTGTTTATTTCGCACCGAAAGGGGTTTTATGCAGTCTGTGCAGCAGAACTTTGGTTTTTGTGTGTGTGTGTACTTTCTGTTACTGTGTCTTTCATTGTCATATTTGGGTGGCCAATGATAAACTTAACAGACGACAGCGCTAGTGGAATAATGACGTTTCTTTAATACAGTAATTTATATGAATTTAGAGCTCCTGTGTAATACTTCATTGTAACGTGATAATTAAGAGACTTGGATAAAATTCGTTATTGCAGTTATCTGCTCATTTTTTAGTTACAAAAATTGTATCCTGGAATGTGAACATCCACCGTAATGCACTCGTTAGTTTTATCACTACAGTCAAGAGACTTGTTATAATGCCAAGCTATACAAGAACTGAAGACTTGCAGTTTTGAGTGTATACATCAGTTACATTGAAGTAAACTGTGAACAGCTTCTCATAAATTGAGACTGCCAATTTAGATGTTGCATCTGTTCAGTAAGGATGTCTTACTGTTCATTGTTTTATGCACTGCAGGTGATGTGAATTAACTTTGTCTCCTCGCCACCACAAACAAGATACAAAATCTGCAGTTTGCTCTCGCTGTTGTCCGTGTCCAGTGTGTTTCACAATTCCTAACACAGGCCTTCATGGTTTGTAGAGGAGACTTTGTACATTTCTGGACATGAGCTCATTACCAAAACTTCGTCTACTAAGCTTTCTATCAAAAAGTGTAACAGGAAACGTGAAATGCCCTGCATTTATTAGTGATCAGATTGATGGCAGATGCTTTGCACAGTTTATTGAGCGTCAGTATGAAAGTGTCTTATATATCTAGTTTTGCAGCATCTGCTACTATGTAGCAAGTGGAATTACGTCCAATTATTACACACAAAATTATGAAGTTAACGTCTAATTGCTATGTTTCTTCCAGTGTTACCAGTTGGGGTCTTCGGAAGTTCATTGTTCATTGGAAAGTTAACATAGCTAACGTAATGAACTAAGTTTGGAGAGTTGTAAATGATGGGGTTTTTGTTGGAGAGAAATTTTGCGTGAATAAACTTCCTTCCACTTCACAAGCTTTCCTTCAATCTTCCTTAATGAACATCAGTGTGCAGTAATAGAAATACCTTGTTATTCTATGATGCCCATAAAATTCTCTGGTAATATTTCTACAATGAAACCTGGACAAAGTCTGTAAAATTAATAGCAAAGTTCCCCATGCGAATTAAACCAATGACTTTACGGCTTATGGATGTGAACAATACAATTAGTTTCTTCACAGTAGTATGAACACTCTGATAATATTTAAGAACGAAGTGATGAATTATGCAAATACTGGTTTGCAAGACACTTTAATTCTCTCATAAAGAACAAAGAAGTTTGTTAAAAGTTACTATGTGGGGCTATGTAATTTTGAATGTAAAAGACACAGGTCTTAAAAATGTACCAGTGTAACTTGAATTTCTAAAGATTCCCACGCATGAGAGTAGAGGACTCATCACTCTGTAAATTGTGTTAATTGACTTGAAACATGTAAAAACGAAAAGTTCTGGACAGTTTTGAAGTTGAGTGTCAAGTTTGGAAGTTGGTAAGCGCTCTTTCGCAACAATGAATGGATAAAGTCCATGTATACGCACACAATCTACGGGGAGTCGAAAAGCACTTGGTTCCTCAAGTTCCTAACTATTTGTGTTATTCCGTTGAACTTCCACTATATTACACATCTAAATGAGTAAATTATGGCTTTATGAATGTCTGAATTTGGTCAATTATGTGAGATAATAATTATAAAATTTCTGTTGTCCTTGGAAGCTGTAATGTAGGCAACCTGAAATTGATAACCATCCCAGAGCCCGGTACCAGTGTCGCCATCTTAGTGACAACCAGGGACATGGAAGACATGATTGAATACCAGTTACAGGAACAATTGTTATAATCGTTGTAACCAAAGTGCTCACATAACAAGAAGGCAAAGTCAGATTTACAGTATGCTCTGACTGCCTGCATAGTGACTTTAACATATTGAACCTTGAGTTACTGGCACTGCGTTTTCACTTGTTACTTCAATGTTTTTATTAGACCAGCTACTGGCTACAGATGTCACCCCCCCCCCCTCCACAGTCAAATGTATGTATTCATTCATGTAATAGGTTGTCACCCCTACACTGACATTTTTGTAGTATACCAGCAGTTTAAAAATGCTCCCCTGAGAACAAACAGGTGAAAATGTTTCTCTGTAAAACAATGACAGAAAAGTGGGGAACCAGCTGCACAGTCTCATTTTCGTTTCTTCATCAAACATTTTGGCGCATGAACGTACGCTGTTGTAACATGGAACATTGCACATCTTTTATCCCATCTCTCTGAGTTAAGTATTCATACTCCACTAAAATGGGGAACAAAAAGATGGCTATAGGGGTGTGGAAAACATGAAAATAATTCCCCCTACCACCCCCCCCCTACCCCCCACCGTGACGATGCCTGGAAAAATCTAGGCTCCACTCACTCTCAGCAGCGGTCTCCACCAGTTATCTCTACCACTGCCACTGTCGCCTCTGTTCCACAGTGTCTCTCTGCTACTCTCTCAATGCAAAAACGCGAATATGTTCTTCCTTAATTCAGTTCCATGCAGTCAGACCCAAAGGACAGCATGTGGCTAAAAGTTACCTTCCCCACTATGTCCAGTCGATACTCGACTCGTCTCAGGAATATAGCACTATTTCTAGGATCAATATTTTTTATAGCTGAATCCTTAATGGTCTCGACATTCACCTCGACCAAAACAGATTCATTGGGCTGTAGGACAGGTTCCCTGCATAGATCACGGAGCTGATCTCTATTCGATATGAAGGGTTCCCATTGAGAAACTCAGTTGCAGGACTGGTCTTCCACCCACAGTAACAACTTGACCAGTATATTGACCCTGTCGACGAGTGCTAATGAACAGGCTTCTGTGGTGTTTGCAATCATAGAACTTCGTGAAATCAACAGATTAAATCTAGTTCCTTACTGTGTCATCTGTTTTTCAGTGAATTACCAAAGAACGAAGATCTGATCTACTGTTCAGAACCTTGGCTGCAAACCTCTCTGAATTCATCAATTACTAATTTTCAAGAGTTGAGTTCTCTATACGAGCAGCTGGACAAGATGACGTATCTTAGACAAATGTGTGTTATTGTTGAGTGGCCCTCCTTAGTCAATCATCCTCGTTTATGGACTGCATAGATTAGCAGCGTTTTCCTTTCTGGTATTTCTTCTTTGGTCCTTACAATTATCTGCTGGTGTAGTCTGCTGCAAGTAAGTTTCTCACCTCCAGTCTGGATCAATTTGGCTTGTATTCTGTTTTCACCTGGGCTTCCCTTCTTAAGCTATTTGATTCGTTTGGAAATCATGCTGTGTGCATTGGGAAAGGGGGGGAGGGAGGAGGGACGACAGTGGTGTGGGTCAGCCGTAGTTAGAATGGAAATAGAATCCTACTTTGGTTTCATTACAATTGGAGATGGTAGAAGTACTCCTTCCATCTTCTGGCGATTTCAGTCGTTTGCAACTATTTTACATCTTCGACAATATCCTTTGTAGCCTGTGAACGTTATAAGCATTACTGTGACACTGTCTGCTCTCGCCTGTTTCTGCCTCCACGATGATGTCCTTGATATACTTCCTCTTCGCTCTTCTCAGTGTTGTCAGGGTAGCTCTTGAAGCCACCTCAAATTGTTCTTAATTCTGCACAAGATTTGTCTCCAGCAAACCCCTTCTCATGGTTTTCGGTCTCTGTTCAGAAGGAATTAAAGCTTGTAAATCATTACACACATAGAACTGGTCACGTTATTGTAAAACTCCAACAACAGCGAAAACTACTCCACCAACAACACCAACTCCATCAAACAACTCAAAAAAAGCACTTCGAACTTTATCTCAACGAGCAATGCAGGAAGAATGATTCACAGCTCTTCCTTTCGTCTGTCGCAGCCGTCAGCCTGATCACGTGACTCGCCAGCAGCGCCTCTCGTGGCGCCTCAACCACTGTCCGTCTGACAAATTGGTTGTGTGTCGGTGTTTCGACCGACCGACCGACCAACTTTCACTGTCGGGCGCGACGCACCACTGGACAGCCGACCCAACAGATTGTGTCGAGTGTGCGTGATCGTGCCAACCGCCCGACTAAAATTCATGTTTTGTCACAGCCGACGGAATTAAATAGTATTCTAATATACATGTCGACGTCCGAGGAGAAGATACTTTAAGGACTGAGTTTTTAAAGAAATTTAAAGACTGCTGATGTATTTGCGGCACATCGTGCGAGGAGTATTAACAATAGAGATGCAAGAAATGAGGCACCTGTTTCATTTTTTAACGAATACATATTGGTTTCTCTTTATGCAACACGAGGTTAAGTCTGTCGACCTTCTTTCTCTTTTTAGGTTTTATTTCCGATACTTATCGGAAATGAAATCTAAAACTGAAGTATCGACATTCCATGGACGTTAATTCATAAAATGTACTTGCCTCACTGTTGTAAGTACTGAAAAATTCCAGCCTATATCCATGCCATCTGCCATGTAGTTTTTTTCAGTTCTAACAGTCGCTAAATGCTTCATTTCTTATTCATCTGTTGTATTTATTAGATGATGCGCGCCTCCACCATGTGTAATCTTTCTTCTTCGAATATGGGTCTCTGAAATTTACAGGTAATCTTGTTGTGCTACATCCACAAATAAATCAATAATGTTTTCACGAATGACTTTTGTTTTATTTATTTTGCTGTACCACGATGTATTTTCTCAGTCAACTATAAATCACGTTGCACATTTCAGGAACAACTTTAGTTAATAATTGTGGCAGCAGAAGAACACTGAATCTTACGTCTCCTGCCATTGGCGACAAATCGTAATATACGTAGCTAACAGTCTCTCCTCGAAGTTTACAACCTCTGTCAGCACTGCAGTATTTTCGCTTAAGAATGGTTTTATGATGTTCAGCTGTTTCGTAATGCACGATTCACCTGTTTTTGCTTTTGTGAAAAACCGAGCGGGATCCCATAGGGCAAACACAATGAACTAAACATAAAATAAAGAAACTACGACAGCAGGCCCGCATAGTAATCACAGAGTTTAGTCGGTCGGGACGTGTGTAGGCTGTCATGGAATTGGTCGTCTGTCAGCCAGTAAATTGGTGGGTGTGCAGGGGTGTTATATACGCCCTAATTAACGCAAATAAAGTTCATTTATACTCAAACTAATGATAAATGCGACTTCCCTGCTTTCCGACGCTGAGCTGCCTCTGCTTCCTTTGCCTCGTCTGACGATAGCCAACACAGCCGGATAAATGTTTTCGCTATGGCACCAATTTTAATTACTTGCTGATGAACAAAAGAATCGTTCGCAAAGTATGGCACACAGGTTTTTAGTGACGCCACATTCCGTGTGCAAATTGTGGTATCCATAGATATAGGCAAATATTAACTCCTATTTCGTAGCTGGAGGAGTAGCAGGTTAAAGTTTAACGTCCTGTTGACAACGAGGAGGAGCATATTCATGGAAGGATGGAGTAGGAAATCGGCCATGCCCTTTCAAGAGAACCAACATGGCATTCGCAGTAAATAGTTAAGGGAAATTACAGAAAACCTATACTTAACTGGCCGGACGCAGGTTTGCACTGTCAACCTCCCGAATACGAGTACATTTTGCTAACTACTGCGTTACCTTGCTCGATAATTTCATAGTAGTTTCGAGGAACGATCCTGAGCTTACAAACAAACCTCAACGAGAAATCGTGGTCAGCCGCTCAAGCGAACTTCCCTCAAGCATTGCCAGTAACTTCCCATTGGGTGTCGCCAGTGATCTGTCGTAATTTTCGCATCGATATACTACATAATTGGTAAGGTATAGTATTGAAACACTTAAGTAAGAAACTTGTTACGAGATGTCGGAATCTGCTGCTTCGAAATCTAGTTTTTCGAGCTCTTTCTATCATTCAGTTACGAGGCCAGGTATCACTGTCTCTCCATCCTGATAGTAGTAACTTTCAGAGAATTCTGTGGTGAGAATTAACGTGTGAGCTGATACAAGAATATGGATTGTCCACAGCCACTTATGGAACTGCTCCTGCTGCCTTTATTGCGACTACATGTCTCCAACAGTTAGGCTTCGAAAATCAAGACAAGTTTTCAGTGGCAGCCTAAACTTCGTTGATTAGTTTCTATGTGGGCGACTTCATAGGCGAGTTAGATATGGAATCTGAAACTCAGAAACCCAGGTGACTAAGCTATCAGCTTCTGGATGGTTTCTACTGAGGAAATGGAACTTCAGTAGCCACAAGGTTGTGGAACAAATTCCAGTGCAGCACACAGAAACGTTTGTACCTTGTATTCTCATTGATGGAGAAGTAATAAAAACATTAGGAATCTTACGGTACCACAGCTCTTATCCTTTCCAGTGCCACTCGAAGCTGAAGAATCATCGGTGCTCAAAGATCGCCTGTCTACAACAGCATTCATTTTTGACCAACTAGGCCTTTTTGACCCATTAGTCACAAGATGGAACTGTTCTTGCAGCGCTTGTGTCAACTAAGCCTTGACTTGTATTAAGTCCTTCTATCCAACCTAGCTGATGAATGGAATGTCCTTTATATGTAACTGCCTTAACGAACTGATATTTTTATTAGCAGGCATGTCATTCCCTGTCCTCAATACGTTAAATTCGAAATTCCATGTTTCTGTGATGTTTCACAGTTGGCATATGATGCCTGTGTATACATCATATGTGTTCTTCCCAACAACAAGATTGTAGTTTCATTGGCTGTGGCCGAATCTCGTTTAGCCCCTGTCACAGAACTATCTGTTCTGTGACTGGAATTATGAGATGCTTTTCGTCTTGCTCGGCTCATTCATAATTTGGCCAGTGACTTAGACATTGTAAACAGTAGTGATATCCATATTTGGACGGATTCTCCAATAGTTCTCAGCTGGCTGCAACGTAGTCTCACGGGAAAACCTTTGTTGTCAACAGAGTCTCTGAAATTCAGGAAATGAGTTGTTTCCAACTGGAGACACATCAAATCAGAAGACACTCCCACTGATTGCTTATCACGTGGCATCAGCGCAGCACATATGGATTCACTTTTGCAGTGGTGCTCTGCCCCATCATGGCTATTCAGTAGTGACCTGGACTACAGCACTTGTCCTTCACTTGTGATAGGAGATGCGCAAGAAAGGGGTGTAGGTGTCTTTGATGTCTGTTATTGAGCTTAATGCTGAATCGTAGTGTAAGTATTCCCCTTGAAAGGAAACTCAAAGGATTTTGGCTTATGCACTGAGGTTTGTTAACAATATAAGGCGGCAACAAACAGAGGATAACTGGGCCACTCACCCCACAGGAATACCAAAACGCTATCAAAAGAGCTTTTGGTATAGTTGGTGATTGCGCTCGTGAGATCGCATTGTTGAAGGCCATTTACGCGGTTATAAGGCATATGACAGGAACCGTAGCGTCTATATCAGTGTCAGGTGGTGTTCATGTTTGTCCTAAACTCTCTAGTGAACCTGTGCCCTTTCAAATTCCTCTTCCCCCTGTGGGTCCAGGGCAAGAATAGGCCAATGGTATTCCTGCCCGTCCTAAGTGGCGACTAAAAAGAGTCCCTCTCCCTCAAGAGGGTAGATTGAGCCTGCATCCAGAAACGGTTCCACTACTTATATTTGTGGTCATTTGGTTTTTCACTTATTATGGTTTCTTCCTTCCTTTGTTTGGTTCCTTTCATTATCCTCCTCCCTCTTACTGTCTTCCCTCCTTTTCCTTCCCCCTCTTCCTCCTCCGTCCCCCTCTTCCTCCCCCCTCTTCCTTCCTCCTCTGCCTTCTCCCCCGCCCCTTCCTCCTCAGCCTTCTCCCCCGACATTCCTTCCTCCTCCACCTTACCCCATCCTTCCGCCCTACTTTTCCCTCCTTCCACCCCTGCACCCTTCCCCCATCCTTCCCCCCTCAGCCCCCTCCTCTGTTCCCCCCTCCCCCTCCTCCTTTCCCCCCTCCCCCTCCTTTCCCCCTCATTTCCCCACTCCTTCCCCACTCCTCCTCGTGCTCATCCTCCTTCCCCCTCCACCTCCTCCTCCTCCTCCTCCTCCACTTCCTCCTTCCCCCCTCCCCCTCCTCCTCTTCCTACTGATCCTCTTCCTTCCCCTCTCCCCCTCCACCTCTTCCTACTGATCCTCTTCCTTCCCCCCTCCTTCTCCGCTCCTTCTCCTGCTCCTCCTTCCCTGACCTCCGCCTTGGCGTTTGAGACAGTCTGCCCTCTCTCTCCCTCTCTCCCTACATTTTCCTCTCCTTCTTTCCTCCCTGTGTGCCTGAAGGCCGACCCACACGTTCACACGCGTATTCGGTGACGGGGTAACGCGTAATTCACCGCGCTGGGTAGACAAGTAAGGCACGCACATACCCCCTGGTATAGGCCGGGCCCAGGGAAACCTTCCGACCATGCCTATTGTTCCCTCTGTCCGTTTCTTGGGAGGTGTGACATGAGGTGGGAGTGCCCTTTGAGAGGGTCCCCACAAGGAAGGAACGCGCCATTGGAGACGTTGGCAATCATAAGGGGATTACTCCGCAATGGATATCTCTTCTTCTCTCTCGACTTCTGCCAAAAAACGGAAACTTGACCAGCCACCAGTTACAAAAGTACTACCGCCTGCCACAAAGTTCCTCGTAGTTTCTAGATCTGTGGATGGACAAGATTTTTCATCTTTCAACCCTTTAGTTGTCCAGAAGAGCGTAGATGCCAAAGCTGGATGTGTAAAATCTTGTACCAGGATGCGTAACGGTACCCTGTTACTAGAAACTGAGAGCACCTTCCAGGCACAAAAACTGCTTCGGGCCACACTCCTAAACGTTCCCTGTCTGGGTGGAGGCTCACCGCACTTTAAATTCGTCTCATGGTGTGGTATACACTAGATCGACGGACTGACTGACGAGATTCAGTATTTCCTCGCTGAGCAGGGCATGACGGCTGTCCATAGGGTCATGGAAAAGGTCAACAATGACCTTGTACCAACCCGAACACTTTTCTTGACCATTGATAGTGTTCAACAGCTGCTGTGCATCAGAGCGGGCTACGAGGTTATTTCTTTTCGCCCCAAAGTCCCGACACCTACGCGCTGCTACCAGTGTAAGCGTTTTAATCACACTCGCCAGTCTTGTTTTAACGCGGCTAAATGTCACTTGTGGCAGGGATGTCCATGAGGGTGACCGTCCACCTCCATCTCATCATTCTGTGAACTGTCAAGAGTGACCATGCAGCATCCTCCCACGACTGTCCCATCTACAAGGAAGAACGCTGTATACAGGAAATTCGGGTCAAAGAGAAACTATCCACCTCAGCTCCTCGCAAGCTATTTGCTATTAGGAAGCCCACGCTGCTGCCAGCGGGGAAATATAGTACCGTCCTCGCCGCTCCTCGGACTACCAGGGAGTTATCGATGCACACACGCGATCTGATCTTCAGCACTACGGTCGTCCGTTCGGCCAGTGCTAAGACCGCCCGGTCGACGTCTCCTCTTCCTCCCGTCACCCCTCAGACACAAGCACCTTCATCAGCTTCTGCCAAGACGAAAACCCAGAAGTCAGATGCACGGGCCTTCAAGAAGGAACCGTCCAGTGCAGACTTCCTACGAACCTCGAACTCCCAGCTATCGACCAGTACTACCACTAAACGACCTTCCAAGAAGGCTCATAGGAAGCAATGTTCTCCTTCTCCGCCACGGCGCATTTCTTTTCCTGCTGCACCCAGCGGTTGCCGCTCCAAGCCGTCATCCGTTTCCCCTGGCCGCACCGCTGGTAGCCCAACATCTGGCCGTTCACCGTTGGAGGAAGCTCCCCCTCCCAGCCATCTTAACAAGATGGCCGATGAACCTATTGAACCAATGGACAATGACAATCCGCCTATTGATAGCGGCGGCAGTGCTCGCTCAAAGCCAGGCCCTCAGCGGCCTTTGAGGTGACCCCCTTCTTGCATCTTCTTTTTCTTCTCATGATTGCACTTATTCACTGGAATATTCGCGGCATTCGCTCCTACCGAGAGGACTTAAAGGTGCTGCTCCACTTGCACTGTCCGCTCGTCATAGCTCTCCAGGAAATGAATCGATCAAATTGCCTTGGCACACTATATCCTGTGCGTTTTGACCTACCCACTGCTGCAGGTATTTCAGCTAATGGAGTGGTTATGTTGCTGGTCCAGGATGATATTTACTACGATCCCATCACATTGAACACGGGCCTGCAGGCAGTTGCCGTCTGAATTACTCTCCCCACTTTCACTTTTTCCGTTTGTACCGTTTACACTCCTTCGTCATCTGCTGCTACTGGGGCAGACATGATGCAAATTATTGCTCAGCTACCTGCACCATTTTTGTTAACTGGAGACTTCTATGCTCACCATCCTCTTTGGGGCTCTCCAGCATCCTGTCCGAGGGGCTCTATTTTAGCAGACGTTTTGAACCAGCTCAATCTTGTCAGCCTCAATACTGCCGCCCCTACTTTTCTTTTGGACACAACTCACACCTATCCCCATTTATTCCTCTATATGTACTACCCAACTTGCACGCTGTTTTGAGTGGTATGCACTTTCTGCTACATATTAGAGTGACCACTTCCCTTGTGTTATCCATCTCCTGCATCATACCCCATCTACATGCTCAACTAGTTGGCACATCTCCAAAGCAGACTGGGGGCTCTTCTCTTCCAGGGCGACCTTCCTGGATCAAACCTTCGCAAGCTGCGATAGTCAGGTCGCACACCTCACGGAAGTCATTCTCACTGCTGCTGTATATTCCATTCCTCACACTGCTTCTTCTCCACGTCGAGCACCGGTCCATTGGTGGACCACAGCAGGTAGATACGCTATACGTGCTCGTCGACATGCTTTACGCACCTTTAAACGCCACCATACGATGGCGAATTGTATTAATTATAAACGATTACGTGCACAGTGCCGTCGTGTTATTAAGGAATGCAAGAAAGACAGCTGGGCTGCTTTCACAAGCTCTTTACAGTTTTACTTCTTCTGTTGTCTGGGGTAGCCTGCGCCGGGTATCTAGCACTAAGGTCCACTCACCAGCATCTCGCTTGACGGTCGCGAATGACGTCCTTGTGGCCCCTAAGGATGTCGGCAATGCCTTTGGCCGATTTATTGCTGAGGTTTCGAGAACTGCTCATTACCACCCTGCCTTCCTCCCCCGAAAACAGGCAGAGGAGCCTAGGCCACCTAACTTCCGCTCCTCGAATCGTGAAAGTTACAATGCCACATTCACCATGCGGGAACTCGAAAATGCACTTGCCCGGTCACGGTCCTCCGCTCCAAGACCTGATTCTATTCATATTCCAATGCTGAAGAACCTTTCTCTTGTGGGTAAAGGTTTCCTTCTTCGTACTTATAATCCCATCTGGATTGAGGGTGGTGTTCCCACATGCTGGCGCGAATCTATTGCCACGATTCCTACGCCTGGAACGGACAAGCACTTGCCTTCCAGTTATCGACCCATCTCGCTTACCAGCTGTGTCTGTAAGGTGATGAAGCGAATGGATAACTCTCGTTTGGTTTGGCTGCTCGAATCTCGACACCTACTTACCAATGTATAATGTGTATTTCGTAGGCGCCGCTCTGCTGTTGACCATCTGGTTACCTTGTCGAACTTCGTTATGAATAACCTCTTGCGCAAGCGCCTGACCGCGGATGAGTTCTTTGATTTGGAGAAAGCTTACGACACCTGTTGGAGGGCGGGCATTCTCCGCACCATATTTTATTCATGCATTTTTAATCGATGGACAGTTCAGGGTACGTGTGGGTTCTGTCATGTCCGTCGCCTTTCGCTAGGAGAATGGGGTGCCACAGGGCTCAGTTTTGAGCGTCGGTCTCTTCGCCATAGCGATCAATCCAATAATGGATTGCCTCCCAGCTGATGTATCAGGCTCCCTTTTCGTGGACGATTTTACCATTTACTGCAGCTCGCAGCTTACATGTTTCATGGACCGCTGTCTTTAGCGTTCTCTTGACCGTCTTTACTCCTGGAGTGTCGCCGAGAAGACGGTCTGTATTAACTTCTGGCGCTACAAAGAGTTTCTCCCACCATCCTTACGAGTCGGTAGCATTGCTCTCCCATTTGTGGAGACAACAAAATTTTTAGGTGTTACATTTGACAGGAAACTCCTCCGTGTTCTCAGTGCTATGTCGTAGGGAGCGGATCGAACCGTCCAACTTCGCATATATCGGTCGATCGTCCGCTCCAAGCTGGATTATTGGGAGCTTCGGATACTCCTCTGCACGGCCGTCTATCTTACGCCGCCTCAATTCCATACAACATCGGTGTTGACGTCTTGCGATAGGAACGTTTTATACTAGTCCCATCGAGAGTCTCATGCTGAAGCCGGTGAATTGTCACTAACCTACCTGCGCGATTTGTCGTTATGCCTGTCGGCTACTGTCAATGCTGGACCGCCCGTCTTATAGGTCCTTATTTTGACGACACTCTCGACCGTCTATACGGGTTGTATGTCTCTGCCCTGATACCCCCTGGAGTACGCTTTCGTTGCCTCCTTCAGCAACTTAAATATACACTCCCTGCAACCTTTAGAGTGGGCGAGAGCCAAACGCCACCTTGGCTCCAGACTCAGGTTCGCGTTCACCTTGGCCTCAGCTCGTTCCCAAAGGAGATATCCCCAGCTTCGGTATACCGCTCCCGTTTTGTCGAACTTCGTTCGAAGTTCTTTAATATGACCTTCATTTATACAGATGGCTCTAAGACCAATGACGGTATCGGGTGTTCTTTTATTGTCAGGGCACACAGTTTCAAATACCGGCTCCATAGCCATTGTTCGCTCTTAGCAACTGAGCTATTTCCTCTCTACCAGGCTGTTCTTTACATCTGCCGCCACCGACAATCTGCTTATGTCATCTGCTCCGATTCCCTGAGCGCTATCCACAGCCTCAGTGATCCATATCCGGTTTACCTTTTTGTGCACCGGGTCCAACGCTCTCTTCAGTAGCTGGTGGACGACGGTTCTCCGGTTAGCTTTGTGGGTTCCTGGCCATGTCGGTATCCCTGGGAACGAAGCTGCAGATGCCGTGGCCAAGGCTGTGGTCCTCCAGCCTCAGACAGCTTCTTGTTGTGTCCCTTCATCAGATTGTAGCAGGGTCATTTGACAGCGCATTTTGTCACTGTGTCATGCCGATTGGGCTGTACTTAGGGACAACAAGCTTCCGCCCTTGAAACCTCTTGCCGCGGCTTGGACGTCCTCTTCATGCCCTTCTCGGTGGGAAGAGGTCGTTTTGGCCCGGTTACGAATTGGACACTGCCTCTTCAGCCATCGCCATCTGCTGATGGTCCGCCACGTATTAAAGTTCCGTCCAAATTTTAATACACTGCGTGTTGATCTTCGCCTGCCATGTACTCTGGATGCCATTTTAGCGGATGACCCAGGAGAAGGTGCACACGTTCTTCGTTTTGTCAACTTGACAAACCTGTCTGACATTTGATTATGCAGTTTTTTTTAATCCTCTGCCTGTCCGTCTTGTATAGTATTGTCCCTTTTAGTTGCTGTATTAACCTTGTGCCTCGCGGAGCATTCCTAACTTAGTCTGGGCGCTAATTACAATTACAATTGCAGTTGTGCCCCCTAAAACCCCCCAAAAAAATCCCTCTTGAAGGTGTGGCTGTCAGAATATGGGCGACGCAGGAAATAACTGTGTGCAATGTATATCTTCCTCCAGATGGTGCAGTACACCTGATTGTATTAGGTGCACTGATTGATCAACTCCCTAAGCCTTTCCTACTTCTGGGAGATTTGAACGCCCATAACCCCTTGAGGTGGCAGTGTGCTTACTGGCAGAGTCAGAGACATCGAAACATTACTGTCTCAGTTCGACCTCTACCTCTTAAACACTGGGGCCGCTACACAATTCAATGTGGCTCGATGTAGTTACTCGGCCATTGATTTATCAATTTGCAGCCCAGGACCTCTCCCATCTATCCACTGGTGATCACTTAACGACAGAGTGAGGTGGCGCAGTGGCTAGCACACTGGACTGGCATTCGGGAGGACGAAGTCTCAATCCCGCGTCAGTCCATCCTGATTTAGGTTTTCCGTGATTTCCCTAAATCGCTCTAGGCAAATGCCGGGATGGATTCTTTGAAAGGCACTGCCGACTTCCTTCCCCGTCCTTCTGTAATCCGATGCTGAGAGAACATAACGGCCTGTATAGTAGTGACCACATCCCCAACTTCCTGTCACTGCCCCAGCATCAGGCATACAGACGCCTGCCCACATGGGCTTTAAACAAGGCAGACTGGGAAATTTTAACCTCTGATGTTACCGTTGACTCTCCCCCACATGGTAACACCGATCTTATGGTTGAGCAGGTGACAAAATTGTTTCTCTGCAGAAAAACGCGGTCCCTCGCTCTTCAGGGTGCCAGAGTTGTGAGGCAGTCCCTTGGTGGTCGCCAGAACTCTGTAAAGCAGTTAAGGAGCGTCGGCGAGCTCTACAGTGGCATAAGCAGCATCCTTCCTGGAGCACCTCATTGCCTTTACAACAGCTCTGTGCCCTTGTTCAGCAACTTACCAAGTGATGGAAGCAGGAGTGTTTGGAGAGAGAAATCTCGACCACTGGGTGCCATGTGTCACCTTCGCAAGTCTGGGCAAATATCAAGCGTCTTTTCGGGTACCAGACCCTAACAGGTGTTCAGTGTTAGGATAAATGGCGTATTATTTACCGACGCAAACGCGATTGCCGAGCATTTTGCTCAAGTCTCTGTGTCGGAGGCCCACTCTTCCAGCCAAGCAAATCGCTGCGGCAGATTTAGAGATGGGCAGAGCTTCTTCTCTGAAATCGGATCACAACTGGTCAACCACCGGGAAGAACACTTTCTTTTTCATGACTCACCACTCTCACACAATAAGTGAAAGGAAGTCACATCGCCTTTTTAATTCAGGTCACTAACCCTGAATTTTTATCTGGTTTGATCCTAGTTCTAAAGAACTTAAAAATAGTAAAAATTGTTACTGCCCTATTAATGGTGAGATATTAAAGTTTTAAACATCGTCTGCTGTAAAAGTTACAAATGTTGAAAATAATACTAAATGTTTATCAAGTGATACTTCTTATATCTTGCTACCTCAATTGGAAAAGTACAGTATACAAATTACAACTGTAAAATAGTGTGTCTGCTTTCATTTAGTCAGTATTACCATATGTGTATTCAAAAAGGAATTTATAAATAAAATCTGACCCTCTTCAGTCGATGTCTCTCCTCAGTGGATATTTGTCGTGCTTTTAAAAATATTCGTTAACAGGGCACTGATGTTGCTCCGATGCATAACGCTTTTGGAACAAATTGATACAGCGTCGTCCATTGTAATTTTCTTGTTTCTCACCAGTTTACGGGATCGCTGTTTCTAGGCAAATATCCCTCCGCTAAATATTTATCCGAGTCTACAATTGCCGCATTTTGCACGTGGTGCCTTTCTTGGTTTCACCAAACTCATTCCAGGTTGCTCTGGCATTACAGTGGTAAATAGTTCAGAAATGAGCTGTGTTCTTGTTGAACAACCAACGCTTACTTCTCTGCAATAGCCTTCATGCTGAAAATCCTTGTTTGAATCGGAGGTCCAGTAACGTAACTTTGCCTGACCAGTTCGTTCCTGGAGATAACGCCAAAGCACTCAGATAACCCTTTAAGGAAATTATAAACCAGTGACTCGTTCTTGAGGACATTCTTTCTGTCCTTCAGATTCCAATTGTCGTTCCATTAATCTTGGCAAGATTCTCGTTTTTGAATGTGACAGTTTTGAAGACATCTCTTTGGTCACCTGACTGAAACTTTCAAAATCAGTAAAGGCTGTTGCATTATCTCCCAGGATGTATGTTATAAGTTTAAGATGATAGATTTTTGACCGAAAACAGCGAGGCAAGAAACTGAATCGCAAATTGTCAATTTTCGTTTTTTTCACTGAATAGTCATTTAAGAGTGTCGCGTATCGTTTGGTGTTGAAATGAAACTAGTCATACTTCTACAAATGGCAGAACAAGTAGTGCATTTAACGCTGTATGTTGGTGAAACCAAATAAGTCACTGACTTGTTTCGTTTCAACAGATATTGCTCGCTCCTGCGGACAGCCTGTTTTCCTTCAATAGTTGACATCCAATTCCTTTGTTGTGGCACTAATAGTCGCTGTTAATGCTCATTGCGCGACAGTTGGTTGTACTACCATGGCTCCAAAAGAAGAATAGTACTGCAAATTATGGAGGAAATAAGGTAAAGGCAATCTCTGTAATTGCTTTTGTACGAGCTATGTTCGAGGGAAAACAGTTAGAGAATCTTGCAGGTAAATATCACTCGTCCTTGTAACAACCGTAGGAAACTATAGATGTAAATGTCAATATTACCAGAAATATCATTCTTGTATTATTAATTTCATTCCAGCTGCAGAATTCAATGTAATGCCTCAATTGACGTAATTCAACGTAATATTTTGACGAAATTCCTTGATCTTTCTCTTTCACAAGTAATTGTTGTAAACCACTGACAACTCTTAATATCTATTAGAGTTGTTCACAGTCAACAAAGAGATGTAAATTAGAATAATGTTACTACGTAGCCAGTGTTTCATGCACCGGATCTGAGGACGGCCACGTTTGCTCGTTCTAATGCCATTAGCTTGCTGTGTCGCCTGGACGAAAACACTGTCATTTGCTATAAGACAAAAGCACATTCTGCGTAATGGTACTTTTTAGTACTGTACTGTTACTTAGTAATGAGTTTATTTATGATAAAAATAAAAAATGTAAATTATTTCAGATACATAACAAACATCAAACACACATGTTAATGTGGCAGGGGGGATGTTAAGGAGTGGTAATCTAATGGAAGTAAAGGAAACCAAGGAGAGATTTAGGTGACAGATATCGTCCAGTAGAGTGTTTCTTTACAATTGTGATTCTAAGATGTTGTACACATTCAAATTGTCCACAAGATGCACCAGGCACCCATTTTAATCTGAAGTTTAGTTGTCATTATGGCTGGAATGAAATATGAGCTACCAGATCCATTTGGAGGTTACAAACTGCCGTCGGTCCTGCCTGGTGAATGGAAGAGGAGAACAAAAAACAAGTTACTTTTTGTGGCCAGACATGAATAGTCAAGGTGAGACTACCTTCAGAAAGTATCAGACTTGGTTGTGAAGTTCTTATGTCGGATAATTTTGTTTGACAAGTAGTTCCTCAGGTGTGTTCCATACAATATGACCTTTTTTTCATGGTTCATTTGACTCTCTACTTGTGTATAGTATGAAATGTATTATGATACAGGAGTATACCAGATACAGGAAGTATGCATACAAGTAAAGCTGGAATTGCAGACCTAGTTATGTAAAATTGGGACAGACAAGGAAGCATGGTCTGTTGCCCAGTCTACATTAATGTACATTAAAATACGTATCACTTAATGAATCATGAATCAGGTCGTAAGTATGACATCCATGTAAATGTATAATCTAACCTGCAGCCCAGTAATTCCATCAATTCTAAAAATTTAGAGCAGCCAACTAAAAGTCGGACACCAGAGAAACTGCATAACACAAAAAGAAAAAAAACATCCATTTGCAAAGTGAAGGTACGTAAAAATGCGGTAGGTTCACTACTTAGAAAACAAGAATCGGTGACATTCATCTGTAGGTTAAATTTTCTGTATCAGCCTAGTTACACACCAGGTTAATTACAGAAATAGGGAAAAGACGTGATGAATACTTTAAACACACAGGGGCATATACTGTAAAATGTTGGCCAGACAGAGCACCTTTAGAATATGATAAAAGTAATATGTGGAGAGTACCGAAGTCAGTCTAGTTTAAGGAACCTATCTTGAAGGCCTTCACCACATTAATGGAGGCATGCAGAACATTTTACAGAGCTCTAGGAGGTAGGGAGAGGTCCAATTTTAAATATATATAGTTACTGACAAACATGACTCGCTACTTAGAGAATAGGACAAATATACTGCAGTGAAGAAAAATAAGTAGGCATTAAAGAGCTATTTCGAAAACTAGCCCCATAAAGAATGACATATACGTAACACACAAGATGGTCATATTTTGCTCCATGTGTTTTATTGAGCTCAAATGACCCATCTTCTCACAGATGGTTGTCGGACCTTGGCTTTTCTGTACAGACTATTTTATACGGACAATTGAGCAGTCGGCAGGTGATGTTTAAAGTGAGCGTCGTATCAAAAATCTAGATGCCAGTCATTGAATACTGGCCCCTATTGTGACTGGGCCAGAGGTGGGAAAACTTCAAACACATTGGGCGTGGGGCCTGAAGACAGCATAATATATCACCAAAACTGTTTCCTCAATAACAAAGCAATTTGGAAATGTAGATGGTTAAAAGGTGTTTGGTTTGACTTTTGTACATGGAGAGAAAAGTTGTTCATAAATTGTATGGATGCCACACAGCAGTTAAGTGCTGAAAGACGCATAAGGGGAATAGTGTTAAGGTAGGGAGAGAGGGCTGGAGCTTACCAACAATGCTATTCAGTCGGTACATTGAACAAAGAAGTTAAAAAAGATGAAAGGAAAACCTTGGCTATGAAATTGTCAGATGACACATGACTTGGAAGAGCAGTTGAACACAGTGGATAGTGTCTTTGAGAGATCATAAGATGAGCAAGAAAAGTGTAATGGAATGTAGTCTAATTAAATGAAGTGACTATGAGAGAATTACACATAAGGCAATATATTGTATAATAGGATGCCATATAAATGTGGTATTCTCCCATGATCGTATTTTAGACAGCTGAATAAGATTTTAGGTATTCAACCTAAAAATTTACAGTAAAAGTTTTCTCTTATAAGATTTGTTGTACATGATCCAGAACAGTTCATGAGAAATACTGATGTTTTAGCAGTCTCCTGACTGGTTTGATTTGGCGTACTGTGAACTCCTCTACCCCAACTACATAACCTCACAGTATAACACCCAGTTATTTTCTGGACATATTCCAATCTCTGCCATCTCCTGAAATTATTACCTCTGTAGCTCCCCAAAGTATGATGAAAGTTAATTGTTAGTGTCTTAACGCATGCCCTTTCATTTTGTCCCTTCTTGCCACCGTTCCTGTGGTGAAACTCCTCATTTCTTACCACAGCAGTTCACTGAATTTTAGTCATTCCTCTGTAGAACCAGAGGCCAAATACTTAGAATTATATGAAAGTCAATTACACATTGTGATAAACCAGAAAAATAAATTTGTGTTCCAAAAGTAAAATTCCCCTCCCCAACTGCTTCACTCCCTCCTCCACTAGGAGTTTTAGGACCTCGTGTGCCTCCAGCATTATTGGATTGCAGGTCTCCCAATAATTTATTCAACTCCTAATTTTCATTGCATCACCTATGTGTTCAAACTCTTCTTCTGTCATGTCATCAAACAGATCCTACCACACATAGAAGCCTTAATGCACTCTTACCACATGCCACCTTAGTCCTCCGAGTTCAACACTGGAATTGCTTTCGCGTCATTTAACTTTGCCTCCTTTGCTTTCCTGTTTCAAACAAGTGACTTACTTCGCTGTATTTCTGTGATATATTGCACATTTTTGTAGTTCCTTACTTTACGAATCAATTTCAGTATTTATTCTGTAACAAGAGTTCTTTTACAGTTACCTCGTGCATACATAAATTTGTCTGTCCAACATCTGTGACTGCCGTTTTCAGATAAATCCTTCCCTCTTCAACTGATCTGCGTGTTGCAGTATTCATTACCACACTATTTATTGCTTCAGATAACTTTAAACACACACCATTCTTCTCAGTACCCCACTTACTTCACCACTAACAGTTATGGACTATTCTCTTACGCCTCGGTCTGCTCTTGGTCATTACTAACTTGTGACATGAATGTATATCTGTTCCTGAGTATACCCTGCTATCCAATATCAGATTTTACAAAATGTCTCAGTGATGTAATCCAGATAGAATCTCCTCATGTCCCTCAGACTTTTTCCAAATATACCTCTTCCTCCAGTAACTTTAAAATAGCATATTCATAATTAATAACAGACTTATAGAGAAATGGAACTTTTTTACTCATCACTTCTATTATCAAGCTCATTCTCCTAAACTCTGCCATGTATTACATTGCCTTTTACAGCATTCCAGTCACTCATGATTATTAGATTTACATCCTCATTACATACACATTTTGCATATACTTCTCCCTCTTCGTCAGATTGTGACATTGGCAGATATACCTGAAACATAACCATTAGCTTTTTGGTGCAAATTTTGATGAGAATATTCTTATTACTGAACTGGCCACTGTACTGACCCACACATACACTCCCAAAGTCTTTGTAAGCAGTTTGCAGTGTGTACCGTGCAAGTCAGATGGAGATGGTGCTTGTGGATGTACACAGCCTCTCATCCATGCACTCTGCTTTCCAGCTGACATCTTTTGGGTATAGGATGAGCAACCTCTAGCTCAGTCATGTTTACCTTGACATGCATGTTACCTCATTGTTATTGTGCACGTCTCTGTACCTGGTATAATTTATGTTTTAGATTTAGTTTGTTGTGTCCATCATTATATTGTGTTCTCTTGCAGGATTAGAACATTCAATGACTCAAACTCTACCCTACATTTCTGCTCGTGAGAAATCCATCTTACCAGAAATGATATTATTCCTATATCGTTTCACTGACTGCCACTACATCCAGAGTGAACATTAAAATTTCCTCTTCAGATTTTCTAGCGTCTTTACCATATTGAACTTCTACAGATTTGTGAGTCAAAGCATGGAATGTCAGTAGTCACTGGACATTCATGTTTTGCAAGTTCATTTTATCAGGGGGATCTTCAGAGCCGAGATATATCTTTAATGAAGAAATGTATCCCGTACTCGAATCACACAGCATCCGTATGAGTATGCCTTATTTGGTAATTTTTGATGGATTGTAAAATTTAACTGTCCACACCATGGTTTCATTCCTTCATCAGTTGAGATATTTTGACTTAGATTAAACATTTCTTTATACTTTTTGGAAAAATAATCAACTGCAAATTTCACTTCAAAAAGCCGGTCGGCATTATCTGGTTTATTGTTGTCAGAAAAATGTAAAAATGATAATATTTGTCTGAATATCTTGTGGACATCGCTTTGCGAAATATGTGTCTATCAATGGATTTGTTGATCAGTAATCAAGGATCCTTGCGTTTCGAAAATTCCCATAAGGATACTAAGCCCAAACTATTTTATAAAAACGGATCCCATAATGCTGACAAATATGACATTTTTAATCCAGTTTCCTTCTATTGCAATGTTGACTGTAATACTCATGGGTTTCATTGCTAATGTACTCAAACAGATCTTTCCCAATATATAATTCTGAAATATCCATGACGCTCTGTGAATCTTTGGGAAATGTGTGTGGACCCGGAGATTCTTCAAATTTGTTATTGGTCCTCAGTAAATCATAGTCTGTCTTTGTCTGATTCATCTGAGAGCTGGTATCTGATAAAGCTGTTTTCACAGTTTTCACTTGTAGCCTTTCCTCTAATAGGTTGGCATAATCCTGTGTCAGACCTAGAAACATGGTTTTGGTGAATTGGACAGGCTATGCACCTTGTTCTCGAATGGAGATAATACCCCTATGGAGAGGTGATGGGGGATAGGAGTGTCAAAGGGGTGATTAGAATCCTTCGGAGGTTGTGCAGGCGTGGAAGACTACTTCAGGAGAGGTGGGAAGGATATGTTAGGATATCTCTTATTTCAGGTTACATGCTGCTATGTCAACTATTTCAACACTGTGCCTGACCAGCTCACCTCACAAACACAACTGCTGTTATGTAAGGCATAACGTAAGTGTTCACCAGTGGCAGGCTCAGTTGTGATCTACTTCTTACTTCGCGTGTTTTGGAAGACAGTATATGATTACTGTGCTACAGTGCCCTCCTCCTAGACAAGACCTGGCCCTCTGGATCATGACTTAGAACATCATTGCACTAAAATGACTGATCCTGTTGGCTGCCACAAATGGCTCCAGTCAGCTTTTTAAGGATTTCTTTCACCATCATGTTACCTTACTCACAACTCATATCAAGTCTTGTTTCCTGATTGTTTATTGCTACATCTCTCCCTCTGCTGCTTCCTAGTCTCTCGGAATCGAGTCCACAAGAGATCGAACATTGGCTGGATCCAAGCTTTGTCTAGGGACCCACTTCCAGCATGTGTAAACAAGAACTATAGTTGGTAGTGTCACAGCATTAACTATTATTACATTGGTCAATGCTATTTCCCTCTGGTTCTGACTCTCCCTGTGCTGACTTTCATGATGCACCCATGTCTCTCTCCATGGAGATGGGCCCAGCCTTACAGAGAATGAATTTGTCTGTGGACTATATAATCTCAGGCCCCAAAGTTCTATTTAACATAGTCAAATTAGTGGCTGGTAGCACTTCCATGTGTTCCCCTGCCCAATATAATCTGTGGGTTGTGCCTGAAACTGTGGCAGGTGGAGCAAAAATAAATATTGTTTTACATGGTGTCCTGTTCATTTATAATTTCCCCCGTCTTCCTTCAATATTAACTGCGTGGGATTTCTGACCCTCTCCACCTAGTCTGTTTGGACAAACCATAATGGCACTACTGTAATACTACGGTAACTTCTAGTTCCATATAGACAATCTGTGTTTGTCTTCCATAACCAATGATTTATTCCTTTACTCCAAGAAAGTTCTTCAGCATCTCACACTTATGAGGATACATGTGAACTGCATGATGTAGGTATTATGCATACTTGCTGCTTCTGGAAAGGAAATTGAAATCCATACTTTCCCCTGCTACTCATTTCCTCTGCTGTGGCTTGGTTAAAATGAAAAGGTTAGGTGCTACGATGATGCTAAAGGACAAACACTCTCTGGTATAGCTCCTTTTGCACTTGACATTGCACCTCCAGGCATTGTCTGGTGATCGGAATTCCGCTTCTAGCTGGCTTCTCACTTGTTCCATAGATTCATGTAATTCTCTCTCTCTGTCTCTCTCTCTGTCTCTGTATCTCTCTCTCTCTCTCTCTCTCTCTCTCTCTCTCTCTCTCTCTCTCTCTCTCTCTCTCTCCCTCTCTCTCTCTCTCCCCCTCTCCCCCTCCCTCTCCTCTCCCTCTCCCCCTCTCTAACCCCCACTCTCTCCCCCTCTCTAACCCCTACTCTCTCCCCCCTCTCCCCCCCGCTCTCCCCTCTCCCCTCTCTACCCCCTCTCTCTCCCTCTCTCTCTCTCTCTCTCTCTCTCTCTCCCTCTCCCCCTCTCCCCCTCCCTCTCCTCTCCCTCTCCCCCTCTCTAACCCCCACTCTCTCCCCCTCTCTAACCCCTACTCTCTCCCCCTCTCTCCCCCCCGCTCTCCCCTCTCTACCCCCCTCTCTCTCCCCCTCTCTCTCCCCCTCTCTCTCACCCCCTCTCTCTTTCTCCACCCTCTCTCTCTCTCTCTCACACCCCCCTCTCTCTCTCACCCCCCCTCTCTCTCACACCCCCCTCTCTCTCTCAAGCCCCCTCTCTCTCACACCCCCTCTATCTCTCTCACCCCCTCTATCTCATCCCCCCTCAGTCCCCCCTCTCTCTCCCCCCTCTCCCCATGCTGTCTTCCAAAGACAGTAGCAACTAAATTATTAGTTCTTTATCCAACTTTCTGCTTCATTTAGCAGCATCTCAGTTAAGATTCACCATTTCTTCTGCTGTTTTGTGTAATAAACACTTCCAATTCAGCTGGTGCAGTAAGAGCATACCCTTCTGCAAACACGAGTTTTTGTGCTGTAGCACTCACTTATTGCCTTCCTTATTCTACCCGTTGTTTTATTACTTCTACTATATCATTCACTCTTTCAACCTCATCAGCTGTCCCACTGTTTCCACATGTCATCCTAACACAGTGATCCAACCTCTACTTCTGGTATGTGGTATATTCCCCAAAGCCTAAGTCACCTCATCCCCCAAATCCTCCCATGTTTCCTCCTACACACCCTGGAAACTCCTTCAAACATTCTGTGATCACATACCATCAGTTTAAAATTACCGAGGGCTTCTTCTAACCATGTTACCTCATTCTATGTCTACCATTCATTAAATAACACCTGTATCCCCCATTGATAAGCACATTTGTTGATGTGCTTGGTGAACAGTTCTCACTGTCAACGTGGTCGTTCTGCAATGCTGCCACTGCAATGACAAGCCATAGTCCTCTTAAGACTGGGTTTATCTTCTCTCCTGGCATAGCTCATCTGAGGACAGTGCATGTGTCTCTAATGCAAAAATCCACTGCTCCTGCACAGCAGGTAATCTTCCTTGTACCAAACATACAAAGAAAACTCCCTTACATCCTTGGTCTTCCCGTGTAGACCTACTATAGCTGTTTCACTTAAAACTTCTTGTTTGCTACTCATCACTTGTTTCCCACTTTCTTTCTGGCTCAGCCCTCCAATTCTTTGGTTAATCTAAGGACTTGTCACATGTTTCATATTTCCACATGCAGAATTCTCGTAGACAACTGCATTTTGAAAGTCACTGGTGACAGTTTCACAATCTGATATTGGCCATGACACTGCATAAAAAGTAGTGTCTTACTATTTGTAGTATGTGAATTCGATAGATTTCACATTGGCCATTTTTGTCTTGGTGTGATCTTTCCCTGTGAGTCACTGCTCCCTCTTGTTTATACAGTGCCAGTCTATTTACCTTAACCAACCTTTTCAATTCTTCTCTTGCCACCCTCACAAATGCGTTAACATGCATTCAATTATTGAAATAGGAAAACAAAAAGAGAAAGACAATAGGTTTTGACCATATTCCACCTCATATGGCTAAAATTCTGTAGTTTTTGCTGTTTTGATTTGTACACAGACAAAGATAACTTGAACAGACATCACAATTGGTATGTGTGTGCTATATGGTATTATAGCATGCTCTCTATTGCTTCATGCACACTTAACATGGTCCTACTAGCCTGACGATGTAGATGACTTGTCCTCAATTTCTTCCCACATTACAGCTTAAATTCCTTCTATAAATCCAAGATACGGATGACCTCCTTGATTTGTTATTTCTGGTACAATTAAGTTCCCTATTGTTAATTACTGCTTGTACCAATGTTGCTGCCTGTTCATTTGGCACTGCGACCATTTAGACAGGTTATGAAAAATGATTCATAATAACAAAACATCAATCCCAAAAAATTCAACCTCCTAAATCGCTTGTCACTTTTCAATGAGTTTGGGCTTGGCTACCATCGGACCTCTGCCATTGTAGCACCTTTGCACTTCCGTGCTGCATGTCTATCCTCCCTTTGGAACATGTCATGGACACGTTTTGTGAATGACGTTGAGGTGCTAGAGCTTCAGCACACAGACTACAGTTTCTTCTTTCGTAATCTATCGTTCTCCATTTTGGCGTTTGAGGTTTGGCTTTGTTTCCTCTTCATCCCTGTGCAGTTCTGAAGGCCAGCCCAAGTGTACCATGTGACGGGGTAACACGTAATGACCATCCCCAGGTCTGCAGGTATGGTTTCCACATACATGGTACAGGCCACGTCCAGGGAGGGGTGGTAGTTTGAGCTGTAACCCTCCCAAATTGCCATTTAGTCCCTCTGTCAGAAGTTTGGGAGGTTTGATCCATCGCCTAATTAGTGTGAGATCCCCTCTGAGAAAGGGTCCCACAGCAGGAAGGAACATGCTATGCCTTTGGAGATAATGGCGGTCTTGGGGATTCTGTCACAATGAGCCAATTCCAATCTGTGTCTACTAAACGTAGTCCCTCTGTCAGAAGTTTGGGAGGTTTGATCCATTGCCTAATTAGTGTGAGATCCCCTCTGAGAAAGGGTCCCACAGCAGGAAGGAACATGCTATGCCTTTGGAGATGATGGCGGTCTTGGGGATTCTGTCACAATGAGCCAATTCCAATCTGTGTCTACTAAACGTAATGGGAATGAGGTGAAACATTCAGACTCTTCCAGCTTTCACATTGGTTCCTCATACAACATACTGGACATTGTCATTTCTTTGCTACAGGTAATCCACATATTATTCAGAAAGGTGTTGACAAAATTGCAGGCCCTGTGAAATCCTGCTCTCATTTATGTAATTGCACTTTGCTTTTGGAGACCAAGTGTGGTCCTCAAGCCCAACAACTGCTTGCAGCTTCACTCCTCCAAAGCTATCATGTTAGTGGTAAGGCCCATCGAATCCTGAATTCATGTGGTGGTATTTACACCAGGCTGCTCAATGCTCAGAATGAAGGACAAATCGAAATATACCTTTCTGATGAGTGTGTCACTGCAGTCTATTGGTTAATGAAACAGGTTGATGCAACCTTAGTCCGTACATACTCGCACTTTTGGTAGAGTAGTGCCTCTGTCAAACATAGACCAAGTTATGAAGTCATCAAAGTCCAACCACACATTTGAAGCCAGACGAGCTGTTACCACTGCTACTGTAACAACAACACTTCTGTCGCAACACAGCAAAATGTACTTGTGGTAGGGATGCTCATGAGTGATTGCCTGCCTTGTCCTCCCTCCTGCATAAATTTCACTGACGACCATGCAGTCTCATCCTGAGATGAGAAAGTCATGCATCAGATCTGAGTGAAGGCTTGCAAGTTGTTGGCTAGTTGAAAGCCTTGCATTTTACCATCCGGCACTTGCAGTACTGTTCTTGCTACACCTTGCTGCACAAAGGACATATCCAAGCAGACGTGACCTCAAATTCATCACTACAGCTGTAAAATTGCCCAGTGTAACAATAGTGTCACCTTCTCCTCTACCTGTGCAAGCCGCCAAATCTTTGCCTCTGGCAGCGAAATCACGTGCTACATAATAAGCAGGATGGAAAGGACAGAGGAAATGCTTCTGTGGAGGCTTCCTACTTCCTTCAAGCTAACAAACTTCTCAGCTTTCATCTACTGAATGCAAAGCTTGCAAGACACCAAAGGCAAACAGTCTTCTTCTTCACTGACTCACTGGTCCTCCTCAGTAGTCTCACTGAATAATACCCTCACCCACCAAACCTCAGTTTTGCCAGTGCACGCTGCTAACCATTTGGATACTCCGGAATCTCCACACTGACTCTGATAGAATGCTGACACACACGTAGCTCACATAGAGCAGGACTCTACAGTGACTGTAGCTGCCAAGTGCCAGCCTTTGAAGATTCATTACTACAGGTGACAGAGGTGACGACCCGTCACTTCTTTACCTCTTCCCATTTCCCCACCGTTACTTCCCTTCAGTGGAACAGTCGCAGCACTAGATCCAACAAGGAGGGATTATGGCTACTCTTGCAATTGCAGTGTCCACTTGTTTTCTCCCTCCAGGAAACAAAATTGCCCTCACAACTGCTTCAAACCTCTTGGTATTCTTTCCAGTCCTCTTTCACCTTCCAACTGGGGATAGCATTCCATTTGAGGAGTCACACTGCTCATCTGCAATCACATTCATTGTCACTCTGTCTCACTGAACACCAGACTGAAGCTGTTGCAGTCATCACTTCATCTTTCCTGTTTCCATTGTCCACGTCTCTCCATCATTGTGTGTTACCAGTGCAGACATCCTTCAGCTTATTGGGCAACTTCCTCACTTTTTGCACTTCAATGTGCACCATCCCCTTTTGGGCTCTTCTGAATAAGATATTTGTAAAAATAGCAAAACCATCGTGAAGAGATAATAAACTTTTATCCACACCTTGTATTTGCGACTTACTGGCTGATTTTTTAACCTCTTTCTCGACCTTCATGCAGAAATTAGCAGTAGTACCTTCGTCAAAATGGATGGCTCTCACTGGTGTTGGGTCTCTCTTCTTTATTGGTACAGACTTTCCAGCATCAGCTGTCAAAACATTGCTCAGTATTTAGAGCGGTTTTCTTTGTTGTGTATCAGGCCACATAGCGACACAGGCTTTTCAGTCGTATCATCTGCTCTGCCTACACCCTTCAGAGCCTGTGCTGTATGTTGTCCATCCCTTAGTGAAACAGATCCAAGAAATCTTTCACTTGCTGAACCTTTATGGAGCCACTGTGATGCATTTGTGGGTCCCTGGTCACGGCAACCTGAGAGGAAATGAGGGAGCTGATACTGCTGCTGAGGCAGCTGTCCTCTTACCTTGGCCTGCTAGTTCTTCCATTCCCTCCGATCTTTGTGTTGCTGTCTGTCAGCAAATGGTGTCTCTTTGTGATTAATACAGGTCTTCCCTTCATGGAACAAGCTCCAGGGAATTAAACCTCTTAGTGGCTTGGCCAACTTCTTCCTCTTACCTTAAAGAAATGTCTTGGAATGCACACGCTGAGCTACAGAATTAGTCCTTTGCCAGCCACAAATGACACCATATTACTCCATAAGGAAGTTTAATAATCCCAAGCAATCTTGCCCTCAATTCCAATTGTAACAAGTCTTGCCATGCAACTAAGAACATCATTCCGGATAAGCACTGGTATATCAGCAAAATGAAGGCTGTGCCATTCACTCAAAACAAGGAAGCACTACTCATACACTGCAGACATTGTCCTGCTGAACTGGCCTCCATCACTTGATTCCACATTTCTCTCCTTTGATTCCCATGACGCCAGCAGTACAGCTCAAGTTGGCAATAATTCACAGATGTGCCACTTGTCCTCATAACAGATATTCCATTGGAATACTGCTACCATCTGCAAACATGGTAAATTTGGTAAATTTGTACTAAACACCATTCACAATAGCTGGCAGATAATTATCAGAAATCAGAGGACAGACACAGGACAGAAGGCCTTTTTCCCCCCAAACCCTATCCCATTGCTATTACTAAAAGACTAACTTCATGGCCTGCAGTACCAGTTTCATATTGCTTATCTGACAGTGTCCAGGGTCAACAGAAATATTCCTTTTTAAAATGCAGGTAGTAATTACAAAAATACTGAAAATGGAACTGTTGTCAGAATGTAGTCAGTAAGAAGTATGATCTTGAATCAGCGGTTAAACATAAGAAGAACAGTATTCAGAAATGGCGTGCATGTCTTCAGCCAGTAGAGATAAAGATGTACAAAAAACACACACTATACTAATCCAGTGTTTCTTAATGAGAGCACTTAGCTGCTTCCAACAAAAACATTGATTATGAATTCAAACCTTCTCAAAATTCCTAATAGCAGACATTTAAAACACCATTTGCAAAGTAACAAAAGTTCAAAGAAACTGCAGTGTGTAAAACAACTCCAGATAATTTGAAGCTCAGTTATTAGAAGCAATAATAGCAATTAGAAACCCAATAGCAAACGATTTCCCTTAGTTTTTTTGTGGCCTTCCATAACATTTTCAAGGTTTGGCTGAGCTACAATAAATCCAGGTTTATGAAAACTATATTATCAGTGTCAGTTTGCTACACTTCACTTTCCTTTGAATTCTGTCACATGCTTTTGAAATTAAGACTTAAAGCAACATGTGTATTACATTCCTGCTTTGTGTCCTTTAGCCTTTTCACTATCCAAGGTTTTTATTGCATACTGTGCGCATTGAGAACATAGAAATAACTGTAATCCGATATGACTCTCGTTCCTGTCATGCTATTAAATAGGTTATATTAAGTACATGAAGATCAGAGCATATTTTTCTACTACGTATGTATCTGTCTCGCGTGTGTTTCCATGTGCAGCTACACAAGAATGTATTGTTTCTCCTGTGCTTTTTAATCTCTCTCTAGGAGAGCTTACATCACAAAGTTATAGGCTTTTTATGATACATTTTCCTGAAAATATATATTTGTGCACACTACTGCCATTCAGTTGTAAATTGTTTTCTTTGAAGCGAACAACTGTGCATATAGAAATATTACACGCTTGTAATATGATCTGAAATGCTGAGTGCCTGTTACTGTTGACATCCCACCTCTTGTCCTAAGCAGACTAATAAAAAGGTTGATGTATTGTTACATTACAAAGCAGTTAATTGTATGTGTTGTCTGGCAGTTTATTGTGATCGTGTATAAGCTTAGGGGTGGCCACTTGTTTAAGATTGATCGACCCACAGATTGCCACCTCTTCATAATATTAGACGTCATAAATAAGACATAGTAATACATTTATGTTCCTTGACATGATGTAATTATAATGGAACTAGCTATAGTGAGTGAGCTGCTTATGACATTGCAGTTTTGTGTGTTTACACAAGTCAGGGTTCGTACACTGCGTTTCTCGTTATGGCATATATATACGTCAAGAATATGTGCACCCTTTTTATTCAGTTTTCTTCAGTCTTTTTTTTTTACACAATACTGGTACTGTGAGGATGGGAAATGACTGAAAACAGTTGTAATAAAGTAACCTCTCACTACTCTCACCTGTCTGAGGAAAGAATTATTAGCTCAAGAAGCCATAGTTTTCTCATTTAAACATTTCTATTGACATTTTCACTGTTTTGATATGACTTGTTCACACTCGATTACAGTTGTATGAGATTTATTCAAAAGTTTGCGTAAAATACAATAGATTTCATGTAAGTTTACATTCTGATAACTAGAATTAGTAGTATAAATTTGCATTTGTCAAAGTAGTTACTGAAATCAGAATTTCTGTGCTTGGAGTCTCTTATCCAGAAGCACTCATCAAAATATTTTGTGTTCCAAAAATGTATCATTATTCACATTTGTAACTGTTAGTTGTTTAAATTTGGTCTCTTTGAAAGGAAGCATAAGTATTTCATATTGCAATTACTGAAGCTTCTACATTACTGTCGTTTCTTGCAATCATTGTAAAATGTCTGTGTCATTTAATTGAACTTCATGAAGCTCCCATTATTGCTAATATTTGCACCAATGTCATATTTTGTACTTCCAACATAGACATTACAGTATTTGGAGATTTACGAACTACAGGAAATAGTAAAGCACTGATGTGGAAACTGTATTCTATCCCTAATGTAACATCCAGTATTTAGGTTGCATGTTCCATAATATGAAAATTATTAAAATGATATTCCTCAGTCATTAGAAACTCTTACCCAGCTAGATGACATTCTTTGTTTGCATTTAGGATGTATATTATACCGTCAGCCACAGGGTCATATATTATAGATAGTCTTGTATGTTGTCTTTGTATCTTTGGCAGAAGTTAAAACAGCTAACTGGATCTTGACAAAATAATCTACTAGTAACATCAACATACAGAGTCATTTGTTGTTCGTCTGTCTGTCCGTTCTCAAGAATAGCTATACTATGGTAAACGATCCCTTTGCGATGTAAATAATTTAAGGTTCTAAGTCAATGTAGTCAAAAGATACGGCCACATATGTCACATATTTCGTTACTTGCAAACTCACTCGTCAAATCCTATTGATGAAATCAGAGCTCGACCCTGGGGCCTGGCGCTGTGCACGTATAGCGCAGAAACCGAGAGGTCGTTATCGTTTCTCGATCGGACCACCAATTTCTCATTCATCGTTTTAACCTAGTCTTCACATCTCAACGATGTGAGGAATCGTGAGGAACAACACGTGGTTCAGATTCCGCGTAAAAATATAGGTTGCCTTTACCCGGTTCGATAACGTAAGCAGGTTAGGGACACGGTAGTCGCTCTGGTGGCGTTGAATACGAAGACTTGTTTCACGCCTCTGAGCCACACTAAATTATTATTATTATTATTATTATTATTATTATTATTATTATTATTATCTATAAAAATAAGTAATTTGTACAGAAACCTCAGAGCGCCGTCATCCTCCTAGTTGTACTGTCGTTTTTGGCAAATTTTGCCCAGGTGGATTACATAGGTCAGTCCTCCTCAAATAATGTGCTGCATTACAAAAGGTCACAACGCCCTTACCTACTCAGTTATATGACACGAAATTTGGTTTAAAAACATAGGGTGAGAGTGTACTTGAGATCTGGTTTTTGCGTTTACACTCTGTCATTTTTGAATAGACCATGAACACATACATCAACACAGAATCACAGACGGAAAGTAACACTTCCAGCAAAAATTTCCGCATACTACCGTGTTGACAGAATGTGCAACTGATAGTTATGTGATTTCATTTCAAAGATTATAGAATCAAGTCAAATGCAAGTTTTGGTTGTCAATGCAAATAAAATGGGCTCTAAGCACTATGGGAGTTAACATCTGAGGTCATCAGTCCCCTAGAACTTAGAACTACTTTAACCTAACTAACGTAAAGACATGACACACCTCCATGCCCGAGACAGGATTCGAACCTGCGACCGTAGCAGCAGCGCGGTTCCGGACTGAAGCGCCTAGAACCGCTCGGCCACAATGCCGGTGGTTGTCAATGCAGATAATGAATATCGATGTGGACGAACAAGGTAATGAATGTGTCGAACAAGTAGCAATAAACCTACAGGGAATCAGAATTCTCTTTCAACGTGGAGCACACTTACTTACGACGCAAACTGGAACAAATGCTTGGTGTTTTGTATGAACATTCTCTGTGTGCTTAAGGTCTGGGTGGGATTCACACATCAGGCAACCATTTTTAACAAGTAAAAGACCCACTTCACCTGTGGTAAGGCCGGCTGAGCTGTGCCGTGTTGCACCGTGTTTCCATATCCACGTTAAACGCGACGACCGGTCGCTACATACTGGTGGAGTTGGATTGGGTTGTTTCGGGGAGAAGACCAGACAGCAAGGTCACCGATCTCATCGGATTAGGGAAGGATGGGGAAGGAAGTCGGCCGTGTCTTTTGACAGGAACCGTCCCAGCATTTGCCTGGAGCGATTTTGGAAAATCAAGAAAAATTAAATCAGGGTGGTCGGACGCAGGACTGAACCGTCGACCTCCCGAAAGCGAGTCCACTTTGCTGACCACTGCGCCATCTCGCTCCGTCTACTGGTGGAGAGTCGCTAATTGTTGGAGACGTAATAGAGGCTGATGTCACGCTACATAGCGATTCTGTTATCAGTAAGTTTCCTTATACGAGAGTTATTATAATTAATGAACGAATCGTCATGTAAGGTCGCAGGACGCTTATTTCTTACGGTGTTTGAACCTGAGATGTTGAAAATATTTGTCTGGGACTGAGATTCGAACTCTCATCCTTCCCTTCGCCAGGCTTCACCCCTTTCAGATGATTTAGTTCCAACGATTCAATGTTTCCCCTGGATTTCTGAGTTCTCAAAGTCTCTCCGAAAGGCGCATATCTGGGTTCGACAACTGGTCTGGCAAAAAGTTTCCATCACGACGTTTCAAGCTGCAGTACGCGCACACCAGCCTGCAGGTGACAATTATAGTTTTCAACGTCTCTCCGTGCCTTTCAACATTATTGATTGGTGCCGGTTTCGACTCGCAATCAGAACGATTCGTCATATTAATTTCATATACAATCATCGTCGCTTAGTTTGGTGAAAAAGTATTTCATAGTCAATGCCTCTTCGTGTGTAGTCGAAACGAAGACATTTGCAGGGCTCGACTTCCAATCAGCACACAGCTTTACGTCATGTTATTTCCAGTTCAAATACCTGTACATCTCACAACTGGTGAAATAAAATGTTTTTTAACATGTGTTCATGACTGTATAACACTAAAAGGTGTACTGGTTTCGAATCCCGGTAAATCAAAAGTTTTTCACCTCGGTATTTCAGTTTTAGTCGTCTTGCTAGTGTTGAAAAGATTTCAGATCTAATATTTGATTGTGCTCGATTAACAATTCAGTATCAACTGGGTTCGAATCCCAATCCCCCACAAACTTTATGCCATGTCATTTCAAATTCAATCCTGCACACACTTGTTACTTTTGACCTGAACCATGTTTAAAATTTTTCGTTGTTACTTAACATGAAGAAGAATTGCTGGATTGGAGACTTCAGTCCCATTCCAGTACAAAAATGTCCGTAATATAATTTCAAGTTGAATTTTGCTTTTTGAAATGTTATTTACTGTAATAAATTTGAGTTTGCAAGCGTAATGGCCGTGTCATGTCTAATAACGTGTTTTCTGTATTAATTTGTATGTGGATTGATACCCATTAAGGGCAGTTATTTTTTGAGGCCTCTTGTAATAACCATTTTAGTTAGTCAAACAACTGTATCCAAAAGACCACAGAGGGTATGCAAGACAGTTGCGTTATGGGGATTGCATATAAATCAGGCGAAACGCGATTTATGTCGTTCGGGTACTTTTGAGCATGACAGTACCACAATCCTTAATAAAGCACTTGTGTTTAAAAAGGTATATAATGTTTCTGATATTTATGTCTTGATATAGTCAGATGTTAAGCTCTTTAAACTATTTTGGACTTCTTCTGGCATAATGTCTACTGCGTTTCATACGTGGCATGTCTAATTTTCGTGCATGCACATTCGCAGAGTCGCTTCGCGTTAGAATAACTTACTATACAAACTGATTGTTTAGGTCACGATATTTATTTCGCCGTTAATCTGAAAATTCTGTTGTGATTATTTCCCTCGCAAAAAAATGTAGCACGTTCTTTTACGAACAAAGTTCACCTACACGGTTTCCCATCGTTAGCGAACTATGAAATAGTTCAAGGTAGAGTTACTTGTTACATGGCACAAATCTGAAATACGTATGTTTCTAAATCTTGCAGTGAGAAAAATTTGGGAATGTAGAGCATCAATTTCTCAGTTCAGATAAGTTTTGACTTCCAATTCTCTTACTGAGTTTCTACTGCACAAAGGGAAAATCTAATCTCATTACATAATTACTTGTTTACTATATATAGATCCTCCATTGGGATATTTCGAATCGATTATGAGGAATTTCGAATCCTTATTATGCTGTCTGCCAGACAGCAGAAAGCCGTTAACGGTCTGCGGTGACTTCAACATGGACTTACTAAAGGGTTCTGATAAAACATACACTCCTGGAAATTGAAATAAGAACACCGTGAATTCATTGTCCCAGGAAGGGGAAACTTTATTGACACATTCCTGGGGTCAGATACATCACATGATCACACTGACAGAACCACAGGCACATAGACACAAGCAACAGAGCATGCACAATGTCGGCACTAGTACAGTGTATATCCACCTTTCGCAGCAATGCAGGCTGCTATTCTCCCATGGAGACGATCGTAGAGATGCCGGATGTGGTCATGTGGAACGGCTTGCCATGCCATTTCCACCTGGCGCCTCAGTTGGACCAGCGTTCGTGCTGGACGTGCAACCACGTGAGACGACGCGTCATCCAGTCCCAAACATGCTCAATGGGGGACAGATCCGGAGATCTTGCTGGCCAGGATAGTTGACTTACACCTTCTAGAGCACGTTGGGTGGCACGGGATACATGCGGACGTGCATTGTCCAGTTGGAACAGCAAGTTCCCTTGCCGGTCTAGGAATGGTAGAACGATGGGTTCGATGATGGTTTGGATGTACCGTCTACTATTCAGTGTCCCCTCGACGATCACCAGAGGTGTACGACCAGTGTAGGAGATCGCTCCCCTCACCATGATGCAGGGTGTTGGCCCTGTGTGCCTCGGTCGTATGCAGTCCTGATTGTGGCGCTCACCTGCACGGCGCCAAACACGCATACGACCATCATTGGCACCAAGGCAGAAGCGACTCTCATCGCTGAAGACGACACGTCTCCATTCGTCCCTCCATTCACGCCTGTCGCGACACCACTGGAGGCGGGCTGCACGATGTTGGGGCGTGAGCGGAAGACGGACTAACGGTGTGCGGGACCGTAGCCCAGCTTCATGGAGACGGTTGCGAATGGTCCTCGCCGATACCCCAGGAGCAACAGTGTCCCTAATTTGCTGTGAAGTGGCGGTGCGGTCCCCTACGGCACTGCGTAGGATCCAACGGTCTTTGCGTGCATCCGTGCTTCGCTGCGGTCTGGTCCCAGGTCGACGGGCACGTGCACCTTCCGCCGACCACTGGCGACAACATCGATGTACTGTGGAGACGTCACGCCTCACGTGTTGAACAATTCGGCGGTACGTCCACCCGGCCTCCCGCATGCCCACTATACGCCTTCGCTCAAAGTCCGTCAACTGCACATACGGTTCACGTCCACGCTGTCGCGGCATGCTACCAGTGTTAAAGACTGCGATGGAGCTCCGTATGCCACGGAAAACTGGCTGACACTGACGGGGGCGGTGCACAAATGCTGCGCAGCTAGCGCCATTCGACGGCCAACACCGCGGTTCCTGGTGTGTCCACTGTGCCGTGCGTGTGATCATTGCTTGTACAGCCCTCTCGCAGTGTGCGGAGCAAGTATGGTGGGTCTGACACACCGGTGTCAATGTGTTCTTTTTTTCCATTTCCAGGAATGTATGATGTGGAAACCATATTTGGTCTTACAGTGTGATCTCAGTGACTAATCTTCCAACATGGGTGGATAAAAGTAGCACCCCAACTAATGATATTTCCTTTGATGAAGCTGAATGCAAGAAAATAACTGTGCACTCACTAACAATGCTGTCTCTGATCATGGTGCACAGTCAGTTAGAATAAAAACGACAGTGCCTCTGCTCAGTGAAAATCCGAATAATTAATGATTGAAGAACAAATGTTTCTTAGAATGCTTTACGAAAAAAAAAACATGGGATGAAATTTATAATGAACTAAATGCTAACACAAAATTTAATTTATTCTATGATAAATTCATATAACTGTTTGAAAATAGTTTAAGAAGACAGAGGGATTCATATTGACAATGTTTCCTTTGATGAAGCTCAAAGCCAGGTAATAGCTGCATAACTAATAATAAATTTTCTCTCAGTTCATGATGCACAGTTACTCAGGATAAATAAGACACTGCCTTACTGTATAAGACGTCTAAGTCGATACCAATTAGAGTAATTAATGACGCTAGGACAAATATTTTTGAGAATGGTTTACAAGCAATGACATGGGATAAAATTTATAACGAGCCAAATGTTGACTTAAAATTTAATTTATGGAACTATAAATTGATATCAGAATTAGAAGACAGCTTTCAACATAAGCAAATTAGAAAGAACATTAACAAGCGTATAAAACACATGGATCACTAGAGGAATTTAATCATTTTGTGAAAGGAAAATGGAAATATATACACTCCTGGAAATGGAAAAAGGAACACATTGACACCGGTGTGTCAGACCCACCATACTTGCTCCGCACACTGCGAGAGGGCTGTACAAGCAATGATCACACGCATGGCACAGCGGACACACCAGGAACAGCGGTGTTGGCCGTCGAATGGCGCCAGCTGCGCAGCATTTGTGCACCGCCCCCGTCAGTGTCAGCCAGTTTGCCGTGGCATACGGAGCTCCATCGCAGTCTTTAACACTAGTAGCATGCCGCGACAGCGTGGACGTGAACCTTATGTGCATTTGACGGACTTTGAGCGAGGGCGTATAGTGGGCATGCGGGAGGCCGGGTGGACGTACCGCCGAATTGCTCAACACGTGGGGCGTGAGGTCTCCACAGTACATCGATGTTGTCGTCAGTGGTCGGCGGAAGGTGCACGTGCCCGTCGACCTGGGACTGGGCCGCAGCGACGCACGGATGCACGCCAAGACTGTAGGATCCTACTCAGTTCCGTAGGGGACCGCACCGCCACTTCACAGCAAATTAGGGACACTGTTGCTCCTGGGGTATCGGCGAGGACCATTCGCAACCGTCTCCATGAAGCTGGGCTACGGACCCGTACACCGTTAGGCCGTCTTCCGCTCACGCCCCAACATCGTGCTGCCCGCCTCCAGTGGTGTCGCGACAGGCGTGAATGGAGGGACGAATGGAGACGTGTCGTCTACAGCGATGTGAGTCGCTTCTGCCTTGGTGCCAATGATGGTCGTATGCGTGTTTGGCGCCGTGCAGGTGAGCTCCACAATCAGGACTGCATACGACTGAGGCACACAGGGCCAACACCCTGCATCATGGTGTGGGGAGCGATCTCCTATACTGGCCGTACACCTCTGGTGATCGTCGAGGGGATACTGAATAGTGCACGGTACATCCAAACCGTCATCGAATCCATCGTTCTACCATTCCTAGACCGGCAAGGGAACTTGCTGTTCCAACAGGACAATGCACGTCCGCATGTATCCCGTGCCACCAAACATGCTCTAGAAGGTGTAAGTCAACTACCCTGGCCAGCAAGATCTCCGGATCTGTCCCCCATTGAGCATGTTTGGGACTGGATGAAGCGTCGTCTCACGTGGTTGCACGTCCAGCACGAACGCTGGTCCAACTGAGGCGCCAGGTGGAAATGGCTTGGCAAGCCGTTCCACAGGATTACATCCAGCATCTCTACGATCGTCTCCATGGGAGAATAGCAGCCTGCATTGCTGCTAAAGGTGGATATACACTGTACTAGTGCCGACATTGTGCATGGTCTGTTTCCTGTGTCTATGTGCCTGTGGTTCTGTCAGTGTGATCATGTGATGTATCTGACCCCAGGAGTGTGTCAATAAAGTTTCCCCTTCCTGGGAGAATGCATTCACGGCGTTCTTATTTCAATTTCCAGGAGTGTATGTTGGAAAGAACAAGTAGAGATCCTGCAGTGATTGAACATTACAAAAGTTTTTCATAATAATCACATAGGGAGTCTCCCAATGCTCAATCTTACGTCTGCTATAGTTCCACATATATGTAAACGATTTTTGGTCTAATATACAGCAAGTGGAATTGGTTATTTTTGTGGATGACACTAGTATGGTAATCGTTCCAAGCATACATATCTTAACAAATGAGATGGTAAACAAGATTCTTAAAAGTATAATTGTTTTTCTGCTTACAGGCTTACCGTCTATTATAAAAAGACACATACTCAGTTTTGAACATCTAGGGATACTATATCAATGATCAGGGTAAGGCACATAGTGGGGAAATAATAAGTAGGGTGGAAACTTCAGTATTCTTAGGTGCCCAAACTAAAGTTAATTTAAACTGCAAAAGCACATTTCGTTGCTCCCGAAAAAACTTTGTCCATGTAAACACACTTAGAATCATTGTAAATTTAGGGAGAAACAAAACAGAAAGTTGACATTTACATGTATTTTCATTCAATAACCTCTATGGAATAATGTTCTGGTATAACTCATCATTAAGGAAGCAAGTCTTCATTGGTCAAAAATGTCGTGCAAGAATGATATATAGTGCTCACCCATAATCATCTTGTTGACATCTGTTTAAGGAGTTGGGCGTTCTGACTACTTCTTCACAGTATTTTTATTACCTCATGAAGTTGACTATAAATAATCCAGTTCAGTTCAAAAGGAACAAATTACAATACCAGAACAAAAATGACATTCATTATTCCACATTAAAGTTTAGTTATCACAAAAAAGGGTGCACAACATTGCAACTAAATTTTTGGTAACTTACCCAGTGATTTCAAATTTTACTTAGTTGTCTAAGATTATATTACAAACTGAAAAAAGTTTCTAGAACGATAGTTTCTCTCCTCAATTATTATGGCCAATTGAGTCAATGATGAAGAGCTGGCAAATATTTTTCACGAAAATGTCCATTAACAACAGGAAATTATTCGTGACACATAACATGATTTGGTGGTATATTATGTCTTGCAGCAATATATCGTTGTCTGAAAGTGTAACATGGACCATAGAAATTCTTCAGATAGTGAGGATGGAAGCATGAAGGAGAATGTTAAAACGTGATGGAACCACAAAATGCAGATGATAATGTATTAGAGTAACTAAGAAGAAATTAGAAGGGCTGCCGTAAGATGACCAGAATTAGAGGGCGGAGGTGTAAAGAGTATATACGAAAATGGACTCTTTGCAGCAGTAATTCAGTATGATGTTTGAAATAATCACCCACATTAGAACAGGAAGATATGTAAAAGATAACGAAATCAGTTGCTGGACAGTTGTCAGTTGAGTGAAACACACAAGACAACGTATTCTCAGGAGCTCCTCACACTACAAATTTCGCTTTCAGTAATTTTCTATACTGTTTGTTTCTATGAAAATGAGGTTAGCAAACGCAAGAGATGAAATATAAGTTCTTTGTAAAATTAGGTTGAAGAGAATATTTGAGACTCCTAGTAATTAGAAAAAACTCACGTGTATGCATTTTTTGTGTTAAACGAATAATGACCTTGAGCAGCTGGTGGGCAAATTTCTTATCCTGAACATTGTCAGCTAACAAATTTTCGCACATAATCCGCTCAATGGAATAGTTATGCATCATTGACATCTGACATTCTTATTTATACAGGGTGTTACAAAAGGTACGGTCAAACTTTCACGAAACATTCATCACACACAAAGAAAGATGATATATTATGTGGACATGTGTCCGGAAACGCTTACCTTTCATGTTAGAGCTCATTTTATTTCTTCTCTCCAACTCACATCAATCGTGGAATAGAAACACACAGCAACAGAACGTACCAGCGTGACTTCAAACACTTTGTTACAGGAAATGTTCAAAATGTCCTCCGTTACCGAGGATACATGCATCCACCCTCCGTCGCATCGAATCCCTGATGCGCTGATGCAATCCTGGAGAATGGCGTATTGTATCACAGCCGTCCACAATACGAGCACGAAGAGTCTCTACGTTTGGTACCGGGGTTGCGTAGACAAGGGCTTTCAAATGCCCCCATAAATGAAAGTCAAGAGGGTTGAGGTCAGGAGAGCGTGGAGGCCATGGAATTGGTCAGCCTCTACCAATGCATCGGTCACCGAATCTGTTGTTGAGAAGCGCACAAACACTTCGACTAAAATGTGCAGGACGCCGTGCGGGTTTGGGGGTTAGAATAGGTCCGCGGTATTCCTGCCTGTCCTAAGAGGCGACTAAAAGGAGTCTCAAACTTTTGGGCCTTATATGATGGTCCCCTGTTGGGTTTGACCTCCATCTCTCAAAATTTTCCGAAGAGCGAGCCGATTGGGGAAGGGCGCTTTACTTGGTGCATTGTGTCCATCTTGCGATCAGACCGTTCGCTTGCTTATACACTGTTGAATTGCAGTCCTCTCCACTCTCCATCTCTTGGGCATGACTCTGTTTCTCCGTGCAGATTACACCTTGCACTGTGCAGTGCCTGTTTCTGCACCGACGGCGACCATGGACCACATGTTACCTAACATCCAGCACGGTAGCCAGGCTGTTGTGGTGGGGCCGCCATGTACCCTATTGATTGTAGCCCCCTGACTACACAGGGATCGCTCTACTGATGCCTGCGCCGTTAACTACCCACGTATGCCAAGGAGTAGATGCCTATCCTGCTGGGGTATCGGGACTCCCGGCAACAGCCATCCTGCCAGGTGGCTTTTGCCGTGGCTGGGTGGCACCTGTGGGGAGGGCCCTTGGTCGGAGTAGGTGGCATCAGGGCGGATGACCCGCAATGAAGCGTGGTACATCGTCTCTCGCTGGTGGCCAGCCGCCAGCAGTCTCTAAGCGTTCTCGGGCTCAGTTTAACGCTCAGAAGTACGATCCGAAAACGTTTCCCTCCCTGGCCACAGTGTGGGAGAAACGTATGTCTCAGGATGGCAGTAGCAGTTATTCGCCCCGCTTCTTAGTTTGTATGAGGGCTGATGGGGAGTCTTTGCTCTCCACAAAGCCTCAATTCTTCGTCAAGCATTTAGAGGACAAGTTTGGGGAGGTGGAGGGCTTGTCAAAAAGCGCTCTGGGTCAGTCCTGATATAAACGGCATCCTCTGCCCAGTCACGATGGTTACTCGCTTGTGAGAAGTTGGGGGATGTTGCCGTTATGTTCACACCCCATAAGAGTTTAAATATGGTCCAGGGAGTTATTTAACATAGGGATCTTCTTTTGCAGTCTGATGAAGAGCTGCGCGCCAATTTAGAGCGCCGAGGTGTACATTTCGTCCGGCACGTTCATCGGGGTCTGAAGGAAAATCAGATTGCTACCGGTGCCTTCATCTTGGCCTTAGAAGGGGATACATTACCGGAAAAGGTCAAGGTGATGGTCTACCGATGTGACGTTAAGCCCTATATCCCTCCCCCGATGCGGTTCTTTAAGTGCTGGAAGTTCGGCCATATGTCTTCTTGCTGCACTTCCAGCCTCACATGTCGAGATTGTGGACGGCCATCACATCCCAATACACCATCTGCCCCGCCTCCCATCTGTGTCAACTGCGGGGAGCACCATTCACCTTGCTCGCCAGACTGCCGAATTTTCCAGAAAGAGCGTAAAATCATGGAATACAAGACCCTGGGCAGACTAACCTATACTGAGGCCAAAAGGAAATACGACCGACTCCATCCTGTGAGAATGACATCTTCCTACACTGCTGCTACAACACCTGTGCTAGCCCTGTCTGTTTCTCCAATTGCGGCTGGATCGACGAGTAGTACAACTCCTCCTGCCCCCTCGCCAGTGGGGGCTCTACCCACCGGGTTGCTCCTGCGCCACCTACCTCAGGAGAAACACCATCCCACCCATCGGGGATGTCCATCCCCACTTCTAAGCCAGAGAAGTGTCCAACTTCTTCGGCTTCTCACGCTTGCAAGGGGTCCCTTGGGGGTCCCTCCCTTTCCAGGTTTCCGCCAGCGAGAAGGCTGACGACTGACAGTGGCGTAAGTGCCCGCAATCCGCTGGTCGTAGGGCTTCACGGTCCTCCTCCGTCCTGGAGACTGAATCGGTGAAGCCCTCCCAGCCGGTGCGACCCAAGGAACGGCGTGAGATATCCAAGAAGAGCTCTCAGCCCAAGGAACTCGTGGTGGCAGCCATCCCACCGCAACCTTCCAGCTCTGCGTCTGAGGATGAGGTGGAGATTCTGGCGTCCCCTGAGGACCTCAATCTCGCCGGTCCATCAGACGCCATGGAAAGCACTATCACAGGTGCTAAATCGGAGGCAGCAGGTGACCCAGTGGCGTAATCTCCCTTCCCAGTCCCGTCACGCCTTTCTCAGCCATGGACACACCATCCTCCAGTGGAACTGCGGTTTCTTCCACCATCTAGCTGAGCTCCGCCAACTTACCAGCCTTCACCCTTTCCTCTGCATTGCTCTGCAGGAAACTTGGTTTCCGGCAATGCGAACCCCCGCCCTCCATGGCTACCAGGGTTATTATAAGAACTGGGCAGCTTATGAAAGGGTGTCTGGTGGCGTCTGCATATATGTCCTGAACTCTCTTCACAGCGGGTCTGTACCTCTCCAAACACTTTTAGATGCTGTCGCTATTCGGGTGTGGACGCCACAGGCTGTTACCGTCAGCAATCTTTACCTTCCACTGGATGGTGATCTCGTGCAGCATGTCCTGGCTGCTCGGATAGCCCAATTGCCGCCACCTTTCTTGTTACTGGGCGACTTTAACGCCCATACCCATCTGTGAGGTTGGTCAGTGGCAACAGGTCGAGGCGCCATCGTTGAGCATTTATTGGCGCAGCTTGATCTCTCGATATTAAATGATGGTGCCTTCACACACTTCAGTGTGGCGCATGGCACATACCCCGACAAAGACCTTTCGATCTGTAGCCCTAGCCTCTTACCGTCTGTCCAATGGAGAGTGCATGACGACCTTTGTGGTAGTGACCAGTTTCCGATCTTTCTGTCACTACCACAGCGTCAGTCTTCTGGGCGCCCTAGCAGATGGGCTGTGAATAAGGCTGACTGGGACTTGTTCTCCTCCACTGCCGCTATTGAGCCTCTCTCTAACGATGACAGTAATGCAGTGGTTCAATCGGTCACCACCGGCATCGTTACTGCCGCCGAATCTGCCATTCCCCGTTCTTCTGGGTACCCTCGGCTGCGGACTGTGCCTTGGTGGTCGCCTGAGATCGCTGAAGCGATTAAAGCTCGCCGGCGGGCGCTCCAGCTTTACAAGCGACATTCCTCAATCGAACTCCTTATCGCCTTCAAACGGCTGCGTGCGCGAGCCTGCCGCATTATCCGCCAACACAAGCAGGAGTGCTGGGAGCTGTATGTGTCCACCATTGGCCTCAATGTCACTCCATCGCAGGTCTGGGTCAAGATTCGCCGCCCCTATGGCTATCGGACCCCTGTCAGCGTCCCTGCGCTCTCACCGAATGGAGCAGTTTGTACTGACTCCGACGTCATTGCAAACCGCTTGGCAGAGCTCTTTGCTCTGAATTCCGCTTCTGCCAACTACCCCTTGGGCTTCCGCTCCATTAAAGAGCGGATAGAATGTCGGAGTCTTTCTTTTCGCACCCAGCATCCTGAATTGTACAATGTTCCATTCAGTGAGTGGGAATTCCGCAGTGACCTCGCCGCTTGTCCTGATACCGCTCCTGGCCCAGATAGCATCCACTCTCAGATGCTGAAACATCTTTCAGTGGACTGCCAGCGACACCTCCTCGACCTTTACAACTGCATTTGGGTCGAGTGTGAGTTTCTGTCGCAATGGCGGGAAAGCCTTGTTGTCCCCATTCTGAAACCGGGGAAGAACCCTTTGGAGGTGGACAGCTACCGTCCCATTAGCCTCACCAACGTTCTTTGCAAGTTTCTTGAACGGATGGTGAGCCGGCGCTTGAATTGGATACTGGAGTCTCGTGGCCTTCTGGCTCCGTCTCAGGGTGGGTTCCGTAAAGGCCGCTCCACCACCGACAATCTGGTGAGCCTAGAGTCGGCCATCCGTACTGCCTTTGCCCGCCATCAGCATCTGGTCGCTGTCTTTTTCGACATGAGGAAGGCGTATGATACGACATGGCGTAATCACATCCTTTCTACGCTTTATGGATGGGGCCTTCGGGTCCCTCTGCCGATCTATACCCGTAATTTTCTGTCATATCGTACTTTCCGCGTGCACGTCGCGGCCTCATGTAGTTCCTCCGAAGTCCAGAAGAACGGTGTGCAACAGGGTTCTGTTCTAAGTGTCTGTCTGTTTTTAATAGCCATTAACGGGCTCGCTGCGGCCGTGGGAAATTCTGTCTCCGCTTCCCTGTATGCTGTCGACTTCTGCCTTTACTACAGCTCTTTTGGCATTGCAGTTGCTGAACGTCAGCTACAGGGCGCAATCCGCAAGGCGCAGTCTTGGGCTGTAGCGCACGGTTTTCAGTTTTCGGCAGCCAAGACCTGCGTCATGCATTTCTGCCGGCGACGCACTGTTCACCCAGAGCCGCGGTTTTATCTCGACGGCGAGCTTCTTACAGTGGTGGAGTTACATATGTTTTTGGGGTGGTTTTTGATGCCCGGTTGACTTGGCTGCAGCTTAAACAGGCGTGTTGGCGGCATGTAAATGCTCTGCGATGCCTGAGCCACACCAGGTGGGGCGCCGACCGATCGACTCTCCTACGGCTTTACCAGGCGTTAATCCAGTCCCGTCTGAACTATGGGAGTCTGGCTAATGGCTCAGCATCCCCATCTGCGCTGCGGGTGCTGGACCCAATCCTCCACAACGCGATACGCCTTGCCACTTGTGCCTTCCGGACCAGTCCTGTGGACGGCATACTTGTGGAGGCAGGTGTCCCTCCACTGCGGATACGACGCCAACAATTACTGGCTGCTTATGCTGCCCTTGTTTTTAGCTTGCCCGAGCATCCAAATTATCGTGTCCTGTTCCCGCAGTCCCTCGTCCATCTGCCAGAACGTCGGCCCAGGTCGGGTTGTCCGATCGCCGTACGCGTCAAACAGCTTCTCTACGGGCTTGGATGTTTCCCTGTACCACCTCCTTTCCGGGCCACTCTGCGTACACCCCCATGCCTTCGGCTCGACTTGGCACAGGGCCCAAAGGACTCAGTTTCTCCGGTGGCCTTCCGACGCCGCTTTTATTCCATCCTGGACACGTATCAGGGCTCTGGCGTTGTCTATTCCGACGGTTCGATGGTTCCTGGTCGTGTCGGTTATGCACTAACTCTAGGGGACCATTCTGAACAACGTTCGTTGCCGGCTGGCTGCAGTGTTTACACTGCTGAGCTGGTCACCATCTTTAGCTCCCTAGAGTATATCCGCTCCTGCTCAGATGAATCCTTCATTATCTGTAGCGATTCCCTGAGCGGTTTACGAGCTCTCGACCAGTGTTTCCCTCGTTCTCGTCTGGTGATGGCTATCCAGGAGTCCCTGCATACTCTTACAAGTTGCGGCAGATATGTGGTCTTTGTTTGGACCCCGGGTCATGTTGGGATACCCAGAAATAAAACTGTTGACCGCCTGGCGAAAGAGGCCACTAGTGCACCATCTCTGGAGATTGGCCTCCCGGCGACTGATTTGCGGGCACTATTACGCCGCAAAGTTTTCGATTTATGGGACACTGATTGGCGCAACATGCCCGTGCCTAACAAACTCCGCCGTATCGAGGAGACGACTACTGTGTGGCGGTCATCCATGCGAGCTAACTGCAGGGAATCAGTCGTCCTTTGTCGGCTCCGCATTGGCCACACCTAACTGACGAACACTTATTTACTGTGTTGTCAAGATCCCCCTCTCTCTCGTTGTGGGGCGTCCTTGACGGTGGTCCATATTCTGTTTTAGTGCGCCCTTTTATCTGTGCTCAGGCAGACTTTTGCGCTGCCTGATACGCTCTCTGCGCTTTTATCTGACGACTCTTCCATAGCGGACGTAGTTCTGCGTTTTATTCGGGCAGGGAGATTTTATCGCTTAATGTAAGTGTGTGAGTTTTTGTGTTGATTCTGGCCTATGGCCTACGATTTGTCTGATTTTTTTTCATGTCTTTCTCGATGGTTGGCTTTTCCGTTTTTGTTTGTATGGTCGGCCAACCACCGTCATACTCTGTGTGATTTTAGTTCGTCTTGTCTGGTCTTTGTCTACGTTTCTCTTGTTCTGTGTCGTCTGTCTTATCGTCTGTCTTATCGTCCGTTGATCGTTTTATTCTCAGTGGGTGTTTTTAGTATTTGGAAAAAGGGACCGATGACGGTAGCAGTCTGGTCCCTTTAACCCCCACAAACCAACCAACCAAAATGTGCAGGACCTTCATCGTGCATGAACCACATGTTGTGTCACACTTGTAAAGGCACATGTTCTAGCAGCACAGGTAGTATCCTGTATGAAATCATGATTACGTGCTCCATTGAGCGTAGGTGGAAGAACATGGGGCCAAATGAAGACATCACCAACAATGCCTTCCCCAAACGTTCACAGAAAATCTGTGTTGATGACGTGATTGCACAACTGCGTGCGGATTCTCGTCAGGCCACACATGTCGATTGTGAAAATTTACAATTTGATCACGTTGGAATGAAGCCTCATACGTAAAGAGAACATTTGCACTGAAATGAGGACTGACACATTGTTGGATGAACCATTCGCAGAAGTGTACCTGTGGATGCCAATCAGCTGCTGATACATGGTACAGAAACAACTGGTTCTCCCGTAGCTTTCTCCATACAGTGACGTGGTCAATGCCTTGTACAGCAACAACTTCTCTCACATTGAAATTAGGGTTATCGTCAACTGCACGAAGAACAGCCTCGTCCATTGCACGTGTCCTCGTCGTTCTAGGTCTTCCCCAGTCGCGAGTCATAGGCTGGAATGTTTCGTGCTCCCTAAGACGCCGATCAATCGCTTCGAACGTCTTCCTGTCGGGACCCCTTCGTTCTGGAAATCTGTCTCGATACAAACGTACCGCGCCACGGCTTTTGCCCCGTGCTAATCCATACATCAAATGGGCATCTGCCAACTCCGCATTTGTAAACATTGCACTGACTGCAAAACCACGTTCGTGATGAACACTAACCTGTTGATGCTACGTACTGACGTGCTTGATGCTAGTACTGTAGAGGAATGAGTCGCATGTCAACACAAGCACCGAAGTCAACTTTACCCTCCTTCAATTGGGCCAACTGGCGGTGAATCGATGAGGTACGGTACACACGGATGGAACTAAAATGAGCTCTAACATGGAAATTGAGCGTTTCCGGACACATGTCCACATAACATATTTTCTTTATATGTGTCTGCGGAATGTTTCCTGAAAGTTTGGCCGTACCTTTTTGTAACACCCTGTATAGGTTCTATGTGTATCTATAAACGTTTATAGCTTCTACGAAATTTGGAAGGTATCAGTGTATGAAAAATATGATGAACAATCAAAGATTATTTCCAAATGAAGAAAGTGAAATAGCAGAAGACCTTCTAAAACAATGGCTTAGAGGCATTTCGGAACTAGCGAGGAGGCGCAGTGGTTAGCACAATGGACTCGCTTTCGGGAGGACGACGGTTCAAATTCTGATTTAGGTTTTCTGTGATTTCCCTAAATCGCTTCAGGCAAATGCCAGGATGGTTCCCTTGAAAGGGCACGGCCGGCTCCCTTCCCTAAGCCGACGAGACCGGTGGCCTCGCTGTCTGGTCCCCTCCCCAAATCAACCAACCAACAGAGACATCGGAAGAATCATATTGGAATACAGTTTTGTTATCGATTTGTAAACATATTAGATTTATTCTCTCTATGACTCCTTTCCTCTGTCTTCTTTATCTTCGTGGATGCATATTTATTTTTTCCTCGACACTTGGACGATCGTTTACATATGAACGGCGGCTTTCGTCAACGAATTAGACTATCACATGTGGCGATAAAATTGGGAAGTTGTAAGGCTGCAAGTATATGTCTTGGTGGGATTGTTAGAAAAATACGAAGCAGGATCCGCTTTGTACTTCGTACCTTGTATTTTAGATCGATAACCTATGTCTGGGGAATAAATAAATTACTGTAGTTATTGAGTCTGTCTAGTCTTGCTGTTCGTTGAGTGCAATAATGATTTCTTCAGATTTACTTACCTCATTAGTAACCTCAACAAGGGTATGTCAGTATAATACTCAGTATGTGATTAGTTCACGTTGTTTGATCATAATAAACAAAGATCTGAACCGATTTGTAGCACCTATCACGTCAGTTGACCGGCATAAATATTGCCTCCTCTCGCTCTCAGAGAAAACGATATGGCCTACAAATTATTGCGAGATTACGTAGCTAAGGTCTTAAGCTTTAAAATCATCTAAGATTATTGTATGCATCATTTATAGTTTACTAGTTACTGTCGATCATGGACAATATAACGTTTATAACCCAAACTTTTTCGAACATGCCTAAGGGCCTCGAACACGTGTAGCCACTCGCTAAGTAAGCCTTCTCAGTGTTTGTGTGCTTTCTTAACTGCGCCCTCAGAGCTTCGGCGCAAAACAAATCTGGAGCTGCATTTTGTGGAGGGCCGGTGCTTTCCCAGAAGTGACCTCCTGCTGCGAGGCTAGGGGTGGCGGCAGCCCGCCTTTGTTTGTTTGACGTTATATAAGACGTCACTCAGCGGTAGGGTGACGGGAGGGCGACGCCAGTTGTCTGCAGTAACCACATTAGCAATCTGCAGACAAACATGACACTTTGTCCTGTCGTCGTCCTTGTGCCTCCACAAACATTCCCTGGCCGCGGTTGTGTGTTTCGGACAACATAAAGAAGAGGTTCAGTCACCGAAGTAAAGGAACAGCACATATGTTAACTGCTTCTTGGAGTGAAAACTTTACAGTTCTCTGTTAATACATCGAAAGCGGAGTCATATGCCCTCCTGTAAAATTGCTGAAGGGAATGAAAACTGAACATCAATTAAGTTTGTCTGTGTTTTGAGGACGTTGGTGTAAGAGAAATCGTTACCCCTGTTCATAGATTTGAATCCACTTCTGTCATTTACGAACCCAGGGATTTCTAACGTGGTGAAGCCCTCTATTGGTGATTAAGTAGTTACACCAACGGAATAGAGTCTCAGTTGGACAATGATATGAATCTTTATTAAAGGTATTTTGGGATGATAGTGCTGAAATAATAATCTACTGTCAGAGATATTTCGAATCTTCGAATAAATTTTTACTTTGTTATTTACATTTCTAGTGGTGATCATGTCATCTGGTTGCACTACCATTCCCTGTTACTGAATAACCCACTTGCGTTATTCATTTGCGTGTATAAAAGAAAACGAAGAATGCTCAGAATGCTCACATGTGCATTTCACCAAGTGTCGTGTAGGTTGCACATATATCAGAAATTTTGTGATGACTAAATCTTATACAAATGGTCCGCCCCCGGTAGCTGATTCAGTCTGCTTTCCGCAGCGCTGTGGCGAGGACGTCTTGTTTACGTCCCGTCCGCGCGGTCGCGAGTGCTCGTAGTTGTTTACTACTGCGTTGTCGCTAGTTTAGCGTCCATGACTACCGACGGAACATGGCACATTCATACAGACAAACCACCATCAAGATCAGTTTTCAACCCGATAATGCACGACCGCGAGCTTTTGAAGTGGAACGTTTCCTTCATGACGACGTTAAAATTGACCCGCGAGACGTAATTGGTATCCATCTCTCTATCACGAGCAGTGTTGTCTACGTCAAGCTAGTAAGTGACGAGGTGTGCAACAGAATCGTGAGCGCACATGCCAACGGTCTGAAATTCAAACATTCTGATGGCCATATTCGGGCGGTCTCTATCGATCACGCTGGGCTTGGCCTACGTACGATACGCGTCTTCGAACTCCCTTTTGAAGTACCACTGGACGTAGTCACCGCGGCTTTCCAGCCCAACGGCAGAGTAATCAGCCATATGGCCGAAAAATGGACCACCTTTACAACGTACCCCGTTCTTAACGGGGTACGACAGATTAAAATTGAATTGACCAAACATGTTCCGTCATATCTGTCATCGGCGGATGTAGGGCGATCATTATGTATGACGGTCAGCCACGCACTTGCTCTGGTTGTGGCCAAGTAGGGCACGTCCGTTCGGATTGACTCCGACGACGGCTTACTCAAATCCCGACAGGTGAATCTATGACTCCTTCTACGGTGACGACCCTTCCTCTCAATTACGCCGAAGTTACACGGGCAGCAACCTTTACCGCTGCTGACGACATTAGTCCGATAACCGCCCTCGATGGTGAGAACATAATGGCTTCTGCAGTACAGGATCCGGCACCCCCACCTGAAGATAATCACCGACCGACCTTGCAAGAAGGCGTAGATGCCAGGATGGACATTGACCCACGGGTTGTGCCGACAGCAGCTTTTCTTCCAGACACCGGAGCAGCTGAAGAAATCTACCCACATTCAGATACTGAAGCACACGTCCGTAAACAGCGTTCCCCGCGAAAACACAAGAGACGGCGGCGTGCTCCATCGGACGAGTGTTTGCAGCAATCGTCTGCCATGGACTGTGGAAATTCCGACGACGGTACCGGCGGTACAGAGGCCGCTGTAACTTTAAACTCAACAGATCGCCGTGGTGACGGCTTCAGCCCCTCCGACCCCACAGAACAGCAGGATCACAAGCAGACAGCCGCTGCCGATTCCCAGCCAGAAGAGCCGATGGAGTCAGCGCCGAGTGCCACAGCAGCCACTAACAGCCACCAACAGCCGATGGTATTTCATGGCGACTGGGCAGACGACTATGAGGCACACTCCTTGCCCATCGTGTCGGACGACACGGGGGGAAATTTATCCCACCAGTGCTGACGCTTTCCCGCCATTAGGTAGAGTGACGAGACAGCCTTACAGGGGTACTGATGGCCAACACAGATGCTGTGGATAGACCTCAAACTTATCGCATTGCAAATATAAACATCAACACTATACGGACGCGCGCTAAGTTATCATTGCTTCAGGATATGTTGAACTCGGCTTCCATCGACATAGCCCTCCTCCAGGAAGTGTACGTCGACGACTTCCCAGACATGTACGGTTACGATGCTTGCGTCTCTCCAGCTTCCCCAAAAGGCAGCGGTGTCGCTGTACTTCTTCGGGAAGGGGTAGTGGCAGACGATATCCTGTTTCTGCCTGGGGCAAGAGGAACGGCACTCACAGTACTGGGTGTCCGCCTTATCAATATCTACGCACCTTCCGGGACGGACAAACGTCGCGAACGTTCACGATTCTTTGCGGAAGACGTCGCCCCGCTCTTCCAAGGCCCCCACGTCCATCTGTCGTTTGGAGGTGACTAAAATTGCGTACTGGCGCCCAGAGACCAACTCCCACGACATAATCCTTGCCCGGAACTGGAGACGCTAATTCGAGACCTGCAGATGGTGGACACTTGGGAACATCTTCACAGCCACCGACCGGGATTCACGCACTTCACGAGTCACTCTTCCAGTCGTATCGACAGGATTTATGTCTGACGCTCTCTCGCCGCTGGAACACAAGATGCGGAACTGTGGCCTGCAGCATTCTCGGACCACTCAGCTTACATTTGTGCCGTCACCCTGCGGCGGCAACAAGTGTGGAGAAGCCGCAGCCCGTGGAAATTAAACATCGCTCACCTGTCGTACCCGGATTGCCGCCAAGCCGTTGAGGATACGTGGCATTCGTGTGAAAATCCCCTCCGTGCATATCCCACAACGATCCGCTGGTGGTTGGACTGCGCCATACCGTCACTGAGGCGAACGTTGATAACCTACGGTCGCGACCACGCTACTTGGCGAAGACATACACTCGACTTTTACTTCCGGGTCCAGCGCGACTGCGATACTATGGCGCCGTCTCCGGAACGACAAACGGCGGTCCACCGTGCCAAGGCTCATATTCTCGTTCATATGCGACGCCACCTAGGGGGGGTAGTCATCCGCTCGAGGACGTAGGATCGGATGTCTAGCGAACGCCCGTCAATGTTCCACGTCCTTCGTGAACGTAAACGACGCCAACGAGCGCTGATACGCTTCATCGACACGGAGGACGGTCATCGCCTCACCACGCAACAAGACATAAACACAGCGTTCTACAATCATTAATCCCAGCTCAATTCCGCACAGACCCCTGATCCGACAGCACTGGAGGACGTCTCTCAGACGATTTACGGCACCGTCACCCCGGTAATAGAAGCGGCCTTGATGGAAGAAATTACAGAAGAAGAAGTGATCAACGCCATTAGAAAAGGGGCTGTCAACAAGTCTCCGGGTCCTGATGGGCTCCCCTTGGAATTTTACCGGACTTTTCAATATTTATTAGCCTCCCGATGGACGGACATCTGTCGCGAACTACTATCCCCTTACGTGCCGCTCCCTGCAGCCCTTGTGGAAGGGATGATTATTCCTATTCACAAACCGTCCGGTGGCTCACGACTGCAGGACTACCGCCCGTTGACGCTATTGAACTGCGACTTTAAGATCTTTTCTCGACTGTTGGCGGCGCGGATACGCCAGACGCTACGCAATGTTATCTCACCCGATCAGACGTCATTGGGAGGCGACAATAATATTCAAACGGCACTCAGCGAATATCGTGACTTGATCTCACTGGCGAGGGCATGTAGTCTGAAGGGTGCACTGGCGACCATCGATTTTAGTCAAGCTTTCGACCACAACTATTTCGAAGCGGTCCTCCAACATATGCGGTACCCACAGCCATTCGTCACTGTCGTCATGCGACTACTCCGCGGCGCGACGTCCAAGGTGATAGTCAACGGCCGACCTACGCAGCCCCTCACCATTTCTCGATCGATACGCCAAAGCTGCCCTCTGTCCACTTATACTTTACGCTGTGGCCACAGAACCTCTCCTCTGCGGCCTGCGCCAACGACTAACGGGTATGACGTTACGAGGCCACACTTTCCGATGTAAAGCGTACGCTGACGACCTGGTGATTGTCATCCGCAACGGTGACGACACCGCTAGCGCACTAACTTGGATAGCGAAATATGGCATGGCCACTGGTAGTCGTATCAACGTCGCAAAATTGGTGGCGATGAACATCGGGGTCGGATTGTCTGAGAACAGTGTCACCCCCTTACAGCTCAGTGATAGTTTGAAATGTCTCGGCATTGATTTTACAGACGATATACGACGGACCGCTGCTCACAACTTTCGAAGGCTTTTACGAAATGTTCGGACTGGAATTGCCAACAACCGCCTACGAGCCCTGGATATCGTCCAACGGACCCAGTATGTCAACACACATTTAGCGTCACGCATTCCGCACTACGCCCAGATATTACCTATACCGGTGATGTTAGCTCGCCGTATACTTGCGGCTTTTGGGTCCTTCGTGAGTTCTGGAATGCTTTTCAAGATCAAATATGAGACTCTCACCCTTCCCCCGGATCGGGGAGGGCTTGGCCTTTATCACGTTTATGACAAAGCGGTCGCCCTATTTGTCAGCACATTAGTCAAACTATGGCACCGCCGTCCGGACAGTCTGACCAGTTTGTTAATAGAAGAACTAGCACCGCCCTCCCTGTTGCCGCCTGTGCCAATACACCACGTCCCCTCTTCGCTCTTCTACATCGGTGTCTTTTACCTCGAACTCAGTTACGTTCGACTTGCCTTACCAGCGACTCAACTGGCGACGGCAAAGACTCTTTGTAGGGTCCTGCAACGTGGACGACCCGATAACGTCGTGGAGAGGAAGCACCCAAACGTCAACTAGCGAGTAGTGTTGAGGACAATTCACCACGTAACACTAGACACTGACGTCACGGCGATGTGGTATATCACTATCAACGGTAAGCAGGTGACCAGATCAAGGCTTCATGCGATCCACATGGTAGACTCACCCATGTGCACGAGCTGTGGCGTTCAAGACAACGATGAACACCGTCTCAGCTGTGGCGAGTCTACAGCAGTGTGGCACTTAGTGAGGCAAATGTCAGCATACTTCCTTCGGGTAACGCCGCATCATATCGACCCCAAGACTATCTTATACCCGGATGAAACGTATTACCCACGCACTAAAACTAATGCAACGACGTGGCTTCGTGGACATGCAGTGCACTATTTGTTTCAAGACGGCACTAAGGACACTTTAGACTTTTGGAACTATTTGCAGGAACGGCATTGCAAGATCCTCCGTAACCCAAAGTATCGACAATATTTTTCCAATTTTTTGTGGAGTGCGTTCCACGACCCTCCAGGTAGCTGGAACATCACGGGTAAGAGAAGCTAAAATTACAATACGATAATAGAACACTACACGGTACAAGGTGGGATCTACTTTCATCATTAAGAGAAGTCATACCTGGATGATACAGCAGATGGAGAGTTTCGTTGGGAACCCTCACACTCTGTAGCAGTATTTGTCCCATTTCCTCTTTTTGTCCCCGGTGCAAAAAGGTCTTCGCAGTTTTAGTTTTCCCATCCGGTGCAAGATGTAGCACTGGTTAATGGTGGTATGGATTCCACCCTTCAGTTTTGTTTCATGGTTTCCTTCGCCCCGCACTTTGCTCTCTTTCTTTATGCCCTTTTCTACAACTATTAGTATGGTTTTAGTTACGTGCGTCCCCAACTCGACGCAACGAGTGCACTTACTAGTTTTCTGTTCCTTACTGTTAAAAGAAATAAAAATAAAAATTAAAAAATAGTGGTCAGCGCGACAGACTGTCAATCCAAAGGGCCCGGGTTCGATTCCCGGCTGGGTCGGAGATTTTCTCCGCTCAGGGACTGGGTATTGTGTTGTCCTAATCATCATCATTTCATCCTCATCGACGCGCAAGTCGCCGAAGTGGCGTCAAATCGAAAGACTTGCATCAGGCGAACGGTCTACCCGACTGGAGGACCTCGTCACACGACATTTCATTTCATTTTACAAATGAACTTGTCAGTTAGTTTTATATGTTGTCACATAGGATCGATATAGGATTTTAACACAATGGCATGTTCGATGTAGTTTTTTAATAGTATGATTGACAGTATAAAAGTGGTGACCAAAGCTCGTTTTGTTTAAAATCTTTCTGTTTGAATATGTTAGTCAAACATGAAACAGTTCCACGTATAACATAACAAAGAAATGAAATTATTGCGCTAGTCGTACACTGGTCTTATTCAAAGAGCCTAAACAGCCCATCACCCATAAAAACATAGAACCCAAAATATATTTTATTATTATTAGGTGGCATTGAAGTTAGTTGACTACAGGCATACAGTACAAGTACGGATCGATAATATGGTTTAATGTATATTAGCTAACGAGAAAATACCTATTATGTAAACGTAAACACCCCACGTAATGTAAAAAAAATAAAAAAAGATGTCCACTGGCTGCCAAACTAATGCAGCACGTGGTGCAGTTATAAAGCTACAAGAACACATGACAGGTAATGGAAAGTTAGCGCGCATCACTTATAATGGCGGACACCAAGCTTACTCAGTTAAAAGTGGAAGTATTTCATGTGTGTCGTCAGTCTCTCTTTCATTACTCATTATTTTCGCGCTGGTATTTTATTAAAACGCTCATTGTTAATGTGTAATCATCGACACAGACACTCTTTTATATATTTTGTGGAGTTGTTTAAATATTCCGATACAAAAGTGGCTATGTAACTTATAAACTATTAAAGAGTCAATTTTCTTCCGTTTTCAGTTTATATCATCTACACAGTCTCTCAACTTGTTAACTAATTTTTTTCGCCTCAGGTATGGATCCATTTTTGGTTCAACTGCGTCTTATGCCACTCATGTACTGCACCCTCCCGAGACAGTTTAACAAAATTTAAGTTGTCAACAATTAATTTTGAACTAAAACGATTAACAAACCAGCTTACTGGTAACAATTGTTCAATATACATACGCTTTTATACTTCACACACGTCTTCTTTGCAACTTGGGCTGCAATCGAGTGTTAATATTCGATCCACCAAGTCTATACTGCCAAAAAAGGAAAGAATCGTACTTCAGTGCATCGTGATTCGTTTAGCTAGACTGAACTATCATTGTCTGTCACCAATAAATCAAACTCTCATACAACGCCTTCATCACACAACTAATGTAACACGAGAAAATCACAAAATTAAATTGATAGCTTCGAGTCGAGTAACGCGAATTATCAAATAAATCTAAATCATTTACTCAGTATCAGCTGCGAGAAATACCGTTAAATTAAAACACAATAGTGACGATCTACATTCCTGTGTTGAAACTGTCTTTTTTGTTGTACTTTTAACACTTCACGTCATCTAGTTAATATTTATTGTAAGCCTTCAGTAAGCTTTTCGATAATTGATGATAACTCTGTGTAGGGCATCTACGTATCTGTTCTTTGTTTTTCATACGATGGGTGCAACAGTTTTGTTTAGACAACGAAAAGAACGACGACTTACTTTCTCAGGTGAACTTCTTCCTCACTGACATCTCAACGGAAAGCCTTCCTCGCTGAGTAGCTCACTGTTTATAATGATCTTTGACAGACCGTGCGCTAAATTCGGCACCATTAACTGCAATAATAGAAAAATGCTAGTTGTTATATCAGATTATATGCCGTGTACAGACCTTCTCCATAAAATTTTGCTGATCTGAAAAATAAAATATAGTCTGTCAGATTCACTGCTCAGGATGTTAGCCCTAATTTTTGTGTATAAAATAGATTCATATATTGACGTCTCCGGTACGTGCACAGATACTGAAATTTTGGTAATTCCCAAGAATGATTGCCTATCGAAGTTGGTGGGGTCCAAACGATACATATCGAACGTGCGATAGTAAATCGATTACGGAAGTCTCGTGGCGGGCGTTATGAGTATGTTTCAAGTTGTCACTACAAAAACGACCAAAGAAAAGTGTTGGAGAAGCATTTGTAAATTCAAAGGAGACGACTTACCTTACTCGTCGTTGGTGTTATCGTCTTGTAACAGACCGTGTGATGTATAAAGTACAGGGGCAATTCCATTTTCCTGTGGCCAGGATAAACTCTGCCAATATCGCGCAGGAATATCGGAAGAGTGTCGCATGCATCGACTTTTCCCTGCAAACGCCAAGTTGTGGAAGTACAGGTACTGGAAGGAGTACAGTCCGTTCCTCTGTCCTGGACGCCCTTCTCTTTTTATGGGAGACTTGACAGACTTCCACAGCCATTCTATATTCTGGGTGTGGACACTGTGGAGTTTGTCTCTTTGGAAGACGCTAGAGTGGTTCACAAATTCGTGGTAGAACCCTTCAGCCTTCAGAGTCTGGTACGACTGAAATCTTGTGTGATTACTTTTGTTCGAGGCAGTATGAAGTGTTTTATGAGACCGATTAAACTCAACTTGTCTCGGGACAATACCCTCACAACACTTGCGGTACTCTCTTTGCCCGCATCTCGTGGTCGTGCGGTAGCGTTCTCGCTTTCCACGCCCGGGTTCCCGGGTTCGATTCCCGGCGGGGTCAGGGATTTTCTCTGCCTCGTGATGGCTGGGTGTTGTGTGATGTCCTTAGGTTAGTTAGGTTTAAGTAGTTCTAAGTTCTAGGGGACTGATGACCATAGATGTTAAGTCCCATAGCGCTCAGAGCCATTTTATTTGGACACCCTTTCTGTTCCACCGATAACCCAAATATGATCTACTTCACTTTTAGAAGGCCGTCCTCTCTGGTTCTTTCGTCTAATATATATAAGATTCGTCTACTTCTACTATTTTATTCGGTCCTCCAATTTAGTTTGAGTGTGGCTGATTAACGTCTCTGCAAGTTAGTTTTACACTTTACACATCACAGAAACTAAAAAGTGTTGTTACATTGGAGACGTACACGAATTCCGTTAAAAATATCTATTACATGCATAATTGTAACATGACAGTTTTGTTATCCGCATTAAATATTAGTTCACGTGTATATGTACTGCTTCAAAAATTGCCAGAAAAATGGTACCGTGGGAATGAATGTTGAGTAAAGGATTAACTTTGTGGTGTGTTTGGTGCGTTATGTGAGTGCAGTTCATATTCAGCCTTTGATGCCGGCGCCGTGCGCTGTGGCCGAGCACCAGTGCCCGCTGCACGCCGCATTTTTTGCGCGCCCTGCAGCTCTGCTCTGTCCTGCTTTCACACTCGTAGTGCTGTCGCCATTATTGGACTTTGTACTATATATTTATTAGGCAAGATTTATACAAATCACTCATAAGTGTTCCATATTAATCGTCAGATTCGGACGATGATTCCCTTTCACCTTCAGAGTCACTATCCAGTATGTGAGAAAGAGTTTCATCCACAGTATATCGCTTACCTGCCATATCACTTCTAGTAGAAACAGAAGTTAACAACACGTCACTTCAGATCAGAATCAAGGCGGGAAATGAGCGAAACAAACACTTTGAAAGTGATTGCAACTGCATCTAGCGACTGTTGTTAACTACAGACGTTGAACAAAGCCGCTAGATGGTGCATAGGTCAAGCTTCCACACAAGTCGAGCGTAGTGAAGCGGAGAAGTATGACGCGAAGCGGAACTGCTGCACCAGTCCACCGGTTGAGCGCCACATTCGCTCCCGACTTCTACAGAAGTTCATCGTAGCGAAAGGGTTACTCGCGGGGATTGGATCCGGTTTATAAGAATCAGTTTGGCACCTAATTGCAGCACTCTCTCATACCCTAGCCAATCGACACAGCCAGAGTTCGAGCTCTGCGACAGTTCCCAACTCAAGTCATGGGCGGCACTGTCAAGTTTGATTTCTGATATCCATCAAACTCACTCTGAGTTTCGATTTGTGTCATGTTAGCTTTATTGCCGACAGCATTGCAGTTACTAATCTGTTTCGTGCTGTCATTATTAATATTACTCCAAAATTGTTTCAACTGCGAGTAGACGACCTAACGTATTTAATTCACCGTGACAATGTAAACTTTAATCCGACTATGTCAGTGTTCGCCCGCCCGGTTGGCCGTGCGGTCTAACGCACGTCTTCGGGCGGGAAGGAGCGCCTGGTCCGCGGCACGAATCCGCCCGGCGGACTTGTGTCGAGGTCCGGTGAGCCGGCCAGTCTGTGGATGGTTTTCAGGCGGCTTTCCGTCTGCCTCGGCGAATGCGGGCTGGTTCCTCTTATTCCGCCTCAGCTACACTATGTCGGCGATTACTGCGCAAAACAGTTCTCCACGTACGCGTACATCACCATTACTCTACCACGCAAACATAGGGGCTACACTCGTCTGGTGCGAGACGTTCCCTGGGAGGTCCACCAGGGGCCGAACCGCACAATAACCCTGGGTTCGGTGTGGGGCGGCGGAGCGCTGAAGTGGACTGCGGTAGTCGTCGTGGGGTTGTGAACCACTGCGGCTGCGGCCGGGACGGAGCCTCTCCGTCGTTTCTAGGTTCCCGGTTAACATACAGTACAATGCAATGCAATGTCACTGTTCTCCTGCGGTCGGTCAGAATCCACTCCACATGTTATTTTCAACTAGTATCCGCACTGCGCGACAATCTCGCTCCCCACTGTCTACTACCGATAGTTTATTCTCGAGTCTTGTACAAGCTTCCGTAAGGATCACATACTCACACAATGAAAATCTGGAACCTAGCAGTTACAATTGGAAACTGATTGATAAGGGTTATCAAATGTCTATTTCGTAAAAGTACCTGCAGATATTAATGAAATATGAAAAATAAATTACAAGGTCTTTTCTTTTTTACTGTTTCCTGTTCACCGCACTTGAGTAATCTTAACTCTGGTTACGGTTCTCCCACAGTTGAAGTGCGAAGGAATGGTTGGACCCTTATTTTGAAAATATAATTTTAAGCTAAACGTCAAAGCAGCAAAAATATTTCTGAATTCATATTTGATGACGAACTACAGTTTCAAACACAGAAACTTAGTTCTTAAATTCAACTTAACTGTAATATATAAGGTGTTCAACTTTGCTTCCGCCGTTTGCCGATAGGTGGCGGCAACGATAAGTAGCGGTCGAGAGAAACAGATCGCAGACGTCAGGCAGTTAGCCTTGACCTCGGTCAACATAACCTCATTCAGACATTAGTCGATTTGTGTCTGCGTAATAAAGTCAGTTTACGATCCTAATTCTCGTCATTTGCGGGAGGTGTTACTGTTTTGTTTCAATATGAACAAAACAGCGGCGAGTCTCATCGAATGTTCTCAAGCACGTATGGTAAGGACGCTATTAGTGAAAGAACGTTGCGTGAGTGGTTTCAACGATTCAAGAGCGGTGATTTTAACGTCTTAGACCGGCATAGTGGTGGAATAGAGAATGTTTTCGAAGATGCAGAATCGGAGGCATTGCTGAGTGAAGACTCTCGTCAAACTTAAGAAGAATTGGCACGATTAGTGGGAGTGACACAGCAAGATATTTCAAAACGTCTCAAGGCTATGGGCACGATTCAGAAAGAAAGAACGTGGATCCCCTGTGAACTGAAACCGAGAGATGTTGAACGGCGTTTTTGTGTGAATAGTTGCTTCAGAGACAAAAACGGAAGGGATCTGCATCGCATTGTGACCGGGGACGAAAAATGGGTTCATTACGATAACCTAAAGGCAGAAAATCATGGGGATATCTCGTCCAAACCGAATATTCACGACTCCGAGATCATGCTCTGCATTTGGTGGAACCAGCTCGGCGTCGTGTGGTGCAGTATGAGGTGTTAAAATCAAGTGAAACAATCACAGGTGCTCGTTATCGAACGCAGTTAATGCGTTTGAGCAGAGCATTTAAAGAGAAACGGCCGCAATAGAGCGAGAGGCACGATAAAGTGATTTTGCAGCACGACAACCCTCGACCCACGTTGTAAAGGAGGTCAAAATGTACTTGGAAACGTTAAAATGGGAGGTCCTACCCCACTCGCCGTATTCTTCACACATTGCTCCCTCTATCACCTGTTTAGATCAATGGCGCATGGCCTGGCTGACGAAAAGTTCTGAACTCGTGAAGAAGTAGGAAATTGGATCTATTCTTGGAACGTTTCAAAAGATGAACAACTTTTTCGACGCTGGATTCGTACAGTGCCCGAAAGATGGGAGAACGTATTGGCCACCGGTCGAAAATACCTTGAATGATACAAGTGTAATCAATTTTTGTCTCTAAAGCCTCAAATGTTGGGGAAAAACGGGGGAAGCAAAGTTGTACACCTTGTAAACAAATTTATGCCGGCCCTGGTATCAGATTTTCAAATGTCGCATCGGTAGTACATCTATACCTTTTACAGTTAAGTTGAATTTCAGGAATAAATTTCAGTATTTCACAGTGCTTGTAGAGATATTTACACGGCTTGGAGATTGCTATGTTGGTACTCAGATCTAAACCTCCGGGAATGACGAGGATCGTAAGACAACAACATGTTAATATGTAACTCATTAGAAGGTTTGCTCCATAACGAACGTTGTATAATATATACAGGGTGTTACAAAAAGGTACGGCCAAACTTTCAGGAAACATTCATCACACACAAAGAAAGATTATATATTATGTGGACATGTGTCCGGAAACGCTTACTTTCCATGTTAGAGCTCATTTTATTACTTCTCTTCAAATCACATTAATCATGGAATGGAAACACACAGCAACAGAACGTACCAGCGTACCTTCAAACACTTTGTTACAGGAAATGTTCAAAATAACCTCCGTTAGCGAGGATACATGCATCCACCCTCCGTCGCATGGAATCCCTGGTGCGCTGATGCAGCCCTGGAGAATGGCGTATTGTATCACATCCGTCCGCAATTCGAGCACGAAGAGTCTGTATATTTGGTAGACAAGAGCTTTCAAATGCCCCCATAAATGAAAGTCAAGAGGGTTGAGGTCAGGAGAGCGTGGAGGCCATGGAATTGGTCCGCTTCTACCAATCCATCGGTCACCGAATCTGTTGTTGAGAAGCGTACGAACACTTCGACTGAAATGTGCAGGAACTCCATATTGCATGAACCACATGTTGTGTCGTACTTGTAAAGGCACGTGTTCGAACAGCACAGTATCCCATATGAAATCATGGCGGTGAATAGAGGAAGTACGAAACTAAAATGAACTCTAACATGGAAATTAAGCGTTTCCGGACAGATGTCCACATAAGATCTTTTCTTTATTTGTGTGTGAGGAATGTTTCCTGAAAGTTTGGCCTTACCTTTTTGTAACACTCTGTATAATATGAGTCGACCAAAAAGTTCCGTTTTAGGGCGTTGCTGCAGCATATATATAACGTAACTTGACGTATATGTGGGTATATAAACAGTAAGATGCAGGCAAGGGATTAGTGTGGTATCCCTTTCTATCCGACGTGTGTTCGGTAAATGTCTAAACGTGGCATATTACCAAATGCGTCGAAAAGGGACCAACGTGCTGTTATTGTTTCCTTCACTGCCGAAGGATAAGCAGCGGTAGACGCCCTTCAGAGAATGAAGAATGCGTGCGCTAAGGGCTGCTGGTGCTTCACGATAACGTACGTCTCCACATTGCACATGCCGTGACGCATTTGTGCCAACTACTGATCTCTGCCCCATGTGATTGTCATACCTTTCGTCCCTTCAGAAAAGCCACTGAAGGATGGACGATGTGTAGCACGCAGCAACGGACTTCTTCACGCAGCAGGACACCGTGTTTCATCAACATGGTGCACCGATGGGGCGAGTACCTCAATGCTGACGGGGATTTCGCCGGATTGAAATATCGTTTCTGGATTGTACGGCCTTCGAACAGAAACATTTTGATCAACCCTTATATGAAGACCTTGTCTTGATAATGTTTCCGTGTATGCATTGGAGTAAGTAAAAGTCGTAAAACATAAACGCTCTCTTTGTGTAAGAACCAGACGCTGTGGACAGAAAGGGAGACTCATTTGTTACAAAAGGGTGAAAAACATTTTTCAGGAATCGTCAGGAAACTATTCTTCCTGCCAAACTAACATTCTCTCTTCTTCTGTTGCGGAAGCAGTGAACTAAATGGCCCATAATGAAACAAGAACCAGGAAATCATTGTAGAACTGTAGCTGTGTCGCCTGTAAAAAGGACTGTCAATACGTTTCACCTGGCCAGATGTAAAAACTTTAATAATCGCATTAAAACTACGAATTTCGTAAAAATTACACTAACTACGTATTACAAGAGTAATACTAATATAATTCGTTCAGTTGTTAAAATGAGTGCTTGATTTTTAATTACAAATGAGAATAACTGCAAATGTCAGCTCCTCTTCACATCGTGTTTAATGATAGAAACTCAGATTTTCGTCTACGTCTACATCATACTGCGCAAGCCACCAAATTGTGTGTGACGGGGGGTACTTACGGTACCACTATCTGATCCCTCCAGCCCTGTTCCACTCGCGAATACTGCGTGGGCAGAATGATTGGCTGTAAGCCTCTGTATTGGCTCTAAGATCTGTAATTTTCTCCGCGTGGTATGTGGAGGGAAGTAATATGTTGTCCGACTCCTCCTGAAAAGTGCTGTCCCGAAATTTCAGTAGTAAATCTCTCCGTGATGCACAACGCCTCTTTTGTAACGTCTGCCAATGGAGTTTGTTTAGCATCTCCGTGATGGTCTCTCGCCAGCTAAACGATCCCGTGACGAAACGCGCCGCTCTTCGTTGGAACTTCTGTCCTAACTGACAGGGATCCCAGATGGATGGACAATACTCAAGAATCGGGCGAACAAGCGCCTTATAAACCACTTCGTTCGTTGCTGAGTTAGACTGATCGCAAGAATCGTAAGGAAATAGGAGTCTGGTGTCTGCTTTTCCCATTATTTCTTTTACGTGGTCATACCACTTAAGGTCGCTCTGGATAGTTACGCCTATCGGATATTTTACGGCATATGCTATTTCCAGGTGCTTGTCATCAATGGTATAGCTGTGTAGTTGCGGATTTCTTTTCCTACTTATATGCAATGTTACATTTATTTACGTTCAGGGTCAACGGTCAGAGCCTGCACCACTCATCGAATCTGTGTAGGTCGTTATGCAAATTCGTACCATCTTGTGGCGTTGCTACTATGGTATAGACAACTGCATCATCTGCGAATAGCCTTGAAAGGCATCCCACGCTTATATATATATATAGTGTAAACAGCAACGGTGCTATAACACGTCCCTGTGGTACTCTGCATATTACCTTTACATCTGCCGATTTTGTTCCGTTCCCCTTCATGTGGCTTACGTTGTTAGTTATTGGTGAAACCTGCTAGGCAAGAGAAAGCAGGATTTGGTTACGCTTGTGGACGGGGCCGTTATACACAATTTATTTTAAACCAGTAATTCCATACTCAACAATAAATAAAAAATATCACACGTTAATAATGAAGAAGTAAACAACTGTCTAAAAAAGAGTTTTCAGTGTGTTAGAATTTAGCAAATCACCATTAAATACAGATACAGCAGATAATGTTTTAAAAGCAAGCCACTGTGATCTGGGCAGAAAGTCTTACACGCCAGGAATGGCAATATATTAAGAATTGTATAAGAACTAGCTGCAATTCACAACTTACTGGTATTGGAATATTAAAGGTAAGTCGCCACAAACACAGCAGAAGGCATCAGAGGCCAGGAATGACAAATTATAATTTTAAGGCAGATGGCCACAATCACGCCAGGAACGGCAATAATATAAAAAGTTTAGAAATCTGCTGTAAAACAGCAAATACAATAGCAAAGGTTAATTAAAAAACAACGCTTTCAAAGTTAACCAACCACTGAACACTACACTGCTAGATTTATTCCAGAAGGTGACCAGAACTATTAAGTAGACATATATAACCTCTAATGTAGGCATTACAAGGTATTGTAGTAAATAATACAATACTAAAACACAAGGACCAGTACATAAGTTCCCTAAAGGATACTGAGGCAGATTATACCCGCAGAAGGCGTGAGCTGAAGGAGCGTAACACAGAACTATTGGCCATCAGTCCTTTTGGAACACACATGTCTTACAAGAACCAAGGGGCCACAGACGGTGCTCCAGGAATCGACCTCAGAGAAGCTCCGGCAACAAACACTTTCGCGAGCGATGAGATTGACAGCCGAGAGTTGCATTCACTTCACGAGATGGTAATTCAGACGAATGACTAATGGTAATTTTGGTGAAGCTACCTGACGTCTGATAAACCAAATGCAACGATGGAACAATACGCCAAAGCTGGAACCGGCAGTCTGTATTACGTCCCCAGAATACTGTGTTTAGAGCCCCCGGAACGAGAAAGCAATCACTACAACCGGAGTAGAAGAATCACCAGCCGGCCTACGATCAAGAAAGCTTCCAAAACTACGCGCTTTACTGGACAGCAGAGGAAAGGCGAGGAAACTTACACTGCCGTTACGCACACTAACCCCCAGGGTAGGTAACTGGGACGTTAGCGGCCACCAGGCAAAAAAAATTACCGTTTGTTGAACTTAACAAATTGTAACAAGTTGAACGCAGTAAATAGTAATAAGAAGCTAATCAGATCTGCCTTTCCCAAGCACTCCACTCGCTACTCTTCGCGTCGGCGAAACTACGAGCAGCAACACGAACCCAAGTCACTGGAGAATCGCGAGATATCACATTGGTGGAGGTTTCTGTACATGGATTGAAATGCACTGACCTTAAAGCTTGCTGGATCCGGTTTACGACGAGGTCGTACTCCCTCGTGAACACAGCCCTTCCATCCGGCAGTCCATGCGTACCGCCAGCGGCCCCGACGTGTTCTGGCACTGTGCGGGCCTGGCTCCTCCTGAGTCCCCAACCGAACTGGCCAACTCACACGACCCAGAAAACCAACGACGTCGCCCCAAAGATGGGGCAACAGTTACTACATATCGATAACAGCCGCAGCTGCCACTAGCTGGCATGCAACCCTTGCGAAACCGAGTGGCGCCAGTCAACACGAGAAGCTGACAAACAAACTCAACCGTGCCAACTAAACGATACCGTCTGGCCTCAAACAGAGGGCGAAAACTGTACGTTGTAGAACAGCACCAACGTGACCGCAGCACGGCTCAGTTGGTGTCACACGCAAGCGTGGTGGAGGCAGGGCGTGCATTGTGGAGGAGGAAATTATAGTTTAACGTCCCGTCGACAACGAGGTCATTAGAGACGGAGCACAAGCACGAATTAGGGAAGGATAGGGAAGGAAATCGGCCGTGCCCTTTCGAAGGAACCATCCCGGCATCTGTGTGAAGCGATGTAGGGAAATCACGGAAAACCTAAATCAGGATGGCCGGACACGGGTTTGAACCGTCATCCCCCGAAAGCGAGTCCAGTGTGCTAACCACTGCGCCACCTCGCTCAGTGGCGTGCATGGTCTGTATGTAGACAGTCCACGTGACCACTGCCTAAGTCTGACGTCAGCGTGCAATAATCACTCACAGACAGCACGCCGCAGCAGTGGCAGTGGAGGGTACATGAAAGATGTCAAGGGAAGCGGAAAACAATACAGTCGTTGAAACTTCCTGACAGATTAAAACTACGTGCCAGACCGAGACTCGAACTCGGGACCTTTGCCAGTCGTTGACATAATCTACATCTACATCTACATCCATACCCTGCAGACACCTGACGGTGTGTGGCGGAGGGTACCCTGAGTACCACTATCGGTTCTCCCTTTCTATTACAGTCTCGTATTGTTCGTGGAAAGAAAGACTGTCGGTATGCTTCTGTGTGGGCTCTAATCTCTCTGACTTTATCCTCATGGTCTCTTCGAGAGATATACGTAGGAGGGAGCAATATACTGCTTGCCTCTTCGGTGAAGTATGTTCTCGAAACTTTAAAAGCCCGTACCGAGCTACTGAGCATCTCTCCATCTTCCACTGGAGTTTATCATATCTGTATCGCTTTCGCGATTACTAAATGATCCTGTAACGAAGCGCGCTGCTCTCCGTTGGATCGTCTCTATCTCTTCTATCAACCCTATCTGGTACGGATCCCACACTGCTGAGCAGTATTCAAGCAGTGGGCGAACAAGCGTACTGTAACCTACTTCCTTTGTTTTCGGATTCCATTTCCTTAAGATTCTTCCAATGAATCTCAGTCTGGCATCTGCTTTACAGACTATCAAATTTATATGATCATTCCATTTTAAATCACTCGTAATGCGTACTCCTACGGTGCTACTTGTGGGCTTGAGCAGTAGGCGCCCGCTTCCTGCGCCCGTGGCGACTGCTGTTTGCCATTCACTGGCGACGAAGGGTGGAGTTTGCACGCCAGTACTGCAACTGGACGTCCACCGAGTGGCCTTTTCAGGTAAATCACGTTTTACGCTTCATCTGAATGAGACATCTGAAAGCAGGTACCCTTCAACAGTCATCGGAATGGTCCAGGCGGGGGAGGGGGTGATGGGGAAGGGGGGGGGGCAACGTTATGACCTGGAAATCTTTCCGTGGCCTTCCGTGGGTGATATCGTCATTCCGGAAGGCACAGTCGATCATAACATGTATGCATCCACCACTGTGAACCGTGTCGACTTCTATATGCAGCTCGTTTTTCCTCAGCACCACTGCATCTATCATCAGTACAATGCAACTTGTCACACAGTTGGCAGTGTACGTGTGTAGTTCGAAGAGGACCAGGTCACCAAACTCCACGGATTTAAAACCAGTCGAGAATCTGGGGGACCACTTGGATCCGTGTGTTCGCACCACGGATCCTCAACCTGGATACCTATTGCAGCTCGTCTCGCAATTGGAGTTGGGGTTGCATCAGAACACGATTACTGACCCCGTGGAGTGCGAAAAAAGTAAACAATATTATTAAAATGGCTCAAATGGCTCTGAGCACTATGGGACTTAACCCTAGAACGTAGAACTACTTAAACCTAACTAACCTAAGAAATCACACACATCTATGCCCGAGGCAGGACTCGAACCTGCGACCGTAGCAGCCGCGTGTTTCCGGACTGAAGCGTCTATAACCGTTCGACCACAGAGGCCGGCAAAACCTGACGTCCTGCTATGACTAATGTACAATGAGGGGCAAAATAATAATTTAGGCAAAATAATAATTTAGAATCCAAGAACAGAGCATTACCAATGCCCAGTTCAGAAGAGCCTGTATTCACATCTCAGCGATTTGTGGAGATTCAGCTTGCTGTTTACGACTGCAAATAGAAGCAACACAATAGTTAGGATATAGTATTTGTCAAGATACATTGCAATTTAACTCATCCTTTCGCTTCGTTTGGAAATCATTATTCGAACTCGTAGACACGGTCGAAATATAAGAATTCCACGTCGGTAGAATTACTGCGACCAAAGTTGGCCGTCAGTGACGGACCGGCGAGGACGCGTCGTCGCCGCCCCGCCGGCCTCGTGGCGTTCGCGAGCGCGAGACGCTTACTACAAGCTCACTGCAATGACATGACGAACTCATTTAGGAAGAACACTACCAAGATTACATTCCAAGCCGAATATCCGAGACCACGAGCACACGAAGTAGAAAACTTGTTGCGTGAAAAACTGCGTCTAGATCCAAAGGACACAACTGGTATTCACTTTTAGCACACAGCCAGCGTAGTCAATATTTAGATGATTGACAGTGCACTGCCGACAAACCACAGTTTACGTACTTTGATGGACTTAACGGCGCTGATACCGCTGAACACGCAGGCAGGGGTGTAAGGCCACTTTCTGAGGTATCCACGAAGTCCGTTATCCCCCCCTCTCAAGTATATATATATATATATATATATATATATATATATATATATATATATATATATATATATATATATATGGTATCTGTTCTCTTGGACATGTCCGAAAGAACAGATACCATCGCTGACCATGCAGCTCGTTAGAATGATACTGCAATGAAATGAACACCCATAGCTGCTTACAGGCGTTGACATACGTCAATGGGGGCAGATGAAAATGTGTGGCCCGTACCGGGACTCGAACCCGGGATCTCCTGTTTACATGGCAGACGCTCTATCCATATGAGCCACCGAGGGCACAGAGGATAGTGCGACTGCAGGGATTTATCTCTGGCACGCCTCCTGCGATACCCACATTCTCAACGTATTGTCCCGCACTACATTCGTTGTGTCCCCGCCCATTATACTCATTCCTCACGGCGCATTGCCGATTCCCGTAAGAGTTCGGGCACTGTTCGTGCATTCGCACAATGTGGATTTCGCAGGAGGCGTGCCAGAGGTAAATCCCTGCAGTCGCGCTATCCTCTGTGCCCTTGGTGGCTTAGATGGACGCCGGCACGGTAGCTCAGCGTGCTCGGTCAGAGGGTTAGCTGCCCTCTGTATTAAAAAAAATCTGAGATAATCGAGCAACAACGAACTTAAACGGATGGCTTACGACGTCCGCCCCGAGCAGATGCAACGAACAAAATGAAAATGAGATGTCGTACAATTATCGCGTACGATGGACAACCGGGCACATGCTCAGGAAGCAGCCAGGAGAGTCACATTCGCTCTGATTATTTGCAGGGGCGGATCGCCAAGAGTCCTTCAAGAGAAGCGGCACAGCACGTTCCTCCATCGATCCTGCCAGTTACTTATGTACATCTGCGACGTCGTGCGGCGGGGATCGGGACATGCTGCCACCGCAGGCGGGCGAAGACGCTGTTGATGAGCCACATACGGTCCTCCTTATGCAGACGGAGTCGCCTGATTGACCTGAACAGCAATCGTCACCTCACAACGAGCGGCTGGATGTTGATTCACGAGTCGTGCCAACCCGAACTTTCCTCTCTGAAGGCGCCGAGGCACGGAGGCACGCCGTCTCGGGACTGTCTCTTGTGGGCAGGGGCAAACGATCACACCGATGTAGACAGTGTCGTGGATGTCCGTGCTCCGGAGTTGTCGACCGACGCTGCTCACTCTTAGGAACTGCCACGACGGACTTTTCTTCTTGCTGACACTAGTGCGGGGATGGAGGGGCGATGGAACACCGACGCAGCCGCGAGGAATCGTAACAAGAGGGGCTTCTTTGATAGCCGATGAACCACACCGACAGCCTCTCTCCAGTAACTCGTGGGCGGACGACTCTCAGGTGGGCACACCACATGCAGAAGAGGGGGAGTTACATCATCCTACCCATCTCCTGCGGACAACATGGTAATGGTAACGTCAGGGTGGCGTGCGGGTGAGCGAACCTGTCGCCACCGGGTGCACCGATGACTGACGCTGCCGTCGAGGGCGAACGACAGTCATGTCGATTCGTGAAGGATAACATCAATATCATCCAGTTGCGCGAGAATCTTGCATTGTTACGCGACACACTTTATTCAGCCGACACTGAGGTGGCCTTATTGCAGGAAATATACATTCTTGGCTTCCAGGACATTTCTGGATGCACGACACGCGTATCACATGCGTTGGATACAGGCAGTGGCCCCGCAAAACTTTTCAAAGAAAGTTTAATAGCGACCGATATAAGTTACCTATCAAATGCCAGGGGCATGGCTCTTATAATCCCAGAGATACTCCTCGTCAATGATTACGCAGCGTCCGGTACCAACAAAAGGCGTGAACGTTCCTCAGTTCTTTACTGAGGAATTAACACAGTTATGCCCAGGCAGGATAGATGATATGGTGATCGGGGGCAGTTTTATTGTACAATTCGCTATGACCAAATTCCTCAGCATACACTACGCCCAGAACTCGGCACTGTCATTTGCGAGCTCGATTAGATAGACACTTGGATCATCATCTGTGCTGATAGGGTTTCGCGCACTTTACGGGACATTAATCAAGCAGAATTAAAAGGCTGTATACATCCCGCTCTCTCGAGGATGCGGTCAAGGCAGCCGAGTTGTGGCCAGCTGCATTTACTGATCACACTGCTTACGCCTGTACCATCAAGCTTCGACGACAACTACTATGGCGTAGGCGCTGCCCGCTTACCTGATCTCAACGGAATGTCAACCGGCAGTTGGAGACACGTGTAGACTGTGCCTACTTAAACCTAAGTAACCTAAGGACATTACACAACACCCGGTCATCACGTCGCAGAGAAAATCCCTGACCCCCCCCCCCCCTCCCCCCGGGAATCACAGAGTTTTACTACGCCATCCTCAGGTATTGTTCCGTTATGCGACAAACACGGGCTCGACAGATGACTGTCAACCGAGCACGTCAACACTGTGAAGGGACCATCATTTGAACTCGTCAAATGGTTGGAATCATCAACGACTGCCCTCCATATCCCACGTTGTTTTTGTTGGAGTCTTCAGTCCTGAGACTGGTTTGAAGCAGCTCCTTATGCTTCTCTATCCCTCTGAATCTGCTTAGTGTATTCATCTCTTGGTCTCCCTCTACCATTTTTACTTTCCACGCTGCCCTCCAATACTAAATTGGTGATCCCTTGATCCTACCAACCGATCCCTTCTTCTAGTCAAGTTGTGCCACAAACTTCTCCCCAATTCTATTCAATACCTCCTAATTAGTTATGTGATCTACCCATCTAATCTTCAGCATTCTTCTCTAGCACCATATTTCGAAAGCTTCTATTCTCTTCTTGTCTAAACTATTTATCGTCCATGTCTCACTTCCATACATGGCTACACTCCATACAAATACTTTCAGGAAAGACTTCCTGACACTTAAATCTATATTTGATGTTAACAAATTTCTCTTCTTCAAAAACGCTTTCCTTGCCATTGCCAGTCTACATCTTATATCCTCTCTACTTGGACCATCATCAGTTATTTTGCTCCCAAAATAGCAAAACTCCTTTACTACTTTAAGTGTCTCATTTCCTAATCTAATACCTTCAGCATCAACCGACTTAATTCGAACACATTCTATTATCCTCGTTTGGCTTTTGTTGATATAATCTTTTATCCTCCTTTCAAGACACTATCCATTCCCCACAACTGCTGTTCGTAGTCCTTTGCTGTCTCTGAGGTTTGCCGATGACATTGAGATGAAATAAATACATAAATCTATACTCGATGTTAACAAATTTCTCTTCTTCAGAAATGGTTACCTTGCCATTACCAGTCTACATCTTATATCCTCTCTACTTCGAACATCATCTGTTATTTTACTTCCTAAGTAGCAAAACTCCTTTACTACTTTAAGCGTCTCATTTCCTAATCTAATTCCCTCAGCGTTACCCGACGTAATTCGACTACATTCCATTATCATCGTTTTGCTTTTGTTGGTTTTCATCTTATATCTTCCTTTCAAGACACTATCCATTCCTTTCATTTGCTCTTCCAAGTCCTTTGCCCTCTCTGACAGAATTACAATTTCATCGCCGAACCTCAAAATAAAAATTCGGAGTATGTATTAAAATCCATGGAGAAGAAATAAAAACTTTGTTTACTTCACTGCTTACTCAATATACAGATTGAATAACATCGGGGAGAGGCTACAAACCTGTCTCACTCCCTTCCCAACCACTGATTCCCTTTCATGCCCCTCGACTCTTATAAATGCCATCTTGTTTCTGTACAAATTGTAAATAGCCTTTCGCTCCTTGTATATTACCCATGCCACCTTCAGAAATTCAAAGAGAGAAAACTTTTGACAGTGTTGACTGGAATACTCTAAGGAAAGGTCAACCTACGTTTCTAGCTTTTGCAGACATAATCTATTTTCTAAGATAAGTCGTAGGGTCAGTATTGCCTCACGTATTCCAATATTTCCTAACTGATCTTCCCTGAGGTCGGCTTCTACCAGTTTTTCCACTCGTCTGTAAAGAATTCGCGTTAGTATCTTGCTGCCATGACTTACTAAACTGATAGTTCGGTAATTTTCACATTTGCCAACACGTGCTTTCTTTGGGATTGGAATTATTATATTCTTCTTGAAGTCTGAGGGTAATTTTTCTGTCCCATGCATTTTGGTCACCAGATGGTAGTTGTGTTAGGCTTGGCTCTCCCAAGGCTGTCAGTAGTTCTAATTGAATGTTGTCTACTCCTGGGGCCTTATTTCGACTTAGGTCTTCCAGTGCTTTGTCAAACTCTTGATGCAGTATCATATCTCCTATTTCAACTTCATCTACATTTTCCTCCTGTTGTATGATATTGTCCTCAAGAACACCGCCCTTGTATAGACCCTCTATATACTCCTTCCACATTTCTGGTTTCCCTTCTTTGCTTAGAACTGCGTTTCCATCTCAAATCTTGAAATCCATGCAAGTGGTTCTCTTTTCTCCAAAGGTCTCCTTAATTTTCCTGTAGGCAGTGTCTATCTTTCCCCTAGTGACTATCACGACAGCTGTCCCGCAGAAATATGTGGACGGCAATCAGCGCAAAGCGTGTGGCACGTGGTGTCCACTGACAAGCAAATATTCTGTTAGGCCGAATTATGACAATGGTATGATGCACACAGGAGTAAAAAACAAACCAGTTTGAGATGGGCTATAGTACCGTGTATACACGTATTCTGGGTCAGGTGCACAAGCCATGGACTACTTGGGTTGAGTTTAACGTGAGCTACTGATGTGTTTGGCTTTATTTAGGGCTGTCCACATGTTTCGCTTTCGTTCCTAAGTACAGTGTGCCTGGTGGTTCATAAAGAAAGTTTGCTTCACTCCAGACTTACGTCCATTGTTATTCCGTGGTCACGTGATCGGACGACATGCTCATATCACTGAGGCCTGTATGCCCTCAACGTGCACTCCTGTGAGAACATCATTTACCGCATTCACCAGCTAGTAGACATTATAAATAGATTTCATTTGCCGGTTACTTGTTTACTCTTTTGTGCAGAGTCAATGTATTTATGGCAAACAAACCTCATCAAGTTCCATCGCCATGCCATCACTTTATCCTTGTCCCTCAACACAGTACAGGTGTACAGCAATAAAGCTAGTTCACTGCGCAACTGGCATGTGAGCAACAATATTAGCCTGTTCCGTCTTCACTGGTGATCCAGATGTGATCTGTGCATAACTTTTGGTGAAGAACTTTCGCTGATGTCTGTGACATGGAACCATTAGGTGACAAACCATCCAGTTTTTTGTAATAAGCCTCTGCATCCTTACATTTGTCCTATAGCCATCCCTGCTTAGCCATTTTGCACTTCCTGTCGATCTCATTTTTGAGACGGTTATATTCCTTTTTGCCCGCTTCATTTACTGCATTTTTATATTTTCTCCTTTCATCAATTAAATTCAATATATCTTCTGTTACCCAAGGACTTTTACTAGCCCTCGTCTTTTTACTTACTTGATCCACTGCTGCCTTCACTACTTCATCCCTCAAACCTACTCATTCTTCTTCTACTGTATTTCTTTGCCCTATTCCTCTCAATTGTTCCCTTATGCTCTCCTTGAAACTCCTTACAACCTCTGGTTCTTTCAGTTCATCCAGATCCCATCTCCTTAAATTCCCACCTTTTTGCAGTTTATTGAGTTTTAATCTACAGTTCATAATCAATAGATTGTGGTCACAGTCCACATCTGCCCCTGGAAATGTCATACAATTTAAAACCTGGTTCCTAAATCTCACGCATCGAGTGGCAGCTCGAATTCTGCGTACGACGTCCCGTGTCCTATCAATTGATGAGTCATCGATAGGTGGGATGCATAATATCCGCTCCGCCCTGTGCCGCTGATTGCCCTCGCTAAGGTGCGTCGCGTATCGGGAGCTCTGGCTGCGATGTTCGTCAAGCATTTGATTGCGTCAGTCATACGTACTAAACTGCTGTTCTTCAGAATAAGCATTACCCCGACGCTTCCTCCGAGGTGTTACTCGTCTCCTACGTGGCGCAACAGGGAAAGCGCTTGTCAACGTTAGACTGTCGAACACCTTGTAAATTCGCCGCTGTGTTACACAGGTACGCCTATTATGGACAATACTGTACGCCCTGCAGTAGAACCTTTGTTGTGCGGGCTGCGACACCGCCTCACGGGTTTGTCTCTTGGTGGCTTCTTTTTTAGGTGCACTGCGTATGCTGATGATCTGATGTTACCTCTTCGTGACGAACGTGATGTTCGCAAATCATTGGATTGGTTAGCCACTTCGAAGCTTCGAGATGCCGTGTAAATGTACATAAATCAATGGTTTTGAACACTGGCGTGGGATGACACCTGCGAGGGTGGCACTGCGCGATAACATCCGTTGTCTCGGTATCGACTTCACGGACTACATCTCACGCACGACCACCATCAATTATCGGAGTCTCTTGCAAGTGCTGGGCTTGTGGATCTTCGTCTTCGTGTGTAGGACCTACATCAACGGACCGAATATGTTAACGTCTATCGGGCATCACGAATTCCGCACGTAGCGCAAACACTACCGATGCCTAAACACATAGCTCGGAGCATCGTGGCCGCATTCGGTTCCTTTGTCAGCGCTGGAATGATATTAAAGGTTCGATATTACTCCGTCACTCTTCCGAAAGAACGAGGCGGACTTGGCCTTGTCAGTGTTCACTATCGAGCAGTATTTCTCTTCGTTAGTTTGCACCGCAGGCTATGGCGACGATGACCGACCAGCCTCACCGGCCTACTGACGGATGGCCTGGCACCGTGTTCCCTTGACCCTCAGGTCAGACACGGGTGCCCTTTTCCTGCTTTGGCAGGCTTTACCTGGAGTACGGCAACCTCCCCGTCTCTCGCTTACCAACAGCCAGTCACCTGCCGCACACTACTTCGCCGCCGGTCGCTTAATGTCGTCGAATTGACGTGTCCTACCGTGCACTGGAACGTAGTATGGTGCACTGTCAACGCGGTGACGCTCGATCCTGGTGTACGTTCGACCTGGTATTCGAGGGACTCTCCATAGGACCCATCTTGCAGATTCGCCTTATGTGTGAACTGCAACGTCTAGAATAGAGACCAACACCGGCTCCATTGTGGGCCAGTGGAAGAGATCTGGTGTTTCGAGCGTCAAAGTCTGGCTCTCTTTTTACGTATGTCACCCTCTTATGCCGATTCCCGCACTCTACTCTACCTGGACGATGTTTATTATCCGAGGACGAAACACAACGCTGTCACGTAGATACAGTGCATGTACTACAGCTATTAAAACATCGATATCTAAGCCTCTTGTGGCGGTAATACAACACTAATGCTGTAGGTAGATAATAAATTTAAACAAATTTAAAGAAATTAATACAAATTTACAGAGATTATATTCGAAGTGAATTGGAAACACGCTACTAACTCCCATCGGCTGCTAGAGCAAATTTCGTGAGCAGAGTGGATGGTTGTAGTGCTATAGTCGTTAAAAAAAAAGATTTATGTCTAGTTCATGTAATACAGTTATTCATATCTCAGCCTGTTATGGCGGTAGCATGAAACTAATGCAGCAGATAGGCAATAAATTTATAAAAATTTGAACAAATTATATTCGAATTGAAAGGAAACACCATACTAACTCTCATCAGCTGCAAGAATAAAGTGTTAGAGCAAATTTCGTGAACATTCTCAAAGACGGTGGCGAACACACTTGATGGTTGTAGAGGTTCTAATTGTTTAAATAAGGACTTATGTCCAGTGCAAGTAATAGAGCTATCGATATCTTAGCCCCCTATGGCGGTAACACGACACTAATGCTGTAGGTAGATAATAAATTTAAACAAATTATATCCGAATTGAATGAGCAGGCTCTAGTGGAGGCAACACAACACTAACTCCCATGATTTGTGGGAGTAAGCTCTTAGAGGCAGTACCACAATCCTCTTGGAAAATGCACGTTAATTTCGCTCTAACTGCTTAATAAGGACTTATGTGTAGAGTTGAATGATTTGATGTAACATACCGACAACCTATATCTCAGCCTCGTGGTGGTAACACACTAATGCCGTAGGTAGATAATAAATTTAAAGAAATCTAATCAAATTTAAACATATTTAAACAAATTTATAAAAATTATATTCGAATTGAATGACAATATCATAATAACTTGCATCAGCTGCAGGAGTAAGCTCTTAGAGGAAAATTCGTGAACATTTGGCAAGAGCATGGCGAAAACACTTGATAGTGGTACTACCTCTAATGGTTTAAATAAAGACTTATGCCTACTTCCTAGGAAGAGTTGACTTAGGTTAGTGGAGATAGCCAATTCTTTCTCGCCATTTTTTTAGGTTAGTAGAGGTAGCGCAATTGAGCTATCATCCCTCCAAAAGCCACTATCTTGGATAACGGTAATCGTGTCATCAGCTAACATCAATCGCGTTATCAGTTGCCCCACTACTTGAAGTTACTCATTCTGAAACACTAAATTTTGAAAGTAACGTTAAATGTAATGCAAAAAAAGACGTTCAGTAACCTCAGTGTAACTTAATGCAAAATTTAGAAAACGGCAAGCATTTATTTTTGACTATTGAAAGATTGAACTGAATTACCTTTAAGCATATGAGAAATCGGTTTCACTTTTAAAATAACAACAATCAAATAAATACCAAGGTAGCAGAAGTCACTCTCTAAGGTTAATACAGAGTAAATGAAATTGCGCTCTCTTAATTTATATTGTTGTAGCCTACAGTCCTGAGGCTGGTTTGATGCAGCTCTCCATGCTACTCTACCCTGTGCAAGCTTCTTCATCTCCCAGTACCTACTGCAACCTACATTCTTCTGAATCTGCTTGGTGTATTCATCTATTGGTCTCCCTCTACGATTTTTACCCACCACGCTCCCCTCCAACACTACACTGGTGATCTCTTGATGTCTCAGAACATGTCCTAGAAGTCGATCCCTTCTTCCAGTCAAGTTGTGCCACAAACTTCTCTTCTCCCCAATCTTATTCAATATCTCCTCATTAGTTATGTCATCTACCCATCTATTCTTCAGCATTCTTCTGTAGCCCCACATTTCGAAAGCTTCTATTCTCTTCTTGTCTAAACTATTTATCGCCCATGTTACACTTCCATACATGGCTACACTCCATACAAATACTTTCAGAAACGACTTCCTGACACCTACATCTATACTCAATGTTAACAAATTTCTCTTCTTCAGATAAGCTTTCCTTGCCGTTGCCAGTCTACATTTTATATCCTCTCTACTTCGACCAACATCAGTTATTTTTCTCCCCAAATAGAAAAACTCCGTTACAACTTTGTCACATTTCCACCTTCAGCATCACCCGACTTAATTCGACAACATTCTATTATCCTCGTTTGGCTTTTGTTGATATAATCTTTTATCCTCCTTTCAAGACACTATCCATTCCCCACAACTGCTGTTCGTAGTCCTTTGCTGTCTCTGAGGTTTGCCGATGACATTGAGATGAAATAAAAACTTTGATAGAATTACAATGGATTTTAATACCTACTCCGAATTTTTCTTTTGTTTCCTTCACTGTTTGCTCAATATACAGATTGAATAACATCGGGGCGAGGCTACAAACCTGTCTCACTCCCTTCCCAACCACTGATTCCCTTTCATGCCCCTCGATTCTTATAACTGCCATCTGGTTTCTGTACAAATTGTAAATAGCCTTTCGCTCCCTGTATATTACCTTCAGAAACTGAAAGAGAGAAAGCTTTTGACAGTGTTGACTGGAATACTCTAAGGAAAGGCAAACATAGGTTTCTAGCATTTGTAGACTTAATCTATTTTCTAAAATAAGTCGTGGGGTTAGTATTGCCTCACGTATTCCAATATATCTACATAATCGAAACTGATCTTCCCCGAGGTCGGTTTCTACTAGTTTTGCCAATCGTCTGTAAAGATTTCGCGTTAGTATGTGGCAGCTGTGACTTATTAAACCGACAGATCTGTAATTTTCACATCTGTCAATTCCTGCTTTCTTTGGGATTGAAATTATAATATTCTTCTTGAAGTCTGTGGGTATTTCGCCTGCAGATGGTAGAGTTTTGTCACGACTGGCTTTCCCAAGGCTGTCAGTAGTTCTAATGGAATGTTATATACTCCCGGGGCCTTGTTTCGACTCAGGTCTTTCAGTGCTCTCTCAAACTCTTCACGCAGTATCGTATCTCCCATTTCATCTTCATCTACATACTCTTCCATTTCCATAATATTGTCCTCAAGTACATCGCCCTTGCGTAGACCCTCTATATACTCCTTCCACCTTTCTGCTTTCCCTTCTTTGCTTAGAACTGGGTTTCCATCGGAGCTCTTGATATTCATGCAGTTGGGTCTCTTTTCTCAAACGGTCTCTTTAATTTTCCTGTAGGCAGTATCTATCTTCCCCCAAGTGATATAAGCCTCCACATCCTTACATTTGTCCTGTAGCCATCCCTGCTTAGCCATTTTGCACTTCCTGTGGTTCTCATTTTGAGACGTCTGTATTCCTTTTTGCCTGCTTCATTTTCTGCATTTTTATATTTTCTCCGTTCATCAATTAAATTCAATATTTCTTCGGTTACCCAAGGATTTCTGCTAGCCCTTGTCTTTTTACCTACTTGTCCTCTACTGCATTCACTATTTCATCCCTCAAAGCTACCCACTCTTCATCTACTGTATTTCTTTCCCCCATTCCTTTCAATTGTTCCCTTATGCTCCCCCTGAAATTCTGTACAACCTCTGGTTTAGTCAGTTTATCCAGGTCCCATGTACTTAAATTTCCACCTTTTTGCAGTTTCTTCAGTTATAATCTACTGTTCACAACCAATAGATTGTGTAAGAGTCCACATCTGCCCCTGGAAATCTCTTAGACTATACAACGGTAAGATACAACTTAAAACCTGGTTCCTAAATCTCTATCGGATACCTGCTAGTATCACCAGGATTCTTCCATGTATACAACCTTCTCT